>NC_090941.1:162071193-162742042 GCF_040938575.1 Ambystoma mexicanum | reverse complement strand
TGTTCTAGGCATGTATATGTGGCTGCGGACTGAGGGACATGCAGTCATGATTGCCAACACCTGGTGTAGGCAGCGTGACTGCGTGGCCTGTGAAATGCCCCCGCAAATGGCAGTTGTCCGCTGAAATGACCCGGTGGCCAACAAATGCAGTACAATGAGCACCTTTTCCAAGGGGCTCAGTGCTTGGGAGCACAGGGTGGGTGATGTGAGTTCATCTTCCCACTCCGTGACCAGGTCTAATATGATATGGGGTGGGAACCTATACCTGCCATAGACCTGGTTATCAGGCATCCTACAAAGGCTGGTCCTGGGTAGAAAAATGTGTGCCCTGGCTATCCTCCTCCTCCTGCAGTGTCCAGCCATCACTCCTGCGAAACTAGGACATTCATTGTAACTGTATATGCGCGTTTGTGTTTGCGCGCCCTTTTTATGCATTGCTATTGATGCGCGGTGATGCTTACGCCTGCTTTCCATTGGCAGACCTGTTTCCGGATTAGCGCGTCTTTTTCTGTGCACATGGAAGCCCTGTTCAATTCCATGAATACGTGTTGTTAGCGCGCGTATGGGCGTTGCAAGTATTTTACTGTGGTACTTCCCACGTAATGCCCACATTTACGCTTGTTGTTCCCCATTCCACACATTCTGCCCCCTTTTTAGGTGACTGTGCTGGACGGTATGCGCCTTCGCTGGGCGTCTCGCTCAAGGCGTTCGTCGTGTTGCAGTGACGTGTTTGACCCACGCGGATTCAGCGCAAGTCTCCGGTAAGCCACGCGCTATGTGTTCGATGAATCAACAAATGGCTGCTTGCGTGCATTTTTCACGCTTGTGCCTGTTTTTCAGCGCTATTTAATTCTATGAATCGGCCCCTAAGTAGCTGGCTAATGGAAAAATGAAAAAGAGGGGGGATGTATCTGATCTCCAAGGCACTGACGGATGTCATTGATTCTTCACATCATATTGCAGTTAGTGATAAGGGTCATGAAAGTTACAGAACAACATTGAATTCATGAATTGAAATTGATAAAATTATAAATCCGTAGACTTACATCCCTTAGTTTTCACATTACAAGTTTCAACATGTAGAACAACATAGATCATTTTTAACTAATTTTAATGAGTGGCGTACTGTGAATGAGTAATGAATGAGTAAGACCACCCAGAAGATCAAGAAGGACCACAGGGCACAGCAGTAAACGCAGGCAGACTCCCACTCATGCAGGGGGCTACCCAGGACAAAAATTGGCACACAGTCTACACATGACTGCGGGTGGCCGCATGTGGTGGACAGGGTCACCCTAAAGAAGGACGACCCAGGGATTCATTATTTGTCATCGAGGACAAGCCCATTATGCAACCTAAATCCAGCCAGCATTGCCATCAGCCAGTTGCTTCACCAGCCAGCATTACTTTCAGCCAGCAGTCAGCACAGAGCCAGCAAACTAGAGACAGATGTCAAGGTACTCTGAAGGGGTGACTGACTGCAGAAGTCACCCCATTGTGACATAGCAATTTATGTGGTATGTATGTTGTATGTTAATGTATATATGTATCTGTAGTTATATGTGTACATTTTATAATTACATTTTAAGTAGGTAAAGTGTTAAGTAGGGTGAAGTATAGAGTTTGGGGTAAGTGTTATGGGGAATGTTAAGTAGGGTTATTAGTTAAATGGGAGGTTATATAGATATGGCAATTAGTTAAAGAAGGGGTAGAGGGGAGGTACTCCAGTGTTAGGTAGTGGGATAATATGTGGTGGCCTGCCTGAGGCCGCTTGGCAAGATGGGATCACCCACAGAGGCCATCCTCTGGCCTCACAATCCATGTGGGCAGTACCTTAGTTAGGTAAGGTTTTTTTTGTGTCAGGCTCACCCTTGGGGTCCTTGTGACCCATCCAAGGAAGGGTGAGATGACGTAACAGGTGCCCACTAGTTGGAGCTCACACCAGGGGAATCCAAGGGAAATGAAAGATAATGAAAAGTATACGTATTGTTATTAAATAGAACTAGGTCCCCATTGGGATCCCTATACAATTCACTCTGGTGCCTGTATCCCTTAGTGATCAAATAACTTGGGCGGGGGCCATCTCCTGTTAACAGTGATTTTATTTGAGCAGGTGCAGCGCCACTCCCTACCCAGCGGGCTGAGTTTGAGGGTATTCATGGGCACTGTCCCTATTCTGGGGAAGGGGAGTGTACATCTTTGCATGGACCAGGGCCGGCAAAAAGGAGCTACGTCGCCTTTTAGCCTGTACATTTGCACTCCGCTGTGCAAATGACAAAGATTTGGCGGCGTGTACCTGGCTACAACTGAGTGCAAATGTATCAGGTCCCCATTGCCAAATAACTCACTGGAGCAACATAAGCGTCATGCAGTATTATATATTATTTTGCAGTTATTTGCAGATATTCTATTTCTTTTGTACTCTTGTTCGATTTGTCTTCCTGAACATGTTTCGATATACATTGCATATTGTTAAAACATGTGATTTAGTATGTATTTATGTGGTGTTAAGCACCTGTTCCAGGGGCTGGAATGGATGTTAACAAACTCGTTGGCCTAATTTAAAAGCCAGAGCGAAGCAAGGACTTTTAATGAGGTACCCAGGACATTTACACATTAGCATTACCAAAGCAGTAACCTGGGGTGCTAAAAAAAAAAAAGAAATTATTTCATTCATTGAATGGGACGTGCGAGGCGCTCGAGTCAATGAATGAAATCCTTTTCCAAAGATGGCCAACATGGAAAGGGACTGCAGGGCTCTTCGGGTCCCCTCTTCGCTTTCCATGGTGGCCGGAAAAGGGGCAAAGTGGGGTTGCGAAAAGGAAAAGGGGAACAAAATTAAATAATGTAAAGGAAAGTGGTGAGGGAGCCAGCTTTCAGGCGGTATGGAACGCAAGCTTGATTTATACTGCTTGAATTTAGCTGGGGTACAACTGAGCACTGTGCATGTCAGAATTATTGAACATAGAATACCGTTTTCGGTATTGAAAAAGAGCTCTGCAGAAATCAGTGCAACTTAATGTTTGTTTGTTTGTTTGTTTGTTTATTTATTTATATAGCGCTCTTGACCCGGGGGTATATATGCGCTTTGAACATCAGGTTACAGGTAAAAGACAATAGTACAGTATTGATAGGGCATAGATAATAGTATTCAAACAATATACATAAAATTGGACATTCGGAGTGCATACATATGTGGTAGGACAGTTATTTGTTGGTTAACCAGGAAATGACCTTGGTTCTGAAGGGTTGGAAAGTAGGTGTGGATTTAATATCCAGTGGGATGGAATTCCAGAGTTGTGATGCCAAGGTTGGGAAGCTGGATCCTCCAGCTCTTTTGAGGGAGTATTTGGGAACTGTTAGTTGTAATGAGTTGGACGATCTGGTGGTTCTAGTGTTCTGTCTTAGTGTAAATTTGTTCGAGAGGTAGGGTGGGGCAAGATGATTGAGGGCTTTGTAAGTAAGGCATATGGTTTTCAAATCAATTTTCTGTTGGATGGACAACCATTTGCAGGCCGTTCTGGTGGCGGAGATGTGTTCCCTTCTAGGAATATTGAGGGCGGCACGGAGTGCGTTATTTTGTAAAACTTGCAATTTATTGATTACTGTTTTGTTGGCACCTACATAGAGGCTATTACAGTAATCCAGTTTAGATTGAATGAGTGCTCTGGCTAGGATGAGACAGTTGCTAGGGGAGATCAGTGGTCTGCAGGCCCTGATAAGTTTACCGGTGTAGGCAGTGGCTGAGGCGGTCATGTTGATTTGTTTAGCTAGGTTGATGTTCGTGTCTAGGTAGAAACCGAGGGTTTTTACGCTCTTGGCAATGGGTATGGTGTTACCGTCAATAGTGAAGCTAGTGTAGCCGGGACAGAGTTTACTGATAGTGTTCGGTGAGCCTACAAGAAGCAATTCAGTCTTGTCATCATTCAGGCATAGGCCATGTGTGGCCATCCATGCCTGAATGATGGAAAAGACTTCATTGATCCATTTGGCGTCCTTGTTGTAGTTGCCTGATAAGGTGAGGAGTATCTGGGTGTCATCTGCGTAGTTAGTATAGGTGACACCCAGATTGTCCAGCTTGTCGAATAAGGGCTTGGTGAAAATATTGTAAAGGGTAGGTGAGACACAGGATCCTTGTGGGACACCGCAGGTGATGGGGATGGGGTCAGCCGCTGCTAGGGGGGAGAAGACCCGCATGGTTCTGTTGTCCAGGAAAGATTGGATCCATGTGACTGCAGAGTGGGAGAAGTGTGCTGCCAGAGATAAATGGTTGCACAGGATTTTATGGTCGACCAGGTCAAAGGCAGCGGAGAGGTCAAGGAGTAGAAGGATGGCAGCCTTGTTTTTGTCTTTGAGTTCGTCTATCTGGCATTTGAGATCAACAAGGGCCGTTTCTGTCCCGTGTTGTGGTCGAAAGCCAGATTGGCGAGTTCCTAGTAGGTGATTGGCCTCAAGGTAGTCCTGGATTTGTAAATAAGCCACTCTATCCAAGATTTTTAGTAGGAATGGGACGGTGGTAATGGGTCTGTAATTCGTGGGGATGTCAGGGTTGAGAGTAGTTTTTTTTAGTAGCGGTAGGACCCAGGACTGTTTCAGATTGCTGGGGACCATGTTGTTGGCGAAGGACAGGTTTATTAATTTGGTGATAAATGGGGAGAGATCCCTAGCTGCATCTTTTATAATCTGTGCGGGGCAGCTGTCCCCCTTGCAATTCGATGGTTTAAGGGATGCTATAATTTTCTGAACCTCCAATATGGATACCTTTTTGAAGGTGAAGCCTGAATTAGTGGCAGTAGGTGGAGGGGGCGTGGGGAAGGAGGTGGGATCGAGAGTGAGTTGTTGTCGTTTGTTGTTGATTTTAGTTTGGAGCCCTGAGATTTTGTTAGCTAGGGCATTCTGGATCCCTGTGCACCAGGGTTTATCCTTAGTGCAAGAGTCAGTGGGGGTAATGGGGTTTTCTAATTCCTTTAGTATGTTAAAGAGCTTCTTAGTACTGGAGCTTGCCTGGGAGATCCTAGTATTGAGAGATTCTTTCTTGGCCCGTATAATCTCATTTTTGTAGAGGGTGGAGATGTTGGTGAGATTGGTTCTGTTATTTATAGAAGGCACTGATTTCCAGAGTGCTTCAAGTTTGTTTTTTTGTTGACGCAGGGTTTTGAGCTCCGGGGTGAACCATGTGTTCAGGTGCGCTTTGGGTATTCCTTTGCGCAGTTTCAGTGGGGCAATGATGTCAATGGCTTTGGCCATGGACTCATTGTAGGCGTTGACCAGTTGGTTCAAGTCCGTTGTGGCGGGTAGTGCGTTTAAAGTAGGGATCACCAGAGGTATTAGGGCTTCCGCTGTGATATTGCTCTTTTTCCTAGTAGGGCAGGCAGGTGCCATGATAGGCCTTTTATGTGCTGAGTTGCTGGTAAGAATGTCAAACGGGAGGAGGTGGTGGTCAGTCCAGATAAGTTGTGTGGGATCTTTCGTAGTAATGTTGCAGTTAAGGGTAGTTATCCAGTCAAGGATTCTGCCTTTCGAGTGGGTAGGTTTGGAGCAAAGTTGTTGGAGGCCATGCTCCTCTAATGCCATGGCCAGGGCAGTGGCTGGGGTGTCTAGGGGGTCGTTAAACCCAAGGTTAAAGTCTCCGAGTATAATCAATTGTGCTGATGGTTTGGAACTTTCAGCAACTAGTGAAGTGATGTCTTCCTCAAATGAGCCAGGAGGGCCCGGGGGTCGGTAAATTAAGTGCAGCGTAATAGTACTTTTAGGGGAGGTTTGAAATTTGACTGTAATGTGTTCACAGGATTTGAGTGGGGGAGCAGAGGATAGTCTGATGTCAAGCGTGGACTTAAAGATGATAGCTACGCCGCCACCTCGAGCGTTCGGTCTATCTGCTCTAAGGATGGTGTAGTTATCAGGTATGGCTAGGGTAAGAGATGGACCTGCAGCATCGTGCAGCCATGTTTCGGTTACCGCAAGGAAGTCTAGGTTGTTTGTTAGAATAATGTCAGCGACTTCTGAGGCATGGGCGACTAATGATCTGACATTTAGGAGAGCTCCTTTAAGACTGGGATGGATAGTGTTGATGGGTGTTACAGTGTGAGGGTTGATCTTATTGAGTGATTTGGTAGGGCCTTTGCTAGGTCTGTGGTGGGTTCTGGCGCCAAGTCTAGAATTCCGATCGGAGGGGATGAGGGTAGTGTTACGGGAGTTGGTTGGGTTAGCTAATGTAGAGGTGTTGTAGTCAATGGTAGGGCAAGATGCTCTCGTGTTGATGGGGTTCTGCTTATAGACAGCTAGGTGTGTGTAAGCTGCGACATGCGGAACGTGTGCATGTCTATGGGTGGGAAGGGCGGACTTGGTATCCGGGGGGAAGGCTGGTGTGGTGGGCAGGAATGGTGTAGGGCAGGTGATCGGGTGGTGTCTTGGGCAGGCGGGTCTGACTAAACCATTATTATAGGCTAGGTAACTGTTGCCAGTGCAGGGTATGTTACTTTGCATGACACAGAAAGGGAATATGATCGCAGTCAGGCAGAGTAGCATGCTGGGGCTAAGGTAATATACAGGGGAGTGGCGTGAAGGGGGCATAGGCGTTATAGGTAGGGCACAACACAATGCGAATGAGGTCTAGGCGACCATAGGGCACAACACAATGCAAGTGGGGTCTAGGCGACCATAGGGCACAACACAATGCGAATGAGGTCTAAGCGACCATAGGGCACAACACAATGCGAGTGGGGTCTGGGCGACCATAGGGCACAACACAATGCAAGTGGGGTCTAGGCGACCATAGGGCACAACACAATGCGAATGAGGTCTAGGCGACCATAGGGCACAACACAATGCAGGTGGGGTCTAGGCGACCATAGGGCACAACACAATGCAAGTGGGGTCTAGGCGACCATGGGGCACAACACAATGCAGGTGGGGTCTAGGCGACCAAGGGGCACAACACAATGCAAGTGGGGTCTAGGTGACCATAGGGCACAACACAATGCAAGTATGGTCTAAGCGACCATAGGGCACAACACAATGCAAGTGGGGTCTGGGCGACCATAGGGCACAACACAATGCAGGTGGGGTCTAGGCGACCATAGGGCACAACACAATGCAAGTGGGGTCTAGGCGACCATGGGGCACAACACAATGCAGGTGGGGTCTAGGCGACCAAGGGGCACAACACAATGCAAGTGGGGTCTAGGCGACCATAGGGCACAACACAATGCAAGTGGGGACTGGGCGACCATAGGGCACAACACAATGCAAGTGGGGTCTGGGCGACCATAGGGCACAACACAATGCGGTTTATAGTCATAATGTCGACAAAAAAATGTCGACAGACAAAAATGTCGAAAAAATAATGTCGAAAATAATAATGTCGACATTCTATACTTTTAATGTAAAAAGTCATAATGTCGAAAAAAAAATGTCGACATTTTTTTTTCGACAATATGACTATAAACCCTTAACACTATCAACACCTCACCCAACACCCTCCTGCAACCCCCCCACACCCCACACCATCACCCTCCCACCCCTCATATGCAACACATTCTAATTATTTATATATTTATTTATTTATTTTTTCAATAAATAAATAACCAACAAAAAGTATCATTTACTATGGGGGGGTCCCCCCCCAACCCCCCCTCACCCAACACCCCCCTGCCACCCCACCACACCCCCTAACCACCCTCTCACCCCTCATACTCAACACAATCTAATTATTTATTTATTTATTTATTTTTTCAATAAATAAATAACCAAAAAGAGTCTAATTTACTATGGGGGGGTCCCCCCCCAACCCCCCCTCACCCAACACCCCCCTGACACCCCCCCACACCCCCCCCAACCACCCTCTCACCCTCATTCCCAACACATAGTAATTATATATTTATTTATTTATTTATTATTCAATAAATAAATAAACAAATAAATAAAAATAATATCATTTACTATGGGGATGTCCCCCCCAACCCCTCTCACCCAATACCCCCTGCCACCCCCCACCCCTCATACTCAACACATACAACACAACAATAAATATATATTTATTTATTTATACAACATTTCGAAAAAATGTCGACATTAATGTAAAATGTCGACATTTTTGTATGTCGACATTATTGATTTTCGACATTAATTTGTCGACATTTTGACTGTCGACATTATTGATGTCGACATTATGACTGCACACCACACAATGCAAGTGGGGTCTGGGCGACCATAGGGCACAACACAGTTGCGGTGGTACGTTAGCGACCATAGGGCACGGCCAAATAGCAGTCATGAGGCATGGAGCACTAAGGGCTAAGGATGCCTGTACTATTAAAGAGGTGGCAGCAGTAATGCATAGAGGCGGCGGCGTTGGAAGCATGAGCATATGTAGCAAACAGTTAAAGAAACCGAGTTCAAATGTTTATGGGTGCGGAGTAGCAGAGGGCATACCAGAAAGCACAATAGTATAGACTGAGGGTATTCCACTACTCACAAAAGATTAAAGGTCCGTGGCCCCTGGCTCCTGATGCTCCAAACAGGCTCTCAACAGGCCTTAGAGTGGCCTTGGAGCTGGCCGCCGGCGTGATCCGCCTGCCGGCGGTTACCGCTGGTGTAAATGAGGCTCAGCCTCGGTTTCAGCCCGCGCTGCGCCCGGCATGGGCGAGTCAGGCGCCGTGTGGGGACAGGGTCAGGCAGGCCCTGTCCTGTTCCCCGCTTGTCGCGTGGTTCCTCTGCTGGGCTGGGGGTGCTGGGGGGGCTCCTGCCCTCGCCCCACGATGAGGAAGAGTGGAGTGAGGGGGTAAACAGGCTCTCAACAGGCCTTAGAGTGGCCTTGGAGCTGGCCGCCGGCGTGATCCGCCTGCCGGCGGTTACCGCTGGTGTAAATGAGGCTCAGCCTCGGTTTCAGCCCGCGCTGCGCCCGGCATGGGCGAGTCAGGCGCCGTGTGGGGACAGGGTCAGGCAGGCCCTGTCCTGTTCCCCGCTTGTCGCGTGGTTCCTCTGCTGGGCTGGGGGTGCTGGGGGGGCTCCTGCCCTCGCCCCACGATGAGGAAGAGTGGAGTGAGGGGGTAAACAGGCTCTCAACATGCCTTAGAGTGGCCTTGGAGCTGGCCGCCGGCGTGATCCGCCTGCCGGCGGTTACCGCTGGTGTAAATGAGGCTCAGCCTCGGTTTCAGCCCGCGCTGCGCCCGGCATGGGCGAGTCAGGCGCCGTGTGGGGACAGGGTCAGGCAGGCCCTGTCCTGTTCCCCGCTTGTCGCGTGGTTCCTCTGCTGGGCTGGGGGTGCTGGGGGGGCTCCTGCCCTCGCCCCACGATGAGGAAGAATGTAAAATTAAAAATGGAATGGGAGGTGGTCTGTTCCACTGACTACATTGCAAGATATGGAGCAAGGAAACCTGAGATGAAATTCAAGCTTCCCACTTGGCGAAATTCTCAGACCCTGGTTAAATCACTACCTTGCTGTGCCTAGCAATGAATTAGTTCAATTTGGCCTACAGAAGAAAAAATACAGGATGGGGCTCATGTTGGATAACCTATAACATTAATAGAAGGTGTACAATCCTTGCTTTGCTATTACCCCTTCGATTAACACCACAGATCATTTTTATTAATTTGTACGGTGGAGTGGAGGGGTGGAACACAACTTACATTTCGGCCGCTCCCTTCCTCTCCACCATACAAATCCTCCAGATGCCGGGGATGCCTATGGAGTCTGCCATCTTCCTGTAATCAAGGAGACTAAGCACAGGGAGGTTCGGGCACCTCCCTCGCTTCCTTCCTTGCCAGACATGCTGGAGACAGAGGTGGGCTTCATCAGTGAATCCTGCCAAAGACAACATTAACGAAGGGACCAAACCTGGTTTGGCGCACAGAGTAAATCTCAAGAAGGACCTTTCCAACAAGAAATAGCAAAAATAGAAGACCAGGCAATTTTGAGAAAATGGGCACCAATGGGGTGCTTTATTGCAGCTGCAATTGCAGCCCGTGGTAGAAACACACAATGGTGGGAACAAGTAAACCACTGCCACCAGCCATTATTTCTAGATTGGGTAACATAAAAATGTTACATGAGAAAGTAGACAAAGGGGATACTAAGTAACCCCTCCAGAAACCTATTGTAACATAGTGTGTGCTGGGTCTAGAAAGTTACAAATGTAAATAAAGTCAATTTCATTTCACTGCTCTTGGAAACAGTAGTTTATCCAAGAGAAGGTATTTAAACCTTTGGGAAATCCGAAAGACTTCCCTGTGCCACTGCGCTGAAGGTGCTGTGTGTCACAATCTAAAAAGATGATGCCTAAGAAGTGTGTCAGAATCCAAAACCAAAAGAAACAGGAGTGTCCAAATTAAAGGAAAATACATGAGAGAGTGGGACAAAGGTCTCACTCTCTCCAGGATTTAAATTTCAAGTCCTAAAGTCCAGGAAAAAAGAGCTGGGGGTCTCTAAGGTAGAAGGGAATTAGCACATTTCTGAGAATTCTCCCCAAAAATGGCCGACATGGAAATGGACGGCTGAGCTCCAAATGGATCACCTTTTCTGTGTCCAGGGTGGCCACGGAACATCAGCAGATGCATGGCAGCAGCAGTAGAGGGGGTGGAGCCGCCTTTGATAATGGGTAGGTAAGGAGGAAGAGTAGGGAAACATTAAAACAAGGGAGGGTGGGGGTAAGGTGGTGCTGCGGATGGAGGAAGCAGCCAGTAGGCTGCCTCGAATGCGGGCTGAGATCAGCAGTTTCAGCCCACGTTTCAAGCAACCTGATTGGTTGGCTCCGCCACCCCAGGTGCTAATATCATTTAAGCTATTCAACACGTGAATAATTATATGTATAATGCTATGAGAAACACAGAAACATATTGACTAATTAAGTGGTCCATACAACACATCACATTGTTTAATTTGCTTCAATAAAAGTTACAGACATTACCCAAATCAGTATAAATAACATGGGCAGTACCGCCAAGGAAAGTGTGCACATTTACCGGACTGGCAAAGTTTATTTGGGGGTGAAAGCCGAGGACCCCTCCCCCATGCTTCATTTTGAAAATGTCTATTCCCTTCTGTCTTCATACGAGCAAGGCATCATTGATTTACGCCTTGGTTTAATGCCTTTCTTTAATGCTCCGGCAAAGAGAGCCATGCTTGGTGGGAATGTTCCAACATGAACCCCAAGGATTGTACTTGAATCTAGAGCAATCCGAGCATGACACAGAGGCTGCTTGAAACCCATGAAGTAGGAAGCACGTGTCTCCAGTAGGCTGCTTCATTTGCTAGGAGCATTTGCTAGGAGCGATTGCTAGGAGTGATTGATAGGAGTGATTGCATGTAGCTTTTACACTAGAACCCACCTATTCTATGCCCTTGATGATTCTCCAGGTGTGATTACGGAATTCTTTCCATTGAATGTAGTTGGCGAAATTAACTCCACTGCTATTGAAGAAGACATACCAGCCCATTGTGGTAATGAGGCCTTAGCATCGATAGACTTTGAGGACATAGACAATAACTCATTATTAGATCTATGTCTAAACATTCAAAAAAGTATGACACCACATCCGGCTAGCATGAGCATCAACAGTGGCATACAAATGGATGGAACCATAACCCCACCTTTAGGATCAATTGTGGTGGGTCCCGGCTCAGATAGACTGTCACTTTCACCTAATCTGGCAATGGTTTCCACAGAGGATGTCCCCGATGTGGAAGTTGAGTCCCAGGACAAGTCCTTTCCAGGGGCCTCTGAAATAGCGGAAATCCAGGCGTCAGTAGCATCATTACAGTTTGCGCTTAAGATTCTGCTTAAAATGTCCGGGCGAATATTGGCTAATACGGAGTCGACTGCTATGGAAAATAAAGGAAGACAGACGGCAGTTGAAGAGGCTGAAGCCAATTTATCAGAAGCAATTTTCATTGCCAATGAAACCGAAGAGCAAGATAGCCTGGAAGCTGAGCAGGACGTGCCTAGCCCTAACCCTCTTTTTTCACGAAAACAACAGAGACTAGCTAAAAGGGCTGGAAAAGGCAAAAGAGGTGGTACTAGGGCACGAATGGTGCAAGAACAGAGAGAGACGGCACTACTTACCAAAAAAAGTAGGAAAAGAGTGGCAAGAGCCAAGAAACGGAAGGCGACCAAAGAGGGTTATCTCACCAGCTGGCTGCTGCCTGCACAAGTGGCCGACAAGGAGTCTGAAGTGGAGATAATGAGTATAGAGTTGGACGAGGAATACAACGGAGAGCCTGAACCAGAGGAAGTTACGGAAATGCCTATGGACCCAGAAAACCTGGAAACATCTGTAGCGGATGTCAATGAAATCAAAGGGGAGACAAGGGGAAATAGGATATGTCTGATAAAGGACTTATATCATAGCAAAAATAGTAAATGGCTATCGCGTTCAGACTTCTTGACAAGATTGGACTCTGTCCCACAATTGCGGGTCCTTAAATCTGACGATTTTGTATTTGTCGAACCCTTAAAAGGCCCTAACTCCAAAGTATCTGCGTTACACTGCAAGTTCCTGGCTACAGCAGATCTGTTAAGGAACTATAAAGAGGAGCTAAAAGCAGTAGACGTCGAAATCGACGCTGATCTAAATGAAGTTGAGCCAGATTGGCCTATAGTAGAAGAAGATATGGTTCCAGTAACAGCAGATTATCCAAGCTTACCTAAGGGTAAGAAGATGGTGGCATCTGAAGTTCAACAAATTCTAAAATGGTTAGCGGAGGCGCTTCCTGAGATCATTACTAATCAATGAGATCTAACGATTCTGTCTTGGAACTCCCGTGGCTTTACTCATCTGCTATCCCCGGAGGGTTCAATAAAGTTACTGGACAAATGTAACTGTTTTTTTTTACAAGAGACATGGGCTATAGACCCCTTATTTTTGGATGGCTATGTATTATATCATGTGGCAGCAAAGAGGGGTGAAAAAGGTCGACCCTATGGTGGTTTGACCATTGGGGTGGCCAATACTATGGGTTCGAGACAGGTTGACTGCAATTCTGAATCCAATATGATGGCAGTCGAAGTAATTCCGGATCTCAAGAACCCTAGGGGCTCCTTTTTGCTGGTCAGTCTATACAACCCTCCTGGGGCAAAGTTAAGCGAACAACTACAGGACTCACTTCAAGAGCTATTGGCAGAGTGGCTGTACACATCTAGAGACTCGGGAGTACTTGTCGTTGGTGACTTCAATTGCCATATGTCAGGCTATGTGAGTAAAATGTCGAATCCCAGACTAGAAAAAAGCGGGGTTATGATACACAATAAAAGAGACCCTGAGGGGGGGGCCTGGGATTACTTATTTGAGTCCTGGGATATGGAGATGCTTAATGGCAGAACAGCTAGCGATTATCCTGGTCACCACACATGGTCAAATGGGATCTCATATAGTACACTGGATTATATTTTTGTGTGCCCTAGGATCCAACAATTGGTGACAGACATGACAGTGATCACTAATGAATGGAGCGATCATGCTGCATTGAAATGTAAGATTAGTATTTCCGGAGAGTTGCCTCCGCCTAGTAACATAGGCATGGTAAAAACTAATAAATCCGGTACTAGGATTTCTTGGTCGGATAAAAATATCTCTTTGGCAGCTGAGGCTCTGGGAATGGCAGATGACAGAAAGTTGCCTAATTTTAAAGAGCTGTCAATTGAAGACATAGAAGACTGGGTTTTGGCTTTTTCAGAAAGGCATGCATCGTCATCAGTCGGGTTAATGATAAGTACGGAAAGTAAAAAAAAGAATGCCCTATGACAAAGCAATTAGAGACATGAAAAGAGCGCTAAGAGCTGAGCTCCGTAAGGTAAAAAAAGTTATGGCCCATGGGGAAAGATGTTACGTAATAGTCAGAGGGATCAAAAACAGATACAGAGCGGCTATTAAAGCCAAAAAAAGAGCAGACGGATTACTGGCCTGGCAAAAAACAGTGAAGACCATATGTGAAGGGATTACTCGTGACATCTGGTCCCTGTTGAATGAGGCACGTGACCCACAAAAGGCGATACTGACCAATCCCATTGAAACCAGAGTCTGGGAAAGGTTCTTGGAAAACCGGCAAGCGGAGGACAATAACCTACCAGTATTGGATAGTCCCCCAACAGTTGCTCCGTTTGATATATCATATGAATCTATTCTTAATAAAATAAAAGAGATAAAATCATCACGAGCACCAAGACCTAATGGACTATCCAATATTGTTATTAAATCGCATCCCACTTTTTGGGCCAGCCTATTGAGTATATTATTCGAGAAAATTTTAAAAACTGGTAAAATACCTAGTTCTTGGCAAAAGGCAATATTGATCCCCGTGTTTAAAAAAGGAAATAGACTTGATCCTAGTTATTACAGATTGCTTTCAATGCTAGATGCCACAGGGAAAATATTTGCCTCATTATTATTAAAAGATCTACAAACATGGGCTGAGGATTCTGGTGTACTGTCCAAATTCCAGAGTGGGTTCAGACAGGGATATTCGACCTCCCAAAACATCATGATCATGGATATCCTACGAACTAGAGCCTTAAGACCGGGGGCCCCTCCTCTATATGCTTTATATATAGACTTTGCGGCAGCCTTTGATTCTATCCCCAGAAGCCGTCTATGGTGGAAATTAAATCTAATGGGTTGTCCGAAAGGTCTTATATATTATCTGAGACTACTACATCAAAACAACACAGTAAAACTGAAACTCGATCAAGAAGGGCACACAACTCCTAACATTACACAAAATAAGGGCGTTAAGCAAGGCTGTGTTACAGCGCCCCTAATATACAATCTATATGTGTTTGACATTCCCGAAGTAATAGCCGCCGTAAACAATTGCCCGCCAAAAATTGGCAAAGCCTCTTGCCCTGTCCTGGCCTATGCCGACGATCTGGTGATTTTCGACTACACCATCAGTGGAATACGCAGATCTGCGGCGGCCCTCTGGAAATATGCAGAGGTCAATGGCCTGAGTATTAATTTGGGGAAAACAAAGGTTATGAGATACACAAAAAAGAGAGTATCACGTGTATCACTTAAGGTAGGTTTGGTGAATATCACCTACGTTCCCCAATATCGGTACTTGGGTATAGACTTTGAAACAACTGGCGAGTATGTGGCCTGTAAACAGGTGCGTGTAATTAGAGCGGCTCAATTGACGGCCCTGTTCCACAGGTTCACCATTAAGCAGTGTGGTTTTACGCTGTGGGGTATTCGGCAGCTGTATATACAAGCTTTCTCCCCGGCCATAATCTATGGCTTAGAATCCCTATCGGAGATGGACCTAGGTTGGCTACAGGTAATCGAAGGAAAATTTTGGCGTAGTATCCTTGGCCTTGCTCCTTGTATACCAATGGCTATAATAAGATTAGAATTGGGCTTGATTTCTCTTAAGGCACTCGTACTGAAGAAGCGAGCATCAATCTATCTAAAAATGACTCGTGATACCAGTAATGGTTTATTAACAGCTGTCCATCAAGAAATGGCCAGGGAGAAATCGAGTACCACAACAATTGACCAAATGACTAAACTGTATTCTGAAATTGGGTGGCAAAATAAGGAGGGGGGCTACTCAGAGAAAGCTCAAAGGGCTCTATGTAAACGTATAGATCTCTGGGACTGGATTGAAAATTTTGAGCATCTAGGGAAGCTGAGAAGCTACAAATTCGTTCAACATAGACTTTACGATTTTAAGAAACCACAGAGATACCTTAATATATGTCCATCAGTCAGACTTAGACGGTTTATCTTGTTGCTCAGACTGGATCAATTGCCTACGCTAACTGTTACGGGAAGAAAGGCCAAGATAGCTATTTCTTTGCGAACATGCCGTTTATGTAAAGTTCTAGATTTGTTGGAAACGGCAAAGCATCTTCTAACCGAATGCACTGAGATCGCCAGCACATTCAAACCCCTGTTGGATAAATATGTCTTCAACAATGAGTATATTAAAGATGATCTTTTTTGGAACCATTGTATTAATTCTAACAGCATGCGTTTGTTGACAGCACTGTATACTATCTGGCTGAGGATTGAAGTCAGGCTGGACATAACACTCTAAATAATTGTAGGGAATGAACAATTGTATATTAATATTTGTATTATAGATAACTGTATGGTCAACATTGGACTCATGAAGATGATATTTTATCTTTGCTTTTTACTGCATATTTTAATGTTATGCTAATTTTATGAAACTTATTTCTTTTGCTTTGTGTAAAGTTTATAATTTAAACTATATCACAATAAATAAATAAATAAAGATGATTCTCCACCAAAGTATTGAGAACAATGCGTTCGAGAAAAAGCAATTTCGAAAGAAATGGAATAAAGGGCAAGCTAGGTCGTGTTTGTCATACATAAAAAATCACATCAACTCATGGCCGTTAAAATATGCCAACATACAGTCCCCTGGATTTAGCATTTACAAGATGCACAGGAGCGCACACGTTCCCGACGGTGCACTCAATGTGCACTCAATGCACCCTTTAGATTTATTTTCTTGACAAAATGTCAGACTCGTTCCTGATATGCTGATGGTAATGTACCTCCCACCCTGAAGCAGCCTTCACATTCTCACTGTTTTAGTACATTTTATCGGCCTGTCTATCGTATAAAACAGTTACAATGGGTGGGGTCTGCAATTCCGGGGACCCTGAGGGGGTTCACAAGTTCTGAACATATTAACTGTCTTCCAGTTTCATTGCTGTGGAGACGAGAGGCTCAGGATACATCAGCAGACGCCAAGGGGGACCAGAACTCCTTTGAGCTTTACTTTACTTGCTGCCAACTTCAAAGAAAAAGTCCTAGCAAATAAATTGAGACTTCTTTCAAACCTTATGTGTTCACCTCCTGGCATTTTTTGTCGAAATATGCTGTACTTTTTCATGTGGTGGTGAGAACAAAAACATCATCACTTACAATTTGTAAAGTGTGCGAAAATAGAATTCAATATAACTTCTCTTTAGCCTTCAAGCTAAAGCAATCCACCGTGGAACTCATATTGCACATTTAATTTTCTGTCTAAATGTACTTTTCTCTCTGACCTCCTGGCACTCTCTTGGATATATCAAAGCGTTTTAAACAATATATTTAGGGTTTTCTTAAATGACAGAACTGGCTAAAGAGAACAAGGGGGTTGATGTGCAGAGCAATATATTTAAGAAGAGCATAAGGCACGACATACAAAAAAAGGGCACAGGACAACGAATATATTGAAATGTAGCACATCACGGCAGACTCCTGGATTGATTAGAGGGCAGTTTCTCTGGAAGGGAACAGGAATGGAATACAAATAGTTGGGACATGCGGTCATTTTTCGAGTCTGGGGCATATCATGAAAAGGCAGACCAGTGTTCGGTTCTTATGTTGCAATTCTGGATGTCGCTTTATGCACGTGTTTGGATCCTGATCTCTGAAACGTTTCCAGGCTGGTTGTGGCCACAGTGTCATGTGATGTGGGCCTCTTTTCTGTGATGTCTAATGAGACAGATTGTGGTATACAACATCGTGTTGAAAGGGGATCGGAAGATATATTTCAGAAGTTCTCTCAAGTTGAAAAGGTAGATCTCCTGTAACCATTCTAAAGTTGTTATTCACTCACTCCTTCCTGGAGTAATCCATCTCTAATTCTGGGAGATCACCAGAAACATTCTGAAGTATGTGTATAAACTGACATATTTAAATGAAATTACTGTTGAGTGATGACAATAAATACTCCAGAATGAGTTTCTGATTACTTCTCTGAAAAGTTCGTGATCATCTTTTACTGCTTAATTATGATTCATTGATAACACCTAGATGGATGGACATTACCCCAGGGTGATCCCATGATATATTCAGACTGAATGTGACGACTTCCAGATGATTGCATGACAACTTTGGGAACAGTAATGGTTACTTGAAATGTTAACCACATCAGCCCCATCTTCAAGGTGTTGCAGTGTCTACCTCTTCAAGAACGCATCGTGTTCTTGAGAGCCTGATAGTCCTGCAAAGTAGTCGCAGTCAAAACACCACTCTTCCTGGATGAGATATGAACCATCTCTGAAATCAAGAGCAATGCCCAAAGCCACAATATCACTGGGTTGGAAGCAAATGTCTGAAAGAGTACAAAAACCTGAAATAGGCCTTTTCCGACTATGTACCTTGTCTCTGGAACGAGTTACCTCTTGCAGATTCGACTAACCCCCTCTATTCTACACCACAAGAAGGGCTTTGAGACCGTACCCTTTAAGAATATCTCTCCAATTACTGAATTACTGATCACCCCACTCAAAACTGTGAACACGGGTAACCCCTGTGTGGGGAGCAGCGGGGGATACAATCCCCCTTGTAATGATGCCATAAAGGGAATATGACAACTGTGATCATGGAGGGTAATAAACCGCTATGGGAGGAGTCTGGGAAAAGTGTTTCTATACTTGTAGTGTATTTGCTTTTATATGTGCCCCAGAGTGTGTTATTTTTCCTTTCCCTTCTCACTGGCTTGAGGTAATACTTGTCCTGAGAGTTCCTCCAAATGGACATGCACTAAAGAACTGATGAAACAGCACTTTAGAGGCCCTCAGGTTCACTGGGTGAAGGCCACACAAACCTCCATTTTGGAATATGCCGGCTTGAACCAGCCATAACCCTAGACCCTTATTGTTGACTGATGGTGCCTTAGGGGACGTCAGCCCCACACCCCTCACCTGAGGAGTTGTAGTAGCATGTTAGTAGCAAGTAGAAGGCCCATCAAATTGACTCCCATAGAGTTGAGTATCTTGATAGTTACCCTTATCTAGGAATCAAACTGAGTGCTGATAGAAATTATAAATCCATTGTGGAGGATAAAAAAAGGAAGGCAATACAGCTGACTTGCTTGATTAGTACATTTGCAAGTCAGACTGCGGGATATTTGATGGAAGGCATCCTCACACTATGTAAGCAAAGTTTCATATCTGCCATACTATATGGTATCGAGGCCCTAGTCATGAAAGATCTCACATGGCTCAATGTAGTTGAGGGTACCTTCTGGAGGAAACTGTTACATCTGTCCTCATCCACCACAATGGCTTACCTCTGCTTTGAATTGGGATTGGTTTCTTTGAAGAGTCAGGTTTTAATACATAGAGGCTCTGTCTACATTAAATCTTGCTGCTTTCCCCAATGCCCGCTGTTACATTTTATGGGTACAAACTATGACCTGAAACCCTTTAATAACTTTGTAAAACTAAATGATGAATGTTTTAAGGACATGAGCCGGAGTCCTGATTATGCACGTGATACAAAATCTGGAGTATTGAAGGTTATTTTCAAACATAAACTCGAACAGCAGGACTGGATTAATAACTACTCACATCTCCAGACACTGCGCTATTTTAAGTATACATCAACCATCAGCCATCAGTACCTCAGAACTCAACAGTACCTTTTGAAATATATGGAAGCTCATTTTTCACATTATGTGACAGGGGCATCTTACATGACTACAAGGTAACACGCTTCTAGATATATTCTGTGACATGAAAGAATATGAATGACCATAACAATGTTTTGATTTGTAAATGCATCATGTATCATAACTAACTAAGATTTTGCATCTATCTTTCTCCGAATCTCACCCCTGCTTTCTCGAACCCCTATTCCCCATCCATTTATTGTCTGGCATTTTATTTCTAACATCCATGCACTATTGTGTTTATGTATTTTATCAAAATAATGTTTTCTTTCAATGCATACTTAATCTTAATATCTATATAATCACTTCATTTTTGGATATACTCACATGTCTACCAATGTGACTATTTGCTTATGTTTTCATTTTTTGTCTTTTTTATGACTATATGATGTTAAGACTAATCAATAGCCCTGATTTGAAAAAGGTCCTTGGAGGACCGAAACACGTGTCATCAACTTTAAGGGCAATTTTCTGAGAAATAAAAATATTTTGCAAAAATCAGGCGCAGTATCTTTCCAGGTTACTTATACTTTACACTACCTTTTGAAATACCCATGTCCTTCTGTTCATAACTTCATGATAAAATTGAGAGCAAACCAACTCGCAGTGCTCGTAATACAAGGAAGTCATAGTAATATTCCCATTGAACAAAGAATGTGCTGAATCTGCAAATGTAAGTTGTATATTGAAACCGCAAGACACGTCTTGACATCTTGTCCAAAGATAGGAACACTCCATATGACTAACCTGAGTCTATATAAAAAATGAAGACTTTTGGAATGTTTGTCTAAATTCTAACCTCCAATCGGTTCACATAGCACTATTTAAGATCATGAGTGACATGTCAAAGAATTTAAACATCATGAGTACACATAACTGAGGAATAATTCTGTGTTATTTTCCTGTAGGCAATATCTAATTAAGACTACCGGAAAACGCTGGAAGAAATAATATGAAATGGAAAGAAATGATTTTAAATTAACCATTGATGTCTTGAAGATTTTATAACTGATTTTAAATGTTCAATTCTGGAACTTGTATGAATTTCTAGCTAGTTATTTTTAGCTGTTCTTAGGAGGATGTAGATTAAATGTGGAAAACCCACCTCAGAGACTATTAGCTATAGTTGCGATATGCTGAAAGATAAGGGGCAAGGTTGTCATTTATTCTGAGATAATGAAATGCTAGTTGTGAAATGTTGTAGGTTATGCCATGTTTTAGATGTCTAGATGTTTATACATGTTCTACAGAAGGTTTATGTGTTTAAATGTCTTATATGTCCTTTATATTCTATATGTTTTGTAAAGGTACATAATGAATCAATACAAACAAATACATATTTATTACACCAACAGTCCACAGGAGTATCAGCTCAAACTTTCAAAGTCCATCCCTAATTTGTATGCCCTAAGGTTCAAGTTTCCAATAGTTGTAGGGTATGGTAACATGTTAGGAGGGTCCTGTGATGTAAGGAAGGTTCCAAAAGTCAGAATATGATGTATTTTAGTGAATAAGAATGTTCCCAGCTTTCAAAGGAATTTAGGCAACAATGGTAAAAGTTTCAAAAGTTATTCGTACTTTTAAAGTGTGGAGATATGGGGGCAAGTAAGTATTGCTACAACTTACCACCCATACTCTGGTTTTTCTCCTAGCTTTGCAGGCCATTGGAGTGCTAGCTGAGGTCAGTTTTCCCGCCATTGGTTCCAGTCTAAGAAGCCCAGGAGCTGCTGGTACAAGTAGAGTTCCGGTCGAGTACAGGAGCTTGATGTAACCTCCTCTCAATGAACAATGCAGCAGGAACCAGTTCAGGAATCTTCAAGATGGTTGACCAGAATGCTGCTTTCAGGATGGTCACCATTGCACAACAAGAGCAGGGGACACAGATGCTGTGGTCGAAGTCGATCCTCTATCTCGGTCCCCATTGATGCTAGAATGTCAAGAGTTCCCAGGAAAGACTGTTGCAGGACTAGCTGAAGACGCCTTGAGTTGCTGACTGAAACTTGGAACAACATCACTTCTACCACGGTAGCCCAGTTTGGAGCTGGTCAATCCAATGGATGGTCCAGGAACACTTACAAGGTCTTCAATTTGCTGGGTTACTAGAAGAGGATGAGAATGATTGTTCCCAACACTCCAAGGGTCAAAGCTCCACCCAAGGACTTCTAAATATCACTAGCCAGACAGGGTTCCACTGGGACTAAAGTAAATGTTAGTCACTAGGCCTTCTCAGGGGTACGATGTCCTTTCATCACCTGCCTTTTCATCCCCAGGCTTTTCAAAATGCACATTCCATCGAATGTGCTCATCAAATTTTTTAGGGGGGTGGGAAAGGGCAGATAAGGGTTTGGGCGGGTGGGCAATGGGCAAAAATAAGTGTGGGAGTGGGTTTGGGGGTAACCCCCGCAAAAAAAAAGAAAAAAACATGAGCACATTCGATGGAATGTGCCCGTTAAAAAGCCTGGGGATGAAAAGGCAGGCGATGAAATGACATGGAACCTTCTCAGGATCGGGCCACGGGTCTTCCAAGGTCTTCACGACTATGCAGGAAACTTGGAACCTCACAGGATCTCTGGGAATTATTGCAGGACTCTTCTTCTTATGGAAAAACTGAAGTGAGCACATAAACTCAGCCCAACCAATGAAGATCTGCCCCTCACTCACACCCCAGCAGTGGTCCAATCAGGGACCACTGTTGGAGAAACTCATCCTTAGACTCCACACATATATAAACCAGTTTGTGTATTTGGACCAGCCAGTCCCAACCCACTTCCTAGCTTCTGACACACATGGCCTTCACACGTCTGTGCAAAGCCAGCCTTTCCTGTGCAAATGCATGACCATAAAAGGAGTTTTCTGACCTGAGAAGGCAGGAAGAAGGCAAAAACACAAGATGGCCAAAGAACAAACGAAAAACCTTGTGCCATGTAAGGCAACAAGCCAAAGTTTGTTGCCAAACATAGTAACATGAGAGAGCTAAAAGAAAATTTAGTAAAAATAAAGAAAAGGTAACTGCTGCCACCAGTTTTCCTTTATGCAAAGTAACAAGAAAATACCTTTGAGTTTAGTGTAGGGTCACACAAAAGAACCCTCAGTGCACTGCATTGGAAGATGCATTTTACAATGTTAAAATGTTACACAAAAAGGCAACAAATTCAAAAGCCTAAGGGAAACACAGCCTTAACACAGCCTTAAGGACTGGTCAGTTTCTCCACTACATATGAGCAAAAGACCAGTGAATTGAAGCTGAATGCTTCACTTTACTAAGTAAGAAGTAAAGGGGGCATAGGGATTGTACCCTCTTTTGTGTTGAAGGGGGGCCTGACTCTTGAGGGTAGGTATAGACAAGGAACAAGGGAGAGTCAAAAGCTACCCCTGTTTCAGAGAAGCATTTAAAGGTGGGTGGTGGTGGTGCAGCAGAAGCTAGATGTAGCAAATACTAGCTAAAAGAGGTCACAATATCAGGATAACTGCGTACGACTACCAACGTGTATTACTTGAAACTGCACAAATAATCCAAAAAAAAAAATAATAATAATCTTGCTACTAACCTTCACAAACAGGGATTATGGAATTAATTGTGTGATATATGTATATTTCTTGTTTATGTTTTTAAGGCCATATGTTGTGCTGTAGACCTAAAATCTTTTAGATGTGTGTCAAACATTAATTAAAATTCCTGGTTTTGGATTCATTATCCTGATATCGTGAGCTCTTTTAGCTAGTATTTGCTACATCTAGCTTCTGCTGCACCACCACCCACCTTTAAATGCTTCTCTGAAATAGGGGTAGCTTTTGACTCTCCTTTGTTCCTTGTGCTTCACTTTACTGCAAAAAGTCAGGACAAAGTGCAAAAACAAAAGCAAAATGTTTGGGGGTCCATATAATATGGAGGAAAAGTTGCTTCCAAAGAAGTTTCCTAACACTACCCACTGCCCTAACTGCAGCCGTGGGGCTGCCATCTGACTGGCTCAGCAACAGGCAGAATTGTTGAATGATCGACAGAAAAGGGAGGTTCTAGATAAAACGTGGAGTGGAGCTAATGTGAGACTTGCAACTTGGGGGTTATACAAAGGCACAAATTTGGAAGGTCGATTAAATCGACTAGAGAAGCAATAGGGCTCATGTCTGTGGCAGAGTTGGCAGGGAGTGAGGCGCAGATCATGAGCTGTGCGTAAATGGGTTATTGAGTCAGCTGACACAAGAGGCCCTCCAGAAACTGATGGATGGTCTGCTGGAAGCTGCAAGAAACTTGTAATGGAAATGGCATGCAAAAAAGCGCAAGACTATCTGAATACCCTACTGATATTGATAAGGGAAGATGTGCAACATAGCCTGCCACGGTTTTTGAAAAATGACTCTGGGAACGCTTATGTCCACGGAGAAACCTTCGGCAGTACAGCGGGTGGTACTGTGAAGAAAAAGAGTGTTTTTTTACAGCACAATGGCCAATTAAAAGACTTTGACACCTGACCAATAGAATACTGCCCGGTAGGTTTCAACTGGCAGTGGATAACTCACCATGAAGTATGGAAATTTAAACTACCCAATAATGCGTCCAGATACCTGATCTCTGCCCCGGGATGACACCTGATTTGTGGTTCAGTATTGGGTCACATTGGGAGTTATGGCCTTTACAGCCCCACCATTGCTATACCTCAGTAAATGAAGTGAGGGTCAAATTGTGTTAGCTGGAAATAGAGTGTGCTGGGAAGTTGAAGGAGCAGATATAGTTTGGTAGGGAGAATTTTTTTTCAAGGAAAGTACCAATGTGTATAGTTTGTAGCGTCATCAGAATCTGATGTGCGTTTTACTATTCACACAAGTACCAATCAGTTTACTTTTTTCTGGCTGGCTACCTAGAAGAGGATGGTAAAGATGTATGTGGAATTTTTAAGAGGATGGCAGACACTGATGCCCCAAAGTTTCAGGGATTTAGAGGTAGTAGAAGCAATGAGACACATGTGACAGATGTGACCAAAAATGTGCAGGTGCTAGAGACGCAGTACAACAGGGAAAAAGAAGTGTTTGAGGTGGCCCGAAGAACAGCCACAATATGTATGTAGGGAGGTGTGTTATGCGCTGTCAATAAGGAAGTGTCTCAACAACCTTATATTACCACAAGTATGTCACACAACGTTTTCTCTTCTGTTGGCAGGGGTGATTTGGTGCTGCATGCAAAGTTGTCGCCAGTCCTTAGCCGTGGTTATACAAAAAAGACCCTCCAGCTCGCCTACTCTTCATTCTGGCCCTGACCTTATCCCTCTTTTGTTTTATTAGAAATGTAACAAGAAAGTGATATGCTATAATTGGAGCTGGGGAAATCAGTGCAAACGTTTACCTAAGCAAACTAAAAGCAGGACTGGACCATAGGTAGATGTAGTTAAGAATAGGTTTGCCTGTGCAAACAAAAAACTGGTAAATTGGGGTATGTAGAAGAGGTGAATAACCATATTAGCTAGATTAGTTGTGCAGTAAGCGCAAAAGCGGGGTCTGTGAATGTGGATAACCCCTGGGTAGGATAGGGTAATAAGGTCCCCATTGTACTGACCCCATAGTGAAATATGACAACTGTGATCATGGAGGATAATAAACCGATATGGGAGGGGTCTGGGAATAGTGTTTTTATAACTGTAGTTTTATTCGCTTTTATATGTGCCTCAGAGTTTGTTATTTTTATTTGTAATTATGGCAGACATTGGATAGGTAAATTCCCACCACACTGGATGGAGGTAATACTTGTCCCGAGAGCTCAGCCAAATCGACATGCGCTGGAGTACTGCTGAAACAGCACTTTGGAGGCTCTCGAGTGCACAGGCTGAAGGCCATTAAACCAGCCATAAAAATAGACTCTTATTCCCGACAGGAAATCCACCAGGGGGCGTTGGTTCCCCACCCCTCACCTGAGGAGGACCACGCCCGATTTCATCAGAACAACATGACTGACCCAGAAGAGTAGAACCATGAAACGACATAGAGATAGAAGATGGATTGCGGATATAGACAGTGAACCCTGTTGTTATAACCTGGGGTGGCAGAGGAGGTCCAATGGAAGTGATGGGTATTATGAGAGGCCAGCCCATGAGGGAATATAAGGGGACCATGAGGGAACATAAGGGGATGGTGATTTGGAGGCGGGATTGAGTTCGTTTGGGCAGTGTGCTGATAGGGTGTTATCTGTGTACTTGGTCTGGAAGTCTGTATTAAAGGTTATCTTGCTTAGTCCATTTCCAATACAACTCCTGAGTCCTTTTGTCTGATTTTACGTTCATAATAACCCTACATGCCCCTTTCTGGAGCGCCTGCCTTCCCCCTGCTTCCCATATCCACCCCAGCTCCTGTACTACCCTTGCTCCCTTACTTGTAATTCCCGGGGTGCAGCCCATATCTACAGTGCTTGTTTGCTTTCCATCTAGGTTTGCACTCTATAAATGTCATATATGCATTACATATTGCAGTATGATTCCATGACGACTACAGGATATGGTGGCATTACCTCTTTGTGATTTTCAGGCAACTCTGAATGTGGCTGTATGGCTTCATGAGGACGACCTCGTTGCAATTTCTGTCACTGTCCCTTTTTCAAGCACAGCTTCTTCCAAACAGGGGCCCTCAAATGTTTAGAACATTGGCTGGTGACTTTACAGTACTTATCTAGTGTAGTATATGACAATTCTCAGAGTGGGACATTACAGTAATGACATTAAGCAACCTTGCTATCATCCCTCATTTCTGGTCTCCCCTGCAGCTGGTGTAAACCACGTAACATCTGATAGACCAAACCAAATAGCATCATACAAGCGAATCCAAGCACACAGACTCATGGTGAGTCACATTATGCAATGTGCAACCCCTCATATTGAACGCATGCACGTTTTACAGTGATCTAAATGTCTTGAGTAAAAGTTGGCCAGCTCTACAGACTGAACATTTTGGGTACCATGCACCTAACACCACACAATCAAGCACACCATGCACCATCTCCAGCAAAGCACTCCAATACCAGACTGACCCCACCACAATCCATATGCCACGCGATAGAATACAACCCTGTACTGTGCCAAACAGCATACATTCCCTGCCACTATACTTTCAACCCACCTTAACACCCTCATACAACAACACTGAGACTTCACCATTAACCACATGTCACAGTTAATTTAAAAGAAATGGGATTGATGAAACAAGTTTGGAAATGTAATTCTCATGAGCAGGGGAGGCAAAGAAAGCAGTCTCAAGATGAACATTATTGAAAACAAAGTGACCGTGTTACACTAGCCCCACGAAAAAAAACAACTAAAATGACATCTTACTTTTGAGGGTCAATTCATTGAGCACGTTAATAGGTTTGATTGCCGAGCTACGATACTTTCCAGTAACAGTACCCCGACTGCTCAAATTGAAAAGGCAATACTGAGCTTGGATAGAACAAGCTACGCCACCCTAAAACTGGCCCACATCCATGGGTATGGTGCTTTATAACTACCATTACAGATTTATAATATGCAGGCCAGGGCTAGAGTAGTCTACAGGGTTGAGATTTGGGGTTACACTAAACTTGCCAGATTTCAGGTAGAGGCGAATACATTTCTAAAAAATGCCATTCTCCTACCTGGTAGTATTTCCAATATGCCCATACATATAGAGTTAGCTCAAACGAAAATAGTGGACAGGATAGCCAACCAACCAATTATGTACTGTGTATGGCTTTGGGTCTCCCCCGATTTGTCAAAATATAGAGAAGCACTAACAGATCTTTTTTCCCAGAATAGGGGAATTGATATTCCTTATTGTAGGCAAGTCAACGCATGGAATTGACACCCCTAGGGAGTAATACTCCATCTATCAATGGCCACACCAAGAAACTAGACCCGGGTGCGTTGTTATAAAGGTGAAGACCACGATAGAAAGCTACTTTGGATCCTCAGCGCCTGCCTGAGAATATCAGTGTTGTAATCTGGCTCTTGGGCCAGAAAAGATACATGTATACCATGAATCCATCATTTGCAAGTTCTCTTAAAATAAGGCATACATTCAGCACGCTACCTTTGAGTGCACAGTTACATAACTGGCATATGTCAGAATCAGAGCAATGCCCATGTTGTATCGCAGAGAATGAACATGTTGAACACTTTCTCTTACTATGTCCATAATATAGGAGACAATATTTGAAACCCGTTCTGTTAAAATGTAATATTGGAATCTATCTGATGCACTAACCCTGTCTAAATCAACCTGATTGTGTTTGCCTTGTACACATACAACCATTGTGCTTGGCTCCTTAGAAGGAGCCACCTTTCAATGGGCACAATATATTGTAGGGAGAATCTTGAGATTGCACATTCCTTGTGATTGATTATGAAATGGAAATACGGTTTCATGAAGGTAGGACTGGCTTAAATGACATGCATACATGTACTTTATATTGCAATTATGTTTTGTACGATATTATTTGTATGTTATGAAAACAATGAACCTATCACTGCAATTTAACATTTTCGATAGGCTGTTTGTACGGCATGCTTTTTATCTTGTTGTTTTATGGATTAATCCGAAATAAACATTTAATACACAATTCGTATGAGCCCCTAAAACAGTGATGGATATTTACAGAAACAAGTCCTACAATTGAACACCCTCTCCCAAGCCTCCCTAAAACCATCAGAGCTCTCCATCTCCCCAACGAGCTTGTGGAACACGGTACTATCCCACTTAATTTTGCACTATTTCAGATAAGGCACCCTTCTGTATTTTCATACTTAAAGGTCCCTAGACACAAAACAACTAGAAAGAACCCAACACACAGAGACTTGGGTGCTTCCAATTTGCATGCACAGACGAACAGCAAATTCATTTTGCATTTTTCCACCATGTCCTTAATAACAAAATACAATGTGCTTTTCTTTCAGATCCCATTAGGGACCATACAAATGGCCGGGGTGCACAGTGTAAAACCCAACAGGATTGACCTTACACATTAACAAGAAATAAATGGGTGTGAATAAACAACCTTTAAATTGACATAAATAAACATAACACTTGTAAAAGGAAAGAATTTCTGAGAATGAAATACATTCTTAAAATGCAGTGTCACATATTTAATTTTCTTTCGAATTATATTTTGCATACTGAACTTACTTGTTTGAATATTGATATTGATATTTTATTTCTATAGCACTCGTACACAAGTGTTTCAGAGCGTGACAAGGCAAGGGTAGGGAACAGGGGAGAACAAAACAACGATCTTATTAGGCCCAGTGACATTGAGAACGTACAAGTGCATGGGAGAGGGAGAGGGGGAGGGGAAAAGTGCATGGAAGGGGGGAGAAGTGGAGAGTGCGTAGCAAAGGAGAAACAGATACATCATAGAATAACAACTGTAATGTTATAAAGTTGTCCATCAGCAAATCATTTCACAATCACCCAGTGCAATTTCAAAAGCTTTACAAAATGTTACAAAAACTGAACACAAATTTTGGACATGTGCTTGTTGAACAAGCAGCAATTCACAGATAAATCTTAGGAACAAACAGTGCGTCACAACGTGGATGCTCTTTTCACAATTAGCACACCACTCTAATCTCATCCCCAAACCACCAAGCACCGTTCTGAAACGTTTCTCATCACTTTATGAGTGCCATGATGTCTGATGATGTGAGAATGACTTCTAAAGTAGTTTGAAAATATCAGAATCAAACACAACGTCCAAGGAACACCAACCCCAATTCAGACAACAGCAGCTCAGACACAGATTCTAGCAGAGACGGGCATATTCCAACAGCAACAACAACAGAAACAGAGGACGGTGCAAGAGGGTGCACAAGACCAGGCACAAGCAATACCACTTCTCATCCTTCTCAACCTTCTACTTTTTTAGACGCAAACCAAAGAGGAAACGAACGAGGAGGGGGCAGAGGAAAAGGCCCCAGGGTACAGACACGACATCAAGCTGGAACAAATTAGTGGTCAACATCTCGCAACGCATACTGAGTCAACAAGAAGAGGCAGTACTGCAAAAAGGTCTAAAATTCGTACCAACTGTTGGCACCAATTTATTCAACACCAAGGTCGAATTTCATAAACTTACCAGAAAATTGAAATTAAAAGTGTTCTTTGCAGGAATGGAACACGAAGCAAATGAACGTGAACCAGCAGAATTTGTTGAGTTTAAACCAAAAAGTACATTCATTCCACCTATCAGTGTACCTGCAATCGATATTTCGTCAAAAAATGGTAATTTCTGACCCAAAGAAAATCAAATATGTAACACCACAAAAGAAGAACTTGAGCAGAGGAGAAATGGCGTTAGTACGCAATCTATACTCTGATGACAGCATAACTATAAGACCAGCCGATAAAGGGGGAGCGTTGGTGATACTAAACACACAGGATTATGAAAGAGAATGCAAAAGACAACTGGATGATCAGTCTGTTTATTTGAGAATTGAACATGACTCTACCAATGACATCAGCAATAATCTGGCAATCCTTTTAACCAGGGCTGAAGAAAGAGAAATGATCACAAAGACAACCAGAGCATTCCTACAGACACCGAGACCAACTATTCCACACTTTTATCTTTTACCAAAGATACATAAAGGATTGATAAACCCACCCGGAAGACCAATAGTGGCGGCAACAGGGGGTATCCTGCAACCACTCGGCACCTACATTGATTACTTCCTCAACCCGATAATACAAAAAACACAAACTTATGTCAAGGATAGCACACACTTCCTGAACATTTTGGAAAGGACACAATTGTCTGAGAACGACATCCTATTTACAATTGATGTGGCAAGCCCATACACGAGTATTCCCCATAACATGGGTCAAGAAGCGGTCGAGTGGCTCCTCTTACAAGAAGGTGAGATAGGGGCAGCAAAAGAATTTATAATGTCTCTTCTGATTTTCATTTCAACCAACTCCTACTTTAGATACAAGAATGACTATTACATCCAAACATCAGGCACAGCCATGGGCGCAACCATGGCACCGTTCTACGCCAATGCCTTCATGTATCGCTTTGAAATGATGAATATCTTAGAAAATGCACAGTGGAAGGACAAGCTCAAATTGTGGGTACGATATATCGATGATATTTTCGGTATATGGCAGGATACGAGAGAAACATTGGAGGAATTTATTCAATATATCAACAGCATTGATCACCGGATACAATTCACCTCTGAAATAGGGAACCCAGGGATACATTATCTCGACATGCAAGTCAAAGTACATAATCAACAGATCACAACGACTCTTTTTTCCAAACCTACAGATAGGAACAATTTACTGCACCGGATGAGTTTTCATCCGCAAAATACTTTACGTAATTTACCCCATGGACAAATGCTTCACCTCAAGAGGATCATCAGCGACCAGAGCGTGTTTGAGCAAGAACTAACCAAATTGAGTAAGAAATTAGAGGACCGAGGGTATCCCGAGGAGGATATCAAAAAGGTCACAGAGAAAGCAGCGTCCAAAACAAGACTAAGCACCCTGACTCCTAAAGACACCAGAACATCACCATCTCTGGTATATGTGTCTACATTTTCAACCCAGAGTATGCAAATCAAGAGGTGCATCAACCAGAGACGTTTTTATGGGAGGGCAAAAGGGGCATTGCCCAGGGCCCCCACCCTGGAGGGGGGCCCCACAAGGGGGCCTGATCTAAAAAAGTAAGATTCCATTGTTCACCAGACTTAAATAGCACGTGTCAGGATATTTTATGGCATGCTGCTGAGGCTCTAAGCCCATTGCATGTCTGTTTTGAGAAGTACTTTCTGCCTTGATCAATTCATCATGTAATGCCTTCTGTGTTCAGTGTGGAATAAATAGTTTGTGTGTTCATAGGCACAACTCTGTGGCATTATGTTCACCATGTGCAATAGCTAAAATTGAAATGCATATTCATAAATTGAATGCCACAATCGTTTAGAAGTTAGCTCAGTGTGTCAAGCACTCATAAGAGAGATATGTGTTCACATGCAAGATTAGAATAGTACATTCCAGCAAAGCTGGCTGAGCCTTTCATATGTTTGAAGTTTATAAACCTACCTGCATATTTACTTGGTTTTATAGCAAACAAGTGCATTATCAGCAATGTACTTGCACCAGATAGGGGATGCTATAAGAACTAACATATCGTCTGTATGGTGAAGGTCTAGAAATTGGTTTGTTCAGATGGGGTGTTGTAAAACCTAGGCAATCACCTCCAATGATGAGCATAAACTATTAGTCCAAGAGGTGAATACGTATCCAAATTCAAGACTGTGGCACAAAAGCGCTCATGCTTGTATCCTGGCTTTGTCAGAAGACGATACAGGGATCGTGGTCAAATCAGCTATTATCTTTTACATTACTTTGCTGTCTTATGTGAGGTTTGCCTTCTTGCATGCAGTGGCATTGTTTAGCCCATTACTTGATCTTTCTTCTTATGTAGGCAATTTGACTGGAAGGAGTGGTAGACAGAAGAGAGAAGACCAGATGTGGTAGGCCTCAGGCAAGCATATGTTAAGGTCTGCTAGTTTGACACAAAAAACGGTTTGCTTTTTTGTAAAAGCCAAAGTTTTTATGCATGTTTATAAATGACAATGTCACAAGCCATTGTTTTGGAAGTATTTAAAGCTTTAAAATATTAAAGAAAAACCCAGATTAAATGTGTTAAGTCACATCGGCTGGTATGCAGGTACTTATATACTTCCCTTTATGATGGAGAGAATGAAGTTATAATCATTCCCATTTTTTATCGTAATACCCTTCTATAATATTTTGTTTTTATAAATGGTCATGTTTGGTAATCTAATTTGTGTACTTTCCAAGTCAGTTTTATAAAATGAGATTGTTTTAGTTCATAATAAGAACTGGAAAAGAAAGTGTTCAAATGCAGAAATTGCTGAGTTAGCACAAATCCACTCCTTACCCAATGTGGGATCCTGGGCATCTCATTTAATCTTGTATTGCCAAACCTCTCAAAATTGCCAGTCCCTATACCTTTCAAAATTGTCAGCCCTTCAGAGTGATTTCCTCCGTAGGGTATGATCTTCATAAAAGCCTCACTCATAGGTTCACAGGCTATAGTGTTCCTTCCACTATAATAGGGAGCATTGATTTATTGCACACCACAGCACTTGTTCTTTTGATCTCTAATGGCAACACTATTTGAAAACCATATCCCACTTCTTATCCCAGTCTGTCTGGATACAGACACCTTCCTGGTAGCTTTGACTATACCAGGGTATGTGTAGATTTCTCCTTTCTTCCAATTGGTCTCCTCTCCATGCTTGAGCACTTTTGGATTCTGTGAGGAAGCTAATGCGAGTTCTCTGTTATGTTATTTGGCATTTATATAGCACTCTATATTGCTCTCTGTCTATTCTGGGTTACATGTACCTTTTACGTATGGTCCTGCATTATTACTACAGGCGGCATACCTTCTTGGATGCTATTGATAAAAAGTCTCCTGTATCTATAATTGAACAGAAGTAACCTCTTTATAGACTGTTTATGTTGTCCTTCAAATGCTACTTGTTTATTATTCTGATTAGAGCAAGAATGAAGAGGGTAAGGGGACTTAAAAGGAGTAAACATACTTATTTTGAATGCTGCTTGCAGCATATCAAACTATAGATTGTGATCAGGATGAGGGGGTGGGGGTGCGACCAGATATTCTTGATTACTTAATTTCTTTGGTTTGGTGGAGGGGGGCCCCAAAGATGTCTGTGCCCAGGGCCCCAAAAGTGGTTAAAATGGCACTGGCATCAACAAACACTGGCAAATTCTCACCAAAGATGAGAGAACTAAAGATCTGTTTACTGATCCACCCACATTTGCTTATCAGAGATCCAACAACCTGAGAGACCTCCTTGTGAACACACGTGATGATAAACCAAGAAGAAGCTCAACAAAAAGAACTGGCACGTATCCGTGTCTAAACTGCAGCAACTGCAACAATGTAATAAAAGGTGGTTTTGTGCTACACCCATACACAGGAGAGAAAATTCGGATAAAATGCTACGCCACATGTAACACGGAGAACTGTGTATACTGCATACGCTGTCCTTGTGGGCTGTATTATGTGGGGGAAACAGGACGCAAACTGCGCATTCGCATCAATGAGCACAAATCGTGCATACGAAACAAGAACATAAATTCAGCAGTAGCTAAACACTTTCATGAAAAAAAGCACAACATTTCACAAATCAAATTTCAGGTATTAGAAGTTACTGAGAATACCTCCATGGATACCAAGAAGAAGAGACAACAAAGAGAATCCTTTTGGATTGATAGACTGGAAGCATTGTTACCTCAAGGAATGAATGAGGAGTTCGACCTTAATTGTTTTCTATAACACAACCAATCAATCTGTTTTCTGGACATGATATTTTTGAGCATCCGAGTACCTACGATCAACGCACCAACAAAGCACTATATGACCTGCAGAGGAATATGAATTTAGTGCTAATTACCCTGTGTAACTTACGGAGGCCTTAATTTGGCGTTTAAGTTCATCTTACATACATAAGCATCAGGTCTTTTAAATGTGATTCGACATATGCCTTGGTTCGTTTGTGGTTTATCTTTTGTTTGTCCATCAACATGTTGAATTTGCTTAAAGTGATTTATACAGCTACTCAGCACATACCTTAATGACTCTAATCGTTGATTTAGCTTTTCCCTTAGAGGCTTACTATCCTCAGTTGTTCAACTATAGACATTGCCAATAACTTTGTTGATCTACACTAACATTAACACAAACAGTTGCCATAAGTGTAGCAACTATCCGTAGAAGAGGTTTTCTCTTCACTGACAATACCATTCTTATTTCCAACACATAGCTCCACATCATTTTACTTCCAATAATCTGCTAATAGTTTGCAGCCCAATTCCACAACAATCGGCATCAGCCCACACCAATATGGACGTTTCACGTGCACGCGACGTGCCATTTAAGTATCAACGTTGCCACAGCAACGATAGATATATACACGAAGACGGGAGCACAGATTCGCGCAAACCGTCACTGGAGTTCCACTTTTGATCGAGCTCATGAAGAATTCACTAGGTAAGCAGCCTCCGCTTTCACATAGATAAGCACACGATAGAACAGACCATGTTCGATCGCAGCTAAACACATTACATTACTTTCTCTTGCAGTGTTCTGCGAACCAACGTTAATAATACAACCTCACGCTCGAATCGAGTAGTATATCCATCAGCCTCAGGTCAGTGACACCACAGGGTGTAGGTGGATGACTAACTAGACACTACCTGACTTTTCAGACATAGGAATAAGCACCTGCTTTAATACTTCACCATGTTATTTAACATCACGAGGAGTAATGAATTATAATGGGAATCGGATAAACTGAATGACTTTACTAAAGTAATTTTTCGGAACCTAGGTATAACGATAACTAATTTGTATTGTATATGCGCAATGTTATTCATATAATTCACTGACAATCCGATGTTCTCTTCTCTCTGTGTTATATGTACATGTTTGTCAAATGTGGGTACCCTGCTTTACTGAATGCATACATACCTGATGTTTTTCTAAATGTTCTAACAGTAAGATTTTTGTGAATTTAACCTGGCTCTGAAGAAAGAAATACTATTTTTCCGAAATGCATTAGCCCTAGGTTATTCTTCCTTTGCCAATGTATCAGCATATAACGAAGTGGTGAAGTTTAACCATTCGTTACCTTAAAGAACGAAAGAATATAAACAAAAAGATCATTCTGTAAAATAAAAGCACTTTGAAGAAAAACTATTGGAACATGGTTCTACTGTTATCAATAATTCAAGACAAATGATTTAAACCCTATTGGGTAAAATAGGAGTGCGGCCGACACTGATGGCTAACTAGCCTAGGTCCTTTCTTTCTCAGCACATAACGTGTGCCCGACACGGAGGCACTGTATAATGGGCTGCACCCTTTTAAGCAAATTGAAGTGAACACTAACTATATATTAATTCAACAAATACAAAAGAAACTAGCTGTGCACCCTCTCCCATTCTTCAATTCTAGTTATTCCACTTCCGTGTAACCAATTGAGGAGTAGCACGCAGGTATGTCATATGATGAAATTGAGAAATTAACAGAAGTAAGAGGAACTACATTAGGATTCTCAGCTGAAGAGGCAAATGAAATCCTTGGACTCATAAAGGAAGCCAACATCACCACACAGGATACTGATCCAAACAAAAAGATCAAACAGTTAGAATATGCCATCAGGAAAAACATCAACCATAAGCTGCACGCAGTAACTTTAGGACGTTACTACAAGGCACAGAGAATTCCACGATGACTTAGAATCGGTTTAAAACCTACCTTATGCAAAGAAAGTAAAGAGTTTGTGAAGAAATGGGAACAGACTCTCAATAAGTGCTCTTTGGATTTAATTTTATTGACTATCAGAGAATTGTCAGCAAACTTATTAGTTTTGGAGCAAGAAATAAAGGATCTCACAGTTGAGATCACTATACTCACAAGTGCGGACACGTTTAAGGACATCTTGATTGACATTAACAAGAAATTGGAAAGCTATACAACAGATTAAGAAGCCAGGAAAATAAGGAAATTTAGACGCGACACTTTCGACTATCTACGGGACGAAGTCTATACCTGGGCAGACAAATATCAGAATCAACCACAACGTCCAAGGAACACCAACCCCAACTAAGACAATAGCAGCTCAAACACAGATTCTAGCAGAGACGGGCATATTACAACAGCAACAACAACAGAAACAGAGGACGGTGCAAGAGGGTGCACAAGACCAGGCACAAGCAATACCACTTCTCATCCTTCTCATACTTCTACTTTTTTAGACGCAAACCAAAGAGGAAACGAACGAGGAGGGGGCAGAGGAAAAGGCCCCGGGGTACAGAAACGACACCAAGCTCGAACAAATTAGTGGTCAACATCTCGCAACGCATACTGAGTCAACAAGAAGAGGCAGTATTGCAAAAAGGTCTAAAATTCGTACCAACTTTTGGCACCAATTTATTCAACACCAAGGTCGAACTTCATAAACTAACCAGAAAATTGAAATTAAAAGTGTTCTTTGCAGAAATGGAACACGAAGCAAATGAACGGGAACCAGCAGAATTTGTTGAGTTTAAACCAAAAAGTACATTCATTCCACCTATCAGTGTACCTGCAATCGATATTTTTGAAAAAATGGTAATTTCTGACCTGAAGAAAATCAAATAGGGAACACCAAAAAGAAGAACTTGAGCAGAGGAGAAATGGCGTAAGTACGCAATCTATACTCTGATGACAGCATAACTATAAGACCAGCTGATAAAGGGGGAGCGTTGGTGATACTTAGCACACAGGATTACGAAAGAGAATGCAAAAGACAACTGGATGATCAGTCTGTTTATTTGAGAATTGAACATGACCCTACCAATGACATCAGCAATAATCTGGCAATCCTTTTAACCAGGGCCGAAGAAAGAGAAATGACCACAAAGAAAACCAAAGCATTCCTACAGACACCGAGACCAACTATTCCACACTTTTATCTTTTACCAAAGATACATAAAGGATTGATAAACCCACCCGGAAGACCAATAGTGGCGGCAACAGGGGGTATCCTTTAACCACTCAGCACCTACATTGATTACTTCCTCAACTCGATAATACAAAAAACACAAACTTACATCAAGGATAGCACACACTTCCTGAACATTTTGGAAAGGACACAATTGTCTGAGAACGACATCCTATTTACAATTGATGTGGCAAGCCTCTACACGAGTATTCCCCATAACATGGGTCAAGAAGCGGTCGAGTGTCTCCTCTTACAAGAAGGTGAGATAGGGGCAGCAAAAGAATTTATAATGTCTTTTCTGATTTTCATTTCAACAAACTCCTACTTTAGATACAAGAATGACTATTGCATCCAAACATCAGGCACAGCCATGGGCGCAACCATGGCACCGTCTACGCCAATGCCTTCATGTATCGCTTTGAAATGATGAATATCTTAGAAAATGCAGAGTGAAAGGACAAGCTCAAATTGTGGGTACGATATATCGATGATATTTTCGGTATATGGCAGGATACGAGAGAAACATTGGATGAATTTCTTTAATATATCAACAGCATTGATCACCGGATACAATTCCCCTCTGAAATAGGGAACCCAGGGATACATTATCTCGACATACAAGTCAAAGTACATAATCAACAGATCACAATGACTCTTTTTTCCAAACCTACAGATAGGAATAATTTACTGTACCGGATGAGTTTTCATCCGCAAAATACTTTACGAAATTTACCCTATGGACAAAAGCTTCGCCTCAAGAGGATCAACAGCGACCAGAGCGAGTTTGAGCAAGAACTAGCCAAATTGAGTAAGAAATTAGAGGACCGAAGGTATCCCGAGGAGGATATCAAAAAGGCCACAGAGAAAGTAGCATCCAAAACAAGACTAAGCACCCTGACTCCTAAAGACAACAGAACATCACCATCTCTGGTTTATGTGTCTACATTTTCAACCCAGAGTATGCAAATCAAGAGGTGCATCAACAAACACTGGCAAATTCGCACCAAAGATGAGAGAACTAAAGATCTGTTTACTGATCCACCCACATTTGCTTATCAGAGATCCAACAACCTGAGAGCCCTTCTTGTGAACACACGTGATGATAAACCAAGAAGAAGCTCAACAAAAAGAACTGGCACGTATCCGTTCTAAACTGCAGCAACTGCAACAATGTAATAAAAGGTGGTTTTGTGCTACACCCATACACAGGAGAGAAAATTTGGATAAAATGCTACGCCACATGTAACACAGAGAACTGTTTATACTGCATACGCTGTCCTTGTGGGCTGTATTATGTGGGGGAAACAGGACGCAAACTGCGCATTCGCATCAATGAGCACAAATCGTGCATATGAAACAAGAACATAAATTCAGCAGTAGCTAAACACTTTCATGAAAAAAAGCACAACATTTCATCAATCAAATTTCAGGTATTAGAAGTTATTGAGAATACCTCCATGGATACCAAGAAGAAGAGACAACAAAGAGAATCCTTTTGGATTGATAGACTGGAAGCATTGTTACCTCAAGGAATGAATGAGGAGTTCGACCTTAATTGTTTTCTATAACACAACCAATCAATCTGTTTTCTGGACATGATATTTTTGAGCATCCGAGTACCTACGATCAACGCACCAACAAAGCACTATATAACCTGCAGAGGAATATGAATTTAGTGCTAATTACCCTGTGTAACTTACGGAGGCCTTAATTTGGCGTTTACGTTCGCCTTACATACATAAGCATCAGGTCTTGTAAATGTGATTCGACATATGCCTTGGTTCGTTTGTGGTTTATCTTTTGTTTGTCCATCAACATGTTGAATTTGCTTAAAGTGATTTATACAGCTACTCAGCACGTACCTTAATGACTCTAATCGTTGATTTAGCTTTTCCCTTAGAGGCTTACTATGCAAAGGAGAAATCATATCAAATCTGAAGTACTCCAGGGCTGCAAATCAGACATTTTCCCATTAACTTTCCGCTAGGGCAAGCTGCTGGGAAGTCGGACAATTGCATTGTTTTGTTATGAGTCATGTGTACCATGATGTTTTGAGTATTTTTTACTGAATTATATTTTGAATGAGAGCTCCTAGGACTTATGAAAGCAATGGCATTTAGCAAGCGAGTGTGAATTATAAGGCACACTATTCCAGTGTAATATCAAGTCTGTAGTGTATCTAAAAGATGTCCAGCTTTTGAGGAGGTACAATTCTCTGATGTTAGAGTCCGGTCAACTAAGAGGGCTAATCAGTGAAAACTGACACACTATGGTAGAGCTGAGTGCCATCGTCATTTGGTGGATGTCGTATCTGTGATTTTCTAGAAAAAGCCCCGGGAGCCCATCCATTGGAGGGTGCGAAATAGACCATGTTCCTGTAATAGAGCTGCACACCCTATTCCTTCCTGTGAACTTGGTTCTGCCTGGTTCTGCAGTGGAGCTCCAGGCAGGCAATACATCCCTAGTTACAAAAATGTTTCTCTACTAAAGACAGATTACTTTTGTGTTCTGGCTCAACCTGTCTTTTATCACCAGACAGAAATATGTATTTATTTTTATCATTATTAATCAGTGCAGATGTTTATTAGAAGGCATACTGGCTGCATTGAAAAGAACAACCATGAGAGAAGCTAACATTGACTTATGTAAGATGTTCACATCCGAGTACTCTAGTTGATAATACAGACTTGGACATGGGTTTACACGCCTAGAACACAAGTGGTAGTGAACAGCGTATTGTTTTTCTTAGAGTATGTAGGAAATAGAAATTACAATGTAAAAACAGTAGTAGTAAAGGGGTAGAAATAGATCTTAAGCGAAAGCAGCTCTGCAGTCTTGGGGAATTATGTCAAACACTGCAGCAATGACACTGCTTTGGCAAACACTTCTGGCACCTCCCTCCCCCCCAGAGCATCATTGACGCCTCCTGGAGCACAGGCACCATCTCCACTATAATCACTCATGTGAGGCATATTTTCCCTTGTTTGCCGCTCACACACTTATTTGCATTGGATAGCAACTCATAACGCATTATCAGCATCTTTTCCTATCACAAGAATCCTTGGCCATCAACGGGAAAATAATTACCACAGGCAACTACATCAGAGCATGGTCAATGCAAAGCCGAACTTCCTCAGCAGTACCACTGCACATTTACTATGAATGAGTACAACAAACTCAAGTACTAGATCTACTGGTGCATTTCTTTTGTCAAGCCCACCGATCCTCTGACAGATATGTGCTTATTCAGTGAGAAATTCAGACTATCCTATCTTTGGGTCTGAGTCAAGTGAATGGGGCTTATCCTAATCTCTTTCACTCCCTAAGCATGGAGATTGAGTGGGACTTTGCTCATGCGAGCATGTACATCACTCACTGTTTTCAAAAAGGGACTGAGAACAACTCTGTTCCATAGATTCACTTCCCGATGACGTGACCATATGCCTTGGCCTACTTGTGCTATTTGTTCCTGTTGTTTATCTCATCTAGCGCCTCCATGCCTGCGGGCTCTTTTTGCGTGCTATTTAAATAAAATAAATAAATACATGTCAGCTGCACATCAACAGCAGCAATGTAAACAGCAGGCTGGTACTATTCTAAGCCAAAGATGGGCTGCAGGAACTCATCAATTTTCACTAGGGGCGTGTGCTACGATTGCCATCATACCACTGCTACCACAAACAATTACAAACAATGCATTGTCTGTCCTCCTTATCACTACAGATAAGTAGGAGTCTCACTCACTGATGAAGTCTAAAATAATTGGTGGCTAACTGACTCAAGAAAAGTGAGTAGGATGAATTATTTGTGTGGAGCAAATTTAGCTGAACAAAGGAGTAGGATAACGGGTGTGTTTAGACATGCTTGACTTCTTGGCTCCTTTGTGGTTGTACATTATTGTATTCTCTTTGCGTAATAAACATATTTATAAAAGTATGGACCTTACTTAGACACAGTTAACAAAGATCTGTTCAATGTAAACACATCTAAAGTCAATTTAAAAGTATTAACAATTATTACAAAGACACCATGCCCTTCACCACCATGTATGACCATAATATATCAGCATAAAGCCTCTGCACCTTACAGGAACTGAGAGATCATTTGGGGTACAAAAAAGTCTTCAGATGTTGTTGGAAAAGAGGAATTTACTGGACTAAACCGAAGGTAAGTGAACAAGGAATTCCAAAATGTAGTCACGAAGAACAAAATGGGCTGACTCTGTGTCTTGGTCTTCTTAGCATTTGGCAATTCAATGAGCAGGGACTATTTACTCATTGATGAATTACTTCACTGGGAGCATTTGAGTATGACCACTCAGTGTGGGGCCTGCTGTAGGTGGGTGGGTTCAAATGCATCTCTAGATAGTCAGCACATGGACATCTGTGGTGCCTACCAGTCCTCTTGCTGGCAAGCAGCAGGGGGACCCTCAGCAGCAAATCACTGGCAGTGTTGTGAAATGTTTGGTGGTCACAATGGACATCTGATGTAGCCACAACCACTTTTCATCTCTGTTCCTGTGCCTGAGGGAATCTCTTTGGATATGAACTAAAAGGAACACATCTTGAGCATGTCTGATACATCAAGTCCTTCCTAACATTATCAATGGCTTGGGCAAAGTGTGTTGGATGATTCAGGCTAAAGTCTTATGGTAAATGCACATGCAGGGCTCGAATCCGAGTATCAGTCTTGTTAGGGGGAGGAAAAGGGTTGCTAGAGAAATTGATTCAACAGGCCTTAGTTGAGAGAGAGGTATACAAATAATGTGATTGAGATGAGGGAAAGGTAGAAAATGCAAATAGGTGTTAGTTGATGGATAGGTAAAACATTAAAACATGATTTGGTATAGGGACAAGTTAAACATGAAAATAGGATTTAGCTGAGGCAGGAGTGGAACATTGAAATGGGATAGGTCAGTCATCCCTGTTACCACATTGCATGACATGAATGGATGCACCATGTCCTGTCGGTGTGAGTAGAAGAACGCCATTGTATTGTTTTGAAACGGGCAACATAATCAGATACATTATGTGCAGGGAATGTGAATGACTGTGCCATCTTTTAGTGATAAGACCAAACATGTGTTGCATAGCAAATTGCAAAAAAACAAACATTGGACTTCTTTTGAGTCTAATAGTGCATTCACTGTCTGTAATGGTGCATATGATTTATTTATGACCAGACCAAACAAGAGTTACAGAGAAAGAGCATGTATAACTGTTGTTTGGGGGTACAAAAATGCATTACGTGGCTGTAAGTGACTGCATCATATTGTATTGCCGACCGAATCTCTTTGTAGATAAAAATACTAATAGTTCACCTTAGGCAGGAAGAGAATATATAAGTGGTTGTGAGTGCTCCATCGTTAAGCTGCTAGTCACAACTCATGTTGCTTGAAAAAACGTGAATAATACATCTTTATTTATTTTGAGGTAAGTGAGTACAGTTTTGTCTGTAACTGAGTGCATCTTTTTGTGGCCAGAGCAAATGTTAGTTGCTGAGAAACATCTTTACACATATTTGTAGACAGGAGGAGTTTATATTTAGTGATTTTTTTTTTTTTGGCCAGACCAGTTGGTAGCTGCAGTGAAACAGTTCAGCAGTTCTTGCTAGGCAGGTGGGGATAATTTTAAGTGGTTTTAAGTGATATCCCTTTATTGGCTATGGAGGACTGAATCCCAACGACTGAATACCTTGTATGATATAACCACATCTGGCATTCCTTGTCATTGTGAGGGAAAGAAGACGACAACCACAGGCTGTATTAGAGGCATACATAACATTAGATCACATTTAGTGACTATAAGTAACAATGTCACCTTTTAGTGTCCAGACCAAATACTTGACGTTTGTAAAGTTGAGACTAATACATATCATAGTTCATTTTAGGTAAGAGAGTGCCTTGTTTGTGACCACCTGTATCATCTATTTGTGGGCAGGTCAAATACTAATTGCAGAGAAAATGACTTATGATTCAAACTAGACAGGAGAAGAGTATATTTAGTGGCTGTTAGTGAACATGCCATCTTTTAGTAGCCAGACCAATTACTAATTGCAGAGTTCATTCATATAAGTCTTGCTAGACAGGAGATTATATTCGGTGGCTACATGTGACTGCCACTTGCTATACTTGGGAGGAAGGAATCACAGTGAATGACCAATTTGCCTCACATTAATGCATGTGACTTACATCTTTTTAGTGAGATGGGAAGACCACCGATTTGTTTGAAGGCAGGTAGGAGATTAGATTGCATTCAGTGCCTGCACTATCTTTTTAGTGGTAAAATCAAATACAAGACAAGTTGCTTAAATAATAATGTGTTTAATTATTTTGTGGCAAGGTAGAGCAATCAGGGTCTATTGCTTAGTGCACTGTCTTTTTGTGGCTGGACCAAATATCAGTTGAAGAGAAAAAAGATCTTATATTTCATATGGTAGGCAGGAAGAGATTACACGCGATGGCTGTATGTCATCTTTATGTTAACATATTGTAGGTTATTTATAACATGCTTAATACCCAGAGGTTTCTAAGCGCGTACCCGGGGATCGAACCTGTGTTGCTCCTTGTTGTCTTGCTTCCGAGGTGAGCACGTTGCCCCTGAGCTTTCCTCCCGAGACAGTGTGGACAGACCAAATGCTAGTTAGATTTAAAAAGTATTTACTTCTTACTTGGCAGGGGCATTATTATATTCACTTGCTGTAAGTGGCTATTCTGTCTTTTCTGTGTGTGGCTAGACCAAGTACTTGTTGAACCCAACAATACTTTTGAGGCAACAAAGTGCATTCAGTCTTTGCAATTGAGTGTGTTTTTGCATAGTTCCCAGAAAAAAAACTTCTAGCTGCAGAGAAAAAAAAATACATTTTTCTTTTCTTTGTAGGCAAGATGCGATTAAATCCAGAGGCTGAATGTTATTACACCTTCTTTTAGCTTATAATGATTTATAGGCAGGAGAATATTATTGTCACAACCCCACCTTGATAGGCTCAGCCCCACACCGTGCCCCTCAATAAAAGCCAAAGCCGAAACCCATGAAGGATATTGGGGCCCCACCTCGATCATACTTTCTGCAGGAATATTAGTGATTAGTTAGGGTATTTGTGGCACCACAGTGTATTCAGAAGATTTGACTACATTTCCCCTGATGCCATAGGGACATTTCATTCTGAGCCGAGAATGCACAAGATTTCCCCACAGGCTGCCATCTTGAAGCAAAGCTTATAAAGGGCTCCACTGCCCAGCTTCATATGCTGCTTCGCCTACTGGATTTTTGTCAAATCTTACATGCACCCACACTCTCCCTGGATCCAGCATAAGGACCTCGACATGAGTCTTCAGCTCTGGCTGTGACTCCTGCCACACTCCTGCAATGAGAAAAGCCAGTAAGATATTAACCGCTTCGTTTTATGCCACCTCTGCAATGAAAATACATTTGTGAGTGAATTGCTCCAAAAGCCATACTTCAGCCTGCAATTAAAATACACTTTTTGCAAATCACTCTATGAGTAATCCATTGGGGGAGTATTTAATAGTTTATTGTGTACTGGAACAGATGAACCGACAAGTGTAAGAACACAGAGCCTTGGGGCATCCTAATGATTTCAAGCTCTTCACACTGACTAGTCTGAAGAGCTTGGGAATAATAATGAGGCATCAAGGCTCTGGGTGCTTACAAGTGCCTGTTCGTATGCCCCAATATATTGTACCCTCCTGGGTACAAAAGCCGTCCTCAATTCTATTTAACCCTTCACTTCTAGGATTGCTGAATAATTGGGATTAGAACCTGTAACCGTCTCAGCAGATATTTCTGCGAGTCGTATTTTTGCATTGAACCTGCATAGCCGTTATACACAGGCTAGGATTGATGGAAAGGCTGGGGATGCATAGAAACATTGGCTGAGGGCATGCTATACTTTAAAAGTGGTATGGATGTGCAGCAGAAGCAACCCAAACAGCAACAGTTCAATAGTTCCAAAATAAACTAAAGCCCATCTATAAAAATATATACATACTTTAGTGAACCAAATCAATCATACAACTAACTATTAAAATCGCTATAAAAACACACCCTGGTGGAAAGAATAACAGAATTGTATAAGCATCCTGCATACCTTGTCAGGGAGGCAAACACGAAAGACATTTAAAAATGTGTTAAAAAAGGATATGTCTTGGTAGAAAAAGGTGCAAAATGGACATAAGTAGTATTTAGGTCCCCAAAAGGTGGATCATGGTGGAAGGCTCAATTGAAAGTACCTGATTGCAAAGTTAGGCAGTTTGACGGTGTCGAACCAGGCTTCAGATTGTTGTGCTTGTGAGTCGAGCTGGGTTTGCAGGCATTGACTCTCTTTGGTCCCAAGCTGTTAGTAAGTGCCAAGTCAGATTTGAGCAGGTCCTCCATGAGGTTTGAGGTGGCATCAAGCTGTGCAGGCTGAATGGATAACCCGAAGCGGTTGAAGGACACTGCATGGTTCAAAATGGTGAGTGGTGGTGGTTCAGGTTGATAACTGACGTGATGGTCCAGTGACTGGAAGAGAGGAGAAAGGATGGAGATTGACCTGACAAACGTCTGATATGCATGCTTACTTCAGGGGACACAACTGCCTGCACCCCAGATTCTGCTCCCAAATCAGGCAACTTGGAGTTCTCGAAAGGCCATTGAGCAAAGAAGAAGGAGAATGGAGGCATCAACAACTGCAGTGCTTGTGTTGCAGTGAAACATGCCTGCATGACTGTCCAGCAAAGCCCAAGAGTGGATGCAAACCTCTAGTGGTAGTGATGACTAACCAAGAACATGATGAAAATTATGCAGGTAAGGGAAACGCAACTGCTTCTTGTATTCGGTCATCTCATCGGCTTCTATCTGTACTCTGAGCTTCATTGAAAAGAGTTTACAAGGACATGCATATATTTACTACAGTGCACCCGGGAACTCCAAATTGCCTATGAGTAGGAACTGCATATTGCTACCCAATCCAAAGGAACACCAGAACACGTCAGGACATGATTGACCTTGGACCTGTAACCACATGTACATGTACAGAGAAAATGTGCTTGACATGCTGTGATGACTATCAGGAAGGACTGCAATTTGTACTGATTGATGCTCCACAGTATGAAATGATCCTACTGGGGATGTCATGGCTGCAGATGCACACTCCGCATATAGACTGTGAGAAGATGGTTTTATTCTTCACTTCATCTTATTGTAAACACTGGTGCTATCTGAAACCGTCGTAGCCCTGTTGCATGCGCACTCAAGTAAACATAAAACTACACCTGCAATAAGCTGATCAATTGATATGAGTAAAGAAGGGGACACGTGTAAGACAGTTTTCAGAACCATGTTTGGCCTCTTTGTGTACCAGGTGATGGCCTTTGGCTATGTACCACTCCCCGGCATTTCCGTATTTTATGAATGACACCTTCAGGGTACAGCTAGACATCTGCCATAGTCTACAAGGACTATGGATGACCATGTGTGGGACGTCAAGGCTGTTTTGGGTAATTTATTGAATAATAACCTGTATGCTAAGTTGGAAACAGTTTCTTTCATGCACAACAAATAGTGTTATTGGTATTCATTTTGACCTGAAAGAGAATCACAATGGACAATCAGAAAGTGGAGGCCATACCCCAGTGGTCATCTGCCATCATGCTAAAAGGCATGGAAAGTTTCCTCTGTTTTGTCACTTTCTACCGCCGTTCTATTGCTGTCTTTTCGAAGGTAGTTTATCCTGTTGTATCTGTGATTTAAAAAAGAGAGTACGTTTCATTGGGGAACCAAAGCTGATGAAGTGTTTCAAGGTCTGAAGAATGTACCTATTTCAGCTCCCGTCCCCCGACATCCAGAGGTTGAATAACCATTCCTCTCAGAAATTGACATCTCCATTATGGCCATGGCAACAGGGTCTGGGGTAGGCATGAAGTGAGGGAGGTGCCCGTAACTCCCTGTGCTTAGTCTCCTAGGAGACTCAAATGCATTCTGTGATGATTGGCTGGCTGACTGTCCAGCAAGGACAGCGACCCTGCTGGGTGAGTGGCAGCTAGGCTGGAATGAATGGAAGAGAACTGAATAAAAGGCGAGTCTCTTGGCTTGGAAGGCAGAGTCGACCACTGGACGAAGGAACCGAAGAACAGCTTGAAGAGGACGGCTGCTGCAACTCCTGGACCATTGGTTTGCCCGGTGAAGCCCTGCTGCAGGACCGAATCATCAAGTTTGCATCGACAGAGAAGCCCTGCAAAGGACGACTTCTCCCTTTGAGTTGGTAGGACCAATCAACTCCCAAGTAAGCCACCTGGACACCTATCTCGGACCTGGTTGCATTTCCTCAGAGAGCTGCAGGAAATTGTAGAGCCATGGAGAGGGACCCCAGATTGTGCGCATTACTTGTAAGCTGGCCAAAATATTTGGAAGATCTTCCGGACTCCCACGACGTTGGACCGACCAAGCCTGACACCCCTGTGCTGAATGTGGGACCCCAGAAGCAAGGAAAGTCCATCTTGACAGCCAGGACCAGCGTTGTTACCAGTGCAGGAGTCCCCCGACATCCTCCCTCTTGCCCTCACGACTGAGGCCCAGGAACAGTGAGCTCTGCAGGAACTGCCAGGAACAGAAGTCATCAGCTGCATCTTTTTCTTCATTGAAAGGTACTGTAAAACAAGACTGAGAGTAATTACCTCTTGCGGTGAAAGTGATTGAAACTTTTTCAACTCGCAAGCCTAATCAGCTTGTGACCCCACATATGATTCTTCTTTTTACAAACTACTTCTAAAAACTTGTGCCGAGACTTTTCAGTTTACTTAACAGAACCGCTTTATCCAATCCAAGACTTTAGCCCATTGACTTTGGCCTAGCCTATTGAATTGAATTTACTCTTCTGGTGAACTCAAAGTATCTGCACTGTCTAAGAATAATTGTAACATTTTATGTTCTGATAACCTTTGCCTTTTACTCCTCTGGAAAAGTATTGAAGTATATTTGTGTGTTATTGTATAATTGCCTCCTTCTAATGAATGTTTTATAACTAACAGATAAATAAATTAATAAGTATTTATCAAAGAAACCTTGAGTGTAAGAGTTTATTTGAACACCTGTGATTATAGACCTCTGTGTAACATCATTACTGCTCACATTCCCCTCTTGAGATAAGTCTGGCTGTTTAACACGCTACCAAAACTTTGTAGTTCAGACGTATACCAAAGGTTGGTTTGCTTAAGCCTGTAGTCATAGTTGTGTGTAGTGTTCCCAGAGGGTACTGCATACAAACTTTGCCTAACAAGAGTGGGCAGCAGAGGAACATGATTGCCATATCTCAGCTGGTATTCCAGATATCACAGAGGTCTTTTGTACTTCTCCACACCCACAATACAGACCCTATCTCTGACAGAAAACCATGATGCACTCCCAGCTGGGCATCGGGGCATTAAAAAAAATGTCTAATCTCCAACAATGGTTTCGGTGGCAAACCCTATGAGGATATGCAAAAACATACATCACCACATGTCTCCTTCAACCCTTGCTAATTGCACCTCAACTCTGGCACACAATTTTGTTATATTGTATTGTTATTTTACCAAACGGTACCAAAAGTAGTAACTTAACAGAACAACGAGAACTCAACAAACCATCAACCGCTCACATGGACAGAGCAGACCTTGATGGAAAAATAGCTCTACTCCAGAAATAGATCACTGATACCATCGACAACATCTCCCCAGAAAAACTGTTCACCCCTTCACTTAAGAGAACAATAGCAAAATGGTCCCCCCACCTCCCCAGCAGTGCCATGAACAAAAAACAAGAAGCTCAAACTAGAACTGAGGAAAAACTAAAACCAGGCAAAAAAACTCAATTTCAACAACATACTCTATCCTACAAAAAGGAAATCCTAAAGGCCAAAAAGAAGTACTACCACAACTGAATCACAAAAGCCACTAAGAACCAGAAAGAGCTATTCTCAATCATTAAGGAAATGAGGAAACCCACCGGGTTGCAAAAACAAACCGGTACCTTCACAAAAACTATGCAACGACCTTGCAGACCACTTCAAAAACAGAATTAGTGGCATGCATCGGATCATACAAAGTAGACCAACCAAGCAAAACATGCAACCAACTGTACAAGCCTTGGAACCACACAACAGACTCCGAAACAACCCTGAAATATCAGTAGAGACTTTTGCCAAGCTGATAAGACACAGCAACAAAGCAGGTGCCCGCATGGATCTTTTCCCCAAGACAACTTTGAATCAATTCTCACACAGGGCACGTCAATGGAATACTACATAAACCTCTTCAATCACTCGCTCACAACTGGGAAAGTACCACTAGCCTTCAGCATATATCAAACCACTCCTGAAGAACACCTCGGGGTGTAGATGATCACTCCAATTACAAACCAATTTCATACATCCCAACCCTGAAAAAATACTTGAAACATACTTCTATGAAATTACGCGTGAACACATAGAAAACCATTTATTTATTTATTTTATTTTTTGGATTTGTAGAGCGCACTACAGCCCACAGGCATTAAGACACTTAAAGGATACTTAAGAAGGCTTGCTTGAGGGTTACAATAAGCGGCTCAAGAATAGTGCTTAGATAGACAGTTAGGTTACAATTGTTGACACATTTTGTTACATGGTAATATGTGATGCATAGAATGGTGTGACATATAAATGAAAAGTATAAGAGTGGTCGCGGGTGATGGGCGGGTTGGCATGTATAATAGATGGCTTATAGGGGTGAGCTCTTAAGACAAAGAGCCTCGTTTTTAAGGCTTTGCGGAATGCTGCGTGAGAGTCGATGGATCTGATTTGTGCTGGGAGGTTGTTCCACATGGTTGCAGCCATTGTTGGGAAGCTGGCGCCTCCCGCACTCACTCTGCGCATATGAGGACCATGATACGGTTGGCATAAACTGACCTAGAGGCTGTTTGTTTGGAGATCCTCTGCGCTAGGTACATAGGTGCCAGACGGTGAAGACATTTATGTGTTAGGGCAAGTGTTTTAAAGACAACCCTTTCCTTGATGGGAAGCCAGTGTACCTGCTCCTAACACCAGAAATGTACTCTCTCCATGAAGTGCCTGTTGTGGCCCTCAGGACGTTATTTTGTGCAATCTGGAGTTTCGCCAGGTTTCTTTGAGAGGTACCGATGAAGAGGGCATTGCAATAGTCCTGTCTGGAGCCGATGATGGCTCTGGCTATGGTGATGCAATTTTGCTGGGACAGGAATGGCCTGACAGCATTGATCAATTTAGAATGATATGCTGCAGAGGAGGCGGTGGCATTGACCTGCCTGTCCATGGTAAGGCTAGGTTCAAGGTACACGCCTAGAGTCTTGATCGTTTGAGAGACTGTGATAGGGATATTATCAATATGGAGAATGAGTGGTACTTCTTGTCAAGTTTGCCCAGTGTGGAAGGAGACCCGACTAACAAAAGTTTTTTCACTGTTTAGACAGAGCCAATTGTCGGCCATCCAGGATTGAATGGTGGAGTAAATGAAGTTGAGGTTGTTCATATTGGTTAGATAGTCCCCAGAGAGGGGGATGAGTACCTGGGTATCATCTGCATAATTCGTATATGAGAAGCCCAGGTCATCTAGGAGTTTAAACAGAGGTCTCGTGAAGAGGTTGTACAAAGTAGGGGCTATGCAGGAACCCTGTGGGACAACACATTTGATAGGGCTGAGGGTGACATTGGCTGAGTCAGAAAAGACCTTCATTACACTCTCCTGAAGGAACAAAGTTATCCATTCACATGCCTTTGGAGAGAAGTTGCCTGAAGCGGAGAGATGGTGGCATAGTGGTTTATGTTCTACCAGGTCAAACACTGCAGTATCAGCTACTTGATCAGGCACAGGTAGGATTAAGACTAATGAGAAGGACAGAGACGGATCTCCTATCCATCTGGGATGACCTTAAGACAAATTTGGATTCTGGCACAAGCTCAGTGCTAATACTTTTGGACCTCTCTGCAGCATTTGACATAATAAGTCATTACATCCTCATCAAGAGACTTGAAGAATTAGGGATCACCACCACAGTGCTGATCTGGATTAAATCATTCTTCACAGATGGGACAGAAACTGTCTAGATGAAGCCATTTCAGTCCATTTGACGGGACACAAAATGTGGAGTACCACAAGGATTCTCTCTATCCCCACTCCGCTTTTACATCTACCTGACTCCACTAATCAACATGATCAAAAGACATGGCTTCACCTGATACAACAATGCAGATGACACTCAAATCATTTATACAATTGAAGAAACACAAGAAGAAAACACTATTCTAATTGATTGCCTAAATGATCTCTGTGACTGGATGAACACCAACAGCCTCAAACTCAACCCAGGTAAAACATAAATTATGATCATATCCAAATACCAAGAAAATAACCACTACATCCCTTGGCCTACAGAACTAGGAACAGCGCACACACCATCGAAAATAGTAAAAAATCTCTGAATCCTAATGCACAGCGAGCTGACGCTGGAACCACAAGTAAATGCAATCATCAAGAAGTGCTTCTTCTTCCTAAATACAATAAAAAAGATTCTACCATACCTGTCTTTCACCCACTTACCATCATATCACTCATCATGTTCAGAACAGATTATGCAAACAGTCTATACCTGGGAATGCCAGAATACTTTCTGAAAAAATTACAATGTATTCAAAACACAGTTGCCTGCCTCCTCCTGAAAATCTCCCATAGAGACCACATCACGCCAACTACACTGGCTACCAATAAAACAATGAGTTACGCTCAAAACCATGTGCATAACGCACAGAGCGATAGTTCCTGAAAAAGAAAGTCACCATTTATGAACCAACTAGAACTCTCAGATCAAGCAACAATATCCACCTAGAACCGAAGCCATACACAAGGATCAAAATCAGAGGATCTGCTTTCTACCACCTGGTAGCAAAAACCTGGAACTCCCTGCCGAAAGAAACATGCATTACTAAGGATCGCCTACAATTCAGGAAAATTCTAAAAACCTGCCTCTTGCCTTCTGGACCAAATGGAAATGAAAGAGACCCAAATACTGCTCATCGTAACGTGGAACACCAAGCACACACAGGACAATGGGGAGAGAGGGAGCCCAGAAACACCACTCATGCTAACCCCCTTGTCACATTCCACATTCCAATACCTGGCCCTAAAAGCAAGAATAACAGTATCCCAATCACCAACTAGAGCTCAGGAAACTCAACAATCATAGCTAAGATGACATTCCCTAGGTATACCCGGCCATAGAAGCAAGAATAAACAGTATCCCAAACACCCACAGGAGCTCAGAAAGCAGCAGTCATAGGTAAGAGGACATGCCTTAGGGTCCCATTAGGTGCCAGCAGGCACTACTACTGAGATAATCCAGAGAACATCCACTAACCAATCCGTTAAACCTTCAAATCTATGCATTCACCTCTGACATGCTAAACACTAACACAACCATATCTGTTATGCAGCAACCCGCATGTACTTCCCTACAACACAACAACAAAACAACCCGCACATAGTCTGGCACAACAGCACACAATGGCAGACTTCCGCCGGTTAAACCACACCCATACTCAGCGAACAGTGATAACCTCTCCCTCCCACTCTCCGTTTTCCCGCTATACCCTACTAACCTATCCTAACCTCTTACCTCTCAGATCCGCCAGAGCGCCAGGGGACCACTTCTGCGGTGATTGTTCGCGGTACTGATGGCCTTTAACATTTACATTAACAAATGGCAAAGCATACACAGCAATAATAATAGTCGAAGATCAACTGTCCAAGGTGGCCCACTTTATACCTCTTAAAGGCCTACATTCAGCCAAGTGGTTGGCAGTGCTATTATTGCAAGATGTAATTAAACTCCATGGACTGCCTTTTGTGGTTATATCTGATAGAGAAATCCTATTCTTGTCCAGTTTCTTGGAGGCTTTCTGCACTGATTTAGGGATATAGGTTAGATTGTCAACTAATTACCACTCACAAACTGATGGCCAAACTGAGAGGGTGAACCAATCCTTAGCATTGTACATCCGCCGATCCACTCATTTCTCTCCTTTTTTCCTTTTCTTTTGGCATCCCTCAAGTGAGTGATCTCACAATCCACACACCTCATAACATAAAGTTAGAAGCCATTTCTGAACACCATTCACTATTGAAGAACGTTCTACAACAATCTAAAACCATTTTAGAACATTTTTTCTATTTGTTCACCATTGTGTCCTAGCCCCAGAATATTAGAAGGTAGATCAAGTTTGGCTAGCCACTAAATGTCTACCTCTGAAATTATCTAAGAAGTTATTAACTAAATATAAAGGTGAGCATACTGTGATTTCCAGACCAGGCCAGAGAAAAGTCTCTTAACATCTTACAGGTTCAAAGTTTCAAAACGTGGGAGATGAAACAGAAGTTACAAAATATTTCCCTATAGGATAGGAAGAATAGGATAGACAAGAGGTAGCAGGGGAAGTGGAGGGGGTTTGAAGCAATGTCAATAAATGGCACCTCCCAGACTTATGTGCCACTTTGTGTGCTACATTTGAAGACTCTTACCTGTTTCCAGACTCACTGCTGGATGCAGAGGGAAGACCTCCACACATGACTTCAGTTCTGACAGTGGCTTCTGCTCCACCCCTACAAGAAAAGTCAGTAACATGTTAACTGCTTGGGTTTACTTCACAGCTGCAATGACGGAACATAGGGAGTGAATTTCTGCAAAGCTATCCTTCAACTGACAATAAAAACACATTATTATTAAATGTTTAAATAGTTTATTGGATATTGAGACAGACAGACAAGTGTAAGCACACAGAGCCATGAGGCTTCATAAGGATAATGTCATGCCCTGGGGTAAGTGGCATGTTTGGGATCACTGGAAAGGGGGCCACCATTGATGGTCCATCACACTCCCCCCTGCATCACATTGCCGGTCTAGTTCTTTTGTCTCACGTCCATCACCAGTAGTTTATTACCAGCTACTTCCGGGTGACAGACACGTTGCAACTTTCTAGGTTTCCTCCTGTGTTGTACCACTCCGTGTCATTTCTCCTTGCGGTTTTCCGCCTGCTTACCTATTGTTTCCTCTGCCGCTATTTTTTCCTTACAGCCTTTTCTCTCCTCTCTTCTCTCTTATGCTTTCCGTGCAGCTCCTCCCTCTTCTTCTGTGCTCCTGCTCGCCGGTGCCTACCGCCCTCATCCTGATTCCTGCTTCTGTTTTACTTCCCGGCATCTGCTCGGATTTGCCTCACTCCCTCTTTCTCTTTCTGGTTTCCTTTCGGAGTGTTTTCCCAGAGCCTTTGCTGGCCTCTCAGTTGTTTATCCTCAAGCCCTCTGCTAGCCACAGTCCTTCTTACGATCCATTGGTTGCCGTTCCAGCCTCCTGCCATCTCAAATAATTCTTGGGGTTTTTTGTGCCTCTGGCTTTTTCCCCATTTTTGGTGGTCACAGAGGATCGACCACAGTCCACCGATTCAGTGGTGCTGTGGCGTCCTTCCGTGGCCAACCCTACCTTCACAAAAAAAAGGAGAAGCCAGGTCTGAAAGGAAGAAAGAAACCGGACCCCAAGTTGAAAACTAAAGGTGAGGAGGAAGGGGAAAGAGGGGAGACGGAGTCCTCTGTGGAGGAAGTGGATATTTCGGACACATGTGACAGATATCCATGCTCCTCAGAATTGGCGAAAACTAGAACACTCCTCATTTCTATTTCACCCCTCAGCCCTAGGATTGGGGAATCAGGATTAGAAACGTTAACCAGCTCCATGGATATTACAGGGATTTTGACCTTTGAGCCTACGTAGCCTGACCTTGCAGCCCAGTAGTGGCGCAAGTGCTGGGGGATTACTCCAATTCTGTCTGCTCTTCTGCTCTTCAGATGTTCACTACATAGGTGCAGAAGGTTTCAAGGGAAGGGATCACAGCAGGGAATGTCGTAGATTATACAGTATGCAAGGTCAAAGTATTGTCTTCTTACAGACCACCTAGTATCTCTAGGAGTACAGAACACACCATAGGCTCCCTGGGTCCAGACAACCAAAGATATTTGATTTCCAGTCCAATGTCTTTATTGTCCCTGCTTTGGGTTTCCATCTGCCTATTTTGTAACTTCATGGGAAGTGTAATTCAAGAGGGAAATTGAGGAAGTCCACAATGCTCCCCAACCTCACAGGGACTGGTTATCAATAAGGGGACAATGTAAATCCATGTTGCTCTGTTAGATGAAGAAAGGTAAGAGTTACAATTATATTCAGTGGCTGTAAGTGACTGCATTTTATTTTACTGATCAAACCCAAAGCTTGCTCCAGAGAAAACATATTTTAATCCTTGTTATGCAGGAAAAGATGATATTTTATGGGAATCATTACCCGTTTGGCAGTATCCTGGTGTCAAATCCACCGAAATACCACAAAATTCAATTACCGTTACTGCCACTTTTCTTTTGTTTGGGTAAAGGGTGGAATTTACCTCCAGCAACAAGCTGGAGGTGATTCTGCCACTTTTTCTCAGAAAATCTGTGAATTTACTCCGCAGTAATTCCATGAGTGGTTAATCCAGGGAATAGTTACAAAAAATCCTAAAGGAACTTGAGAACCCTTGCCCACCATCTGCCATAGTCACAAAGGATGTGCAATTGTGTGTAGACATCCTGAACTCCATGCGAACAACAATTGAGAACATCAAAGCGACATTGTGGCCAACAATAATGTTCCATCCGTTGGCAAGCCTGCACCAAGTACTGGTAGACCATTAGACCAGATAACTAATTTTGTCTTCTCTAAAATGACTGTGGAGTCCTGCAAGGCTCTTGTGTCTCCCCGACCCTATATAATATATTTACTAAGCTTCTCTTCGACCTGCTAGATGACATGGATATCCTCTAAACAAACAATGTGGATGATACGCAAATTCTCATTACTCTCTCAGGTTCATATGACAAAGACTCCAAACTTCTTAATGAAATATATCTCACAATTCAGGCTTGGATGGGCGGAGTATGGTCTGTGTCTCAATGACAAGACCGAGCTGCTGCTCACAGGCTCCAGACAACGAATCAACAAGCTAGATCCCCATTTCACCTCATTCAAATTTGATGGAAATAATATCAAAGTGTCCAATAATGCCAAAACAATAGGAGTTTACCTGGATTCCACCATGTCCCTCTCCAGACAAATCAATGCAACAGCATCAGCAAACGCCTACACCTATAATGAATAGATGCTTGCAGACCCTTTTTGTCCTCCTCAAGCGGTATGACTCTGGCCAGAGCACTTTTACTCTCTAAATTGGATTAATGCAGCACCCTTTTTCTAGGCACCAGTAAACACAACTTAAATACGTTTCAAGTGCTGCAAATTAATGCCCTCAGATCCTCATGAAACATTCATCGTTCAAACCAAATCTCACAAGCGAGATGAAATACCAACTGGCTACCAATTCAGGACAGGATTACTTTCAGATCCCTGATGATCACCCACAAATGTCTATCAAACTCGGCCCCTAAATACTTCATTGACAAATTCTCCAGAAGGGAATCCTCTAGACCTACTAGAGCTAACTACCTTCACTGCCTCAACATTCCAAAATTCAAATTGCACAAAGCGGGCGGGTCTAGTTTTCCAGTATTAGCAGCTAAAACCTGGAACTCTTTGCCCACAGCTTTAAGAGCCGAACCATCCTTCCCAGCCTTCAGATACAAAGTAAATTCATGGCGTGCCACTCAGATGAATTAGGGCTTCTCTCCTCTGACTTCAAACATATGCTCACACCATATTTTTATGCTTGCCCCATATACTTGCATAGGATTTACGGCTTGATTTGTAACACTAGGTGCACTCCTTGCTTGCTCCTAGTCATACCAATATACGTGTATAGAAATCTCTATATAACTCACTGTAATTTATAACTCTCTGATGTGTCTTAATGGTATGCTGTTTCAAATTCTGTTTATTCATGTAACTGTTTACGCAAGCTTACACTCACCTCTAGACCGTTCTATTTACTTGTATAGAAATCTGTATATCATTTACTGTAATTTTGAACTTTCTATTGATGTATTTCTGTATCTTCCTCCTATGTTGTAACAAACTCTGTTTTACGGAAGCAAAAGCATCTAGATACGCACGGATTTGGTACGCTATATAAGCAAATAAATTAAACTAAACTGGACATGTTGGACAAACTGAAACCAATAAACTTCAAAGGGGATATTTGCCCAGCAGCTGTTGTAAAATCCTGCACCCACTTTCTTGCCCCTCTATGTACCAAATTTGTTCATCTATGTTTTGTGGAAAACTATGTTCCCATCTCTTTCAAACAAGCATGGATCGCCCCTTGGCTAAAAAAAATCTCTAGATCCATCCTTTGCAGGCAATTAACAGCCCATAACTAATACAACTTTTCTCTCGAAAATGTTAGATAAGATTGCTCACCAACAAATTCAAGATTTTATTGGCCATCATAATAAGCCCAAAACAGTCAGGATTCAGAAGTCATCACAGTATGGAATCCACGCTGTTGGGTCTAAAAAACAATACAATTTCTTGATAAAGGAAAAACAGCAATCTTGATTCTTCTGGACCTGACTGTGGCTTTTGACCTGGTGGATCATGCCATGCTAGTCACCAGACTCCAAGAATCGGCCACCTTTTATCCTGAAGCGGATGGATGGGTTATCACTTTTCTGGCAGAGCGAACAGCAAGAGTCCACTGTGACAATGCTGCTACATAGGGTTTTGTTCTGACCTGTGGCGTCCTTCAGGGCTTATGTCTGTTCCCTACGCTTTTCAATATTTTTACCTTGCCTCTTTTCAGCCTTCTGGACTCCAATCATGTGATTTATGCAAGCTATGCTTATGACACTCAGTGTCTCATCACCCTCTCTGGCAATCATGTGGCTGACACCTTGACAATCAACATCACTTATAATCTTATAAATAGGTGGATGCTGCTCAATTGCCTGGTACTTATCAACACAAAGACGGAAATCATGATTGTTGTCACTGCGTACAGACTCTGTAAACTGGACCCAGCATTTCAAACCTTCATAGTGACCGAATGCTCCCTCAAAACACTTACAAAGGTCAACACCCTAGCTGACCAAGAGCTGAGCATGAAAGCTCATGTTAGTCATCCTGTTCTTGCTTCTCTTATTATGTCAAGCTACTGGCGCAAAATCCGCCCCTTTCTAGATGCAAGCCGCTGTGCCAATCTGGTGGAAGCCATCTTTCTGCCCCACTTAGACTACTGTTCTAGCCTCCTTCAGGGGGTAGGTCATGGGGACCTGAATTGTCTCAAGGTTGTGCAGAACAATGCATCAGAGTAGTTTGTGGCCTGCACTAATCAGACTATATATCTGTAGCAAGAAAGCCCTGGCATTGGCTTCCTATTATAAAGCGTATTGTCTTCCGCACACTGTGCATTGCTCACTCTTGTCTTTTTGGCAAGCGCCAAGCCTACCTTTCATCTATTCCCAGATGGCTCCCTGCCAGATGCACATTACGATCCAACAATTCGGGTTATCTTCTGACCCCAAGAACCAAACTGACTATGGTTTTAGAAGGCTGCTTCCCTATGCAGCCCCTCATCTTTGGAATGCACTGCCACTTGATTTGAGATCTTGCTCCTCCCTGAAATCATTCAAACATATGCTGAAGACTCTCCTATTTGAATGATAGACCACTCAGCTTTTCTCGTCTGACAGTCCACATCCTGTGTTTTTGTTTGTCCATCCAGTCCCACACTTCCATGCCTAAGGGCTAGGTTCTAGAGCTTTACAAAATAAATGAATAAATACATTGCTAAATAATCCACCAAAAATTATAATTTGGCGGTGCATGGAAAGTAATGTTTCCCCCACCGCCAAACTTGTAATAAGGCCGATATGTATTTATTTATTTATTGATGTTTGGTTATGTGTTTTGCTTCAATTGCAAAAAATTACTTTAAGCAAAGGGACACTGTGAGATCGTTCTGTGTCTCTGATTTTTGGAACAGGAGAGTTGCATTTCTCTCTCTCTTACCCTGGTTGTTAAATGGGAGAGCATTGTGGGCCTCCCGTAAATCGTCTTTTCAGGATCGGTAAAGGTACTTGGCCAGGCTGCTTGGGCTTTCCACATAGTCTTCCTGCCCTTGTATCTTAAGTAGTGACTCCTGAATACACTCCAGTCCTTTCTTCTGTGAGAGTGGGGAACTCTTGTGAATATTGCCCTTATTTATACGGTCTTTGAGAATGGTCTTTGAAACTTGCCCTTGGGCAAGATTTTTAAGAGCCTTTTCTGGCTTCGAGAATGTTGTTATCTTCTTCCCAGATCCGTGTGATGATGACTAGAAGGTCTCTTTGTCACACTTTGCAATGTATGTGTTAATATGTTTTCCCATCCTGTACTCAAGCATGTCTCTTTTATAGAACAGAATGCATCTCTAGCCTGCAGACATTTATTTGGGAAATCTAAGGAACGCATTTGAGAAATAGCAGCTTTGTAAAAAGATCTTCTTGCAGGAGTCAAATATATATGAGTGAGGAACATTTCATTTAATTTGCACGTTTTTAATAATGGAACATCGTGAAACTTTGTTTGTAAAAAAGGCTGAAAACTTCAGTTGATGTAATTGTTCTACTATGGTCTCACAGTGGAGGGACATTTTCAAAGGTGTCACTTTGGTATTTGGAATGCAGCTGTAGCCTCATAAAATCCCGATTTGCTTCAAATATTTTTCACGGGTAAATGTCAGAGGTATGACTTCTCTGATCTGGATCACAAAGGCCTTGCTAATCTGTAAGTAGACAATTCTGTGAAATTGGGCGAATAAAATGTCACTAAATGCAGCAGTCTGGTTACAGGAAAGGCTAGTTGTTACTAGCTGCCTTCGAAAATGTAATCTCATAAAGGATACAATTATGCATATTCAGATATTTAGATAAGTTAAAGTAATTCTGTGTTAGCCCGGAAAATAGATACTGTAAAAAGAAAACAACATGCACATTTGCACAGATTATACCTTTATCAAATTATTTCATGTTTTAGTTTGCTAGTTTTAAGGCAGTTATCTGTCTTGAGCAGGCAGTAGAAGAAGGCCTAACGAAGATATCTCTGCAAGACTTAAATGGAACGCATTTACTTGGGGTTTTCGAAGTTGCTGGAGAGATTCGAGGTGATATGACAGTCACAAAGGAACGTTTGGGGATTAGTCCGTCCCAATAGCCATGCAAAATCTCTCGGTGGGATAACAGATTTATTACAGCCATCTGTGTGCAACCCATAGATCACATGTTTGAATGCAGGGAAGGGGGAAGGGCTTTGTCCATTAAGACGTCAAGAAAGCCAGTATTTATTTAATTGTATTTATATGTTGATTGTGCATTTGTAAGGTGCTTAAACACCAAGTAAACTGTGTTTCAAAGCTCCTACAGAGCAACGAGGAAGGAACAAGGGAATAACATTAGATATAACACTGTAAGTGCTAGATGTATCAAGTGGGAAGTCCTGGGGAGTGAGCAGCTGTAAGTCCCTAGGGGGAATGGTACACCACCAATAAATAGGTACGTGCACGCCTGTGGTGGCACACGCCAGTGGGTGCCAAGGCAAAGTGCTGGGGAGGGGAGCTGAGGTTGTAGGCGATTTGGTCTGGGAGGCCGGACCCAGGAGGACACATAAGGGCCTTGGTCACCAATCTCAGCAGCTGAAAGGTTTAGCAGAGGGGGGAGGAAGGGAAGGAGGAGGTGAAAAGGAAAGTCTTGAGGAGCTTCCGGAATTTGAGGAGATCCGGCTCAAGATGAAGAGGAAGTGGGAAGCTGTTCCATAGGAGAGAGCCGGCTGAAGAGAGAGATTGGTAATCAGCTCGCTATTTAGCAAAGCGTTTAACACACAGAGAGTTGGTGCCGGAGGAACGTAAAGATCTGGAGGGAGAGTATTTAGTGAGAGCAAGTTGCAGATTGCCAATTCCATCTATCTGTAATACAGCCTGCAACCGTGTACCCCCTTTTTTCTTTTCGGGAAGTTTCTGTAAAGGAGATTGCAGATATATTGGTAAAAATGAAACTGATTTTGTGCAAGGGGGACTGTTTGTCAAGAGTTTTTTTAGCTCCTTTGCGCTCTGGGTGGCCACTTTCATTAATCGTTCATCTCTAAATCCTCCGTACTGGATAACGTCAAGGAGGCATGGATTACACCTCTATTAAAAAAAGAGAACTTAGATTTGAGTGACCCTGGAAACTTCAGGCCATTTACAAACGTTCCTTTTGTACTGAAAATACTTGACAAAATGATATTGAACAAAACAACATCCTTGCCCCAGGACAGTCCAGGTTCTGTGTGAATCACGGGACACAAATTGCATTACTAGATCGCAAATCCAATTTAGCAGGTATAAATGACATGGGCGGCCTGGCACTGCTATTGATCCTGAACTTGTGAGTCGCCTTTGACTTGGTCAATCAATGACTAGTCAAGGCTGGCGGTTCCTCCACCTCTGCAGCCTGTTGGTTCAGATAATTTCTCGGCCCTAGAACCGCATTTGTGACCCAGGACAATGCGCAATAACCAATGGCCTCTCCTCTGTGTGGTGTGCCCCAAGGCTCCTGCCTGTCACCACACTTGTTCAATATTTATATCAGGCTTATTAGTGATGTACTATCCTCTTTGGGGGTACGGTTTACAAACTATGCAGACGACACCCAGATTGTGCTACACCTTTCGGGCATCTATAGTAAAGACCTAGACCGGGTGAATGAAGTGTTCAAGGTCATACTGATTACATTATTTCTTCTTCTTCCGTTTCCAATTGCTGCATCCCGTCTTTTCATGTTTTTTGTTGTCTACCGTCTTGTCAGTGCCTATAGGCCTGTGGGAGAATGGTGTTATATTAAAACAAATATAGATAGATAGATAGATAGATAGATAGATAGATAGATAGATAGATAGATAGATAGATAGATAGATAGATAGATAGATAGATAGATAGAATGGTCCTTGGCCCCAGACAGCCTTGTGGGTGATGCAGAGGGATTTAAATTTGATCCTTGCAGCAACTGGGAGCCAGTGGAGCATTGTTAGTGCTAGAGAGAGGCAGCCCCTGGGCTTGATGCCAAGGATAAGTCTTGCATCCCCATTCTGGATTAGCTGGAGGGGTCGTGGAGAGGAAGAGGGTAGATTAAGGAAAAGGCTACTGTTGTAGTCTAGCCTAGAGAGAACTTGAGCTTTAGAGACATTGGGCCTCATTACAAGTTTTCCGGTCTGGTAACTACAGTACCAGTAAGCTTGCTGGTACTCTAGTACCGGACCGGCAAACTACGAGTTCTGCTCGTGGGCGCCTTTTCACCCGCCAGGTCGGACCTGGCGGGCAGACTGGCACCCGCGAGCAGAGCATGTCGGATGCACCGGCACCATTCTGAATGCAGCAGTGAGAACTTAATAAACATGTGTCATCCTACATTGAATAGGATATCCTGTTTGTTGATGTTAAGCAGTGCTTATCCTGTGCTGAAATAGGTTTTGTTAAAACAACACCTGTTAGGCTCAATATGTGGGTTTTGCTGAACACTTGGATCAACTATTGAGTATTCAGCCCAATGCTAATTGACTATTTGTAAACCCCTGATTGCTTGGGGTTCTCTTTCCTTGAATTTGGAGTTCAAGAGGCCATGTTTTCTATATTTCTTTAAGCCCCCCCCCATTACCAAGTGATAGCTTAGTTAGATCTTTGTGCAAAAAAACCCTTGCAAGTCCAGTATATTGGCTTTCCAGAATCTGCAGAGATTCAGGAAAATCAAGCAAGCAGTGGGAGACTTACTGAAGCATCACAGATTTGTCAACTAATTGAAACCACATATTGTTGTGGATTAAGTTGAAGTGCTGTAATAAAATAGGTTATAGACATGAAACACATACAGTTTACTCCCAGAGCAAATTCAAACTAGATAACTTAAAATAATTGTGTATTGCTATGGTGTGGAATTTCGTAGGCATTACAAGTGAGGTAACCCGAAGTTAACTCGATTGTCACAAGGTTGTGAAGCATCCTTGAATGTGGGTGGGGTAGAACTGATACTGCAAGTCCCTCATCAAACTCTCTTCCTTGATCTGCTGGTTCAATGACTATATCTGAGGCTGATTTGTTTTTTTTTGTTGTATTCACATATTTACAAAATCTACATAATAGTAACCAGAAACCAAGAAAAACAATGAAAGAAAGTCCCCCCCATGCTCCAACGACGCGAACACTGAATTAGTACAAATCCAAAAATATGCCCAGATATCATCATACATTTTTAATTTCTTCTGTCCTTTGTAGATCACTCTCTTCATTCCAGCCTTGATTTCCAATTTTGCAAAAAAAAATGTATAGCCATCATGGAGCCACTGAACAGCCACCTCTTCTGCGCGACATTCAAATCCTCCACAAGCTCACCATCACCCAAAATTAGTGTTTCAAAATCATAATCCAAGGATAATCCCAACACACCATTAAAGATTAAGGTCAGCTTCTCCCAACAATGACTCACTCTTATGCACTCCCACAACATGTGCTCTACTGTCCCAGTTCTGTGAGTGCACCCGCAACACGCATCAGTGTCTGTCATAACACGCTTGTACATGAATTCCAGCATCCAGTAGACCGTGTTCAAAATCTTAACTGGTCTGGATTTTCCCCAGACTGATAGACGATAGAGCAACATTCCAGAGACATTCGCTCTGCGCACTTCAGTCATTTCACTTGACAACCTCGCCGACCATTCCTGCAAAAAAACTCTATTGGAACTTGAACCACAATTGAAAAGGGACCAGAGTTCAGCAAATACATCTGATAGAGATAAGGATACAAACCTTAATGCACAGGGAATTGCAGATGACAAGGAGAAGAAGGGATGAGAATTGGAGTTTAAAAAATTGTAGACTGAGATTTGTAAGGTTTACTAGCAACAAAGGGGCTGGGTCAATCAAGGTAGAGCCCCTAATGACTCTGGATCCAGTCCTTAGCTCAAATTCCATATTTACAAGGGGGAATGTATGATGTTCATAAGGATATTCTGGCTTGTCTAATTGCTTTTGAATTAACTTGTGAAATGTTTAGCGTGTGTGTGACTGATCAGCCTGCCTGTCTCTGTTATACTCTCTCCCATTGTGGGGCGATGCGAATCTGGATTTCATTATAGGCGACAGATAGATGTATAACAGTACAACATAAGCTCTCATACTCAAATTTGTGAAGTCTACTTCCAAATGCTTGAAAAGTTTTAGAGGCCATAAAAAGAATGTCAATGCGATCTGGGTGACACATGTGAACGGCTTCCTTAGGAACCTGTATGGATGAGTTGATAGCCACAAAGTAAATAGCTTTTCAGGCATGATTAATTTGGTCATGGTAAAACATATTTTTGATGTATTTACCGCAAAGGTGAAATAGCACTTGACTGATTCCGAGTAATTGGGTCCTTAGTAGTTGGCACTAGCTGATGACTTATGATTGTCCCACAGGATATGAAAGAAAAAGGAGACCAAGGCTATAGAGCCTTAGGTGTGGGCCGCACACCCTTTTTACCCACTTGGGGTTGATCATATTCTTCGATTCCTATGGTAAGTTTAGGGGAATAATCAGATTCAATTCTTTATAGATTCAAATAGTGTTTTAATATCACGATAGTTCAAAAAAGTATCCAAAATTTAGTTTAGCAAAATGCGACTATTTGGCCAATGTATTTCGGACTGTGCGTCCTTCATCGGGGCCTAGTCTGATACCTTTAGTCATCTACACATCATTGTCTAATTGTATTCCGAAAACACAAACATACACATATTGCATTGCCATATTGTTTATCATATTTGTCATGTTATGGCATCAAACAGGGTAGCCACGTGGTAAAACATATAACATACAAAGATACAACATATAAAGAAAAGCATGCTAATTCATTATTCAAACAGAAGTGCAGAGCATTATTAATGTGTATTTCATGCACATAGTTATTTTAACAATGCCCCAAATATCCGTGTCTATGTTCCTCTGTATGTTTATAGTGAGGGCATTCCATGTAAGTAATTCTTTCACTTTGAATGTTCACCCTGTGCGTTCATCTTTCATAGATACAGACATTGCGGTCTCATGCCGTCAATCTTATTTAACCAGTGTCATTATTCAAGTGCTTTGCGTGGTTAGCATGCTTGATTCAAATGACAATACTCGAGATGGAACACAACCGTCATCCCGTGTATCCAATGCTAGTTATTAACTTTTAGCGTGATTCCAAAATGGTAAGTCACGCACAAGAGCCTCGATAACCATCTGACCTGTCTAGCGAACCCTGTTTGCTTTTTTCCGTGACGCGATGCGCTCTGTAACTGATCATTAAAACTCGAAGATCACTACAACTGCAGTGCAGATTGGAGCTACCAAAATGTGCATAGATCTGGTGATTTGGCCAGAGTCGCTGAGATTGTGTCCACTGGGAAAGTCAAGACTAGAGTTAGGGTTGATACGTTTCTTGAATGACCTAGCAACAACTTCTCTTGCTGGATTTAGTTGAATTTATATCAAGGAACCCAGCTTTGCATGGTTGCCTGTCCTCAGGAGAAGAGCCTACTAAAGGGTGTTCCCTAAACACTAAAGTTCTGGTGGTCCTTTTAATGATCACATACTGTCATATCCGAAGGATTTGCACTTTATGTCCCGTGGTAGAGTAGGGGCAAATCCGTTTGGGTCTGTAACTAATAAGCAGACCCCTTTAATGCTACCATAACAACACTGCTAAACACAATTCGTGTACTTTTAATCGGTTAGTAGCAGCAGTTCTCTGCGAGTTTCCTGTACTGTTAACGGAACAGTCCCTCCACTTCCTCCACTTCTCCACCAACCCATTTACTTTAAGTTCGTTGCTTTCATCGAGTCCCTTGTGTGATCAATGTGAGAACAGAGGCATTTTTACCCGGATTCCTGCTCTTCAAAGCCGCCAGTCCCTCGCCTTCACCGACCTGCTCTGTGCCTTCAATTGGAGAAAACTTGCACTTCTCAGCAATGCTTGTTTTCTTTAAATTAGTTTATTGGCATTTTAGGAAACAGCAATACCATGACAGAAATGACATCTTTTCAGCTTAACAACTTTCTTCCAAGCCCCTAAACAAAATACTTAAGTAACCTAATAACAACTTGCCTACAACTGTCAGCGCAAAAATAAACCTACTTCACCCTACAGCAGGAGTACCAATTTGAGGTGTAGATCAGCACATGTCTGCCAGTATACATGATCGAAAAGTTCGTCTCCCGCACATACATCCTCACACAGTCACATTCACAAGCACACACATTCAAACTCTTGTGGTGTAAACGCACACATTTCATAGCATTCAAAACATGAATGCCTAAATTAAAATACTTTTTAACTTACCCTTTCACATGATATGCTCCTTCAGGCTTCTCTCTGACTGTCCAGTTTGGCAGAGCAGCACTGTAGGTACACATTGTTTACTATGCCTATTAGTGTTTTTCAAAATGTGTGAAGAATTGCTTGAACATATTTTGAGCCAATTAAAAATAATTACCAGGTATGTATAGCATGTATTACTAGTTAAGGTGACCTTAGCAACGTGTTTCAAAATATTGCCACGCCATTTTACAATGTGCTTTGAAGGGCACCATAGTTGCTTATATAGGTCCTAAATATCGGCTAAATATTTCTAATTGGCAAAAACTTTGAGCAAGTGATTTTGTACAAATTGACAATAGACATATTAAACAGACCTCTGTTCAGGCTTTTGGATGGAAGTCTTTTTTTTCTATGCCTAGCTATTACCAGGGTTATATGTGCAAACACACATATAACACTGTAGCCAAATAAAACTAAAACGAGAATAAAATGTTGCACAAAAGGTCAAAAACAATGTAATGCAGAACAAAAGAGGACAAGCATAATTGCATGAAGTAGAAGGGAAACAAAACACACCCTTTAAAGCAGTGTCCAGCATAGCAGTCACCAACTAAAAAGGTTCCACTGGGCCCCACACGAAGGATGCTAATGTGACATGACTTTCAACAGGATGAACCTGTCTTGATTGAGTGAGCAGCTGACTGACAACCGAGCCCGACGCGTGAATGTATCTTCATTAGTTCGAGAGCAAGCAAGTAAAAAGAAACGTCTTGGTGTTTGCGTGTCTTTATGGTTTTTGAAGATGTGGGCAAGCGTGGCATCCATGTTGTCCTCCAGCGCACTGTTACAGAGCTTTTGCTCGATTGTGTGGCACTTTTAAGGACATTTCAGTTGTAAATCTGAGAAACATTGATCAGTTTGATGCGTCGGACGTTGGCCATGTAGGAATGGTAAACAACCTGTGGATGTCTCGTCCTGCAGGGTTAGTTGTTTTAGTTATAATGGAAGTGTCAGATGAGAAGTGGATTACGGACCAATCTGCGCCATTTGTGTTTTCTACTATCCATGAAGTCCATTCAAAGTTGTGTTCCCAGTTATTGCAATGATGTTGCCCGCCCATAGGTCAGCATCAGATATTGGTTGGATGGCAGTGCCTTGCAGAAATGGATTTGAGACTAATGCGGATCAAAATGGTGGTAAAATAGTGGTAATTCCACTACCTCCATATTACCGTCACATTACCGCACTGCTGCACTGCGAGTTTGGCAGTAAGGAAGATTTACCTCCATCAAAAAGCTGGAGGTAACTAGTTCTCCTTACTGCCAAAAACTTGGCAGATTTACTGTAGAGTAATTCCTTCTTGGTAAATGTGCCAAAAATCCTCATGGAGTCCTATGGGCTCCAAAAATAGGGAATAACTACCAGTAGGAATCCTGCAGTAAATCCGTGAGTCACAGTGGCAGGAACGGTAACCGATTTTGGTGGTAATTCGGTGGGTTTAAAACCAAATTACCACCATACTCGGAATTAGGCCCAATGTCTTTATATGATCTTTTAATTACATGGTGAGCATGAAGGTACAACATGTTTTCGTCTCAATTGGCATTGAGTTGTACCATAGTGCTTCAGATGATTCTTTTTTTCTAGTCAAATTTTAAGGGTATTAGAAAGGTCTTCTGATGTGGCAGAACGTTTGATTAGATGAAGCTAATCACCAGTTAGTATCTGTTAATTTTGCATATGTGTTTTCCACTGGAGTCTACTTTTTCTTCTTTCAACAAATGTATTGGTGTTGATGTGTAACTCGTTAAATGATAGAGTAGCACATTCTTAAATTGCTTGATCAGATTTTAGAATGAGTAAATGACAGTAGCAGTTACATCTCATAGCACTTCACAACCATTTCTTGATAGATGGGGTTGTAGGTCAAACCAAATCTTGTGTTGAAGAGTTGAAGATTGTTATAAGGAGAATGCGCATAGTATGAGGAAATAAGTAATTGAAGTATTGGCCAACATCAAAATGGATTTTTAGTATATTTATTAAGTACAATATACAACAGTAACTGAAAATAAGACATTCTAAACCTGCATCTTTCTCTCCATGTTCTATGTTCTCTATTCCAAGATCTATGTACCATCCACTCCTACAATGAGTAGTGGTAAATGGAACATTGCATATGCGAAGATGTTACAGTAATCTCTGTGTTTTATTTTGTCTTTCACTGTACAACACCGTCAGATCAAATAAAGCATTATGAACGGTTTCAAAAGCTTCTATACAGTGCTACATTTATGTTCTTGAAGAGAGGACCATTGATTGATTGATTTGTTTTGTTTTTATTATGCGCCTATACACAAGTGTTTCAAGGTGTAACAAGGTAAGGGAGAGGGAAACAAAGGGAGGACACGACAAACCATCTGTCATTGAGATCGTGCAAATGTGCAACAAGAAGTGCAGGGGAGAGGGTAAAGGGAGAGGTGCACCCAGAGCAGCAGCATAGCCCTGAGCTAAGAGCAAGGAAGGCTGGGACTACAGGGGCAGTCTCAAACTGGTAGTGCAAGGTAAACCAGGCAGCCGTGCAAGATGGGCTGGGTGGCAAGTGCAGGGGGACTGGTCAGGGGGGGGCTGGTGTTTTGTGAGACTCAGAGGACAGCGGGCGGCCAGTCAGCAGACAAAGCAGGAGCAAGGAAAGGTTAGCAGGGGAGAGGGATCGTGAAAGAAGAGGAGAAATGGAAGGTCTTGAGGAGCTTCTGGAACTTAAGGAGATCTGGCTCAACACGTAGAGAGGAAGGTACGCCATTCCAGAGGGAGGCACCTGCAGTGGTGAGAGATCTACCCCCATTTTCTGCTTAGAGAATCGACTCACCTGCAGAGAATTAGAAGTAGATGAGCGGAGGGCTCCAGGAGAAAGGTACTTAGGAAGAGAGAGTTGAAGTTAGTGAGGGCCACTGCCCAACAAAGCCTTGTGGATGATGCAAAGGGTCTTAAACTTCATCTTTCAAGCCACCAGGAGCCAGTGGAGGGATTTCAGGGCTCGAGAGATGCAGTTCCTGGGCTTGAGGCCAAGGATAAGTTTTGCGGTCCAGTTCTGGAAGAGTTACGGAGGGCGAAGAATAGAGTTAGGCAGATTTAACAAGCCCCGCCCACCTGGTGTCTTCCTGGTTGCTGCTCTTTTTCTCCACTTAGAAAGCCCGGCCCACATGGTGCCTTCCTGGTTGCCATGCTTTTTCCCTACTTAAAGAGCCTTCCTGCCTCTTTTCCTTTGCAGATGGGGAGCAGTTGCAAGTGGATCTTGGTCACCTGGCCTAAGCCCTGCCCACCTGCTGCCTTCCTGGTTGCTGCTCTTTTCCCCCACTTAGCAAGCCCCACCCGCCTGGTGCCTTCCAGGTTTCCTCTCTTTTTCCCCATTTAGCAAGCCCTGCCCACCTGGTGCCTTCCTGGTTGCTGCTCTTTTTCCCTACTTAAGGAGCCCTCCAACCTCTTTTCCTGTGCAGATTGGGAGCAGGTGCAAGTGGATCTTGGTCACCTTGTCTAAACCCCACCCACCTGGTGCCTTCCTGGTTGCCACTCTTTTTCCCCACTTAGAAAGCCCCACCCACCTGGTGCCTTCTTGGTTGCCACTCTTTTTCCCTACTTAAGGAGCCCTCCAGCCTCTTTTCCTTTGCAGATGGGGAGCAGGTACAAGTGGATATAGGTCCCCTGGCCTAGGCACCACCCACCTGCTGCCTTCCTGGTTGCCGCTCTTTTTCCCCACTTAGAAAGCCATGCCCAACTGGTGCCTTCCTGGAGGCCACTCTTTTTTCCTACTTAAGGAGCCCCCTAGCCTCTTTTCCTTTGTAGATGGGGAGCAGGTGCAAGTAGATCTAGGTCACATGGGCTAAGCACCACCCACCTGGTGCCTTCGTGGTTGCCGCTCTTTTTCCCCACTTAGCAAGCCCCGCCAACCTGGTGCCTTCCTGGTTGCTGCTTTTTTTCCCTACTTAAGGAGCCCTCCAGCCTCTTTTCCTGTGCAGATTGGGAGCAGGTGCAAGTGGATCTTGGTCACCTGGTCTAAACCCCACCCACCTGGTGCCTTCCTGGTTGCCACCCTTTTTCCCCACTTAGAAAGCCCCGCCCACCTGGTGCCTTCCTGGTTGCCACTCTTTTTCCCTACTTAAGGAGCCCTCCAGCCTCTTTTCCTTTGCAGATGGGGAGCAGGTACAAGTGGATATAGGTCACCTGGCCTAGGCACCACCCACCTGCTGCCTTCCTGGTTGCCGCTCTTTTTCCCCACTTAGCAAGTCACGCCCAACTGGTGCCTTCCTGGAGGCCACTCTTTTTTCCTACTTAAGGAGCCCCCTAGCCTCTTTTCCTTTGTAGATGGGGAGCAGGTGAAAGTAGATCTAGGTCACATGGGCTAAGCACCACCCACCTGGTGCCTTTGTGGTTGCCGCTCTTTTTCCCCACTTAGCAAGCCCGCCAACCTGGTGGCTTCCTGATTGCCACTCTTTTTCCCAACTTAAGGAGCCCTCCAGCCTCTTTTCGTTTGCAGATGGTGAGCAGGTGCAAGTGGATCTAGGTCACCTGGCCTAAGGACCACCCACCTTCTTAGCCCTGCCTCTTCCATTCTGCTCTTAATCCTTAGATATGGGCGTCTCTCACCCAGGCATCTGAAGCGAAGGACAGACAAAGAAAAGGGCAATTCCTGTTTGGACCTGTTAAGACTAGGAGGATCCAGGGCCCAAACCCCTGCTCAGACAGCAGGTAAGCATGCACCAACATGTGTTTACTCCCTCTGTCCCCACAGGCCATCCCCACCCCTCTGGTCCCCCCGTGTGGTTCCCGTGTGCCCCCACCTTCTCGCACACTATTGCCTGTTTTGCTTGATTCTTTTGCCCTGCTCCCCCTCCTCACCCCTCCAGCCTACTTCTGCAGGAGTCTGTCCTGATACATTCTGGTTTCACCATCACCGTCTTGTGGCCAATGCTGGATTTGACTTTTATGGATTTCATTGATTCACGGTGCGTCACCCTTTCTCATGGTGGCCCTGAATCATGCTGTTCTCATCTTCATCTTGTATCCTGGCTTGCAACATTATGTGTTACTACTGACTTCTGCAATTGTATTCACCCTCTCCTCTTGCATCTCCACTCTTTGTGACTGCTTGCTTTCTGTTCTCTCCTCCTCTCCCTTTCTCCCTTTTCCTATCTCTTCCCCTTACTTTCTTCTATACACTTACTCTATCAGAATTGTCCCTGGACCTACTATGATAGCAACCTGGTCTGTCTCTTCCCCCTCTAATGTTTCCCCCCACCCGGCACTATCTAAAATGTTGTCAGGTCTAGTACAATAGTCACTTGTTTTGTTCCTCAACTCCCTTTCTGCATCCCTCTCCCTCACTTTTTGTTTTCTCTGCCTGTCTGTTTCCATTTCTTTCCCACTCTCCCCCACTCTCCCCCTCCCTTCCTTATCTATGTCTTAGCTCTTGCACTATCTGAAATGTCGTCAGGCCAAGTACGATAGTTAATTTCACATCCTTACTGTTCATGGCCTGTAAGGATGTCAGTGTATTTTCCCTTGTTCTCACCCTTGCCTTGAAGTGCTTTGAAATACATGTGTATAGGCTCTATATAAATAAACTATCATATCATATCATATCATATCATTGAAAAAGAGGCTGTTGCAGTAATGCAGCCTAGAGAGAACCATGGCTCTGGAGACAGTGAACTTCTGGGGGAAGGTGAGAAAAGGGAGGACACCTCTGAGGAGTTGCAGCTGGAAATGGGCCATCTTGGCAAGGTCTGTGATGTGTGGAGAGAAGAAGAGAGTGGAGTTGAAGATGGCCCCATGGATTTTTGCCTCACAAGAGGGTGAAGGCAGAGTGAGAGAGGAAAAGCGGGAAAAATCTCAGTCGTACTGGCATTCAGGCAGAGATCGTTGGAGGCGCACCATTCATGAATAGCGGATAGACAGTCAGGGAAGAGAAAGGAGGATGAGGAGGCAGAGGGAAGCTTGAAGGGCAGCTGTGTGTCATCTGTATAACACTGAAAGTTAGAGGAAAAGCAAGAGATTAGGAGGCGCAAAGGGGTAAAATCTGTCTATGAAAGCCAGATTAAAAGGACACCATGGAGTGTGCATGTTATTCATCACATCAAATATTTTGTTAAAGTAAATACTTAGCTGTGCAGATGGAAGCATTTCAAAATAATTTCATAATTATTTTCCATGAGCCTATGTTTAAAAATATGTGTAGTAAGTAACTTCTATTTGCTAGGCAGGGGTTATGCTCGTTTTGGTTGATCTCTGATGAGTGCAAGGTTGATAGTCTGTTTTGTTTCCTGTGAAGAGGCTATTTTTCTTTTGGGTAGACATTTTTCCATAAGCCATTATTGCTCTAAAACCTCTCCAAATTTGTTGACTCACACGTTTTCTTTAAAGTGAAATGGCTCAGTTTTTCATTCTCTGAATCTGATGCTGGAGTCAAAATGCTCAGGTCGCAGTCAATACTTGTAGTTACAACCACACACTGAGCATTTTGATTGACCCAGAAGTGATCAATAATTGAAATCATGTGTGGACACTGAGTATCTCCTGTATATTACTATATTGCAGTGGTCGAAGTGGGTGGGAGCGGTTGGGAGCGGTGCTCCTCTACTTCCTTTAATTAAGTTTCACCGTTCCTATGCTTTTATTTCAAAATGAAACCATTCCGGAATTGTTTCGTTTTAAAATAAAAGTGTAGTAAGAAGTTGAAACTTGCACTTTCAGTGCATTGCACTGGACGTTCCCTTAAACAGCAGGAACATGTGTTTTGGGGTTTGTATTGTGCATGGGAGGAGGTGTGGGGAGCGGTGCAGGCTAGTAGGGAATATAATTACCCTACTTCTTTTCGTACACTTCGACCACTGCTGTATTGCAAACACAAATATTTTAGCAAAACATATTCATGCTCTACCTAACTTTGCTGACTGACAGTTCCAAAATGTCTGAGGTAATCAGACCTCACATCATTTATTTTGCTACTACCTCGCAAAACACCATTAGAGAATGAAGGCTGAATTTGGATTCATGCAATTCCAGTGTACAGGCGTGTTTGCATTACTTTAGCAGCAAATTCAGTTTTTGTTAATCCAAACAAGTAGTGCAAATGGAGGTTTTCAGGTTTTGGAATGCTGCAAACCTGTCATAGTGTCTCGATCTGCCTGTGAGAGGCTCAGGGTGGCAAGGACATTTGAGGCTCGATTCATGGAAAAGTACACATTGATCCTGCAAAGTCTGTGCGCAGAGAATGGGTTTGCATGTCCCGGAAAAGTACACATTGAACCTGCAAAGTCTGTGCGCAGAGAATGGGTTTGCATGTCCCTGCATGCAGAAAGGTTTATGCCTGCTCCACGTATTAATGGAATGTTTCCTGCAAAATAACCTTATGTGCAAGTAGCGGCCCGAATGCTCCCGACACAGCCCCATGCAAAGCAAATGTAGCCACTAACACCTACCTTTTGCCTGCTCCTCTGCCATGAACTCATGTAACCGGTAACATTGTGTGAGGCCCCCCGCAACGAAGCCAGCACCACCCCCATAACTGTTACCAGCACCCCAACAACATCCGTACCATTTTCCGTAACTCAAGTAAATGGGCATCATTCCGAGTTTGGAGGAAATCATGGTGCTATTAGCGCCATGATTACCTCCAATACCGGCACCGAGTCCGCCCTGGTTCAATGGGGACTTACCGGTCTATTCCGACCTTTGCGGGACCGGTAAGTCCCCATTGAAAAAGCCATTACCCATTCCCATTTAAGCCCACATAGGGCTCACTGGGAAGGAGGAAGGGGCTAATAATGGTACCGCAAATTGCGGTATTGTTATTAGCTCTAAAGTCACTTAATGGGTCCCGTCCTTAACACCTGGTAAAACCAGGCGTTAAGGAAGGGACGCGCTAAGGGTACTTGGAATAGGGCTCAAAGGGATTACCGGCACCGGTGTCCTTACCGGTGCCCGGTATCCCTTTGTGCCCCAACTCGTAATGAAGCCCAATTAATGTCTGGTGAATCTGCATGCGAACACCGGCAAACCACGACTGCAGCCTGCTACTCTGCTTACGTGCACCTCTAACAGCGAACGTCATCCCAACTGCATGCACACACACCCAAATCCCTGATTGGACCTTACCCTTGTGCAGTGATTCCTATTTGATTGAGGCTCTCTGCCTGCTTTAACATGGCAGTGCGCTTAGGAGCTTTGCGTGCTGATTCCCCTGACTTGATGTTGCACTGTCAGATCCATGAATACGTACGTCATCAATGATATTATATTATATGATGTGGCATTTATAATGCGCCTGCACACAAGTGTTTCAACGGCGTGACAAATTACATTTCTGATGTCATCTTTGATGTCCTGGATGTTAGTCTTGGCAGTGCATGGTGGTGGCGTGAGCTATGGTGGGATTAGCTTACCATAACTGGCGAATATCTGGGATTTTTCAGTTTTACTTGCAAGCATAACGTCCCTTTAACACCGTTTTTTCACTGAATATATATATATATTACATGGCCACGGTAGTGGCCATGTAGTTATGGTTAAGTTGCTGTTTCCATAAGAAGAGCACTTTTTGGGCGGCTTATAACTTCGCTCTCCCTGGACGAATCCTCACCAAACTTTGCAAAAAAAGTATTTGGGTCACTCTGAATTTTTGCAAAGTTTGGTGAGGATTCGTCCAGGGGGGGCAAAGTTATAGGGGGGGTCCCAAAACTTTTTTTTTGGGGAACAAAATTTTGCTTGCATCTACAGCCCAAACCGCTGGATGGATTTTCACCAAATTTGGACCAGGAGTAGCGGCTTGGTCCCGAAAGCGTGCTTTTGCAAATTTGGTGAAAATCCATCCAGTAGTTTTTTTTTAAATGACCAAAAAGTAGGTAACAAAAACATTAGTGATATCTGTGTTCGGTCCGCAGACACACTTCCCTGTTCGCTCCGCGGACAGTGTCCTGATTGGCCAATCGGCTTGCGTGATGTTCGCGGACATGCAACGTGTTCGCTGATTGGACGGCGTGGAGCGTTAAGCGCATCAGATTTTCGGTAGCGCCCGCCATCTTGGATTTGCGGTCGTCCACGGACAGCGGGGTGAAACTTTGTTCAAAATTTGTATTTAGTAGAGTGTGTTGGTGTGTAGGGGTGTTTGGGGAGGGTGGGAGTATATGAGATAGGATGAAAGTTGTGTTTTTTTGTGTTAGACGTTCTTTTTGTGTTCGATTTGTCTGCGGACATCACGGGTGTTCTGAAATTTTCTAAATAAACTGAATGGGGGGTGTTCTGAGGACTCAATGTGTCCGTTCTGTTCGCAAGCAAACTGAAACTGTTCTAAGAACACTCGCAGTGTCCTGAAATGTTCGCAAATAATCAAAATGGGGGTGTCCTAAGGACGCTGTCCGTATTGTTCGTTGTCAAGTTGAATATGTTCTAAGAACACTCACGGTGTCCTGAGATGTTCACAAATACACAAAATGGGGGTGTTCTGAAGACGTTGTCGAACACTCGCTGTGTCCTGAAATGTTCGCAAATATGAATGGGGCTTGTGGCTGGCAAGTTGAATGTGTTCTAAGAACACTTGCGGTGTCCTGAAATGTTCGCAAATAAACAAAATGGGGGTGTATTGAGGACGCTGTCCGTATTGTTCTCTGTCAAGTTGAATGTGTTCTAAGAACACTCACGGTGTCCTGAAATGTTCGCAAATAAACAAGATGGTGGTGTTCTGAAGACGCTTCTAAGAACACTCGCGGTGTCCGGGGAATGTTTGTAGGGGGTGTCCTGAGGACGCTGTCCGTATTGTTCTCTGTCAAGTTGAATGTGTTCTAAGAACACTCGCTGTGTCCTGAAATGTTCGCAAATAAACAAAATGGGAGTGTTCTGAAGACGTTTCTAAGAACACTCGCGGTGTCCTGGAATGTTCGTAGGGGGTGTCCTAAAGGCGTAGTCCGTATTGTTCGCTGGCAAGTTGAATGTGTTCTAAGAACACTTGCAGTGTCCTGAAATGTTCGCAAATAAACAAAATGGGGGTGTCCTGAGGACGCTATCCGTATTGTTCTCTGTCAAGTTGAATGTGTTCTAAGAACTCTCGCGTTGTTCTGAAATGTTCTTAGGGAGTGTCCTGAAGATGCTGTTCGTATTGTTCTCTGTCAAGTTGAATGTGTTCTTAGAACACTCATGGTGTCCTGAAATGTTCGCAAATAAACCAAATGGGGGTGTTCTGAGGACACTGTCCGTATTGTTTGTTGTCAAGTTGAATGTGTTCTAAGAACTATCGCGTTGTTCTGAAATGTTCGTAGGGGGTGTCCTGAAAACGCTGTCCGTATTGTTCGCTGGCGAGTTGAAAGTGTTCTAAGAACACTCATAATGTCCACGGACATTGAAAGTTTCCATAGATCATAGTTGAAATGTTTGACTCTATGGATGTGATATGCTGCGGTGGTTGTTGCCAGGGCATAGAGTCTTGGGTGAGTATCATTTTGCACTCATTGCAGGTAACACAGTTTGCACGAGCCTTAGGAACATTCCCATGAATGGTAAATAACCGCCACACCCAAGACTCACGCCTAGTGCGGGTAGTAGGGACTTCCTCTACCTCATTCTCATCATCCTCTTCTTCCTCCTCTGCATCCTCACTCCTGTTCCCCTCTTCAGGCCCTTTTGGAGGTGGAGGTGATGGTGGTGGAGGGGCTGGTGGTGATAGTGGTGAAGGGGTGTGGGTGGTGCTGAAGTAGGTGCAGCACCAGGTGGCAGTTCAGCAGCCAGGGATGCCATCTCGATGATGGTGTAATCTGCAGGTGGCAGCAAAAATCGCTGTGTTTCAAAGAATAGCCAGAAACGCAATGAGAATAAGCTCTAGGGCGTGGTCTTTTATAGGGGTGCTTGTGCACGGTCCACAGACATGCGCGCTGTCCGCAGACAGATCGAACACAAAAAAAAGTTTGAAAAGTTTCAAATGGTATGTAGAAACTCAGTATTACTATGGGGGACTTGTGCCATGGTGAGATTTTATTGAAAAATATTATGGATTAATTGAAAATGTACTTTTAATTTGTTCGGGGACCCGAACAGTGTCCGCATTCAGAACACGCGATCAGTGTGGGCGCGGTTATATGATCCATTCGCGAACAAATCCGCAAAGGAAGCGCATGTCCGCAGGACACCAAATGCACGGAGATTGGCTAGCGCATGCGCGTTGATGTTCTACGGACACTGTTCGGGTCCTGAACTAATTAAAATTGTGTCACACGTGAAACAAACATTTCAGGACACTGCGTGTGTTCTTAGACCAGTTTAAACTTGCTAGCGAACAGTAAGGACAGATATAGTGTTCTTCAGGACACGTTCAATTTCGTTTATGTATGAACATTTCAGGACACCAATTGTGTTCTTAGAACATTTTCAACTTGCTAGCGAACACTACGAACAGGTATAGTGTTCTTCAGGACACCTCCATTTTCGTTTACGTACGAACATTTCAGGACACCAATTGTGTTCTTAGAAAAGTTTAAACTTGATAGCGAACACTACGGACAGATATAGTGTTCTTTAGGACACTTTAATTATTTTTTTTACGAACATTTCAGAACACCTGCACTGTCCGCGGACACCTACATTGTTTTTTTTAAAAAAAACGAAACTATTTACAGCACAATATAAAAATTAAACTTTATTTAACATATATTAATAATTTATGACAGAGAAGGTGAGGCAGAACCAGAAACAACAACAATTAGGGGTTTCAACATGATTGTTATTAGGTAAAGAAGGGATGGAAGTCTCATCAAAATGTTTTGGGTTATGGAGAGGGTTTGGGGATAATTGACTGGGATATGGTGAGGAGGGACAAGTACATGTGGGGCAATGGTACGAGGTTTTTGGTTTAAAATGATCTTCCACAAAAGTTTTCAAATTATTAAAATTAGTCAACAATAAATCTATTTTTTCTTGTATACTGTGAAAAGTGTTATTCATAACAGGTTTTTCTGAAGTATTTTCTATTTTGGTATGCTCTGTACAAAAATATATATATATATATATATATGTTAAATGTATACAAAATAATAATAATTAAATGGTTTATATTATAAAGTGTTTACCATTAGTTTCACTATCTTGTGACATTTCTTCATGTGGGAAATGCTCCTCTAGCCATTCCAGAGTACTAGACATTTCTGTGAGAGAAAAAAAAAAAGATAATATATTTTTTTATCTAATACAGAAAGTTTATAAATATATGAATACAATTAAGTACACTTACTATTTCAGGTAAGATATGTCCTATGTACTGAGTGGGTCTGCTCTTGTTCTCAGTTCTGTCATGTTTGTGAGGTAATTATGTTGGAAGCCAATTTATTTTCTTGTGGTATATTCCATTTTAGAACACAATGCATTTTAATGAATGGTTAGTGTGTTGCATATATGGGTTACATTTCTTATGTATTAGTACATATAATGTTTGTGTGCTTCTTTTTGAATTTGTTAAATGTTCCTATGTTATGATATAACAATCAAACATACCCCCCCAGAGTTTTTAGGTAGTGGTACTGTTCTTCGAACATGTCCGCGAACATTAAATGAGTTTGCGGACATCAAGTACAGTAGAAGAGATTCAGTCAGTTCCATATGATATGTATATAAAGTCAAAGTCATTATTGTTAAGTTGCACTACTAAAAACCAACGAAATTCAGTGAAAAAACTTTGTTAAAGGGACGGTATGGTTACGTTGCGCTACTAAAAACCTATGAAATTCAGTGAAAAAACTTTGTCAAAGGGATGTTATGGTTCCAAGTAAAACTGAAAAACCCTTGAAATTCGCCAGTTATGGTAAGCTAAGCAACCATAACTCGCGCCACCACCGTGCACTGCTAAGACTAACACCTAGGACATCAAAGATGACATCACAAATGTCATTGATGACATCACTGATGACATCACATGTCTGGCTCACTCTTTTTCTTTTGCTGACATATCTAGGCCACATGGTTTTCTTCAGTAACAGTCAGAAACTAAACATTTTATTTTATTTGTAGACGTATCCTTCAAGTAGGCTCTTACAATAATTCCCTTAGAGTCCAGTCACATCATATGAAACATATACATACGGGAAGACACAAGCTTGAAAGACAGCAATCCTTTTTGTGCATAAAGATAATCAATAGACTTATGAGCACTTTCTGATAGTTCTGTTGTTTTTTTTTTATGGCTGTACTTTCCCTGTATATGGTCATATTTGTATACATTGTACTCACACTACTTTCCTTAGGGTCCAATCACATCAAGTGATACATATACCTAGGGTAAATAGCAGCTTTGAAACAGAGCAATCATTTATTTGCATCAAAATAATCAGTTAAGTTATGAATTGTTTCTGCTACTACTTGTGCTTTTTTGCTAACTTCACTTTCCCTGTATATACCCATATTGGTATGTGCTCTTGTGTCTTTGTGTTTTGACTATAGTAATGCAATTATGTAATACATGTGTTTTATGAGCTACTTATTACATATTTCACAGTACACAAAAATGTATTAAGAAAACAATTGTCATTTCATTATTCAACATATTAACATTACGAATATTATACCTTCATCTTGTACACTGCACACAATATTATGTTTCTGTATGAGTAGCTTAGTATACTAGATCGAATCCCATACTAGAATGCTATTTATATCAATGCATCGTTCAATACACTAATTAGGGTATGATATTTATTGCAATGATCCTTGACACTTGCTTCGCAACATTATAATAAGAATCCCTTGTACACATATTTCATGAAAAGTACATACACATGTGATGTCATCAGTGTTGTCATTAATGACATTTGTGATATCATCTTTGATGTCCTGGGTGTTAGTCTTAGCAGTGCACGGTGGTGGCGCGAGTTATGGTTGCTTAGCTTACCATAACTGGCGAATTTCAAGGGTTTTCGGTTTTACTTGGAACCATAACATCCCTTTGACAAAGTTTTTTCACTGAATATATATATGAATATTCAAATAGTAGTGCATTACATCTTTAAAGTTGTGTTGGGCCTACAAATAGGTGCACGAGACAACTATGCCCCTGTTCTCTATCTGCACTCATTGTGACTTTATAGCCCCATGAATATATGGCACATTAAAATCCTAAGTGAATACCATGTGACACCCTGCCCAGACATCCATCCACATGAAGGCCTTCGGCTCTATCTATCAGGGGCCTTAAAATGCAGCCTCTCCTTGAAGCTAATTCTCAGAATGATTCCTCACTTGTTATAATGGTTGATTTGCTCCTTTTGCAGGTGCTGGCTTATAGCTGATGCTAAAGAATCACCTGGTTGGGCCAAACATAATTGTATGGGGCATGGAACGGAGAGGATGTCATTTATAGTTAAATACGGTGCTTTTGGTGTTTGCCCTCCTTTTCCACAATCCTGAACTGCTGATTGGTTAGTCATTTAAATGTCACTTCCTGACATGGGATGAGCTGTTCATATTGGGAGTGACATGCCTTCTTAGGTTCGATTTAAAATGGTTTTCTAATAAAAAAAAGCCTTCATCCTGCTTGCACGCTGATCAGCAGCCTACTGTCTGCCTTCTGAAAAGAAAATCTTCTTTATAATGAGATGTTAATTACCTGGATGTGCCGTATTAAGTAATTGCTGTTGCTGGTGTAAAAAAAAAAAACTGAATTCTGATGAGTTGGTGAAGATAAACATTGCCCTGCAAGTCAAGACAATATACCAGTTTATAATTTTATTTTCATTGGAAACATTTTGTACCTAATGAGTAGCAAATACATGTTCCCTTTTCAACTAATTGCAAACTCTCATTTGGAGTCTACGTAGGATGCATGATTTGACAGCAGGCACGGTCATGGGCAGAATAGTTGTGTCTGCTTATCCTTGCTTGATGAACTTATGTATTTAGCTTTATCTACTCCTAATGAAAAAAGTAAACATAGAAATGAAGACTAAGTAGAGTGGTTGTTGCTGTTACAGATAAAGAACTGAGCAAATAAAGTGGGCAACTAGCAGGGGCGCTGCTAGGGGGGGGGGCTAAGGGGGCTATAGCCCCTGATTTTTTGGTTGTAGCCCCAGATAGAATCTCAGGAGCTACAGCCAAAATACTAGCTAGCTCCCAGTCCGAACAGTTCCGACATCAGCGTAGCCCCGGGTCTTTTCCAGACCTAGCAACTCCCCTGGCAACTAGCAAGGTCGTTACAATTTGGTGGAATGACATGGGAACTTTGAAAAATGGCATTCACTGATTGCCCAAGTAATTTCCCTCTCTGTCGAAAATAGAAAATGTAACCAAATGTGTTCTTATTTGATTACCTGGGCATGATGATGGATGTATGTATAATGGAACTGCTTAGATGTGTGTAGGGATGGCATTTCATGAAGTCTTCTGAAAGGCATGTTACTGAAAGCCCGGCCCTTTGCCATTGTAATTCTAGGGGAAATAATGGCTACTGCTCTCCACCAGCTCACCTTTTCAACCTCAGCTAAGCATACCAGGCGGAAAGCGGTTCCAGATGGTGGCAGAGGAGGTCACCTTCTGGGTTGCATTTTCTTTGCAGAGTAAACTTTGATCGCCACCAGCGACAATCTGGTTTTGCAAAGTCAATTGTAAATTATTAATTGTATCTTCTGTAAATTGACTATGCAATAAGGTTTACAAATTAAACTGTCTATTTTTTTTAAATGAAAGTGATTATCGACTGCAGAAGCATTCATTTTACTGCTGCTATAGAAAAAATAAGATGGTTTCGAAAACTCATGTGTCTAATAAATGGACATAACTTTACCTCTAGAATTGTTGGTTTCAGAACTCATTATTTGATGTTTGCAATCCCAGAGTTTGCAAATTTGAAATAACATTAAGGCTCCCAATGGGTAGTGTGGTCTCCCCCTACTCTGACTTTAAGCATATTTGTTATGGGGCTTCTTCCCCTGGAGACACCAAGGATCTGAGACTGCACTTGGCATATGAGACAGCACCTATCGAGACTTTACCTTAAATATGTTGGTTAGCAGGCATGTGAAGGCCTATTCGGACACTCGAGGCTTCACTTATGGTATAATGGCATAACCAGCACATATGCTGCACTTCACATATGAAAGAAATACCTTATTGGCTGTGCTTAAGCTTGTTTTCAGAAGGGCCAAAATTGAGCCCATCTGTCTACAGAATAAATACATTTCTGAAGATTCAAAGATAATTAGTTACAAAATGCACACACCTAAAAAGGGGGCGGAACACGCAGAATGGGTAACAACACGTGAAAATGTGGGCGTTACAGGGGAAGTACCGCTGCTAAATCCTCACAACGCCCACACGCGCGCTAAGAACACGTATTCATGGAATCGAACAGGGGAAACCCGCGCGCGACAAAAGACACGCTAATCTGGAAACACGTACACCAGGCGGAAGCAGGCGAAAGCGGCCCCGTGCAGCATAAAAGTGCGCTCAAACAACAAACAAGCTCATACGCTACGATTAATATACCGTTGCTCGCAGCAGCGGTCGTGGGACACCACAGGAGGAGGAGCATAGCCAGGGCCGCATTTTTTTTACCCAGGACCAGCCTTTTTGGGATGCCTGATGACGAGGTGTATGGCAGGTGCAGGTTTCCACCCCATATCACCCTAGAATTGGTTGCTGAATGGGAAGATGACCTCACATCACCCACCCTCTGCTCCCAAGCACTGAGCCCCTTGGAAAAGGTTTTGAATGTACTGCATTTCTTGGCTACTGGGTCATTTCAGATGACAAGTGCCATAATCGGGGGTGTCTCACAGGCCACGCAGTCACGCTGCCTACACCAGGTGCTGGCAATCATGACTGCAAGCCCCTCAGTCCGCAGGCACATATACATGCCCAGAACACCCGCAGAAAGGCAGGCCGTGGTCCAGGACTTTTACGGGGTGGCACAATTCCCCAAAGTACTAAGTGCCATTGATTGCACCCATGTGGCTCTATGCCCTCCTAGGGCCACTGAGCACATCTATCGAAACCGCAAGCACTGGCAATCCATCAACGTGCAGGTTGTATGTACTGCCAAGGGAATCATCACCTCTGCATATGCCAACTATCCGGGGTCCACTCATGATAGTTTTATATTCAGAATGTCACCCCTAAACTGGGACCTGGAAGCTGGGAGGCATGGCAACACATGGCTCATTGGTGAGTACAAATGGCTCTGCACATGCATGCATGTCAGACACTGACAAATGGCAAAACCCAACTAATGACAACCATTATCACCTCCCCAGGGGACAGTGCCTACTCTCTGAGCACCTACATGATGACGCCAATACGGAACCCCACCACACCACCCCAGGTAAGATACAACACAGCCAATATTGCAACCCGGGGCATATTGGAGCGCACATTCGGAGTGCTGAAGTCACGTTTCCGTTCCCTTGAACGCTCTGGTGGCCAGCTGCTATATGCGCCCCCAGTAGTGTGCAGGATCATAGTGGCAGCATTTGTCCTGCACAACATTGCAAACTGGCGGGGTGTGCCAGTGAACATGGTGGTGCCCCCACTTCCCCAGCCACATGCACGGCCGCTGCGCATGGGAGGGGAAAGGGCACGTGGTGAGGTAGCCCATACCCAGCTTGTGGCAACTTTTTTCACCTAAAATCCCACACCTGTGGAGTGCACACAGGCCTGGCACATACCAGCTGACAATTGATGATGACAAAAGGGACGGTCAACTGTCACAACCATACCAGCCTGAGATTGTTTTATTGAAAGTGTTACATTGTGTGCATCCCTAGCTACTTAAACAAACACGCAGAATGGGTAGCTGTAAAAGGCACACATTCATGCTGCATGAAGGACTACCCCCTTGCAAAACAGCACACCCAAATAGTGGTATGTCATCCAACCCCTTCCAAACCCCATCTCAGCCACCCAAGACACCATGGCATGGCATGCAATGTCAAAGCAACCAAATAAATGCACAACACATCACACAAGTGTGACAAAGTGCACCGTCACAAATGGAAACAAGCCACAAACAAATCCCACTCACCTATGAAAAAGAAACAGCACACATGAACACATACTTACCAGGAATACAATACATTAATACAGGACCGAAAAGTGCCAACGTATGACAGTAACCAATAACGATAGTGCAAGTGTCACTACCTGAAAAAGGCAGCACATTGACCCCTTCCATCTCCAGTGTGTTGCTGGTAGGTAAATGTGGCAGGGTACTGCATACGACATGAACTGCATCTGCAATGGAGACAGGCAAGTTAAGACATGAAGAAGCTACATGCAAATATGCATAATGGCCAGTATGGAATACAATATAAAAATTAAACATCCAGTGGAGAAATCATCAGCAATCCCCACTAGGGGTGTGTACACAGTTTGGACTACAGACTGGCCACACAACTGATGGAAGCCCAATGCTTCTGTGTAAGTTACTGTCACACAGTGACAAACTTGCGAGCCCATGGAAAGGGGAAGCAGGAGTGGCATATGTGTCCGGACCCCAACCTTCAAACACAAACACAGGACAAGCCTGCATGGGCCCAGCTGGAACACACAGTGAAAGCCTATGGGTGCAACACAAAGCAACACACTGTAACATGAATGTAGAATACCAAAAAAACATTTATCAACAAAAAAGGAAAAGAAAAGAAAAGAAAAGAAAAAGAATAAAAGAAATGAAAATGAAAATAATATAAAAATGAAAAATTAAACGTAAAAAATCAAATAAAAAAATGAAAATGAAAAGTTCAAATGAAATATGAAAAGAAAAAAAATGGAAATGAAAAAATGGAAATGTAAAATCAAAATTAAAAATGATACATTCAAAAATGAAAGAAATTAAAAAGAAAAACTAAAAATTAAAAAAAAATTAAAAAGAAAAATTAAAAATCAAAATCAAAAATGGCCCAGGGTCGAACAGTGGGGGAGGGAACCACCCAGGAGGGAGGAGGTACAGGGTGCACCCCAACACCCACATGCATGGATGTTGAGAAAAAAAAAACCTCCATGGGCTCATGGCCTGCACGGCAACCCGATAGTGGGAGAACTGCCATCGCTGTCATCACCCTCTGATGGTACAATAGAAGGTGTGCATGGTATGGGAGGCAGACCACGCAAAGCCCTGGTATGCTCCTCCATGGCATTAAGCATGCAGGTCTGAAAGGTTTGGTTCTGCAGGATGATGGTCCGGAGATCCTCATGCAGTACCTCATGGGTAGCACAGACTTCTGCCTGCACGGCCTCACGTGATGCCGGATCTCCTCACGGGTTGCCTGGAGCTCAGCTGAGATTGTGCGGTTTAGCTGCTCCAGCTGCTGTTCTGACCTTGTAGTCTGGGACACCTCAAGTGCACTCAGAGTAGCTCTGAGGGAGGTGTTTTCACCCCTCAGGGCATCCCTGTGGGTCTGTGCCTCTGCAGATATAGCTGTGTGCAGAGCCTCCAGTTCAGCCCGTTGGTCCCTGCTGGCGCCCAACATGTCCCCCCTGTGTGAACGGCATGTGGACTTCGTTGCCTGCTGCTGGAGCTCCTCCTGCCTTTCTGGGGGGAGAATCGAAGTGGCCACCCTATCCACGGCCTGAGCCATCATCTCACACGATGTGCTGCAATAGCATAAATGGAGTTCTCCCACACAGTATTGCCCAGTGGGGCACGGCCACCGCGTTGCCGGGCACGACACCTGTTTGCCCCAAGGTGATGTGCACCTTACTGTGCTGGTACTGAGGCTGCAGGACTGCATTCCTCCTTTGATCTGCTGCCCCAGGAACAGGAGCAAATATTGGGGAGTGTGACCCTGCATCCGTAACCGCCATAGGCGGAAATTCCAACACTGAATGGGCCATTGAGGGGTCTACCCCCAGTTCAGGTGCATTGGACAGCATCCCTGCCAGAAACACTCACCTGCGATGGGACATTTGTCTCAATGTCATATTCAGCACCTGAGCTATAGAGGTCTTCGGAGGTGTACCCAGAGACACCCGTGGACAGGATGGTCTCTAGGACTAATGGATTTTCGTGCACCACCACCCCACGTCCTCCACTGGTGCCTGGTTGGTGCCTCATCACCTGCACAAAAAGAAAAGAAAAGTAATGAAGACACACATGAACAGCATAGCTGACACACATAGGCATCACAATGTACACACACAATACATTAATGAGACATGTCACACATGACACAAACTCTGGCATGCATGCAGTGGCAATGAAGTGGAAGGGGACCCTGAAAGCAGACACTGAGGACACCAAAATGGAAAAGCAACTCATGTGCAGCATGGTGCATAGCACCTGCATCACACATTAACCTGTGAGTGGCATGGACAATCAACAAACATGACACATGCCAGCACACAGATGGCAAGTAGAAAAGCCATGGCAGAACTGACAGGGACACTTAGATGGTAGTAAATCAGTGGTGTCCCCCATCCATGTGAGACGCACATCATCAAATAGAACATGCAAAAGAGTGTGACAAAACACACATGTGTCACACCCTGAAACACAGCCAGTGTGTTGAAATACAGTTATCGGAGGCACATGGATACAACAATGGTAGGTCACTTGGACATGACACAAGTCAATTGGCATGTTGAACATGAAAACAGGGCTCAGAAGTAATCGGGCGCAGTGCCTGATTGATGAGATCATTTGCATAAAAAGTAAAGAAATGTGGGGCTTTGTAGGGGGAAATCCCTGTCCGCAGTGCAGTGATTTTGGGGTCGAACGGCACACAAATGTGCATTTATCATGCAAATGATTCCATCAATCAGGCAGAATGAAGAGAAAAACTGTATTAAGAATGTTGTGGCATGATGCCAGTTGAAGGGCAAGTGCAGTCATAATGTGCAAAGTGTTTTCAGCGGTCAATAGGGATACTGTGAAACCCAAACGCAAGGGCGGGTGATGGCTTGGAGGCACCACATGGGTCACATATGATATGATATGATAGTTTATTTATATAGCACCTATACACAATGGCCCTCATTACGACCCTTGCGGAAATCAACCGACCGGACCGCCATAGCGTAAATAGCGTTTCCGCCATTGCACGATGGAGCAAAGTGCGGCTCATTCCGACCCATCGGGCACGAGCACCACGCCATGGCGGAAGTGCAAAGTCCGCGATGGCGGAAATGACCCCAAAACGGCCCACACCGCCGCCGTACGGCGCCCTAGGTGCAATACCGCCACCCAACTCAGCGGACACCGCAGTGAGCGCCAACCGGAAAGTACGGTGACCGTAAATATACGGAAACGGAAGTAAAAGCATGGTCCCGGAACGGGAAACATCCCGCCGTACACCTATAAAACCACAAATTCCACACAACCATTAAAAATACTACCCTGAGACACATCCCAACCCGTCATCCACCCTAGTGAAACCAAGAAAAATGGGAAAAGTAGCGAAGAAAGCGTGCGACCGCAAGCGGCAGGTCCACTTCTCCCGTGAGGAACTCACCGTGCTCACGGAGACCCTCCAGGAGAATGCTGCCGCCGTCTTCTCCACGCAAATGACCAGGACGGCACTTGCGAACAAGAAGGCCATATGGGCCCTGGTGGCACAGCGGGTAAGTGCGGTGGGGACCGCACCCCGCAACCCACAGCAATGCAGAAAGCGATGGGACGACCTGCGGATACGCGTCCGTAGCATACTTTCTGCCAACCGCAACATTGCCACAGCTACCGGGGGAGGATCGGAATCACCCATCAAGTTGACCCCCTGGGAAGAAATCTGTGCCTCCACCATTGGAATGGAGAGCATAGAGGGAGTCGGAGGGATGGAGAAAGGAGTGCAGACATCCGAAGATTCAGGTAGGTGTCCCAAATAAAACAATGCCAAAACCACAACGTCCAATCATGTGAAGTACCACATGCCCACATAGTGCAACAGGAACACATGTCCAGGAGAACGTCCACATACATAGGCCTGACAGCACACTTTAAAACTCACATCAAATACATAAATAATTAAAAATCCTAAAAACACCCTCTACACGTGCAGCAGGCACACCCTAACTGCAGGCTGCCAAACAACTGCACCCACACTCCACACACAAATGAAACCACCTCCAAGGCCCCGACCCAAATCACCCTCAGGTACCACCCCAATGCATGTGATACATTGCCATTCCAATTCCCACAGACCCATTAATAACGCTCGCCCTCCTTTACTCCACCACAGGGTCCGATCCAAACGACGAGCTCCAGGACACCCCTACCAGCACACCTGCAAAGAGGGCCAAGACCAACGGCCAAAGACCCTCCACCTCAGCTGCACGCATCAAGACACGGCAGCAGCACAAATCAAGTGACAGCACACAGGAGGGAACTCCAACAGGCACCCCAGCAGCCAGCATGCCCACAACACCACCACCACAGGTCCCCCCAATGGATGCAACAGTAGGCACTGCTTCTGGTGGCAGCAGCACCATAGGTGATACTGCATTAATGGCAGCATGCTCCGACACAGAAAACGGGGATGTCGAAGTTAGATCCATCCATGACCTGTCTCAATCCCCCTGTCTGTTCCATCCCATACACCATGAGGATACCACGCAGGGGCACCCACAAGACGACGACTGGCCATCCCCCACAAGCCCTGTGGCAAGGCAACATGAGGTGATCAGCCCCTCTGTGACACCACCGCAAATGGCCATGGCCCAGCAGAGGCAACAGTCCCTCGACCAGGTAATCGTGCAACAGCAGCAACTGGCCACGCTCCTCAAGGACCATGCCGATGAATGTGGGGGCACTAAGGCAGACATAGAAACATCAACTGAGACACTTAGGGCAGAAATGGAGAGAAGTACAGAGACACTAAGGGCACAAATGGAGAGTAGCACCGAGAGCCTGAGAGTACAAATGGAGAGAAGCACCGAGAGCCTGAGGGGGGAACTGCATGCGACGTCCAAAGACGTATGTGCCGAACTTGACGCAGTGCGCCGTGTGCTCACTGAGCTCTCACAAACCCTTAGGGACATGCATGGGCGTGAGCAGGCAGAGACATCATCCGTTGCAAGTTCCGTCCAGGGCAGCCCCCAACGTAGATCTGGGAGGAACCTGCGCTCCACAGGCAGGGGTGCCCCTGATACCCGCAGAGGGGGCTTGCAATAGCGACAGCCCACTGACAATGAGCATCTTTGGACACTGGTGTTCGGGGGGGAGGTAGGAGGGTGGAGGGGGTGTGTTGGGCTCACTTGGGTGGCGGGTCGATAGGGTGTTTAACATGATATCACATATGCCATAAACAATGCACGATCATGCAATGAGATGTGTGGACATTGATCTTTGTGTACGAGGCCATTATAGGCGTACAGTCCATATTGTGCATGTTCCAGACACACACAGTGCCACGAGTCCCGTGTCCATGTATCAGCCACCAGGCGTGAGTGCTAGAAGCATGCATCTATGAGATGCTGACGAATGTCACGGCCCTCCTGTGCCTCGCAGACTCCTTGAGGTGCTGCCACATCCCCACCCTCATCATGACCATCATCAGGTGCTTGCAGTTCTGCGTCAGGGGGCATGGGCACATTTCTACGTACGCACATGTTGTGGAGCATGACACATGCCATGACCATCTTTGCAACCTTCACAAGGCGGTACAGGAGTGCCCCGCCAGACCTGCTGAGGCAGCGGAAACGAGTCTTCAGTAGGCCGAATGCCTGTTCTATGACTACACGGGTACGTGAGTGGGCATGGTTGTAGTCCTCCTCATGCTGGTCCCGTGGGTTCCGGACTGGTGTGAGGAGCCATCTCTTCAGTGGATACCCGGCATCACCTGTATGTGGACAAGTAAGGAATTTTGAGGAATGCCATTGCTACGTACGCACCCCCCCCCTTCCTGCCAGGTCATTGCCGCATCACATACCCCACATCATCATGCATGAAATGAGACTCACCGAGTAGCCAGGATCTGTTCCCTGCGTGTCGCTCCATGTAGCGTGGTATAGTAGAGTTCCTCAAGACCATAGAATCATGGGTTGATCCAGGAAATCGGGCACAACAATGTGTAATGATCCTGTTGGAGTCACACACCATTTGTACATTCAGAGAATGAAATTGTTTTCGGTTGCGGTACTGGGCCTCCATGGCATGTGGGACGACCAATTCCACATGGGTGCAGTCGATGGCACCAATGCAACCCGGTATGCCGGCAAGTGCATGGAATCCCACTTTTGTGTTGGTAATTTCCTGCTCCGAGCGTGGTAGAGAGATGTAGTCGTCTGCGTGCTTCAGGAGGGCATCGAGCACTTGCAATAGTGTCTGTGAGAACAGTGGCTGTGATATGCCATGCAACTGTCCGACTGTGTGCTGGTAGGTGCCTGTGGCCAGGAAGTGGAGTACAGACACCACCTTCAGTAGGGGTGGGATGGCGGTTGGGCTATCTATCATGCTGACAAGGTCAGCCTGTGTCATGTCCACAATGGCGGTTATGGTGTCCCGGTCCAAACGGTAGAGGGTGTGGATCTGCTCATCAGTGAGGTTGAACGGATGTGCTCGGAGGCGTGGGATTGCGGGCTGCCTGCGTGGTGGTAGTGGCTGTGCTGGCGGCCCTTGCTGGCCCTGCCTTGCCCTCCTCCTCCTCCTGCGTCTCCGCCGTGCGGCCGGTTGTAGTTGGTGTTCGTCTTCTTCTTGAAGTTGGAGTACTTGCAGTGCTATCAGGTCCCCCAGGGCCAACATAGCTAGTCCTGCCGGTAGCATTTCGGAGTGGGTGTGGTTGTGGGAGGAGACTGGGTGTGCAATTTATGTGTTTTCAGGCTGTATGGCCTCCACCTGTGGTGATTCATTCCACCTGTGCAAGCTGCACTCCCCTTTGGGCGAGCACGTCCCGCACACAACGCTGCAATTCGACGAATGGCATCTTGCTATTGCAATCATGTATTTGTACCCGATGGCAGTGTAACATTGGTTGATATGTTCATTCGGCTATGGTCCCATTGTTTCACATACTATCTTTGCAGTCGCGAACAGACTTGTGGAGGGTCAGTGGAACGTAGTACTCGAGTAACGGTGGACCCTCATACAACACTGTACCGAGCTTCACCGACGGGCGGGGCGTCCCATTTGTGAGTGAAGGCAGTTGCCATTTTCACGCACAGCCGCACTAGATGGATTAATTTGTGATTTCAAGCGGCCACAGTTGCCTTTTCGACGTGATGTTGCAAATGAGGAATTCGAAGGGCGGCGCTTTCGGTTTTCAGCTAGCGGCGAGGAGATGCCCACAGGTCTGACTGCAAATATAACGTTCTATTGTTCAATGTCCTTGGGACAGGGGCCATGGCGAGGATGCAATGATTGATATGAATAGTTTGGGATGCGCAATAGCGACGTGGGCGATGAGGCCGGACGTTCCCAAATACATGTTACTTCACAACACTGGAATTACGGGCTGGGGCACAGTGGATTTTGCAGGCTGCATAACGCACAGACTCAATGGAAATTTCACATGTTATGTGAGTATGGAGACAGGCGTTTTCATTACGGGATGAGGGAATGATGTATGGATGCATGGACAGATGATTAGATACAGAGTTTGCCATGTACAGGGCTTCTTGGAATCTATCCGCCTCCCCTGCGCTATGTGATGCAGGGCTGCCATAGTGGGACCATCGTCTATCTGGCCTTGTTGAGCCCTCCCTGTCTCGACGCGCCTTCAGACACTTGTGTCTATGCACGTTACCAATCCCATCAGATGGATTCTGTTTTAACAGACGCATGCACAGGTACACTCGTTTGTGATAGTGTTTTCACCTCGATATAGATAGTTATGATTCGCAAGTGGTTTTTGGGTGGTGATGATCCTTTGGAGTGGGCTAGCATGCATATGGCTGTGGATTTGGTGTGATCATTGAAGTGAGTAAATCAAATGTAGTTCTGATGGCCATACTATTCTTTTTCATTTCATTTGGTTGACAGGTATCTCCTCCCCTTTTGCCACTGCCATCTGTATGCCACTCCTGCAGATGGATTTTACTCCCGACACCTGCTGCTTCGTGTTAATCAGTGGAGCAGCATTACGATCTTATGGGACGATCGCCAATGGGCCACATGCCCTTACGCAGTACTAGTGGCTAGGAGCAACATTTCGGCCTTTCAGCTGGACTAGTGCCTCCCTATTGGGACGGCCCTGCGGTTCTAGGCGCTTCCATGTTGCCTTTTCGTACGGGAATGTAGCCCCTGTGTACCATGAAGGAACAGGGCGTCACACAAGAAGTAGCTGGTCATTTATTGCGGATGCAGCCCACAATAATGGAATATATTTTGGAGTTCATGGCCTAATGGCTGTATGGGCTTGGAGAATTTGTTGTGCATTAAATTTCTATTCTGATATGAACCGTGTAGCGTTCTTCTTTGCAAGTGATGTGGCATATTACTATTTGGGGAGCGATGTATTGTGAGGAGATCTGCATTGGGTTCCAGCTTCGGGTATAGTTGCGTGGTACTGTGCTGGGCGCGTTTGCCTACGAAGCCCAGTGAGGTCAGGGATGAGGGCTGCCATTATGACTGTTTTGATGATGTCATGCTCAGGGGCGGGGGATTAGCTTTTGTGTAACAGATGCCGGTCAGCCAGTTGGATAGGTGGAATGATGTGATTATCGGAATATTGCTGGTCACAGGTGCCTGTGTTTGCGTGCGTTTCTTGGTGGGAGACTGAGGTCATGTCCATTTGTATGGCTTCTGTATTTGTGCCATCTGTGCCCTGCAGCTCCCATTGGGCCCTCTTGAGATTCATTTGTTCGTTGGCAGGCATGGATGACTAGTACATTTCACTGGTTGCATTGTGTGACTTCATTGCACCTACGGGAGGTTGTACAATGTGGCCAGGGAGCGGTGTACAAGCACTCAGTAGGGCCGTTTACGGTTGGTTCGCGATGCCGTACTTCTCACCATGGCGGAATGGTACTTTCCGCCGTGCTTGATGGCGTTAGGTGCATGTCCGCTAGGGTCGGAATTCGCGTACCGTTGCGCCATGGTGCTAATTACGGTTTGGCATGGCGTGCGCGCGCGTACTTGGTGCAGTTAGCGTTGGCGTTCACTACGGTGTCGCTAATGGCATCGTACTTTGCGGTGACGGGTCATGATCGCACCGAGCGCTATTCGATGGCGGTATTGCATTTCCGCCATCGTTTTTCGATTTCCGCCAGGGTCGTAATGAGGCCCAATGTGTTTCAAAGCGCTTCAAGGCAAGGGAGGGAACAAAGGAAAATACAATGACATTCTTACAGGCCATGTACAGTAAGGATGTGAAATTAACTATCATACTTGGCCTGACTGCATTTCAGATATTGCAAGAGGTAAGACATAGATAAGGAAGGGAGGGGGAGAGTGGGAAGGAAATGGAAACAGACAGGCGACTACCCTACTAGGCCTGACGACATTTCTGGCAGAGCCGGAGAAAAACAAAAGGTGAGGGAGAGGGGTGCAGAAAGGGAGGGGAGGAACAAAACAAGCGACTATCATACTAGGCCTGACGACATTAAAGATAGTGCTGGGCGGGGGGTGGGGAGGAAAAAAAACAGTAATGGGAGGGTGGAGGAAACAGACGAGGTTGCTATCATATTAGATCCAGGGACAATTCTGATAGAGTAAGTGCATAGAAGAAAGTATGGGGAGGAGATAGGAAAAGGGAGAAGGGAAAAGAGGAGAGAACAGACAGTAAGCAGTCAAAAAGAGTGGAGAAGCAAGAGTGGAGAACGAATACAATTGCAGAAGTCAATAGTAACAGATAATGTTGCAAGCCAGGATACAAGATGAAGATGGGAACAGCATGATTCGGGGCCACCATGAGTACAAGATGCAAAGGAAGTCCAGCATGAGAGTTGAGAAAGAGTGACGCACCGTGAATGAATGAAGTCCATAAAAGTCAAATCCAGCATTGGCCACAAGACGGTGATGGTGAAACCAGAATGTATCAGGACAGACTCTGGCAGAAGTAGGCTGGAGGAGGTTGAGGGGGAGCAGGGTGGTGGTGATGGCCTGTGGGGACAGAGGGGGTAACACATGTTGGTGCCTGCTTACCTGCTGTCTGAGCAGGGGGTTGGGCCCTGGGGCATCCTGGTCCGTACAGATCAAACAGGAATTGCCCTTTCCTTCATCTGCCCTTCACTGTAGACGCCCGGGCGAGAGACACCCTTGATCTAATAGTTAAGAGCAGGAAGGAAGAGGCAGGGCTAAGAAGGTGGGTGGTGCTTAGACCAGGTGACCTAGATCCACTTGCACCTGTCCCCCATCTGCAAAGGAAAAGAGGCTGGAGGGCTCCTTGAGTAGGAAAACAGAGCAGCAAGCAGGAAGGCACCAGGTGGGCGGGGCTTGCTAAGTGGTGAAAAAGAGCAGCAAGCAGGAAGGCACCAGGTGGGCGGGGCTTGCTAAGTGGTGAAAAAGAGCAGCAAGCAGGAAGGCACCAGGTGGGCGGGGCTTGCTAAGTGGTGAAAAAGAGCAGCAGGCAGGAAGGCACCAGGTGGGTGGGGCTTGCTAAGTGGTGAAAAAGAGCGGCAAGCAGGAAGGCACCAGGTGGGCGGGGCTTAGGCCAGGGGACCTAGATCCACTTGCACCTGCTCCCCATCTGCAAAGGAAAAGAGGCTGTAGGGCTCCTTAAGTGGGGAACAGAGTGGCAAGCAGGAAGGCACCAGGTGGGCGGGGTTTGCTAAGTGGTGAAAAAGAGCAGCAGGCAGGAAGGCACCAGGTGGTTGGGGCTTGCTAAGTGGTGATAAAGAGCGGTAAGCAGGAAGGCACCAGGTGGGCGGGGCTTAGGCCAGGGGACCTAGATCCACTAGCACCTGCTCCCCATCTGCAAAGGAAAAGAGGCTGGAGGGCTCCTTAAGTAGGGAAACAGAACGGCAAGCAGGAAGCCACCAGGTAGGTGGGGCTTGTAAAGTGGTGAAAAAGAGTGGCAAGCAGGAAGGCACCAGGTGGGCGGGGCTTGCTAAGTGGTGAAAAAAGAGCAGCAGGCAGGAAGGCAGCAGGTGGGCAGGGCTTAGGCCATGTGACCTAGATCCACTTGCACCTGCTCCCCATCTGCAAAAGAAAAGAGGCTGGAGGGCTCCTTAAGTTGTTAAAGCTGATATAATATTGTTTCGTCCTCATTGTATATGTTGGCCTATGCCCAGTCGCTCTGCGAGGAAATCCGCATCGCAAGTTCGTAACCTTAAGTTAATCGAGCCACCATTTTAGGATAAAGCCGCCATTTTAGTTTACCGTGCAAAGTCACCCTGTGGCCTAAAATGGCCGACCTTTGTACTCTTGTTCTTACTTAACCTCTTCAACCTCTGTAGGCGAGTTAATGTCCAACCTGCCTGCAGGCTACATGTTAGGGTTAGTGACCTGCATTGAAACAAATGTGTAAAGAGCGTAAAGTTAAACCCGGAGAATAATAGTGCTTGTAAGTAAATGTATTAAGAAGTAAACCGCATGCACGAGATATGTAAATTAGGAATGAACCTGGCGCGAACCCTAGCCCAGTAACTTGTAGGTGGCTGGACATAGTTATGAAGAAACTGTATAAATATGCTGATGTCCAGCTAGCAATTCCTGTTCACTGCTCACATTGAACCTTCTAGTGGTCTCTGTGAAGTATTGACGGCCAAATAGCTATTTGTGTACTTTGTTTTGTAAACTGTTCAGTATTGCAATAAAGATTCTGGGAATCTTTACAAGCCCGTGTTGGTGTATTTCTCTTTGCATGGTGTAAAAGCCTTAATATTGTATTTTCTGATTCCACAGATTGCGCCCGAATAGGCACCCTGAAGATTGACTTCGTCACGTTGAAGGTTGGCTCGGCTATCGGACCGGGATCGGACGGGGCCAACAAAACAGCCCCTCTGGATGAGAAGCAAATTCCTCGACAGAACAGCACGATCCGATCCCTGAACGGTGAGCTGTAGCCCAAGACGACGTCTTGACGAGGGTCCATATATCGAGGTGGGTAAATTTGCCAAAATCACCAGAAACGTGGATCCTTAGAACTGTTCTTAGTAACCTGATCGGGCCTCCCAGTCCTTTGGTCAGGTGAATCGTGACCCGATTCTTAATTTAACCCTGACAATTTGAATTTGGCGCATTGTACTCGCGAGCACAATTATTTGACCAGGTAACATCAGAATTCTGATATGCCTGGGAAATTGTCTGCCTGCTTCAGGGCTTTATTCCGCAGCGATAGACAATCTTCGGAAGATAGCCGTCCCGCACCACAGGAGGGGTCGCCGGCATGTACTATGTACTGTAAGAAAGGCTTTGGTAGTATAGCATTTAATGATATTTGGCACAGACAGACCAGACATAATTCTAATCTTCGGTGGCCAACCAATGGTAGCTTTGAAATCCCTCGTATAGAATATCTAGAGTCTGTATTGGTAAAGAAAAAGGCTAGACCTGCAGCATTTGACGCATTGCACGTTGGAAAACAGAAGCTTTGCAACAACAAAAAAGTAGAGAGAAACATATGCGTCGACATATGACGAATGCCAAAAAGGCGCTGTTATATGATCAACATAAACGATTGGAATCAGTTAGGAACACGGACAGAGCGTTTCAATTAGGCATTCAGAAAATGTACCCTTCAAAAGATTTTCATACGTCCGATGAATTGATTAACAAACTTTCGCATGAACAAAGGCCCAATGCCTCTGCTCCAGCCCCATACATCCCTCCTCCTGGTGCTTTGCCCCTTCCTGTCGTTATTCCTCCTCCTATAGTTCCTCAGGTCCTTCCTATTGTTCTTCCTGCTGTTCTTCCAGCCGTTGCTCTTTTGCCTGCCCCCTTGCTTCCACCTATTGACATTCAGAATGTGCCCACTCTTCCTCTTCCAAGTGATTCTGCATCGCTTGTAATAGACCAAGGAACGGGGCCAAGGGTTGTGACTCGTAATACTGTGTCCCCAGACAAAAAGAATGAATTAATTGCTTGTGCTAAACATTGTATGGAGGAGGGTGAACAAGCTGATGTTTTTCCACACTCGAAAATCTGAAAAGTATTCCTGAGAAAAATGTTTTTATTGAAGGGTTAGGAATTCATTTGAGCATAATGTGGAATAGATTAAACGATGTAGATCTTCCACAAGGGTTACGGGATTTGAACACCTTAGCGTTGTCTAGAGATACTGCGGAGAAAGTATATGAGCATGTCAAGAGGATTTTTGTGTATAGGAAGGAGTTGGAAGAGTTACAGAATGAAGAAGCAGATGGTGATAGCTTAGGTACTATGTTCTTACAGAAACGGTTTTCTCCTCGCTGTGAATTGATAGGTGAGGAAGCGCGAATTTGTACAAAGGATGCGATAAAATGGATTTCGGATATGTCGATAACTCCAGATGAAGTATATGACACGTATGGTCAGTACACGATAGAAATGCAAAAGAAAGTGATACAGGTTATGGTAGAATACCTGCAGAATGAGTGTGTCAAAAGAAAGATTTGTTGTCCCGCAGATTTGTTGAGTGTTTATAAGAGAGCCTTATCGATTGATACCTCTTCAACTGCCTTAGCGCTTTATTTGGCTCTGTTGCTTAGTAAGCGTTCAGAGATACCTACTTCTCAGTTGCCTATGAGAGAGGTCCCTCTGACATTTGTCCCAAAAGTTGAGATTGAGGCCGATGCTGCACGAGGTATAGTCGCTGTGGACATTCCTGCACATTATGTATTGCAGTTTGTTCACGTCCCGTTCTCGAGACAGGAAGTGAACACCATAAAGCAATCTATTCCTGATATAAGAAAGAATCCGACGGGGTTCTATAAAGAAATAGAGTCGGTCTTACAATCATCAGTATTCACCTTAAGTGATATTGATTTATTATTTCCCGTACTCCTGCCAGTTGGTTTGTGGAAACAGATTAGGACTGTAGATGATGTACCTGGGTTAGGAGATACATGGGATAACATGGTTAGGCTCGACAGAGAAAGACCAGCTGGCGAGCGACCGCCTCAAGTGATATTAAGTTTGCCTGATAGGATTATTGTAAAATTGAAAACTATAGTTCCTGAAAAAAGAATCATTTGGGACAAGCTTACAGCCTGTGTCCAAGGAAAGTCTGAGGGTGCTACCGAGTTCTTCAATCGGTTCGAACAGGTATTTTCAGATTTCAGTGGACAAGACTTAGGCACAGAGTCAGGGAAAAGGCTGTTTGTTGACAAATTTGTATGTGGATTGCTGCCTGACATCCAGTTACAGATGATGTCCTCCGAAAGCGCTTGGCAGGCGAAGTCTCAATCAGAAGTACTGCACATGGCTCAGTACTATGAAAATCGTGTGAATAATGAAAAGGAAAAACTTGAGAAAAGAAAGGGTGACCTGAAAACAAAAGTACTATTGCAACAGATTGTTAGAAACCCTAGTGGGGGAAATCAATTTAGAGGTCAATACATTCCACAGGGAAGTACGCCCCTGGCGCCGGTAACCGTTAACCGGTGTGCCTATTGTCGACAGGAAGGACACAGGCGTGCACAATGTCCGACCTTGCAGCAAAGGACATTCGGGAACATGGGTAGACGATCCAGAGGTCGCCCAAGTGCAGGGGGCCCTGGTGAGGTCAGTTTGCGCCAGAATAACAGCAACCTTCTTCACAGGATAAACAAGTTTCGAGTGTGGATAATAGAAACATTTTTGATCATCCTTCTGCTGCGTACCTCTCTGAAGAGCTTCCTTTTGACGACATTCTGTTTCGTTAGGATTGCCCGAAGCAGGATTTGGAACCAACGCCTATTCCCGTTCATCAGAAAGGTCCCTACATTGTGATGGCAGTGGGAAGTAGGAAGCATCTATTTTTAGTAGATAGAGAGCACAGAAGTGCTCCATTGACCATTCATGGGTTCCAAACATTCCCCTGTCAGGGCAGTCCAACGTTTCCGTAGGGTTTTCAGGCACACCTGTAGTTTGTCCAGTCTCTTTGCCGGTACCGATAACACTCGGTCCCTTCACGGAGCAGTGTCCATTTCTACTTACTACAAACTGTGGAGCGAATTTGCTGGGGTTAAATTTGCTGAAGGAATTGAATGCAGTAATATATTGCTCCTCGGACGGAGTTCGGTTAACAATTTCACCTCAGCAATCACTCGCTTCTCAGTTTTTGACTCAACCTTTACCGCCAGAATTCAGTAACATTCCGGAATGCTTATGGGCAATTGATGATAATTATGTGGGCATTCTTCAAATTGAACCTGTTAAAATTATTCTGAAACATGGAGTAAAATTGCCTCGTATTTCACAATATAAGATCTCAGTTGAAGGCGAAAAGGCTTTGAAATGTATAGTTTCTGATTTTGTACATCGTGGAGTAATTGAGGAAATTACAGGTAGTTTGTGTAACAGCCCGATTTTGCCAGTATATAAAAAAGGTGATAATGCGATTCCTTTTCGGTTTATAATTGAGTTGCGTGCTATTAACAAAATTGTGGCTGCTCAATTTCCCATTGTACCTGATGTTACAATGATACTAACTATGATTCCGGCTTCTGCCACTCACTTTAGCGTTGTTGACCTCAAAAACGCGTTTTTCAGTATTCCTATACACAAGAAAAGTAGGTATTTGTTCGTGTTTACCCTAGGTGGATGCTCGTTCCTATTCACTCGTTCACCACAAGGGTACACTGAGAGTCCAAGTATTTATAGTAGAGCATTGAAAGAGCAACTCGATACTCTTGAGTTGCCTACTACTTGCACGTTACTACCTTATGTAGATGATCTCCTCTTGGCTGCTGATTCTGAGAGTGCCTGTAAAGAAGGCACCATGTTGTTGCTTTGTCATCTGGCAAAACATGGCCACAAAGCTTCACTCAAAAAATTCCAATATTGTTGTCAGGAGGTCACCTATTTAGGCTATCTCCTGTAAAAGACGGGAAGAAGGTTGACACCTGAACGAATAAAAACTATTTCTGGCATGTCTGTCCCAAATACGCAGAAGGAAGTTAGAGCCCTGGTAGGTATGGGTTCATACGGTAGATTGTGGATCCCTAACTTTTCTTTAACGATTAAACCAATGCTGGCTTTGACAAAGAAGGGCATTTCTTTGCCATTGTTATGGACATTGGAACACCAGACAGCATTTGATTTGCTCAAAACCACGCTGTGTTCGGCACCGGTTTTAGGAACTCCAAATTATGAAAAGGCCTTCGTGTTGTATGTGCATGAACGTGATGGATGTGCTTTGGCTGTGTTAACGCAGAAACATGGTGGGAAGAATAGGCTGTGCGGCTATTTCTAATCCGTCCTTGATCCTGTTGCATGCGCTTTGCCGAGATGTTTGAGAGCTGTCACTGCTGCTGCTGCATCTGTAAAACAGAGCGAGGGAATGGTCCTGGGTCATGCGTTAACCCTAATGGTACCTCACTCTGTAGATATTTTATTAAATAGAACTCAAACGCAACACCTTACTTCCGCACGATTGACAAGATACAAATTGATCTTGTTTGCTCCCCACATTCAAATTCAGAGGTGTTGTGTATTAAATCCGGCTGAACTTTTACCTGTCCCGCAAGATACTGTTGATGGTGACGAAACATCACACGATTGCTTTTAGACTACAGAACAAGAGACTAAAGGTAGAATCGATTTTGAAAGACACGCCTTTGAATAGTCCACAATGAGAGCTATTTTGTGATGGCTCCTGTTTCAAACTTCCGAATGGTACATCCACGGCTGCTTATGCCGTCACTACCTTAAGCACGATTGTGGAAACCAAAAGAATTATGCATAATTCCGCGCAGGCCACAGAAATTATAGCATTAACTTGAGCGTGTGAACTTTCTGAAACGCTTACAGTAAATATATATACCGACAGTCAGTATGCTTTTGGGGTAGTTCACAACTTCGGTATATTTTTGAAGGAATGAGGTTTCTTGACCTCACATGGCACAAAAATACAGCACGGCACTTTAATAGTGCGATTACTTTCAGCGCTCGCACTCCCTGTTCAGTTAGCCATTGTAAAATGTACAGCACATCAATAAGTTACAGATGATATAGGAAAAGGGAATGCTTTCGCTGATCAGATAGCTAAACAAACTGCCATTGATTTTAGTTCAGAAATGTATGCTGTAAGGGAAACTGTAAATGTTTGTACTTTTGGTCTGCTTGTAGCACAATGTAGGAAAAGGTACCTCGACTCCTAGAGGAGGTTTCGCTCCACCTTCTGTTCCGTTTGAGGTCATCCACTTTGATTTTATTGAGATGGAACGTTGTAACAATCTTAAATACGTACTTGTTGTCATTTGTGCATTGAGCAAGTGGGATGAGGCCTTCCCTGTTAGAGATGCAACAGCCATAACCATGGCAAAAACTCTGTTGAAAGAGTTCTTTCCTAGGTTTGGGCTGCCGAGAGTCATCTGGTCGGATAATGGGCCACACTTTATCGCTGCTGTAATCCTACAAATATGCGAAGGTTTGCAGATTGATAAACGGTTCCATTCGGCCAGACATGCCCAAAGTGCCGGATTAGTGGAGAGGCATAACGGCATTATAAAGAACAAGCTCGCTAAGACGTGTGCTGGCACCAAGTTAAAATGGCCGGACGCCTTACCGATCATGTTGCTGTCGATGAGAACAACCCCTCAAACTAAGACTGGGCTCTCTCCCTTTGAGGTGGTAATGGGGAGGCCTGCTAATATTTGGGGTATGCCAAAGAGTCACTCATTGCAGGATATAGCGAATGTGCTTCTTTCAGATTACTGTAACCAGTTGACTAAAAATCTCTTTTCAATTTATCACCAGGTGCGAGAGGCATTACCTATACGGTACGAGGGTCCCGGTCACAGTCTACGACCAGGGGACTGGATCCTCACAAAAGTTTTTGAAAGGTCGTCTTGCCTTGCACCTCGGTGGAGGGGTCCCTACCAGGTCCTGCTAGTCACCCAGACTGCGGTGCGGGTAGCAGGGTGGAAGAACTGGATACATGCAACACACACCAAACGGATCCCGCAGCCCATGCCATACGATACAGAAGACACAGAATCCCTTTCCGATGCTGTAACCAACGTGCCCGAAACAGCAACAACCAACAAGAGAGTATCGGAGACCGTTCCAGAGTTCGTAAGGCCAGACAAAACGGCCATCTTGTCTTTGCACTCTCCAACAGTGGTACTTCCGGATCATCCATTTTCTGATCCCATTTCCGTTCACTCGCCACCTCCAGTGGGAAGTGACGACATACTGTTTTCGGACTCCTCAGCACAGGAAATTGTGAAATATAATTTACGTCCAAGAAGATAGACGTACGGCACGGTTTGACTGTGCGATTGAGAAAATCATTTGAGGGCTTGCCTTTTGGCCCGACTGTACGAAAGGATTCTGTTGGCTAAGGGTTGTGGGAAAGACATTAAGAAGACGCGCGACTGGAGTCGCCAGCAAACAAACAATTGGTGTTTTTTCGATTGAAGACTACGATGCCTGCACCCGCTAAGGCTCGTACCGAACTTTTAGATAAATATGTGACTAGCAGAGATAATGATCAAGCGTGTAAGGGGACCCCGAAAATGTATTGTTGCCTTTTTGTAATAATAACTGGGTTTTTAGTAACTATTGGTTTTGGGTTATGGTACCTGGAAGAAGCATATCTGCTAGAGGACTTTTTACCTGTTGAAAATTTATCTGTTATACCCACTCCTTCCGTGCAATTGCATACCTTGTTGCCCAGAGATTCTTCGCATAGACGGAACTATCAGAATAATACTCTTTTGTTAATAATGAATGGCACTCATGCAATTTTTAATAGAACCAACTGCTGGATCTGCTCGCATTTACCGCAACATGGGGATAAGGGGCTAGGTTGGTACATTCATCCTTTACCTTTGACAACTGCTTGTTATGCTTCTCTTAAAGCACTATTCTTTGGCCGTTGGAATGACAGCATCTCAGGGAACTTTGATGGTACAAATTTGAATAGTTTTGAAAAACGTGTTTTGATACCCCTGGGATGCTCGCTGTTTGCAAATAGGAGTAGGCCAAACGTTGCTTCTGTTAGGCCCTCTAATAGATTGTCTCATCCTTTTCAGTCTTTGAACTCTTTCAAAATGGCTCCTATAGGCAATAAGGATGCCGCGCCTCCATCTTATTCTGTTAACCATAGCCCCGATTCAGTTTCCTTCTGCATACAGAGGAATGGAACACGGTCAATGGGTGATTTTAGAAGATGCGCCAACGTTGCAAATTTGACTAGTGAGAACAGACCTCTGTATGTAGGTGAACCTGTCTATTTCATTTGCGGTAATGTGGCATTTCCATGGTTGCCCAGGGATTGGCAAGGAACTTGCTATTTAGGGATTCTATTACCTGGGGTATTTATTGACAGTACTGCAGAAATTTTGAAGACTCGTCCACGACGAGATGTGAAGGGGGATACTCCAGCGCAAACTCTATGAGACATCATGAAATCCTTTGTGGCATTTTTTGGGCAAATTATGAATTCAGAAGATATCAAGGGACTAGCAAGAGTACTGGAAAACCATCAACCGGACCACTGACATACTCTATAATATGATGTTAGAACAGAAAGCGATAAGATTAGTAGCTCTTTAGAACCGGATGGCATTAGATGTCATTCTGGCAGAGCGTGGAGGAGTATGTAAATTAGTGGGGTCCGCTTGCTGCGTTTACGTACCAGACTCCTCTCCAACAATCTTTAGGGAGATTCAAAATCTACATGTTCTTAGTTCGGAAGTACATGTTCCTGAGGGAAACTGGGAACTTAGTGCATGGTTTTGGGACCTCCTACGGTCGTGGGGACGGAAGTTGTTTTCGGCCCTGCTTATAATCTTGGGTAGTTTTCTATTCCTTTGTTGTTGTATACAGTGTCTCCCTGGTATATGTTCGGTATTAGGGGGGTGTTGCGCGCAAGCAACAAGTGTATTAGGGCATAAAATATACACCCCAGATAAGGTTTCCAAGGAGTATGTGTTGAAAGAAACTCTAGTGTCTGATCTAATGGCAATAGATATGTCTGATAATTATTCGGGGTGTATAGACGTTGAAATGTGGAGTTAGTCGTAAAGTGTTTGGAAGTTGTTTAACACTTGGCATAGGCCAAAAGGAGGGTTTGTTAAAACTGATATAATATTGTTTCATCCTCATTGTATATGTTGGCCTAAGCCCAGTCGCTCTGCGAGGAAATCCGCATCACAAGGTCGTAACCTTAAGTTAATCGAGCCACCATTTTAGGTTAAAGCCGCCATTTTAGTTTATCGTGCAAAGTCACCATGTGGCCTAAAATGGCCGACCTGTGTTCTCTTGTTCTTACTTAACCTCTTCAACCTCTGTAGGAGAGTTAATGTCCAACCTGCCTGGAGACTACATGTTAGGGTCATGTAGACCTTGTCCTTTGTTGACCTCGGGATCAGGGGATTACTTAAATCAGCGATGTTAGCCTACAAGTATATAAGAACAATAACGCTATTTAAACATGAAATGCAAAACATCTGTTTGACCTGCATTGAAACAAATGTGTAAAGAGCGTAAAGTTAAAGCCAGAGAATAATAGTGTTTGTTAGTAAATGTATTAAGAAGTAAACCGCATGCACGAGATATGTAAATTAGGATTGAACCTGGTGCGAACCCTAACCCAGTACATGAATAACTTGTAGGAGGCTGGACATCGTTATGAAGAAACTGTATAAATATGCTGATGTCCAGCTAGCAATTCCTGTTCACTGCTCACATTGAACCTTCTGGTGGTCTCTGTGAAGTACTGACGGCCAAATAGCTATTTGTGTACTTTGTTTTGTAAACTGTTCAGTATAGCAATAAAGATTCTGGGAATCTTTACAAGCCCTTGTTGGTGTATTTCTCTTTGCATGGTGTAAAAGCCTTAATATTGTATTTTCTGATTCCACAAAGTAGGGAAACAGAGCGGAAAGCAGGATGGCACCAGGAGGGAGGAGCTTGCTAAGTGGTGAAAAAGAGCGGCAAGCAGGAAGGCACCAGGTGGGCGGGGCTTGCTAAGTGATGAAACAGAGCGGCAGGCAGGAAGGCACTAGGTGGGCGGCCTTAGGCCAGGCGAACTAGATCCACTTGCACCTGATCCCCATCTGCAAAGGAAAAGAGGCTGGAAGGCTCCTTAAGTAGGGAAACAGATCGGCAAGCAGGAAGGCACCGGGTGGGCAGGGCTTGCTAAGTGGTGAAAAAGATCAGCACACAGGAAGGCACCAGGTGGGCAGGGCTTGCTAAGTGGTGAAAAAGAGCAGCAGGCAGGAAGGCACCAGGTGGGCGGGGCTTGCTAAGTGGTGAAAAAGAGTGGCAAAAGGAAGGCACCAGGTGGGCGGGGCTTAGGCCAGGGGACCTAGATCCACTTGCACCTGCTCCACATCTGCAAAGGAAAAGAGGCTGGAGGGCTCCTTAAGTAGGGAAACAGAGCGGCAAGCAGGAAGGCACCAGGTGGGCGAGGCTTGCTAAGTGGTGAAAAAGAGTGGCAGGCAGGAAGGCACCGGTGGGCAGGGTTTAGGCCAGGTGAGCTAGATCCACTTGTACCTGCTCCCCATATCCATAGCAGTCATGACTACACAGCTTGTCCTGGCACTCAATCAGAACACATCACCCAAGCAACATACACATGGGTTGGACACACACGCATGGGCACTCACCAAAAATTGTCTCAAGATCTGGTAGGTCTCCCACGCCTTGGATCTGATCCTCTGCGATGAACCCTCCAGCGATTGCCTCATGTTGTGTGAGTTCATCCTCCTCTGGTGGAGACGAACTGCCAGTCACCAGAGTAGAGGCATAATTGGAAACCAGCTTGTTTTTTGCTCAGCGTTTGAGGTCATTCCAATGCTTTGAGCAATCATCAGCTGTGTGCTTCACAAATCCAAGGGAACTAATCTGGTCCGCGATGCACTGCCAGTGGGCCCTACGCTGAGCAGTCGTAGTCTTGCACCCTGCAGTCACCAGCATGTCGCAGCCATGTGCCGACACGAAGCCCACAAGTGTGTCTAGTTCCACATCATTGTAACTCTGCTTCCTTGACGTGCCGAAGTGGCGAGCCGTGTCTGGGGTCACAGCATGTTCCACAAGAGCACGCTTCTTCCTCTTGAGAGGGGTGCAGACCCTGAGTAGCTTACACCACTCTGGTCTGTAGGGGCTGAAGCGCAGGTGGACTGGCCACTGGAAGCAGGCAATGGCAAAATGACCAAAGGTCTCACTGCAGGCATTGGCTGCTGGGTGCTGTTGCCAGGACCAAGCGGCACAACTGCCTTGGTGTGATGATCTGGGAACAACACTGTCCCGGCTGGGTGACTCAGAGCCGCTGTGTATTGAGCTGCAGCTGCCCCTGCAGTCTCCTAATCCTGGCTACTCGGGGCAGCAGATGACATTGCTGCCCCAGATCCACATGGCCTGGTGACAGCAAGTTTCCCCGACACACGTGGCTTTGACTTCGTTACATGGAAGTCGGCCTGTGAGTCCTCCCGTGCCAGTTACGTGACCAATCCGGGACGGGTTAACAGGGCCTGAGCTGGGATGGTGTCAGCTGCATCTCCCCGACCCACTGTGGGGGGACATAGGTGTCCCTGAATGGACCTGGACACACTGCCTTCTTGGGCCACCCTGCCCACATTACCCACAACTGCCACCTTGGCCACCATGGCCACCCTGCTCATCCTGGCACGTCCCCTACCACAGACACCTCTTGGAGGTCGGCCAACTTTGCCTCCCTTAGCACTTGGTCGCCTCCCAACCATGGCACTGATGTTCTTGTGCGAATGGGAGGTGCAGTAAACAATTGTCCTGGGCAATTGGGGTGAAGGGGCAGTATACTAGATGGAATATGTGCCCCTGTGCTCTAGCAAGGCTGTCTGTGACCCCTGGTGGAAGATGACGGGTCACGCAACGCTCACGCACCCCAAAAAAAATGTAATGTGCATGCGACTCCTTGGCAGCCCACGTGTGTGGAATTAAGGACCCGCAGTACGCTGTGGCACCCAGAAACACAAAAAAAACATACGCATGGTAAACGCAGGCTACAATGACCTCTGAATGGGTACTCGACTCATAGGGGCAACCACAGTGTAAAAATACATGCGCGACTCACCGTCTGACTAGAAAAAGAACATGAAAAAGACGTGTGTGGGTACGTTGGCAACACCCCCGCCAAAAGCAGAATTGAACGCTGTCTCTGTAAACAAAGAGTACGCACTGCAACCGTTGTGAAGTAATCGCGTGTGAACCGACAAGAAGTTCAAGAATCACCCGCTCGCTCTCCACAAAAAGCACGTACAAGAAAATGGCGTCCTATGCAGACCTTTAACTCCTGCCCACAGAAACACCCATGCGTGCCTCGTCACTAACGCGCTTACACACTAAGGGCCTTTCCTCCAATTACACGCAGTGACACTCGGACGTGCTGTTTTTTCACATGCTGATTCACTATGCACCCATGCCGAGGTAAACGCCCGCATGCGTTACATCACTTACGCGCTTACGCACTAAGGGCCTTTCCTCGAATTAGACGCTGACGTGTTGTTTTTTCACGTGCCAAATCACTCTGCATCAAGCTGGCCACGCGACAACACACGGAAGACCACAATCCTGCCCAGAAGGCCATTTTCCTGCCACCAGAGCGCCGAGCCACCTCCCACGAGCCATCTGCTGCAGCCTGTCTGCTAGCTACATGCCCTGCTATTTGGTGCCTGCACGTCAGCCATCCGCAGGGGTCCAGTTGCTGCAACCACCCCTGCTGGAACAGAAGACTCTCGACTGCAGTTCCATCGCTCCACAGCCCAGCACCAGGACCCAGTTGTCCACCCACATCTGCCTCAGGGGTTGCCATGTTAGGCCAAAATCTATCTGGGACCAGTGGCGACCACCTCCAAGCAGAGAGGCAGAGGGCTGCCAGCTTCACTGCGTGAGAAGTTGGCATCCTGGTGGAGCAAGTCCTGGTGCATTATGATTCCCTCTTCGGACGAACACGCGTCGACAAGTATGGATGGAAGAGGATCTGGATGGACATCATGGTTGCCATCAACGCGGAGGGGGTGGCAACGCGCGACCTACCACACATCCATAAGCGCAGGGAGTAGTTCAGGTCCAGGACCCTCAGGAAGGCCCGGCGCCTCTTGGATGCAGCGGATGCAGTGAGGTGCCGGGTCTGCATTACCACTGACCAGATGAGGGTACTGGAATGCATTAGCCCAGCACTTCACCTCCAGGTCCTCGAAAGGCAGACCTGTCCGGAGTGGAGCGGTAAGTGTCCATGCGTACTCTTTGGACGCAGTGCATGTTAAGGTGTGCCAGGAGAGTGTAGCTTGGACATATGTCTGAAAAGGCCCATGTATGGATGTGTATGTGCAGGGACATGACCGTGCAGCATGTGAGTCCAGTCATGTGTGATGCACATCAATGGTGTATGCGTTCCAAAGCATGATGCACAACTGCATATGGAGAAGCACACATGTTAGCATTTCTGTGTATGTACTATGCCATGGTTGGGGTGTGACACATGGCTGCTGGTGCCACCTTCATGTACATGCACAGAGTACATGTGCCTGTGTGTGTTTGACATGTGTGTGACTGTGATACACCATGGATGCATGTGACACAGACATGTGGGAACCCGATTGGCAGATGTGACATAGTTGCCGATGATTGCATTGTGACAGGTGGTGGAGATGTACAGATGCATGTCTGTCTGGTGGCGTGTGTGCATGTGTTTGGCACTCCCCATGTTGCTTGTGACGTCATGCCAACCTTCGGATGTTCATGCTGTTGTGTGTGTATGGAAGCTGCTCTCTGCTGCATGATTCCTGTTAATTTGTGCATGTGTGTGGGTTCAAATGATATGAGTGTTGGGGATTGTGATGCCTTCTGTGAAGTTTGACACTGCCACTCATGTGCAACTGTCATGTGTGTGTCCGACCATTGTACAGTGCCATGATGCCTGTCTTCTGTCTTCTGTCTCTCCCTGCTGTGGAGCACAGCGGCAGGGATCCCACTGCCAGCCTGAGACGCAAGGCCCAGCTCCCCTCCCACGTACTGATATCTTCCGGGAGTGAGGAGTCTGGTGCTGCGTCCATGGCCGCAGCTGAGCCCCCACAGGGGCCTATGGAGGAAGATGGCACAGAGGCATCCAGGTTGGTGGGGGTTTTGGTTGAGGAGAAGGCCGTGGAAGCCCCACACACGGGGCCTGGAAGCTAGTGGTGCAGTCCAGGGGCAGAGACAGGAGGCAGCACAGGCCCCCGCAGAGGTGCCTGTGTGTAATCATGTCCCCGATCCTGTGACTGCATCATCCAGCACCAGCACGGATGCCTCCGTCTAGACCCATTTTCAGGGAGGGGATGCGCAAACAACAACTGGCCTTCCTCTCCCTGCAGACATTGCAATCCGTGACCGGATTGAGCCTGTCCTTGCTGGGGTAGCATTGCGCCAACCTGGTATTCGGGATGACGTGCAGGGTTCTCGTCTGGACAATGTCATTTTGAATACCTCTTTTGTCGCATTGACCTACTAGGACAGGTTGTCGGCACTCGGTTCATACGTGTGCTGGATCTTCCTGCAACCCCTTCCTCAACTGAACCCCCTATTCGCCAGTCATCCTCCGTGCCATCTTCCCACCCAAGTATCACCTGGGCCCCCTGTGGAGCTGCCCCTGAACCAGCAGCCAGGCTGGTAGAGGACACATCCCTGGCACAGTCGGGAGTCGGAGGGCCAGCAGGGGTGGCCACCCCACCATATGGATCCCAGCAAGAAGAGGACGTGCAGGCGTCAACATGCAGGGCAGGTGCATGGCAGCAGCAGGCTCAGGGTGGGAGCGATCATGTCTCGGAGCCATCAACATCCCTGGGGCAGGCATCGGCCGCAGGCAGGAGGACCCAGGATCTTCCGTGTGGCAGCGGTTGGGCCAGCAAATAGATGCGGAGCAGCGGCGGGCGGAGAGGGCATGGCTCACAATGGTCAGGGCGGGGAACTCGATGCACCGGGCGTTGAGGTGGTCTGAGTGCCTCGAGGCAACTCTCAGGGAGTTGGAGGAGGCCATGGCTGCATCCCTGCGAGACCTCAGGGCCGGGGAAGAGGCCCGCCTCCGGGACATTGAAGTGGAGTTCGATGATGCCCTGGCCCAGACATCAATGAGTGAGCCGTGGGACTGGTCCGCCGCCTTTGTATATAGTTATGTAGGTGTAGGTTTCCTTTCTTTTTTTGATTTTTCTTTGGGGCGCATGGACTATCCCCCGCCTTTTTGTGAATAGTTTATTAGGTAGGTTTTTAGTTAGGTTTCCTTTGGATTGTTGGGCTCATGGACCCTTGAGTATTCATTTGTATATAGTTATGGACCTGGATTAACTTTATTTTTTGACCCATGGAGGAATGCTTTGCTTTTTTTGGAACTTTGGATTTTGTTTTATGGACTGACGCTTTAGAGCCATTTTACTTTGGATTTTATTGGTTTCAGCCTTCTTTTTTGTTGCTTAATTTTGGACATCCGGACTTGGATTTATTTTTTGTTTTCTTGTGTGCTTTCGTTTTATTCATTCAGATTGGTATTTAATACATTTTAATTTCTACTTTATGTGTGTGGTCTTCTCTCATTGGTTTTGTGCATGTCACAATGTGGGTTTTCTCAGTCATGTGTCTCCATTGTGTCGGTCTGACGGACATGTATTCATGGGCATGCTGGTTATTTGGTATCTACCATGACATGGGGAATTCAATGTGGAGTGGATGGAATGCTTGGTTGGGCGTTTGGACTTGGGTGGTGTGGGGTGGTATTTGGGTGGTCATAAGGGTCATGGGTCTGGATTGTGATGACGTGTTGGGTGGGGGACATGAGTCGGGGCCTGCTGGCAGGTTGCCGTCACTGGGGGTGGGGTGGGGGACATGAGTCGGGCCTGCTGGCTGGTTGCCGTCAATGGGGGTGGGGGACATGAGTCGGGGCCTGCTGGCAGGTTGCCGTCACTGGGGTTGGGGTGGGGGACATGAGTCGGGGCATGCTGGCAGGTTGCCGTCACTGGGGGTGTGGTGGGGGACATGAGTCGGGGCCTACTGGCAGGTTGCCATCAATGGGGGTGGGGGACATGAGTCGAGGTCTGCTGGCAGGTTGCCGTCAATGGGGGTGGGGGACATGAGTCAGGGCCTGCTGGCAGGTTGCCATCACTGAGGGTGGGGTGGGGTGGGGGACATGAGTCGGGGCCTACTGGCAGCTTGCCATCAATGGGGGTGGGAGGCATGAGTCGGGGCCTGCTGGCAGGTTGCCGTCACTGGGGATGGGGGACATGAGTCAGGGCATGCTGGCAGATTGCCCTCAATGGAGGTGGGGTAGGGGGACATGTGTCAGGGCTCCCAAGTGCATGGTGCCATGTGATCTGCCTGTGGGGCATGGTCAGGGGTGATGGGCTGGCTGTGGGTAATGGTCTGGGGTGATGGGCTGCAAGTGGGTCATGGTCTGGGGTGATGGGCTGCCTGCGGGCCATGGTCTGGGGTGTAGGGTGGTTCCCTGTGGTGTGGGCTGCCTGCGGGGCATGGTCTGGGGTGATGGACTTCCTGTGGGGCATGCCCAGGGGTGTAGGGTGGTTCCCTGTGGTGTGGGCTGGCTGCGGGTCATGGTCTTGGGAGAAGGACTGCATGCGGGTCATGGTCTGGCGTGATGGGCTGCCTGCGGGTCATGGTATGGGGTGTAGGGTGGTTCCCTGTGGTGTGGGCTGCCTGCGGGGCATGGGGAGTGGGAGAGGGGAAAACACGGCAGGGCTCACACTGCCAAATCACATGTGAAACTTCACGCGCACCCCCGGAATACACATACCCCGCTCGCGCCAGGACAATCGTGCGTGAAACTGCACGTGCATCCACAGAATACATGTACCCCACTAGCGCCAGGCCAATCGCGTGTGAAACTCCACGCGCATCCCTGGAATACGCTTATCCCGCTCGCGCCAGGCCAATCGCGTGTGAAACTCCTGCGCACCCCCGGAATACGTGTACCCCACTCGCACCAGGCCAATCGCTTGTGAAATTCCATGCACACCCCCGGAATACGCGTACCCCGCTCGCGCCAGGCCAATCCAGTGTGAGACTCCACGGGCACCCCCAGAATACACGTACCCCGCTCCCGCCAGGCCAATCACGTGTGAAACTCCATGCGCACCCCCGGAATACACGTACCACGCTCAAGCCAGGCCAATCGCTTGTGAAACTCCACGTGCACCCCCAGAATACGTGCAGGCAGCCCATCCACCCTCCCCATGCCCCGCAGGCAGCCCACACCACAGGGGACCACCCTACACCCCTGGGCATGCCCCGCAGGCAGCCCATACACCCTGACCAAGCCCCGCAGGCAGTCTACAAAACAGGGGACCACCCTACACCCCTGGCCATGCCCCACAGGCAGCCCATCCACCATGACCCGCAGGCAGCCCATCCATCCTGACCATGCCCAGCAGGCAGCCCACACCACAGGGGACCACCCTACACCCCTGGGCATGCCCCACAGGCAGCCCATCACCCCAGACCATGACCCGCAGGCAGCCCATCATCCCTGACCATGACCCGCAAGCAGCCTCCACCACAGTGGGGACATTTTCCAAGCAATTTGCCTGGCGCAGGCGGAGTATGCGTATTCAAGGGGGTGCGCAAGTTGATTTCCACACGTTTTGGCTGCAACGAGCAGGGTCCGCATATCGAAGGGGGTGCGCAGGGAGATTTTCACGTGTTTTGGCTGCCGTGAGCAGGGTATGCGTAGTTTTTCACACGATTACAGTGTAGCGGGCCTGTAAGCTGGTCCAGGGTTAGTGCAGCCCTTTGCGCCGTATTGGGGATTTTGATGGCTTTTCCTTGCGCAAGAGGCGTTCTTGGGGCCGTAACTGGCGCTGCGGGATGTTCGCTGCGCCACGGCTCAAAATGGCTTGGAAAATCCATGAATACGCGGTGCGCAAGAAAGCTGTTTAGCGCAAACGGCTGGCGCACGCTGGTGCACGCTCCCTCTCTGCACTGCACGAGTGCGCTGCTTCTGCGCTGAATTGAATTGCCCCCTTCAGTCATTAATCCCTTGCGTACCATTGAGATAGGTAATGGTAAGAAATCTTCTGTCATATTGCAAATTCTGTGATTCTGATAGCCGTGCAGAAGGTGACTTTATCTATTTACATCACAATGACCCTTCAAAAACAAGATGCCACAGCGGTCGTGGGTCCTCTACTGACGACTAGCTTTGATTGTCCTAATCAGCTGCCCCCAGCCAACATTACTACTGGCAACAGGACCACACCTATCAGCCCTGCTAATAGCAATGAACTGACACCAGCCACTAACGAACAGATAGACCTACTTGCCGGCACCAGGGTAGATTCGCCCACTCGACTAACATTATGTAACAACTCAATAGCCAACAAGCCCACATTATCAGATTCACCAACTGGTGGCTTAAGCATGGGGAGTACTGTTCTGCAGATGGACCCTATCTCCACCACCTGTGGGCTTCACACCACGACAAAAGGGTTGACAGACATCTTAGTCAGGCATAACCATTGGAAACATTACCTAACGCACCGGTAGAAACAAATACCCCCAACAACGAGGAACATATTACAACACCCCACAACCCGTTGTCACATCAGTAGATCACCAGCAACACCTAACCCACCTAGGAGTGATACTAAAAAGGTATCATTATTAAATACTAGGTCCTTAAATAAACATTCATTGGATATACATGATTACATCCTAGAAAATAACATCGACATATTTTGCAGAGTAGAAACTTGGCTTTAACGGTCCTTCTATTGACCAGGACATCCCACCTTTCCCCCACCCCCGAAGGTTATGTCTTCTTTCCTCAAAATCCCACCGAGGCAACAGGGGAGGTGTCGCAGTCCTAGACAAAAAGGAGTTCTCGGTCTGCAAGGTCTCATGCCTATGCAGTGGATGCAAAATCATGCTTCTCAAATTCAACCCAATTCATGTTCTATATTTATAAACGTGAACTTGTGTGGGTTTGTGGCAAAGTGTTGTATTTATACAATGCCACACCGTTTCACCAATCTGCACCCAATTTTGCATGGGCACCTGTACGGACCCTCTGGACAAAACTGGCTACATGACATTTAGACACCCTAACCCGTTTCCCAGATTTGAGCAAAACTCTGAATTTGTTTGTGGGTTTGTGGCTTGGCACAGCGTTGTTCCTAATACAATTCTACACAGTTTCACCAGTCTGCAACACATTTTGCATAGTTACCTGTTAGGCCCCTCCAGAGATTGCTGGCTACATGACATGTGGACACTCCACCCGTTTCCCTAGATTTCAGCACAAGTCAAAATGTGTTTGTGGGTTTGTGGCTTTGCAAAGCATTGTTCCTTATATAATTACACACTGTTTCACCAATCTGCACCAAATTGTGCATAGTTGCGTCTTAGGACTGTAAGGGTTGACATAATATCAACGTTAAGACTGACATAAATGACCACATGACCACAGCTAAAGGGTATTTATTGAACTTCAACAATGGCATGATACACGCCTATCTAATCCTAAATCTACAGATGGGAGTAAGCTACGACCATCAAATAATAACAATGCAGTCCTAGTGGAGTCTTGTCAAAATAAAAGTGCCTATACTAAAAAAAAAAAGACGATTGCCAATCTTTACCGCTAAATACAAAGAGTGTGGGGTAGTGTTCATGAAAAAGAAATAAGTGTTCACAAAATGATATGTCAGGATTTCAGCTTCCCCATGTTTTCAGCACGGAAATAGGTGGTCCACTCAAGCAAAGCACACACTCTAGCTTCTTCGGCACGAGGATTCAGTTCCATTACCAGCATCAGGGCCTTCTATGCCCAAGTCTCTTTACTTATCAAAGTCTCTTGATTCAGGGGGCCTGATGTACCAAAACAAAATGCAAAGTTCCTTTCCTCTCATTGGTACTCAATTTAGGTGATTTACCCTGGATCCCCCTGAGCCGGGCTCAGATCCCTTTTTAATCACAATCGTAAATGTGGATCCCCCTCTTTCAGGCTCAGATGCCCCTTTTTTTCAATGTTAAGAGAATAGTTCTTCTCGGGTGACTCACGGTTCACCCCCAATCCCCTCAGACGGGCTCATATCCTTCCTCTTACACAAGGCTCCCCAATCTCAGTTTGCATTAAACTATCGAAGACCTTCAAAGGTGCACAGGGTTTTGCTTGACCCATTGCAGGAACACTCAAAATTCCCATCTCAAACTTGCCAACCACTTGGATACCTAACAGAGTCCTTTGAATGAGCACCCATGTGGCACCAGACCACTCTGTCTCTGGTATCTTTCTTGGCCTCCAAAGTTCAGTCACTCCCTTGGTTTTCAATTATATTCACGTCGCTCATCACATACATTTCATACACTGTTCTATTTGGATTTTTTCATGAAATGTTGCTGCTTCCAACCTTGGTCCTAAAACAGGATGGTCTGGTATCAGTCTCTGTGGCTCACTGGCTGTGCTGTCTTTACTGGTGCTGCTTTGTTGTAGGAGCCAAGGACAGTACCACAGTGGCAAACACTTCTCCCCACCTTGGGGGCCCCGGGTACCTCTGACACACAATGCAGGTTTCTTCAGGTTTAGTCTCAGGTCTGCTCAGGGTGTGCTTTCGTGCTCCGCCTTTTACCTGTGTGGGGAAGTGTGATGGAAATCTGGTGTGTGTAATGATCAGTAATTGCCTGACCTTACCTGTATTGGGATAGGCCAGGTATACTGCTCTTGTGTTAGTCCGTTTTCGATCACAGTGAGCTGTCCATGAGAAAATGCTCATGTCGGGAAATGGTGGGGGTTGAGTTCCCAAGTATCCTACCTGGTAGGATGGGGAAAAGGTGTTACAGGGAAGGGGATACCGTGCCTCACCATCCGGTGCCCCACTCCCGAAAAACCCACATCCAAGTGATTCTGCCGCACTGGTAGACCCCCAGGAACTGGATCCAAAAGCAATGGCAGTGTCCTGGCCACCTGGATGACAGATCTCTGGGGACTGGCAGGTGAGACACCTTCAGGTTTCTCACAGGACACTCCAGACATGACTGGCTACATAACATTTGGACACTCCACCCCTTTCTCCAGATTTCAGCACCTTCACACATGAGATGGTTGCCTGAAATCCCTAAAACTTCAATGTGGTCGTAAAACCACAGGTATTCAACCCAAGAATGCACAGTTTATTGGACAATTGCACCGCAATGCACCACAACAAACTGCACCATGCCAGGGTGAGGCAACATGTGGGGAGAGAACACAGTAGGTTTGAGTAATCAGCAGCACACCAACTCTCATCTGCACCCAACGTCTGCTCCAGGGTATGTAAGCCAGCTACACATGCCCTTTCTCAGTGCAGTTAACTTCAGAGTGCAATGCACATAAAGTGATAAGCAAATTGCAAGAGAGACCTGCAGGATCATTGATTTTCAACAATTGATGAGTGTTGCCATGTCTGTCCACAGACCCCATTCGGAGAATGGGTACTTTTTTCTAGTATGTGTATAAATCTCATTCTACCATGCCATCCATTCAAAAACATGGTCACGTTTAATGATGAAATCGAGCATATTCTGAGCCCCTTGAACAAACTCAATTGCTCCCCAATACTAATGGGTGACTTAAAAAGCTGGCTAGAGGATGTCTTAGACAAAGAGGCTCTCTCTCTGGATTCCAACTATATCACACGAAAGGAAAAATATTAGATTGTGTGGCATCTCGAAATGCAAACATTGTAATAACCAAAACAAAGCATGTGCATGGACACACGACTCATTTGTGGAATCCACATTTCATCCCCAGGCAAAATTGAGAAAAGGGCTAAACACACTAAGAGAATTCACATTCAAGACATTGAAAACCACCAACCTTACTAATTGCATGGAGGCAGCTCTAAAACACACAAAAGACACGGACACCCCAGATAAATTGGCTGCCTCTTATCGAACACTCCTGATGGACAACTGGATTAGACGCCACCTTTAAGATGGAAGACTGTGAGAGATGGCCCAAAATCATCAGAGTTGGTTCACAGCTGTGCTAGGGGCCATCAAAAGAACAAAATGTCAGGCAGAAAGATCTTGGCTTAAATCTAACATGGGAGTGAATATGCTTCAATAGCCCAAAAAGCCCAAAGCACACACAGAGCCATTTTATCCCACTTCAGTAGACTGCTGCAAGGCTCAGCAAGCTTTTGCAGACACATTTAAGAAGGCTTTCGGGAAAATAAAAAGAGCAGAAATCACCAAATCAGCCTTACATAACATCCAAGATATAGGGGAGAGGAGTGAGAAGACCCCAGGCACCAGACACCCACCAGACATCTCCAAACAAGAAAGCGTGTGACGTCAGAGTTAAACAAAGGCCACATACGTCACAAGAGTGATGCCTCTCCCAACTGACAATCACTAGATACTTTCTCCGATAGCAATTATGCAAAATGTCAACAAAAGAAACCCCCACTCTTAAACTGTGGAGAAAATCAAAAGTAAACATTTAAAATGTATATCATTCGTGTTGCCAATGACGGTCCGAATACACCTCATAGCAGTAAGAGTTGTCATTCCACCACTGTTGCGATCTGACATACCACCACTATTAATATCAAATCATAGGTCCTACTGTCAAATATTCCAAATATAATAAAGTAAACACACAAATGTGGATAACTCAATCCCAGCAAGGTCATTTGCTAGCCAGTTCCCCTTTGATAAGCTACATGCCAAAAGCATAGTGTATTTTTGTATTTTGTATTTGTTTATTATTTAGATCGCTCACCGGACCCTAGGGTAACTGGGCGCTTGAGAAACTTAGAGGTTACATACATGATGAAGGCACTGTACATTGAAGGCAAATCTAGCGACAGAGGTTGGGACCCTAGATATAGGTCGGTCAGACAACCAGAGACATTATACAATAGCAGAGTAAACAGTGGTCAGATAACAAAGTGGTAACATCTTAAGGTAAGGACTTGTTGCACAGCCAATTTTTTATACTAGCTTTGAGGGTGAGGAAGGAGGGTTCTTGTCTGAGAGGGATGGGAATAGAATTCCATCGTTTGGCAGCTTGGACTAGGAAGCTGGCTCCACCAGCTGTTATTAGGTTGAACCTTACCGCCATACTCCGAGTTCCCTTTGCGCCCTCGCCCTTAACGCCTGCTTTGAGCAGGTGTTAAAGTCGAGGGCGCAAAGGGGCCTCCAAGCCAATAACGGTGACCGTAATGAACGGTCACCGTTATTTGCATCTTCCCCATTCCCATTGAGCCCTATGGGGGCTCATTTGGGAATGGGGAAGAGCCTTGGTGAATGGGGAATTACCGCCCCGCCAACCTTGGAATGGGGCGGTAATTCCGCCATCCACCGGTCCGGGTACGGCGTCAACCAAGGCGTTAATAGCGCCATTGGTTAGCGCCGTACTCGGAATGAGGCCCATAGACTGTTGGTGGCCATCCAGGCTTGGATTTCAATATAAATATCATTCAGAAGTTTAGCGTCTTGATCGTAACAGCCGGTGAGGGGGATGAGGACTTGGGTGTCATCTGGATAGTTGCTGTAGATGACACCCACGTTGTCAAAACGGTCGAATAGCAAATTTGTAAATATATTTTAAAGGGTAGGGCACATGCAAGAGCCTTGAGGGACACCACAGAATATGCATGTTGGGTCTGCTTAGGCTGATGGGGAGAAGACTCTGATGGTTCGATTGGAGAGGAAGAATTTTAATCAATCAGATGCGTTAATGGAGAATGCTGCAGCTGTGGTAAGGTGTTTGGTGAGTATTTGGTGATTGACGAGGTCAAAGGCAGCCGATAAGTCAAGGAGTAGGAGAATAGCTAGCTTGCCTTTATCCTTCGCCTCATCCATTTGGATCTTGAGGTCAAGGAGAGCTGTCTCCGTACCATGTCTTGGTCTGAAGCCAAGTGGCATGTGTGCCCTGCTGCATCCGTCTACTGATCTGCAGCTCCTGCTCTTCGGTGGCACAGAGAATATTGAAGGTCACAGGTACCTTTTTGACACCTGCTGTGGCAGCAAGGTATCTCCAGCACATTGGCTTCTGTTAAAGTCTGCCCCTCTGTTCCAAAAGCACATTGTCGTAAGTAATTACTATTCTGGTGGCAGTTTAATCTTTAAAAATCAACTCAGTTTAGGGTATGGGCAGTAGTAATTCACATAACAGTAAGAAGCCACATCTGATTTATATCATGGGATGTTGTGGAAGGAATGTCTGCATTGGGGTCAGAGAGGCTGGTCCTGCCAGCATCCATGGCAAGAGACTGAAATACTATGCCTCTCCTTTGATCCATTGTGAGATCTGGTAACACCTCTTGACAGCACAAATATCCCCCTGGAATGTGCCATCCTGGGAAACAGGAATCAAAGGGCACACCCTACGCAAAAGGACTAACTTAACACGAGGGAGTTACATACCAAAGGGCCTTTGATTCTGTGGGCCTCAGAATGGGGCAGAGTTAGCATATAAAGCAGAGCACAGAACAAGTGGGGAAGGACTCCACCATCTTGTGTGTCTCTGTACCTCCTTCCTACCTGCCTCATAGACTTCCTTTAGCACATAGGACGTTGGGTGTGATGTCAGAAAGAAAAGTCCACTTGTTCCAAGAACAGGGATTAGACACCTAAAACAGGCTGGCTTTAGTCCAATCACAGGGGAGATTTTGTCTTTACCTGAAGGCGTCTCCCATCACTTCCATGAATCTTCTGTGGACTTTCAAGAAGATTTTGTTGGAACTTGTTGGGAGAGCAGTCCTTTCCAAAGTCCTCCATTTATGAGGTGAAGACATGTGTTTCAAGGCAGAGGCAAGCTATGTCCACTAATCTTCCCCAGTGACTATTGGGGTTGATCTGCTTCTGGAACAAAACCTGCATCTCTGGCAGCCACACTGCTTCCCAGGACCTCAAAATGTTGAAGGACCCCTAGAAGGTGTGCATCAGCCTTCTGTATGTTTGGAAGCACAATAAAATAACATATCCTATCCCTGAGACCCTGGAGTGGGACTCACAGCTCCTGAGAACTGGAATATCCAGGATGTCTGTCATTTTACGGTAGAAATGCAATGAGCTGAAATTTGAGTTGGGGTTTTTTGACCGTCTTCAAACCACTTCGACCCTCAGGATCTGCCTTTGGCACTCATCGACTTTCAAACCGTAGTCCGCCGGTTCAAACAAGTTTGCTGCCACACTGCAACAGCTAAAGGGCATTGTTGTCTCATCTTGAACAGAGACGTGCAGCTGCATCTGCAATGCTCAAACTGATGTTTGCACCAAAAGCCTCTTCATTGTGATCAAGCCGATGACCGAACCACCACTGGTGTTCCTTTTCAACTGCATCATGCAAGCTGCATCAAACCGCTTCACCTGGCATCCTGACATCAGCCTGTCTGCAATCAAACCTCCACCGTTGAAACAAACCTGGTGACCTCAACAATCCACTCAAGTCTCTTCGACTTGCAGCATTCCTCCGGTTCGACACGATTCAACAACCGGCCGCCACTGGACGACCACAATGGCAGATTCTCAAACTGACTCGAACTACTGATCAGTGCTGCAAAGCCTGGTTCAGCATCGTTAAACAGCCAAGACAATGCTGTTGGAGATATTTGTGGGAAAACAATCAATGCAGGGAATTCTTTCGCTCCACAATCAAGAACACCACACCAATAACTCAATGTATCAGATCTTTCAGTAGCCATCCCTCTGATTCATTTCACACCACTATCAGTCCTCACCACTGTGCAACAGATAATCCAAGAATCAGGACGGTGTGCACAAAGAATATATATTTATTATTTACTAGGCCAAATCAATATAGCACAAGAATGATCACTAGACACGCCACCTTACTCTCTGGCCAAAACTTCAATACAAACAAGTTGAACACGTTTATTTTCAAACCTGCTCTCATGTAAAAAGACACATAGGTTGAATACACACTTCAAATTATGGGGTCACTCACAATGCATATTTTTAATGTCGATTAGACATCACACTTCTTTTCTCCACTTAGATGTAGGTCCAGCCATCTGTTTCTGTGTGTTGCGGCATAAAATAAAAAATAAATTAAATAAAACACTCATCATGATTTCAATGTTAATGGCCAGACCCTGCATCTCCTTATCTTATGATGCAAATGGGATAACTCCCACCTCCTCGCATTAGGTGGTGGTCTTCCATTGAATGTCATCTGTCAGTCAGCCCAGGGAGGGACAATACATTGACTTGGTTTTTGGGGGATTATTCAGGGTTCAAATCTATTAGCTGGGTCATTGTTTATTCAATGCTGTTGCTTCTTGAGTGGAATAGGCCATCATCAAAGGCACATAGGTGCCAGGCATTGTCTGCCCATGTGGCATTCACAGACTGCCAGCACTGCTTTGTTGACAGAGAATGGTGCTGGGCTTGTGGCCACAGCTGCTAAAGTAATTGAGGAGATGCCTCACTCTTCCTCTAGTTTGCTGACTTGTGTGCCTGTTGCAAGACATTCTGTTACGTGTAATGTTGACTTGGAGATTGTTGTGCATGACAATCACACTATTCAGAGTCAGCTCTTTTCAACTCATGATGATTGGGGTGTAGACAAGACAATCTGGTTTACTTGGACAAGGCGAGGTGTTTGATAATTGTTTGTTAGGGAAAGCTTTGGCAAGAGCTCTGTTTGATGCAGACTGGTATTATGGACATTTGATCTCTGTCTGCCTCAAAGTATACACACAGTCACCCAGCATGATGTGGATATTGTGTACTTTTTCCTCACCTGAGAGCTGCGGTGGTCCTCCTTCATTCTTCATGGTTATGTTTGACAAATAAGCGAATGGTGTATCAGTAGTGTATTTCTGTCCATCATATGGCTGTTTGCTTAATAGATTCCCTTATGGGGTATTTATGGTTGCCCATCCATCAACTATGGTGGTGGCCGATGGACTGGGAAGCTTGCAGGCACTCAAGTATACATGATGCTACGTGTATGTAAAAAGCTTGTTTCAATGATGGCATACACATTCTGACAAAATGGCCTCCTCTAAGGTATCCCTGCCTTGGTCCTCATCATTTGTCCCACTCCTTTGGTTGTGTTGATTGTACAAAAGCATTGTTAGCTTGATGCTGTGCAGGATAGCAGCCAGTGTGTACCAAGGCACACAATTCAGTGGAAACATTGGAAGAGGGACAATCAACTAAAGACTGGGGTATACTTGGCTGCCATCTCAGACTGGAGCTGCTCTTGCACCCTCCAGGTCAGCAATGTGTTGGATTCTATTGACCGTCTCTTGCCAGGGTGTCAGTTTAAGGGGCTTCACAGTCCCTCCTCCGGGGGCAGTGGTAGCTTTCCTGCGGTTGCAATCTTCGCACAGACTCTGGCCTGTAGGTCCTTCCACCTCTTCCTTACATGTTTGCAGGCTTAATGTCCTGGCACTGTGACCGTTGACTTCCTCCAGATTGTTCCCAAAATGGCAGTCTTCCCCTGGTGGTTGGTCATTTTATGTTGGCTACCAAACTGGTCTTCTGTGTCTGCCATCACTTCTAATTCCCTCACTGTTAGTTCAAATTCTGGCTTCTGCATTTTCATTCATGCCACCGTTGTTCTGGATTTATCTCCTGGCATGATGTTGCACTCCATCTCCTTTGAAGTCCCCAGGAAATAGTAGATTTTCAATGGATTATGTTTTAGCAGAATGGCTACTGATTAGATTCCTGTTTCAAATTGGATGCTATTTCTGCCTGTTAGTGAGTCTGTCAATTTTGCTGGAATTACTGTTCTGATCTTCTCCAAGGAAGCTTGCAATAACAGAACATCTGCTAAAAATTGGAGGCTTTACAACTTGATAATAGTATTTTTCAGTAAATCTGCCAGAAGGAATTACAATTATAACCAAGCCATTTAGCCTACCATGATGTGATCGCAATATCGTGGCAATTCCACCGGTTCGTTGGCAGTAACGGTAATTCGTTTTGTCAGAAATACCACCATTTGTACCGTCAAACCTGCATTGAACCCCATTGACACAGCACATGGATATAAAATGCAAACTTTGCAGTTCATTTGAAAACCCATATTGCATTGATTTGTGGCACTGAACTTGAGATGAACTTCCAGGGATGCCCTCTATGTGGTGCTGTGACACCTCTAGCTTATTAACTGAAATGTTCTATTTTACTTTTATAATAGAGGAAGACGTTTTTGGTCGTCCATGTTTAATCTCACCAAACAGGATGTCACATGCACCACGCTGATGATTCCAGCTAAGCTTGAATATTGTGGTGCTGCTGTTGGCGTTTGCTTCTTTATTCTCCTGGATCTCTGTCTTTGAGGCATTGATGGTGTCAATGTTAAGGCGGTACAATGTCCTTATGTTGTGATTCATAACATTTTGATAGGAATACGGTATGCACTCATTGTCACCCTTTCACCACAGTTTGCTATCTGTCGCATGTGGCACAGCCGCTCATTCTCCAGTTTCCAGCCGTGCAAAATAGCAATTATGGTGCATTAATGGATGACAAATTAATAAGCAACCAAAAGTGTAAGAAACATTTACTAATCAATAACGAATTAATGGTGTAACAATACTTTACTGATGTATAACTTATAGCGATTGTGTAGCATACACATCATGACTATCTCTGGGGGCATTCTATACAGAATGAGTGATTCACCAGTGTTAAAGAGGGCATCCCACATGCTGTGTCTACTGATGACATCCCGTGATCCTCTTTCACCGTATCTGCATATTTCCCAACTGCAAAACATGCAGAGTTAAACATACTACAAATGAGGTGGGGGCCCAACAGTTTGGCTTTATTGCAAGGATGTAGCATTAGCACTTTAACACTGGCAAGTCACTGGTGAATCAATGATAGTGTACAGAATGACCCTAGAGATGTGTGTTATTATTGCGCATGAGCATTCATCGGTTTTCGGACGTATTATATTTATGTGCAGTACCAATAATGATAGATATCACGTCATTTGAATTTGGACTTGGATCAAGGGCCACACTTGGCAGTGAGATAAATAGGAAAGCCTTAAGTGGGCACTGGTTCCCCTTGAACAGTTACATTCTGAATTCAAAGAATATGTGGCGCTCAGTTCACTCTAGCAGAGGCTTATCCCAAACATTGGGCCTCATTACAAGGTCGGTGGTAACCCACCGGTGCTCCCAGCAGGTCAGTCGTGCCGTAAGCTATGGCCCGTGCAGGCAATTTCGTAGTCTGGCAGTCCAGAAAGGAAGCAGGTACATTGCTACCGGAACCCTTATTGCCAGACTTGGAATGAGGCCCAACACCTAACATCAGTTACACAGCCTCAGAACGCCTCAATGAGAGCCCTCCTAAACTCAGCCTCCCAGCAAATGAAGCCCTACCCAAGAAAACATAGTGCTGGAGCATGAAGACTGATATATTGTTGAAAGGTGAGTGTGATAGGTTTCTCACATCAGTCCTTGCACACATCTATGCATGGGTCTACATTCGCCAGATATTTTCAACTACAATGTTCATCTGAACAAGCAAGTAGTCCTTGATGAGCTTCTCTAAACCTGAACTGAGGTAATGGGCAAATATTTTGGTAAAAAATGTGCACGCACTGCGAGAATGGAACAGGTTTTTGAGTGCTGAGAAATCCTGGATGAACTTGATGCACGCTTACAGGCCTCATTCAATGATTTGTCATCCAATGTGAAGCAATGTGAAAACATATTCAGTGGGTTTGTAAAGCCAATAAGAGCTCTCTTGGCTGATTGGTCAGGTTCATTCTTCCAATAAGGAGCCACAAACAACTTAAAGGAACTTCCTGCCCCTATTTGGGGTCCTGCACACTTCCTGTCCGTTTATGGGTTTGTCAAGCTATAAGAGAAGAGGTAACACAGGGAAAACTCGCACTTGGAGGTTCTTTGGGTTGTTTTGTTTTGTGGCCATTTGGAGAGTTTTGGAGGAGCGTTTCGTGTTTCTAGTTGTTTTTTTAAGTATATTGTAATTTAATGCTTGGAATACATGTTTCTGTTCCCCTTTTTTGTTCTTTTAGTGTAAGTTAGTTTTGTGTGCAAAAGAAGAAACAAGAGGAGTTTGCCTTTTCTTCTTATGCCATTCCCTTTGTGTTCATTTTAAAATATAAAAATACCACAAAAGGATATCCCACATATATTTTTTTTACGATAACTTCAAGAATTCCCCTTTACCTCTTTGTGTTTGTCATGTAGTGTTTTATCATATAGTATTGCACTGGATTGTATTGTACTGTATTCTAATGTTGGTTGTTGTTGTAGGTCGTTCAAGTACTCTATCTGTCATTCTAACCTTTGTTAGATATGATTTCCACACCTCTACCTTAAGCCTTGGAAATGGTATTAGGAGCTGAAAGTGGACCCGCCTCTATCCGTCTGCGTGGATGTTCATTGTCATCTTGCAATATCTATGCATTTTGTTGTCCTCAGGCATCCACCCCTGAATCACTTGTGATGGTAGGAAGTGGAAAGCGATTTAGATGATTCCCTCAACTCACCACATGCACTTCTGGTCTACACAGTGCACACAGCAGTGCTTTTGTAGGACTGAAAACACCACAGCCAGCAATCCCCCTTTTCACTGCGTTTTAGTGCAGACATGGGGCCTCATTACGAGGAGGGCGGTAAGGGGTTAACGGCGCCGGTAAAGGTGCCGGAGCCATTAACCCCTTACCGCCCCATTACGAGGTCCGCTCGCCAGACCCGCTCAGGACACCTGGTTTTACCAGACGTCCTTAGCGGGTCCTGCGAGCGGCTCAGCATGCTAACAACAGGCCCGTCATTAACGGGCACGTTGTTAGCATGCTCCCCATTCCCATTGAGCCCTATGGGGGATCAAATGGGAATGGGGATGGACCGGGTCCGGGTTCCCTGAATGGGGAAATACCGGGCCTTCCAAGGTTGGAATGGCCCGGTATGTCCCCATTCAGGGAACCGGGACCCGGGAACCGGGACCCGGGTTTGGAGGTAGCCATGCCCTTACTAAGGGCATGGCTACCTCCAAACTCGCAATGAGGCCCATGGTGTTCCCAAAATGTCCAACTTTGTGTTTTCTGCCTCTCTGAGTCTCTCATGCACCCTCCCAGATACTTGAGATGAATGTGACTCTTCCACACGCTATCCTATGGGTTTTACTGGCTCCTCCCACTCCTCCCCAGATGTCAATCAATATAATTATTCTTGACCTCTTGCCTCAAGAGATGAACACTAATTGGTGTGTCACCCACCTCTACCCCTACCCAGGTGAATCAAGGCAAGTGTGAATCTCTGACAAGCTACCCTAAGGGATTTCCAGCTCCTACCTCCAGCTCCTCTGACCCAAAATCTTACACAAAGGCATACGTCTCAACCGCTCACATGAAGAGATGGACATTGATGGGTGTGTCACTTGTCTCCCTGAATCTCTGCTAGTCCCTTCAAGGTTAATTCAGCAAGTGTAACTCTCCCATTAGCACCCCTCAGGGATTCCCATCTCCTAGAGATCCTCCTCCCAGATGTCACCCAATGGCAGGTGCCTCACCTGCTTGGATCAAGAGTCAGGTGCTGATGGATCTGTTGCAAGCCTCCCTGAATGTATGCTGCTCACTCCCAGGTAAAACAGGCAAACATGACTCTCCCACAAGCTGCTCTCAGGTATTCTTGGCTCCTCACACACCTCCTCCCAGGTGTCCCCCAATAGCACGTGTCTTGCCTACTTAGATCAAAAGGAAGACACTGACTGGCCGTTTGCCAAACTTCATCAGTCTCTGCTGCTCCCTCCCAGGTAAATCAGGCATGCATGACTCTGAAACCATATGACCTGAGGAATTTCATTCTCCTCCTCTTACATGCCACCCGATGGCACATGTCTCACCCACTCATATCAATAGATAAACACTGGTTGGTGTGCTACCTACCTCCCTTAATCACTGCTGTTCCTTCATATGTAACTCAAGTGAGAATGTGACATGTTGCAAAGTGTCTGTGAGCTGGGACTTGTGTAGGTGACTATTGCTTCTTCCTGCAAACTCGTTTGGACCATTACTTCTGTAACTATTGCTGCACTTCTGTCCATTTAAATCAGCTAGACACTGTGACTTTTGAGAAACTGCTCTTTCAAACCTCTTAAAACAACTTCCACTGCGTGAAGTGTGCGCAAAGAGTATGTCTCTGTGCTGGGACCAGGGACTGGAAAGACTTAGAAGTATTACAGCTATATTCCTGCTTGCAGTGCGTAATCAGTTCTGCCTACTACTGTAACAAAGCCATTGTTAAACTGTTTTCATTTGGCTGGCCCTGATACTTGTCTGTGGGTGCTGCTCCCTGCATAAAATGAGGGAGTATAATTGACACAGCAATCCGACCCCAGTAGACATCTTCTATGAGCAACATGGGTCTGAAGATTGGATTTCTGAAGCCGCAAATGCAAATAGTAATGGCGGTAACCAAGAAAACCCTGTTGTGGAAATAATAGCTGAAATACCAACTGACGAGTCTAAAATCTGTTAGCCTCATAGTCCTGATTGATTGGGTGAAGTACATTGTGGTGCTATCGAAAACTTGATGGCGTACTCGGCCACGTTGATTCTTTGACTAGGCCATGATCTTCAAACAGCCCAGGATTTAAAAAGCAACAGAAGGAGTAACTGAAGAAGCTCTGGGTTAAAATAGATTGAGTAAACAATCACAAGGTGCTGGTGACCCCCCTGAAAGAAACCAGGTTGATAATGGCGAGGTCCCTACGGCATGCAGGAGAAATGTTGTCACTGCTTAAGAGACTTGCACCACAGAAACCTCTGGTATTCATACTGTTCACCTGGCACACCCATTAGTCATAGTGCAGGCTGTACCAGCCCTGCCACTGACTAGTGGTGTTCATGAAACTGGACATAAGGAAGCAGATATTTTAAATTGCTACACTCCAATCCTACGTATGGGTGTGGATATGGGCAAAAAGGAAAAGGGGAAGACTGTCAAATTGAAGCCAATGAAGTTTTCCTACAATCAGAAAAAGAGGGAGATGCCTTTGAAATGGCTGGTCCAAGTACCAGTATGGGCATAAGACCAACTACCAAAGCAAGCAAACATAACATAGACAGCCTCAATTTCATTAGCGATCAAAGTCTATTGGTCCTTGAGTCACAACAGGCCCATGAGCAAGCGTACCAAGCAAAGGATGTGATCGAAGTAGGCAGTATCTGCATCAACCTTAATATCCTGCTGGAAATAGAGCTTTACCATCTTTTCAAACAGAGAATCACAACTAGCACAAATTGCTCCCCAATTGGAAATAACATATCAGACCCTTTCTCCCCTACACAAGGAATGCACCATACATTGTGAGAGCATGATAACCATATAAAGTTAACAGCACCAGAAATATCAGGGCTGAATATGGTTGTAAGCTCTTTTGCAACACTGTATGATGTCATCAGGTTGGAACTAACTGCGCATATGCTTCAATTAAGCAAGTTAAAATCAATCTGGAATCCATTGATGGTACAATGAAAGATCTGACTGCTGCTGTCATAGATTTTCCTAAACAAGTGGAGTGAAATAGGGATCTCTCTCTAAGCAATAGTATCCCGTCTGTTCTTCCCCAAGTGCAACCCTTGCAGGGATGTGGTAACCAAAAATCAAAGAAAGGAAAGGGGAAAAAAAGTGGGACAAAAGAGGACACTAAAGAACCTTCATATGACTGAAGATGTTGCCGTTGAGGCACGTGAAGAGGAAAAGTTGGGAGCAGAGAAAGGATCTAAGGATCTGGCCACACGAACCAAAAACAATAATATAGCTTCCTTGGTGGACACGAACGAGTGCTGGGAAATTAGGACTTCAATTGCCCTCATTTTCCAACTTGGAGGTTCTAAAGGTGTCCAATTGGTCAAAAGGAGGGTGGATCACAACACCACGGACACCGCTATTGATTGCGTTTATGTGAGTGATGATATCGAAGTTGAAGGCCTATCTACATCTAAAAATCAGATAGGTGGAGGGGGCAGGCCAAAGTCGAGTATGAATATGGGAACTTAATGAGTTTTTATGACACTGAACATCTCTGGTATGCCAACCATATCAGGAACACACAAACATCTTCCCTTTGCATGAGAGGCTATTGTGCAATCTAAATTCTTGAATAGAGATGTGGGGAAAGAGCAAAATATGTGTTTGAGAAATTATCACTATGAGGGTCCAACCCATCTCAGCACATGGTTTATTCTACTACAGAACTTCAGGTGTCTCATGTTGTGGATCTTCCAAAAACATACTTATTAGAGAGGTTCGAGCAAGCTAACCAAGAAATATTGTTAAATCTGTCAAATGTAATTAAATTGTTCCACGAAATTCCTCAATTGAGATGACTTACCTCTAGAGATATTGATAGGGTGTTTGTTTCTGATCACAGTAGGACAGATATTGTGCAGCTGGACTTTGGATGAAAGATTACAACTAATACGATATTGTCTGAAATCGATTCACTTTGAGGTATGGGTTATGATCTAAAACCAAAATACAGTACACAATTGGGGTTGAGTAACAGCCCCAAGTTGTCAAGGGGAGAAAGTTGGTCAAAAGGGTCCTGTGAGTAAATGAAAATGGTGTGCTCCCAGGACCACAAGAAAAAAAGGGTGGTGGAGGTGCCGAACACAGAGAATATTCCTTGTATGTTACAAGGAATGCAATGATTGGCTCTACCTTCGCCAATCCCCGGCATGTGGTTTTAGTAAACTGGTGCAAACACTGAAAAGAGCAGGGTAACTCTAGCCTCCGGACCAGAGTATTATAATAACATCAAGAAACAGAAAAGATATGTCCAGAGCAAAGTATATTTAGAAAAAATGTATCCAAATTTATTAAAGATGATACAAAAATTGAAAACTGGTGAATAAATCACACAAAGTTATTGTACACTAATCATTTTAACATAACAAAACAGCAGCAACAATATGCCGAAAATCGGCTAAAACTACATCACTCATACTCAACATACCAAGTTCATTCATACACACACAACTAATCATACCCTGATGTGATCTTTGCATCTGCTTTTTCTATCCACCCTGACAATAGATTGTTTGTGAATTATTTCTATTGTTTGCAAACACCGCAATAATGTGTGTTATTATGGGGACTAGTTATGAATTCCTCTTCCCCATTGGTTTTTAGCATGTTTTTTGGTGTTTTGTAGTACTTTGGATGTATGCCACGGTATGATGAGTTGTGTGTGTATGAATGAACTTGGTATGTTGAGTATGAGTGATGTAGTTTTAGCCGATTTTCGGCATATTGTTGCTGCTGTTTTGTTATGTTAAAATGATTAGTGTACAATAACTTTGTGTGATTTATTCACCAGTTTTCAATTTTTGTATCATCTTTAATAAATTTGGATACATTTTTTCTAAATATACTTTGCTCTGGACATATCTTTTCTGTTTCTTGATTTTAGTAAACTGGTGGACAGGGGGACAGGGCGACGGGGCTTTAGTTGATCTTGGGGAAAACCATTTATTATCTGTGCTGAGATGGAATACCAGATCCATAGTAGCTTCTTGGGAAGACCTGAAAGAACCAAGAAGTTATTATAACATGATTTGATGTATCTACAGGAGTTGTGGCTAACTAATAATATCAGCTTGGATGGCTAAACATTGGCACATCAACTGGCCACTCCAGGTTTGGGTGAGTAATCATCGGGAGCGGCTTATTAATACAATTAATAATACAATCTGCAAAAGTTATGAGATAATTTCAAATTAAACCAATGGCTTTTTGGTTGTTAAGGTGTCCCTAGGAAACTCGACTTTATCAGCACCTATATTTTTAGTGAAACCTATTGGAACCCTCTCTGGCACAGTTTGCTGTCATTTCTGTTGGCTAACAAATGTGTAGGCTATCTGGCGGATGAGGAAGGTCAGCACATTCTGTTAATTGGAGATCATTATGCTGAATGTGCCCTGGGTTTTTTGAATGACCTCTCACCCTCAGGGATGCGGAAAAAACCCAGAAAGAGAACATTTATTGATGGTAATATGTGGAGAGTGTTATTTGACCTGTGGGAGTTAACGCTATCAAATGGATCTGTTATGGGTGATGTCCCAGCCTGACCAACTTGGAAAAGCGGGAAAATAGTTCTTGCTTGGATTACATTGTAATGTCCGTGCACCTTGTTGATGTTTGTATGGAGGTCAAAGTGATTGACTCCTCGGATAGAGACTATAACATGGTTACAGCACATTTCTCCATTCAGGTGACAGTGGAGATTGGCAGGAACTTTAGTGATTTGGTTGTTAATTTAGAGCGAATTCAATAACAGTGTTCATGGCCTTTTCACTAACATCACTTTGGAGAGTAAAATGCAACTTTTTAATATTGATTCTTTTCAGGTTTTTAGAGAAAGATTTATCCAACACAAGAATTTTTCAGGTAGAGGGTCAAAGATTGTTTCCCACACTTATGATGCTGTTGCACAAGCAAGAAAGAAGGTGCTGATAATATTAGGGGCTTCAGGTTATTGGGCCTCATTACGAATGTGGCGGTAATGCAACAACGGCGCCGGTAGTGCTACCAGCGCTGTTATTACCATAGCTCACATTACGAGATCTTCTTGCGGGTGCCGTTCTGCACGCCTGGTCAGACCAGGTGTGCAGAGCGGCACTCGCATGCAGAACTCGTGATTGCACCGGCAGCGTTATAAACGGTGCCCGTGCAACCATGCTCCCCACCCCCATTCTGCCCTTTGGGGCTGTTACTCACCGGAATGGAGAGTACGTAAACAGGCCGGACCTCTATTGCTGGGGAGTTGCTTGAGGAGCTGGGGTTGGAGCCTCCACCCAAGCCTCCTCTCTGTGAGGGAATGAACTCTTTAAACCGATATGACCACCTGCTGAACTGTACAGACAAGGGGACCGATCGATCAAAAAAGCGGGGAGAACAGACCGTCTCAAACCCAGGCTGTAAAGGAAAGGATAACAAGTTAAACAATCTGCCAATAATGAATCTGGTTTTTTCCCAAGACTATTCCCCTTAAGTAGTACCTGGTTTAATCTCCCCTTAAGCCAAAGGAACCGGAGCAACCTATAAAGTAGAGAGGCTTTAGTATATGGCTAAGGTATAATTCTTCAGTATGGAAAAACCAAGAAAACTATACTTTACCCCTGATGGAAATAGGATTGACGTCAAGAGTCCTGGGAAACAACGAAAGTATAAAATAAAAAAAAGGGAGGTTAGTAAGGTAGCTATCCCCGAACGGAACGAGGGTCGCACTGGTTTCGGGATGGTGCACCACAGCAAAGCGTTCAAAAGATGCACTTTAGGAATGAAGTCGAACTCCACAGAAGATGGGATTCCAATTAGAGTCTTTCTTACCGGAGTAGTTACTATCCCAGAGTCCAGGAAGCAGGCAAGGGGTCTGGTACACAGGCGGTAACGAAACACAGCAGAATCAGTGTCCAAGAGTTCCGGAAGCAGGCAAGGGGTCTGGTACACGGGCGGTCAAGAAACACAACAGAATCAGTGTTCAAGAGTTCCGAAAGCAGGCAAGGGGTCTGGTACACGGGTGGTCAGAAAACAGTTCAATCGAGGATTCAGAAGAAGGAGTCTGTGTGCAGGCAGGGTCGGTACACGGGAAAAACAAGGACTTCACAATTCAAGATACAGGGAGAGCACTTCGGAAAGTATGCCGGTTGTAACTTTAAACAGAAGCAGCGTTCTGTGTGCCGCTGTGGAATAAATAACAACAAAGAGGCGTACCGTTTGAAAATGAGGCTCCCATCTCAACGCCGAGAACTACAACGTAACAGGTTTTCTGGATACCGTAGTTCGTGTTGAAATTTGCCATGGCAGCTGCCAGCGCGATAAGAAGGGCGCATGCCGGCGCCGTAACCCTTTATGAAGGGCGATCACTTTCCTGTCCCTTATTCTGGTGTTACCTGGAATTCCCCAATTGTTCTTGCGCATACGAGAGCAACGAGGCAGAACCCGGGAAACGTGGCGCGGCCGAGGGCGAAGTGTAACAGCATCCACCCCCAAAGGCGGCGCAGACCCCCTCCGTGCATGGAAACGGCGCAAGAGAGCCGGAGAATGTATATTGCATAAGGGCTCCCAGGACCTGTCTTCGGGACCGTACCCCTTCCAATCCACCAAATAAAAGGGGCGCCCCCTACGGAGACGAAAATCCAGGATGTCCGCCACTTCGTATTCATCATCCCCATCCACCTGAACTGGAGGAGGGCGATCGGGCAGCCGAACAGACGGTGGACAAGGCTTCAGGAGACATACGTGAAATACCGGATGTTGATTCCACGAGATAGGTAAAGAAAGGCATACAGCCACCGGATTTATAATCTCAGTAATGGGAAAAGGACCCACGAATTTAGGCAACAACAAGCGTTTGCCAGGAATCCGCAAATTACGGGTGGACAACCAAACTTTCATGCCCACCTTATAATTAGGTGCCGGTTTTCTGTGACGATCAGCATTTTTCTTTGCCCTGGCCTGAGCTAGAAGCAGATGAGAGCGAACCGTACTACGGGTCGTCACCAATTCCCTTACACAGTCCCGAGCCGCCGGGTTGTCAATGGGAAGCGTAGGATCAAAAGGTAATGATCGTGGATGGCAACCATATAGAGCAAAAAACGGGGAGACCCCTGAGGCGGTATGCATGGAATTATTGTAAGCGAATTCAGCAGAAGGAAGCATCGTCAACCAGGATGCTTGGAAACGAAGGCAGAGACACCGGAGAAATTGTTCAAGGGTGGCATTTACTCTTTCAGTTTGCTCGTCCGTCTGAGGATGATAAGCAGAACTGAACCGATCGTCAATACCCAATGAAGCAGTCAAAGCCCTCCAGAAACGTGATGTAAATTGAGAGCCACGATCCGAAATCAGGATGGCAGGCAATCCAAAGAACCGAAAAACGTTCTGGAGAAAAAGGGAAGCCAAAACAGGGGCGGAAGGCAGACCTGTACAGGGAATGAACAACGCCATCTTGGTGAAATATTCAATTACTACCCAGATAGTGTCAAGACCTTTCACAGGAGGTAGATCCACAATAAAGTCCATAGAAACCATGTACCATTGTTTGTGAGGCACAGGGAGAGGGCGTAACAGACCCAGAGGTTTAGAACGGGAGTGTAATGATTTTGCACTAACCTGTCTCGTGCAGCAATTTACGAGGCAATTGGGGAGTCCCCTGAGGACCCTAACACCTCCCTCCTCCCTAAAAGGGAACCGAAGGGGTGTGCAAGGGATCCCAGGGAAACCCTCCTGGGGGAAAAAACCCTGCTGGAACGGATGAGAAGCTGGATCGGTCGTGTCTCCGCTGGCTGCAGCTCCTCACGAATTGCGGGATTAACCGGGTCTGGTCACTGTACCTCGGTGAAGTCCTGATTGAAAATAAGTGAACGAGAGTTGAGAGAAGGAACTAGGTACAAGAGGAATCAATATCTTGATTGGGTAAGTACCTATGTTGTCTGGAAGAGGGGACTATCTGTGGGCGGCGGAACGGGAAGGCTAGGCAGAATGGTAAGGCTGTAGGAAAGAGTAGAAAAGAAAGGTAAGTATAGGTATGAGGTATAGAATAGTAACCCCCTAGTTGTGAACTCACGTAGCGTCTGTAGAGAGTAGCGACGCTCTGGGCTTCGGCTCTGCTGGACCATATCCGGAATCCATGAGAGAACGAGATGACGTCAGAGGACATCTGACTTGCGAACGTGAAAACACTGCACCGTAACCCAGAGGATGAGAGGCCATTTTGGAAGAGGGAAAAGCGGCGAGTGCCCGCAATCTCCAGCGTTGCCACAGGGAACGCCGGTGCCAGCTAGCCGTGACAGTATGCCTCCGTCCGAGGGTAACACCCCCTGGTTTGCCCGGATGATACCTGTGAAAACGGCGAACCAGTAAGGGGGCGTGGACTGCTGAAGCTGGTTCCCACGTACGGTCGGCCACCGAGTAACCCTTCCAGTGGATCAAATATTGCAGTCGACCGCGATGATAACGGGAATCACAAATGCCCGAGACTTCGAACTCCGGACCTTCCGTAGTAGCTACTGGAGGCGGGTAGGACCTTACAGATCGGCCAAAACGATCCGATCTGCGAAGTTTGAGTTGCGAAACATGAAAAACTGGGTAAATCCTGGACCAAGAAGGTGGGAGCTGTAACTCGAAAGCCAAAGGACCTTTTGCTCTTAATACTGTAAAATGTCCAAAATATTTCGGAGACAATTTAGAGGGAACCATATGTCTGGGCAGAAACTTTGCTGAGAGCCAGACCAAATCCCCCGGGACAATCACTGGAGCCAATGAACGATGCAAGTCAGCATAACGTTTAGAATGCTCTTGAGCTTCTAGTAATGCGGTTCTGGCCAAAAGATGTCCCTGTTGAATGTCGCCCATTAGGGCGTCCACATCTGGAAAGGCCGAAGCTCTGAGAAGAGACGATGAATAGCAAGAAGGATCGTACCCATAGGTACAATGAAAGGGACTGGTTTTGATAGACGCATGAGGAGCATTATTGTAGGCAAACTCTGCCAAGGGTAACAAATCCTTCCAATTGTCCTGTGCCGCTGATACAAAACAGCGCAGATACGTCTCCAGAGTCTGATTTAAACGTTCAGTCTGCCCATTAGTTTGAGGATGGTATCCCGAACTCAAGGCTCTCTTTATGCCTAAAGCAGAGCAGACTTGTTGCCAATATCGTGAAATATATTGGGAACCTCGATCTGACACTATGCTGTCAGGAAGACCATGCCGGGAAAAGATGGAGTCTATGAACTGTCTTGCCATCTGTGGGGCTGTCGGTACTGAGGGTAGGGCTTGGAAATGAGCCAATTTGGTGAAATAATCCACTGTTACCATAATGGTTGTATGATCTTTAGACACAGGTAAGTCAACTATAAAATCTGTGGAAATCAATTGCCAAGGACGAGTAGGTATTTGGACTAGAGCCAGCTTTCCCAATGGTTTACTGCGAGGAACCTTGACTTGCAAACAGACTACACAGGAAGAGACGTAATCAGTCACGTCCCTTCTTAAGGTTTCCCACCAAAAATGTCTCAGTATGAGTTCTTGGGTACTGGCTATTCCACGATGTCCAGCCACCATAGAATCGTGGCACATGTGCATGAGTTCCGTTCGGAGCTGGAGTGAGGGAATGTACACCTGATGACCCCGGTAGAAACATCCGTCTTCGAGACTTAGTCCCCATTTGTCTGCCTGACCTCTAATGGAGTCCATTAAGACTAGAGTTTGGGCTGCTACAGAGTGGAGAAAGTCCTGAACCATAGATATGAACGTAGCATGAGGAAACAATCTCTCGGTCTGAAAACCAGATTTGCAATCAGGATCTCTACGAGATAGAGCATCAGCTTGAAGATTGATTTTACCAGGAATGATAGTGAAAGTGATATTGTAGGGAGAGAGAAAATGGGCCCATCTTGCTTGCCGGCTGTTACGAGTCTCCGCGTACTGTAAACTCTTGAGATTCTGATGGTCGGTGCGGACCTCAATGGGATGTTGGGAACCCAACAGGAGATGTCTCCATTCCTGAAAGGCCCGTTTTATAGCCAGCAACTCTTTCTCTAACACCGTGTAATTGATCTCAGAGGGAGAAAAAGTCTTGGACAGAAAAGCCACAGGGTGTTCTGGTCCTTGAGTAAAAGCTTGTTTAAGCACCGCACCCAATGCAAAATGGGAGGCATCAGTTTCTACTATAAACGGTAAGTTTTGATCCGGGATTCGTAAGAGAGGAGCAGAAGTAAAGAGTGTCTTTAAAGTATCAAAGGCTGACTGGGCGTCCTCTGTCCAACAAAAGGGCTTTCCTTTCTTGAGTAGTCTTGTAAGGGGCAGAACGATTGATGAGAATCCAGCTATAAATTTCCTATAGAAATTCGAAAACCCCAGAAATCTCTGTAGTTCCTTGACAGAACTAGGAGAGGACCATTCCAGAATAGCGGTCACCTTACGAGGATCCATGGATATTCCAGTAGGGGACAAAACGAACCCCAGGTAAGTGACTGTAGTCTGATGGAATATACACTTTTCAGGCTTGCAATAGAGGTGGTTACTTCGTAATCGGTGTAATACCTGACATACGTGTCGGTGATGTTCTTTTGGATTCCTGGAAAATACCAATATGTCGTCAAGGTACACCACTACCGTATGAAGAAGGAGGTCTGAGAATATATGATCAATGAACCTTTGAAACACTGCCGGGGCATTCGCGAGTCCGAAGGGCATTACTCGGTATTCGAAATGTCCAAAAGGGGTACGAAATGCGGTCTTCCACTCATCCCCTTCCTTAACTCTAATGAGGTGATATGCCCCTCTGAGGTCCAACTTTGTGTAAATAGTTGCCCCTTTTACTGCTTATAGGATGTCCGGTATCAATGGCATTGGGTATCGATTGGGAATCGTGATCTTGTTAAGTCCCCTATAATCAATGCAGGGACGTAATTCATCCATGTCCTTCTTAGCTATGAAGAATAATGATGCGCCTGCAGGGGAAGTCGATTCCGTAATCAAACCGTTTCTGAGGTGGGTATCCAAATACTGCCGTAGGACTAATTTTTCCTTCTCGGAAAGGATGTACATCTTTCCAAAGGGGAGTGGTTGAGAGGAGTCTAGCCGGATGCAACAATCATCTCTCCGATGAGGCGGAAGTTCAGAAAATTGGGAAGAGGAGAAAATGTCCTGAAACTCTTCGTACTCAGGAGGAACAAGAGTAAGCAAGTCTACAATCCTTTGAGAGGCCACAGGGTTCGATGAAGGAGCACAAAATCCCACTGACCCTTCAGTAAGACAGTGTCGGGTACAATATTCTGATCCCAAAAAAATGGAACCGGCTGCCCAATTTATGTATGGGTTATGTAGTTTTAACCAGGGCAAGCCCAGAATGACAGGGTAATGAACTGCTTTTATTATATCAAATACGGCTTCCTCCCTATGTGAACCAAGGAGCATCGTCAAAGTGTGAGTCTGTTCTCGGATAGGTCCCGATATTAATGGGGTTCCGTCTACGCCCTCAACTGGTATCGCGATAGCTTTGGGAGTACGGGGAATATTCAGTTTCCTTGGCCAAAAATCGTCCATGAACAAACCAGCTGCTCCACAGTCGACCAAGGCTGGGACAGAAACAATGTTTTCATCTGGCAAAGAAAAAGTTACGCGCAAGACTACCATGTCCAGCGAAGGAGACAACTTTGTAGGAGATTGGGAACCGGTATCAGTTACCCCGACCGTAGGTCCCCTTACGGTTGAGGTCTGGCGTTTCCCGAACGAAATGGTTTTCTGAGAGGAGCGACTGGGCACTCGTGCACGATATGATCAGAAGAACCACAATACATACATAGTCCTCGGGATCTTCTACGGGCGCGTTCCTCTTGAGTCAGAGGACCCCGTGTGGTGCCTAGCTGCATAGGTTCGTCTGCAGTAGCTGTTTTGGAGAAGGATACTAATTCAGGCGCAGAGCGATGACTTCTCCCTTTCCTCTTCTCTGCGTGCCTTTCTTGCAGTCGATAGTCCAGCTGCATAGTCAATGAGACAAGTTCAGCTAAGGTGTTTGGTCTCGGAACTCGAGCCAATTCATCCTTCAACTCCTCGTTAACCCCTCTCCTAAATAATGTAATAAGTGCATCATCGGCCCAGGATGTGCCTAAGGCCATTTGTTTAAAGCGGGTAACATATTCTAAGACTCCTAAAGAGCCTTGCTTGAAATCTAGGAGTTTCTCTTGAGAGGAGACATTGTATTCTCTCCGTGAAAACATAGCTTTTAGACTTGCCGTAAAAGCAGGCACCGAATCCAATATGGCATTATTGGAAGTGACAATAGGGGTGGCCCATGCCAGCGCGGGGCCCGTGAGATGAGTAATCATATATCCCACTCTATCTCTGTCTGAGGGAAAGAATGATGTCTTAAAAGCAAATTGCACCGTACAAGCATCCAAAAATTCCCTTAAAGAATGCGGGTTTCCGTCATATTTCCCGCCTGGCAGAGGACCAGGAGGAATTTCTGAACTAGTGGGGGCTTTATTTAGCATGTGCTGTTTAAGGATTGCATTTTCATGCTTTAAGGCTTGTACCTCGTGGGACAATCCTTGTACTGCGGTCGTCAACTGCTGCACTTGATCTAAGGCTGCTTGCAAAGTTGTCATGATGTGCATCTAAGTATTCCTCTTCAATATTATTATTTTTTCTTTTGGGCGTCGCTAGCTGTAATGATTTTGCACTAACCTGTCTCGTGCAGCAATTTACGAGGCAATTGGGGAGTCCCCTGAGGACCCTAACACCTCCCTCCTCCCTAAAAGGGAACCGAAGGGGTGTGCAAGGGATCCCAGGGAAACCCTCCTGGGGGAAAAAACCCTGCTGGAACGGATGAGAAGCTGGATCGGTCGCGTCTCCGCTGGCTGCAGCTCCTCACGAATTGCGGGATTAACCGGGTCTGGTCACTGTACCTCGGTGAAGTCCTGATTGAAAATAAGTGAACGAGAGTTGAGAGAAGGAACTAGGTACAAGAGGAATCAATATCTTGATTGGGTAAGTACCTATGTTGTCTGGAAGAGGGGACTATCTGTGGGCGGCGGAACGGGAAGGCTAGGCAGAATGGTAAGGCTGTAGGAAAGAGTAGAAAAGAAAGGTAAGTATAGGTATGAGGTATAGAATAGTAACCCCCTAGTTGCGAACTCACGTAGCGTCTGTAGAGAGTAGCGACGCTCTGGGCTTCGGCTCTGCTGGACCATATCCGGAATCCATGAGAGAACGAGATGACGTCAGAGGACATCTGACTTGCGAACGTGAAAACACTGCACCGTAACCCAGAGGATGAGAGGCCATTTTGGAAGAGGGAAAAGCGGCGAGTGCCCGCAATCTCCAGCGTTGCCACAGGGAACGCCGGTGCCAGCTAGCCGTGACAGGTAGACCTTGCATTGGGAACATACAGAACAGGATGCCAGATAGTCAATCACATCCCTTGACATGGTAGGCCACCAGGACCAACGGCGTAATGCCTCCAGCGTCTTTTGCTGACCCGGATGAGCCGCACATAGGGAATCATGAGACCAAGCTAGAGCATGTAATCGTGCCTGTCCTGGAGGCACAAACAAGCGTCCTTGGATGTAGGGTAGGCCTTGAACCACATCAAGATTGAGAGTCTCACATTCTTCTTTATGCGCGGAGACCCAATCCGAAATCAAAGTCTGCAGGCTAGGTTGAGGAGTGCAGGCACAAACAACGTTACCAGTTAACAAGAGCGGTTTTTCAGAGGCTTTGTTGTCAGAATGGAAGGCAATGCGTGACAAAGCATCTGCACAAGAATTCAATCAGGCCGGTCGATATGTGATTGTGAAATAAAACTGGGAAAAGAAAAGATGCCAACGAGCCTGTCGCGCAGTAAGACATTTCATTGATTTAAATGCCAAAAGGCTCCGATGATCCGAAAAAACTGTGACCTGATGTCGAGCCCCCAAAAGATGGTGCCGCCATTCGGAAAAAGCGTCTTTTATGGCTAGGAGTTCTCTTTCTGTGATTGGATAGTTGCGCTCATAGGGCGTCAATTTTCTTGAAAAGAATGCAATCGGATGGGCTTCCCCTGAGTCTGGACACCTTTGAGATAGAACCGCCCCAATAGCCGAGCCAGAAGCGTCGGCCTCCACCAAAAATGGGAGTAACGGATTAGGGTGCTGTAACACTGGGGCGGAAGTGAAGGCTGCTTTAAGGGTGTCAAAGGCTCTTTGTGCCTCCTGGTTCCATTGATAGGATTTCTTAGAGCTGGTCAAAGCCGTCAGCGGTGCTGATATAGAAGAAAAAGAACGGATGAAGCGCCTATAGAAGTTCGAGAACCCCAAAAAGGATTGCAAGGCTTTAATCGATGTAGGAACGGGCCAATCCAAGACAGCCCTAACCTTAGAGCGACTCATTCTTATACCCCTACTAGTCAGGTCGTAACCAAGAAACTCCACCTCAGTGGAGTTGAAGACACATTTTTCAGCTTTGACAAATAGATGGTTTTCCCTCAACCGTTGCAAGACAATTTGCACGTGCCTCGTGTGCTCCTCGCTGGAGGGTGAATATATGAGGATATCGTCCAAATATACTACAACAAACTGATCCAAACCGTCATGGAAAATATCATTCATGAATGCCTGGAAGGTGGCCGGGGCATTACAGAGACCAAACGGCATCACCAAATATTCATACAGTCCGTAGCGTGTTTTGAATGCGGTCTTCCACTCGTCCCCTTTTCGCATTCGAACGAGATTATATGCACCCCTAAGATCCAGCTTAGTAAAGACTACAGAGGAACCAAGCTGGTCTAAGAGCACTGAAATGAGCGGGAGGGGATATTGATTTTTTACCGTCACCGCGTTTAATGCCCGATAATCAATACAGGGGCGGAGGTCGCCCTCCTTTTTAGGGACAAAAAAGAGCGGAGAAGCCGCAGGGGACCTGGAAGGTCTAATGAACCCAGTGGCCAATGCCTTGTCAATATACTCCTTTAATACCTTATCTTCTGGAACCGTAAGGGAATAGACCCTACCCGCCGGGACCTTAGCACCTGGCAATAAATCGATTGGGCAGTCGTAAGGCCTATGAGGTGGCAATTGGTCTGCCCCTCCCTTGTCAAACACATCACAGAAAGACTTGTATTCAGGAGGGATTTCGGTTTCGGGAGATTTAGTGATGGCTCCAATTATAGACATAGATGCTACCAAGGCTTGACAAGAAGACTCAGAGGACACACTAGTGTCTAGGAAACACTTTTCGTTACACTCAGTGGAAGGAAACTGCACCGTTTTTCTTGTCCAGTCGATGGCTGGATTATGATGTTGCAACCAAGGGATGCCCAAGATGACCTGGAATTGAGGGGCTTTAATGAGATCGAAGGAGATCGACTCAGCATGTCCTTCCCTGGTTTGCATAGGAGGTATTTTGTGTAACTAGGCCAGAGACCAAGGATGTACCGTCCACAGCGTGAACAGCCTCGGGTTGGGCTTTAGAGACAACCGAAACATTCTTACTTGTGGCGTAATCGTAATCCATATAATTCCCGGTGGCCCCGGAATCAATGATCGCCAATGAAGAAAAGGTACTATCTTCAGTGGTAAATACCACAGGAAGGCTAACAGGAACAGAAACAGCACCATGAGAGTCCAAGGAAAGCACCCCCGGCGTAGGGACCCTGTCTATCGCCGGGTTCTGGCGTTTCCCGGCTTTTTGACAGGTCTCTTAGGGCAATCCTTCAAGAGGTGTTCAGCAGATCCGCAATACATACATAAATTATGCGTTCTGCGATAATCCCGTTGTGCAGAAGTCAAAGGACCTCTTACTGCCCCGATCTGCATAGGTTCCGGAAGCGAAGTAGAAGGAGAAGACTGTTCCACCTGCAGAGTAACAGGGGCTGGTGACTTGCGTTCACCCCTTCTTTCGGTTCTTCTAGCGTCTATTTGTAATACCAAGTCTAACAGTTCACCAAAAGTGGTTGGAACCACTGGTACTGTGGCCAAAACGTCCTTTAACTCTTCTGACAACCCTTTGTAAAACACGGCTGATTTTTTCTCTTCCGGCCAATCAGTTTCAGCTGCCAACTGATTGAATTTTGTAAGGTATGTAAACAAAGAGGATGTGCCTTGACGCAGATTGAGGAACTCCAGGTTAGTAGCCTGGGATTTATAGCGGGTGTCAAATACTCTGTTCATGGCTGTGATGAGAGCATCACAGTCATAAAGGACGTAGCTATTAGATTCCAGTAACGGATTAGCCCAAGCGGCTGCGGTACCCCCAAGATGAGAGAGAACAAAGGCTGCCTTCGTAGTAGAATTAGGGAAAGCAGTGGGCCGACAGAGAAAATGTAATTTGCACTGGTTGATAAACGTGCGATAATGTTTAGGATCCCCAGAGAATCGTTCTGGGGGGGCCAGTGGGAATTGAGTAGCCATAAGCACCGGGGTAGTCGTAAAGCCAGAGGCAGAGGGAGAGGCAGAGGGTATAGGCCCGGTTGAACCTGATGCCGTAGCAGCAGACGTATCCACCCCCAGGGTGTGGGGGCTTGGAAAACTCTGCAAAGTGTCGATCCTTTGATGGATAGCACTATGTGCGGCTGTCATATCAGAACGAAGTTCAGATACCAAGCGAACCAAGGTGGTTAAAGGATCAACTTCTTCCATGGCTTCTGTTTCTGTTACTCACCGGAATGGAGAGTACGTAAACAGGCCGGACCTCTATTGCTGGGGAGTTGCTTGAAGGAGCTAGGGTTGGAGCCTCCACACAAGCCTCCTCTCTGTGAGGGAATGAACTCTTTAAACCGATATGACCACCTGCTGAACTGTACAGACAAGGGGACCGATCGATCAAAAAAGCGGGGAGAACAGACCGTCTCAAACCCAGGCTGTAAAGGAAAGGATAACAAGTTAAACAATCTGCCAATAATGAATCTGGTTTTTTCCCAAGACTATTCCCCTTAAGTAGTACCTGGTTTAATCTCCCCTTAAGCCAAAGGAACCGGAGCAACCTATAAAGTAGAGAGGCTTTAGTATATGGCTAAGGTATAATTCTTCAGTATGGAAAAACCAAGAAAACTATACTTTACCCCTGATGGAAATAGGATTGACGTCAAGAGTCCTGGGAAACAACGAAAGTATAAAATAAAAAAAGGGAGGTTAGTAAGGTAGCTATCCCCGAACGGAACGAGGGTCGCACTGGTTTCGGGATGGTGCACCACAGCAAAGCGTTCAAAAGATGCACTTTAGGAATGAAGTCGAACTCCACAGAAGATGGTATTCCAATTAGAGTCTTTCTTACCGGAGTAGTTACTATCCCAGAGTCCAGGAAGCAGGCAAGGGGTCTGGTACACAGGCGGTCACGAAACACAGCAGAATCAGTGTCCAAGAGTTCCGTAAGCAGGCAAGGGGTCTGGTACACGGGCGGTCAAGAAACACAACAGAATCAGTGTTCAAGAGTTCCGAAAGCAGGCAAGGGGTCTGGTACACGGGTGGTCAGAAAACAGTTCAATCGAGGATTCAGAAGAAGGAGTCCGTGTGCAGACAGGGTCGGTACACGGGAAAAACAAGGACTTCACAATTCAAGATACAGGGAGAGCACTTCGGAAAGTATGCCGGTTGTAACTTTAAACAGAAGCAGCATTCTGTATGCCGCTGTGGAATAAATAACAACAAAGAGGCGTACTGTTTGAAAATGAGGCTCCCATCTCAACGCCGAGAACTACAACGTAACAGGTTTTCTGGATACCGTAGTTCGTGTAGAAATTTGCCATGGCAGCTGCCAGCGCGATAAGAAGGGCGCATGCCGGCGCCGTAACCCTTTATGAAGGGCGATCACTTTCCTGTCCCTTATTCTGGTGTTACCTGGAATTCCCCAATTGTTCTTGCGCATACGAGAGCAACGAGGCAGAACCCGGGAAACGTGGCGCGGCCGAGGGCGAAGTGTAACAGGGGCAGAATGGGGATCGGGAGCCCTTTCGTACCGGCACCGGGGAATGGGCAATTACCGGCCCATTCAACTCGTAATGGGCCCTAATGGCCCATTCGCGGGTGCCGGTTGGGAGTTTGGCGGTATCCGTGCCCTTGTTAAGGGCACGGCTAACGCCAAACTCGTAATGAGGCCCATTAACTATAATGGGTATAGAGTATCGTGAGAAAGTGAGAAAGTTTAAAAAAGACCTATCAAAATTGGGTCAAATGGTATAACTATACCCAATTACAGGTCGAATGAGAAGAAATGCCGGAAATGATTAACAGGAAAAATTCCCGTAATGTTTGAGCAATTATAAATTACATTTTAAAACCACAGGATTATACCCAAAATAATCCAGTTGCTACGGGAGTGTGGGACTAACATTTTAAAAATATCTAAAGGGAATCAGATTGTTGCATTCTTTAACAGCATCCTAAACATTTATGGTCACTAAATTTCTCTATTGTAGAAGCGATTTATAAGGAACTCGTCAAATTCTCAAGCCTTGGGCCCAAATGGCCTGAGCTAATCTCTGTTTAAAGCCAACCTTTCCCTATGGGCTAGAAACCTCTTTATTTTTTTTTCCTCAGCGATCGCTTTAAAATCTACCCCTTCCACTTGGAAGAAATCCATTGTGATAACCATATTTAATAAGGGAGATAGAACTGTCCTGCTAAACTACCGTCTAATATCCCTCTTAGATTGCGATAGTAAGATCTTTGCAGAGAGAACTGGAGGTTTGGGCTACTTCTTCATTCATTCTACAGGAACATTCATGGGTGGCACATGTCCCACCAGTCTACATTGCCACGATTGACCATTATCAGGTCTTTGACTCAGTGAATCGCTTGCTTTTATGGGCTAAGCTTATGGAATGGCAATTGCCCCCATCTTTGCTGTTTATTCTGGTGTTTCTCCATGAGGGGAGAACGTTACAGGTGAGGTTTAACAGGCGTGGAGCAGTAACCTGGTACTTTCAAATGGCATAGAGAACTCAGGCAAGGGTGCATCCTTGTTCCATGCCTGTTCAATCAATACCTGTCAGAGTTGGGGGACCACTTGCAATGGTAAAGCTTTGCCACACTGTACATTCCTGGTTTGCCTGTTGTAAACCTTACGAATGCAGACGATGTTCTCTTTTTCGACAAGACCCAGACAGACTTGCAGTGATTAATAGACTCAGTGAGACAGTACTCGAAAAAAACAAGCTGGTTAATAATAAGAAAAAGACAAACGTTATTCGTTTTTGTAAAAATGCCAAGAAATTAATGGGATTCCAGTGGAAGATGAGTAATAAGTCCCTGATCCCAACAGCTAGTATGGTATACTTGGGATTTTCATTTTACTCATCTACAATTAAAGGCCTATCTTCTTCCTGGGTTATGGAACCGGCGGGTATCCAGTGATTCCATCGAATACAACGCATTGAATGCAAAAGCATTGAAAAAATGCATTTTTTGAAAGGTAAACGTTTTATTTTTATTTTAATGGGTTTTAAGGGGTAAAAAAACAGGGGTTGGGGGGACCCCCCCGTTAAAATACATTTAAAAAATGATTTTTTTCAATGAATTTTTTTCAATGCTTTTGCATTCAATGCTATCACTATAAACCGGAAAAGACCAGTCAACTGTCAGAACAAATGAGAAGAATATTTGCTAAATTTTGCAATTTCTCAATCAGACCACTGATAGACTTTTACAAAATGAAGGCTACCACATTGTATGGTATGGATATGGGCTCAATTACTATGATGCTAGATTGGGAGAAGGTTGAAGCAAAAGTGTGGAAGAGGCTTTCAGACTGGATACCTATTGCAGCATACAGGACTAAACTGGGCTTGATATCATTGCAATGTCATCCTCACTGGAGGATCCTGGTCTTGTACCAAACGTTACTGCATCCGTCTGTATGGTCATTGTATGAGGATCTTATGAATTATAATGATCCCGTGGTGCTATAGCCCACTGACACATTTTCAAAGGTGTGCAGATCCTATTTTAGTGGCTATTGAACAGGAAGTGCAGGACCAAATCTGTAATCCCTGTCATGTGAAAAAGAAACTATGAATGAATTCAGGTTATTCAAGTTGTATAAAAGCTTGTTGCTTTTAGATAAACCTTTGGGGGCCCTGCCTGCATAGCTTAAAAAGTTTCCCAATGCATATTGCCGCTCACAGTTTTGAAAATACAGGCTTAATATATTACCCTCAGTGGAGATCCGTCAGGTGAGAGGTAGTTCAGAGAATCTATTTACAGGGAAATGTGGCCTATGTTAAGGGATTGGCATGTTACAAACACAAGAAAACATCGCAGTAGATTGTATCGCTTTGCAAACTGAACAATTGCAGCTTTTGGGAGGCCATGTGCATAATGCCTACCATCTAAATACAATGGAGTTTTTTTGTCGCTTGTCAAGTGGGGAAGAGACAAGCTTGACAATTGCTGCTGTGAACCTTCTACTTTGTGCCAGAGTACTGCACATTAGGTGATGAATATGATTATATTTATATGATATGACATGATATGATATTTTATTTATATCACACTCATACCCAGGTGTTTCAGAGCACGACCAGGCAAAGGGAGGTGAACATGGGAGAGAACAAACACAATGATCTTGCTAGGCCCAGTGACATTGAGAACGTGCAAGTGCATGGGGAAGGGAAAAGGGGGAAAGTGCATGGGGTGGGAGAGAAATTGGAAAGTGCAGAGCATAAGAGAGGACAGGATAAATAATAAGTAAATAAATACATAAATACGGTGATCCAAAACAGTGTTAGTGCAGCCTTTGAGGGTCAAGTGCAAGGCTAGTCAGATAGGCAGTATCTGATCAGTGCAGACAAATAGCTCCCACCAATCTTAACAGAACTATTTATTACATTCAAGGAAAAAAACTTTACTTGCAGGGGCGATAATGCGAGAACTTAATGTCTAATGCCTTTATTGATGTAATCTGATGTAATTAGTGTTGTCACCAGTGATGTCATCAGTGATGCAATTTGTGATGTTATAAGTGTTCTCCTACAACATGTAATTAGTGATGTGTTCTGTGATGTCATCATTGTGGTCACAGGCTGCGCAAGTAGGGGCAAAAAATGTGGGTGACTTTAGCTGAATTTCAAGGGTTTTGTTGTGTTAAGTTCTCGACTTAACGTCCTGGAACTAAAGTTTTTTCCTTGAATTTCAAGGGTTTTGTTACAATATATTTCTCACCTTAACGGACCTGCAACAAAACCTTTGTCTTTGAATTTCACGATTTATTTTTACAATGTACTACTCACCTTAACATTCCTGCATCTGATTTTCTTTCCATGAATATATATACATATTTTTTTAAGCTTTTATAACCGCAGCTACCGAGATGCATGAAATGAGCCAATAGTACATCAAGCTCCTTCAACGCGGCTATACCGCTTCGTCCCTGATCCGCCAGCCAATCATATCACGCGCTGCTGCTCAGCGACTACACATGACTTTTATGCACATCGACAAACAATCCAATCACACGTTGGGATATAATGCCGCTAGTACGCGTATGCAGTTTGATGCAACCCATGTGTGCAACATGAGCTGATAGGACGTCAAACACCTTTAATGTGGCTAGATATCTTCATGCATGATGCAATAGCATCGTGCCTACATGTGACTTTTATGCTCGTTACCGAACAATTCAATCACACGTTGCAATGTATTCACATGTGTACGCCTATTCCATTTGACATGACCCGCACGTGCAAAATGAGTCAATAGGACATCAATTTCCTTTAACACGGCTAAGCATCTTTGTGCATGATCTACAAGCCAATCATATCACACGCAGCGGCTCCACGCCTACACATGACATTTATCCATGTGAACAAACTATCCAATCACACATTGCTATGTATTGACGGGGGTACGCCCATGCCGTTTGATGACATCCAGACATACAAGACTGTCCATTCAGCTGATGCGGAAGTCTGTAGCCGCAAGTAATCACAACACTAACCAAAACGCATGTATCTTTGCTTTCTGTACTTGCTAGTGAAAGGGTTTCTGAGTAACTGCAAGCACTTTTGGCACTTTAATCCTTACCAGTTTTCCCCTAATCCTATTTTCCATTGTCTTGTTATTTGTTCAGTTTTTGATTCTTTTTTTTTCTTTTCTTAAAAAATGTTTTCAGTTTTTTGAGACAGTGGGGTTCAGTACAAGTATGCTGGTCCAGAAACAATGGTGCTGGTAAGCTTACTGGCACCATTGTTTCCAGACGGCATACTACAGGTCTGCCTGCCGGAGCCGCCGTGCCTGACAAGTCTGACCCTGGCACTCCGTACCTCATGATATTTATTCCAATGACCCTTGACACTTTTATATCAACATTACTATAAGAATCCCTTGTACAGACATTTCATGAAAATTAAATGCACATGGGATGTCATCACTGATGTCATCAATGACATTTGTGATGTCATCTTTGATGTTGGGTGTTAGTGCACGGTGGTGGCATGAGTTATGGTTGCTTAGCTTACCATAACTGTCGAATTTCTGGGGTTTTTCAGTTTCACTTGGAACCATAAAGTCCCTTTAACAAAGTTTTTTTACTGAATTTCATAGGTTTTTAGTAGCATAACTTAACCATAATGTCCCTTTAACAAAGTTTTTTCACTGAATTTCATGGGTTTTTTAGTCGCGCAACTTAACCATAACGTCCCATTAACAACATTTTTTTCACTGAATTTCATAGGTTTTTAGTAGCGCAACTTAACCATAATGTCCCTTTAACAACATTTCTTTCACTGAATATAAATATAGATAATGGAAATGTGATAAATGTTTACTTAGACTCCCTTACCATACATTTATATAACATAGAAAATACTAAACCCCCTGTCCTGCTAGTGATGTTGATGTCCGCGGACTGTGCGCGGGCGGACGCGGTCACCATCAGCACTATCCAAAATCTCAGGGGGTATCTTACATTATTGTATCATACAATAAAAACACCAAACAGGTTCAAAAAGCACCACATAAATACATTACATTATATTTAAGTCACCAACCATCCACTGAAGTAGCATTTGCAATATAATGGAATATACCAAAACAAAATAAATATGTCTCCACCTGAATTACCTCACAGAAACTGCACAGCAAGAAACAAGAGCATACATACACAGCAGTAACAGCAAAAGTTTGTAATAAAACTAGTAAGCACACTACATGTATTTCATATACTTATACATTTTCTGTATTAAGTACACTAAAACTAATATTACATTTTTTTTAACACAGAAATGTCAGTACTTTGGAATGGCTGGAAGAAAATTTCCCACGAGATGAAATGAGTAAAGAGAGTGATAATAATGGTAGACACAACATTTCTCAATATAAGCCAATTAGTAACCATTACTTGATGTGTACTTAACACATTTTTTTTAACAGACCCGACAACCAATAAATATAATATACCAAAAGAGAAATTAGAAGATCCTCTGAAACAAATGGAACCAAAAATGGATTTGTTAATGCAACACTTCAATCAACTAAAAGAGTGTGTTGTGGACCGCATTAAAGAAAACATTAAATACCACTGTCCCACATGTATCTGTTCCCCCTCTCCATGTCCCAGCCAACTATTCCCAAACCCTCCCCACCAAGAAAAACGGTACGATGAGACTTCCATCCCTTCCTCCACTCCCATACATCATATCCAAACCCCTAATTCCCCTGTATTTGTTTCAGTTTCTGCTTCCCCATCTCTTTTCTAATTTTTCTATGGTTAAACAATAAAACATTTTAAGTGTGTTCTTAGTATATGCCTGTGTCTTATTTATTTTTTATTAAAGGCAGTTTGGGTGTACGCAGACAACGCGGCTGTCCGGGATGTCCTCAGTTAACCAAAATGGGGGTGTCCTAAGGACAATATACCTGTTGGTACTGTTCGTAATTGAAATGGCGATGTCCTCAGAACACACAAGATGTCTGCTTTTCCGCAATTAACCCAAATGGGGATGTCCTAAGGACAATAAACCTGTTCATACTGTCCATAATTGAAATGGCGATGTCCTCAGAACACACACGATGTCCGCCTGTCCACAATCACCCAAAATGGGGGTGTCCTAAGAACACCTCCGCTGTTCGTAATGTCCGCAACCAGAATGAATATATCCGTAGAACACATATCCCGTCCGCTTGGCCGCAAAGGTTTGACGCACATTTATTTTATTCAGGGACTTCAACACTGTTCGTAGAACACCTGCGCACATGCGCATCACACACTTGTGTCCTACAAACATTGTGCCTCTCTGCAACTGTCCACTGCACGTGTGTCTCACTTTTAATTAATTTGGGGACCCGAACACTGTCCGTAGAACACACGTGCACATGCGCCCAACTGTCCCTGCGCATTTGGTGTCCTGCGGACAGCTGTCCCATTTGCGAACGTGTCCAGGATGTCATCATGTGACCGCACCCACGCTGAGCGTGTGTCCTTATTTGTGGACACTGTCCGGGCCCCCGAACATTTAGAAAGTGCTTTTCTGAGCAACCCAAGGTATTTTACAAGGTATTTTACAGTACAAGTTCACCATTGTCCCAGGCAATGTTCCTGCTGATCTTCATACTTTTTGGAACTTTTTTAGCCCTTTCTTAGTGTTCGAAGTGTTCGGGGACGGCGTAGGTTTCCGCGAAGCGCGCCCCACCACCCTATGAAAGGCAAAAGCCAAGAGCTGATCTTCATTCTGCTTTTGGATTTCCAAGATTTACAACAGGACAATTGTGCAGGTTGCTGTTGTTGGTTCCTGGTTCCTAGTTCCTGGATATTAAACTTCCAGATGGCATCCCAAATTTCTTCTGCTGCTACTGCCTCCGCATCAGCACCCCCACCCCCTCTACCACCACCATCACGTCCCCAAGGGCCTGCAGAGGGGAACAGGCATGAGGATGCAGAGGAGACGGATGAAGAGGATGAAGAGGTTGAGGTAGTGGAAGTCCCTACTACTAGCACTCATCGTGAGTCTTGGGTGTGGTGGTTATTTACCACCTTTGATGGAAAGTCAAAAGCTCATGCGAACAAGGTGATCTGCACTCAGTCGTGGCAAGCCTGGTTCGTATAGCTTTTGTACTACATCGATGAAGCGACACCTAAAGTTATTAGGCGATGGGGCTATTCGTAAGGTTGTACCTTGCAATAAACGCAGTAGGTTGAGTTCCTCTGCAGCATCCTCCGTTTCCACTCCTGTCACCACAAAAGACACTCCTGTGGGACAGTGCATCCCTCCAGCTACCTCACTGGCCATTCATGATGCTGTTTACCCTTACCTTTTCAGGGTCACAATATTGTGCATGTATTACGACGCAGTACTCTGCAGGGGCGAGAACCTTCGGACTGATTTTGAGACTGTGGTCAAGGAGCATGAGAAGGTCTGCGACCTACCTGAATAAGGCCCACCCTACATCTTCCTCTCTCCACCTGCCCTTTCTTATCCTTGTGATTGGTGTCCCTTCTTCACCCTCCTTTACCCTCCATTCCTTGTGTGTCGTGTTTAAAAAACCAAACAAATAATACAAAGCAACCCCCCCCAAAAAAGTTTCTTTTCAGAGCCACCTTTCACAGTTTAAAAATAGAAGTGACAAATAAATAGTGCAGGGCCCTGTGCATTTTTAGAAGTCCACGGACATTCCGCTGATATTTATTTTTTGGGGGTGCTGCCCTATCAGAACCATTGCACATTTCTACAGGAGGAAATGGTGGCTCTGAAAAGAGCCTTTTTTATGGTGTTTTTTTGTGTTTCAAAAACTTGAACTGGTCAACACCAACTTCAAAATGGATTGCTGTAATTCCAAAAAAGGTTGCAATGCATTTTGTATATTTCACAGACAATTTGATTGCTGGCATAAGAAAGATGTACTCCATCTCTGCAAAAAATGTGTGTGCTACAAAACATAATGTTTTCATTCTGAAAAGAGGACATACCAACATCTCTCAAAAAGGCACAAACAGCCTTGTTAACATTGCGCCTTGCTTTGTCCATTTGTGGACCAAATCTAAAAGAACGCAACCACATTTGTCTCTGCACAATACGGGAAAAAATTACTCTGGAGTTTGGATACATGTCCATGACTCTCCCAAGTCCTTCTTTCATTGCAAATTGCAAAGAGAGTCCAGACACATGTCTTAAACTGTTCCCTCCACAATGAATAATAATAATGTCTGGATGATGCTGTGTCACAAAAGAAGCACAGAGAGGTACCAAATCCACCCACTTCATTCCACGCACTCCATGCCAGTGCACTTCCACATGAGAGAATCCAAGATCTGCAGCCACGTCACAGTGATCTCCATGCACCTCCAACCAATTTATCCACGAATCTCCCAAAATCCAAACAATCTGCTTTCTGAAACACACAACCATAGCTATCTGCTCTTCTCGCAGGAAAAAGACCTACTGACAAACTCTCTCCTTTCACAACACACCCAGTATACCTTATTGACTAATCCCTTGCTGTGCTCATTCTCATTTGCATGCCTCTCAACCCCAAAATCTCTGCATATAATACGCACTGTCTGCGGACAACCACGCTGTCCGCGAACAAATCGAAAAATCTGAGCGTGGGGAAGGAACATTTAAATAGTGTACCATATTTCACCTTTGAGGTTGGGTCTGAAAAGACTCTTTTTTTGGGGGTTTTTTGCAGATGCTTCAGAAACACCTTTTATTTTGAATTTTTTTTTTCTTATTTTCTTCCAAAAATCTTCACAATAGCTTCTCCAAAGCAACCCTTATGTTCCAAAACAGCATGGCATTTCCCATAAATGATAAAGAAATGCCATCTTCTTTAAAATAAAAACATTACCAGAATCAATGTTCTCATTATTACAAAAGAACATACCAGCTCTAAGCATGAAAGCAAACATGCCTTGGTTGATTGCACACCTAGCAATATGTTGCTGAGGACAAAAAACAGAATTATTGTCCCATACTGCTCTAGGTAATAAAGCAGAAAAAATAACCTTGGCATTTGGAAGGACTTTCATGATTGCCTGAACCAAGTTTTGCAGATCTTGCAACAAAGTACGGGCACTGACATAGCCCAAATGCACAGCACCATAGTGTAGGACAACTACATGTGGACTATGAAACCTAGCCATATTCTGACAAACTACTAGAATTACCTGCAAATTCAAATCAGGCACAGTGCTCCTCACCACATCCACTCATGTTGTGTCAAAATGGTTAGCCACATACCTAGATTTAGCATACTGCTCCAAACGATTCACAAACATATCTCCAACCAACAACACACTGACTTTCTGCACCTCTGCCATTTTCACTACACACAGCCTCTCTCGATACAAAGCAGAACCTCAACAGCTGATTGGCTAATCCTCAAAATACACTCCCACTTCATGCTCAGAAACCCCCGATGTGGCATGTCCTGTCTGCGAACAGCCGCACTGTCCGCGGAACCCTTCTGCCCTTTCCACTGCACTCTCTGCACCATTTCCTCTACATCTAACTCTAAATGTACTATTGATCACTCTCAGTACAATTCGGCTGTGACTACATAGGACCTACAGTAACAACTACTATAAAACTCCCCAAGATTTCTACTTGCAGATTCATGCACATCCACATGCATGAACACAGACTACAGGTATCAGGTATGAATATTTTCTACAGAGTATATGTATACCTCTTCTAGGAATACAATACATCGCGGGAGCATAGCAACGTGCGCGCCTTGGAAGCAAGACGACACGAAGCAACACAGGTTTGATCCCCGGGTCCGCGCTTAGAAACCTCTGGGTGTTTAAGTTTGTTATAAATATGCAACTAAGACAAAAAAATTACGCAAATAAAAAACAAACAATTCCTGTAACAGGGCCTCGATGGCCTTGGGCTGTGTACGTGCTTTAAAAAGGTAATTGAATTAAATAAAAATATGAACAGAGTAACTGCCACTTATCCTGTATAAACTGTAAAATGACCTTACTGTCATTTCCCCCATCTGCTATGATGAAGTGTCAATTGCAAACCTTTCAGCTCTCCATATTTTTGTTTACACACACACCCATCTAAAACAATTATTGTTTCATATTATAAGATGGGAGAAATAACAGTATAATTATGAAAAAGACTGTCCAGTGTGTTATAAAATTACACGCAGCCAGGATGAGTACATACATCTTCATTCATAAACACACACAGACAATATCATTAGAAAGGCTCCCAGATCAAACAACACCACTACCTCTATATGAAATCCTTCTGCTTTATTTCCCACACCTTCACAAAGGCATACATTGCATGCTTTTATGTAAAATCTGTGCCATTTACCCGGTAAAAATTGCAAAAAATGCATATGATTATTTCTTCTATCTCTTAACATCCATTGACATAACATTTAAAAAACAAGTGTGCTCTATACGTTTACTATTATACTAATTTGTAAAACATATTCAACTAACAGATTATAAATAAAATATACAGGATGCACATAGGCAAAGGGGAGTGCAAGTGCATACTATGCTTAGTTGTAAGAAAACACTACTACTACTACAAAAAACAATGTCTACATTAACAAAAGTGCCATAAACACACACATTCACTAACTTCTTTCTTTTACAATTGCAGTGAAGACCACTCTCCTGAAAAGCAGAAGCATCTGAACTACGAACAAGGACTTAGAAGAAACCTACTCTTTCCATACAAAAAAGTAAGTACAAAACTAACATAATGTTCTACCTGTTACTCAAACACACTAGCATTTTAGTATTGTAGAAGAAACAAGTATATTAACCCTTTACCATTAGATGTAGTATTAGTGCTTCCCCTTACCAGTTGCATACTTTATATTGCCATCTGAAGCCCAGTATATTAACACACAAATACATGAATAGCCCTCCCAACTTGATGTAGCTGCCCATTGCACAATCACACACAATCACACACCTCCACAATCATACTTACCATCATACTCAGACACTCATGCACAAAGTATGCATACACTTCACAAAAGCCCAACCCACACTTTCTTTTTTTTCTCCAACAGACCCCAAAGAATGCCTACCAAAAAACAAATCCGTAGAAAGCAGCGCAGAAGTACAGCAAATCAAAATAAAAGTGCCCAAAATAAGCATCCAACCCTACCAGATTTTGTACAAAAAGTTCAAACAAAACACCCAATACAGTGATTAAATGATACAAAACAAGCCTCCAGTACAGAAACGTTCCCTCCTCTATCAAAATGTAAAATCAAACAGAAAGTGATTAACAAGACTTCAGCTACCACTACTGCTAACGCTGCACCTATAAATCTTGATGTAGTGGCAAGTAAGCATACCAAAACATTTTCCTCCACATAGTCCTTCAGAACTTTTTAAAAACAGGAGGAAAATCATGCACAACCCTCAAAACCTACCGTAGAAAATGAATCCTAGAAGCCCTCATAGACCGTGCAATCCTTCTCAAAAGGAAGTTATTTATTTTAGTTTTAAACAGGATGAAACCACTAACAAAACTAACTACTAAACTACAAAAAAGACTTCTCAATAAACGGAATTTCAACAAAAATAGCATCTTAAACATCAGTGAAGGTGAATCAAGTCACACCACGACAACATAACCATATTTTAATGAAGAAGCATATAAACAAAAGCAAACAAACCCAATTGCCATACATAGCAGTGGACAAGGGTATGAAAAACCTAATAACACCATTATGGAACAAGAAACTCTGCTCACAGAAATATCCCCAGAAAACTCAGTATTACCTCCCCATTCTACTGAACCAAAACGTCCAGTCTACAAATGGCCGTGAACATCAATGTGTAACATTGACAAAAAAATCGTTCAAATCTTTATGTCAGTTCCTCAATCAGTATGTAAAAAAGCAAAGACAAATTCAAAATAAAACTACTACAAAATATGGATGCCTGTCCAGTGCGCAAAAACACAGGACTACAAGGGAACATTCATTAGCCTGCATTTCAGGACCTATTTGGAAAAGCACCTTCCATCATATCAAAATGATATCAACACATCATTCAACTATAAGAAATCTGGTCTAAAAACTCTACTATGCTAAAAGCCCTGCTTTAGCACTAGCCAACTTAAATAACAATCTTCTACATGGTACAGCCAAACAACTACTCGAAGAAATACAGCATATCCAGAGAAAATATTTTGGAATTGAAAACCACTTACAAAATGCAATAGATGTACAACAAACTATCAACTACTGTACAAATAGCAACCTTCTATTAAACACATACAAAAAAGGAATACTAAAGTTTAAAAGAACCTCCGCTGAAGTATCAAACCATGTGTGTGTGTGTTGCCGCAGGACTTCTTATAAAAGCACCACAAAAACTGTAGACATAAGGTACAAAATAGAATACAATGAAGATTCCAAATGGTTCCAATTAGCTCCCTACCTTATAGCAGAAAACAAATATGACATTACTGACCCCTTAATACTTTGCAATTAATGCACTGCAAAACTTGACAACAACCAAAGACCTTCACGTGCTATCACAAATAACTTGGAATTATTCCCACTATCAAAACCCCTGCAAGAGCTCAATTTATATGAGAGCATCATAATTCAAACCGTGCACCCATTTCAAGCAATAATACACCTCCAACCAAAAACAGCAACATTACCTCCTTCTGAATTAGTGAAAGGCATTTTTGGCAAAGTAGTTTATTTACCATTAGAGCTCCAAAAAAATGTACACACTCTAGGAGTGCAACGGCCAATAGATCAATCTTTAATTGTATTAGTAAATGGCGTACCTACAAAAGACAGAAAAATTTGGCAACAACTCGTCGACTTACATAAAGTTAGACAAGCCCTGAAATATCTAAAAACAACAATGAATACTGCAAAGTAATTAATATTGAAGAACACCTGAGAGAAACTATAGAAGTAATTCAAGAGTCACCAGAAACGGATCAATTTCAACTTCTAAATCCTGCTACAGAATCCAATATTTTAAACCATTATACAATTCATCCTTTACACTCTAAAGACACTATAGATGATGCACTGGAAACGTTCCAAAAGCGACAAGCCAAAGGATCTCCAATCAGCATATGGGAAAAAAGTATAGAAGCACAGACCTTTCCTCTACTCTTTCCTACTAGGAAAAGGAGGAAGGTACGATGATAGACCCATACAGATAACAACATCAGAATTTCGCTCTCTACAAATGTATTCTGACGACCCCAGATTCAGCCAAAACGTGGATTACATATTCCTCCTTCTCTTTGAAAGTGAACTAGCAACTCTATGCTATGGAGTTGCACACACATTAAAATCAGGTACCCATTTTCAAAATAGGTCAGCTATGCAATAATTACAAAAAGTGCATGAAAAAGATGGGGTTTTACAGTCAAGTATTACAAATCTTTTAGCTAACATGCGTGGTACAAAAGAATACTGGGTCCAACGTCATGGAGGTGTACGCTGTATGATAAGAAACCTTGGCCCACCCAGTTGGTTTGTTACATTAAGTTGTGCAGAATGTGCATGGGAAGATTTACACGATTTACTACGCATAGCAAACAAAAATAAAACAAACATAGATTTAAAAACACCAGGAGAACTCTGCTCTCTAGATCCTGTAAAGGTATCAAGATATTTCCATCATCACTTCATTGCTATGCTACACTTTATTTGTAGTAAGACTGTTCTTCCCCTCAGGGAAGTTTAATACTTCTTTTGGAGGAAAGAATACCAAGCCAGAAGAGCACCACACATCCACATGCTATTATGGATTAAAGATGCTCCTAAATCTGGTCAGGACAGTGATGCCACTGTTTTGCAGCTCATCCAAAACTATGTCACTTGTGAAATCCCTTCACAAACAACACATAGTGACCTTCATGCACACATTTTACAATTTCAAAGACACAAATGTGGGAAATATTGTCATCGCAAATATTTAAAAAAGGGAAATACTACACTAAATGCTGCTTTGGTTTCCCTAAACCAGTTTGAGCAACAGGTCAAGTAAACAACGTCATGTATTCAGTCAGACATAGTGTCAAAGTTAAATCACCTAAGAACACATATTACATAAAAAAGAACAGAAGAATCAAAGTACATCAGTGATTACAATGCAATCATTGCCCTGCTATGGAATGCAAACATAGATGTGCAGTACATTGCAGACAATTCCACTGCAGTTGCATGATATGTCACAGCCTACTTAACCAAAGCAGAGAAAACAGAGCTTCAGGACCTCTGGGATGACATATCATCTGACAAAACACTATCACAGATTGTACAGTTTAGGCATGAAAAAATGCTCTCTCATAGAGAATGTGGCTGCTATGAAGCTGCAGACCATTTAACCGGTACTGCCTTGTATGGAAAATCTTACTATATATTATTGCTAAGTCTTGGTCCTCCTAAATGTAGGAAAAGAGTTCTCAAATCATATGAGGACATAGAAACAATAGCCAAAAATGATCCCAACAGCCAAGATATTTTGAAAAACAATTTACTAGACACATACTACCCAAACAGGAGTACCACTTTGGAAACCATGTGTCTCTATCACGTAGCCCAAAACTTCACATACAAAAATAATGTTAAACCAGATGAAAAGGTAGATGCAGAGTGGTAAATTTTGAAGGCATCTTACTGAAACTTAACAAACACAGATAAATTCATTAAATCAAATTGTCATTAAAAACTCCTCAACATAAAGAACTGTATTACATGTCCCTGCTACAACTTTTTAAACCATGGAGAAAAGAAGAAGGGTTACTGGTTACATATGACTCCTATAAAGACGCACTCAAAGCAAATAAAGCACTATAACACACGTAAACTTTATCCAGTAACAATTCTGCACAATGGACAGCAACACGAAGAAGAACTCCGGGCCCAACTACAAGTGGACTCTCCCAACAGTAGTCAACCTTCTGTAACAGGAAGCCAAGAACCTGTTGGACAGCCACTAATAGCAAATCAGGCAGAATTAGCCATGATAGAAGTAGAAAACACCATGTGTCACTATGAACAAGCTACAGAAGACTTTGCTGTACTGAAATCACAACTGAACAATGAGCAGCGTAGCATTTTCCAAGAAATAACAAAACAAATTGAACATGGTGTGGAACATGAAAATAAAAACTGTACCTGCCAGGACTACAAACCTATACTGCTATACGTGAGTGGTAAATCTGTTTCAGGCAAAACATTCTTAATCAAAATCATCACCCAGTTCCTTCAACATTTGACAAACAACAAACTGTCAGCTGTTGCAACTGCCCCCACAGGTTTAGCTGCCTACAACGTTGGCAGTGTCACTTTACACCGATTACTACTCCTTCCAGTAGAACACCAAAACAAATTAGATTATTGCAAACTTTCCACAGAAGCTGCAATGGAACTATGCAGAGTTTTCAAACAAATGAAAATGCTGCTAATAGATGAGGTGAGCATGGTCTCCAACCTAATATTAGCTTTGATTCACCTCAGATTACATGAGGTCCTCAAAACAGACTACTGAGAGCTCTTTGGAGAAAAACACATTATTGTTTTCAGAGATCTTCTTCAATTGACACCAGTGAAAGCTGAACCTATTTTGAAACCTTAGGGCACAAACTGTGCCGTAAAACTCTTGGCAGCATAGGAAATGTCAACCTTTGGCAACATTTCCAACACAGAGAATTAACAGAAAACATGCACCAGTCTGCAGACCTTACATACGCCAACATTTTAAAAAGTATTAAAGTTTGTGTACTATCTCAAGAAGCACAAGCAATATTAAAAACCAGGCACATCCATGCACTCTATGGCCATAACATATGTGCTTCTGATGTCATGGTACAATTAGCACACACAAATGTCAATTGTATGTCCCTGATGCCAACTCTTGCAAGCTGTTCAAAATTCAATGAAACAATGTTGAAAAAAGAAATGCAACCAATAATTGAAATTCGCTCCACAGATAAACTGGACATACATGGTATGACACTACCCATTTGTCAACAAGTCACAACAAGACTAAATACACTACAAAACTCTATCTCATACACAGCTGGTTTGGAGAAAATATTAAAATTATCTTTAAACTGTAGAGTAATGCTTAAACGTAACCTTGACGTGGACTAGTTATTGGAGCACTTGGTACAGTTGTTGGCTTTCAAACATACCCATGTGACAACAACATTCAATTTGTCAATATTCTCTTTGACAAACTATCAGAAGTTAAAAGGATAGGATGCTCAACAGCCCGCCTCCTTCTTTTCAAAGACATGTATGTACGCAGAGAACAATTTTCACTAACTCTAGCATATGCAGTTACTATTCACAAATCACAAGGTCTTACCCTAGATAAAGCATTAATAGATATTGGTAGCACAGTCTTTAAGAAGGCATGAACTATGCAGCACTTTCACACTTACGTACACTTGACGGGCTATTTCTAATCAACTTTGATGCAAGTAAATTAAATGCAGATATTCCTTGCATTCTGGAATACAATAGGCTTTGTTCACTCCACACCCCCATCTAAAAACCTATCCTGTTCCACAAAAAGCAAAACATTGTAAAAGAAAACTACTTCAAACTGAAACGATACAGGATATCACTACAATTCCTCCACAAAAAAAGAAACTAATACTTCATCAAGTGCCACAACCAAAGAAGAATCTACTGGTCAAAGTAACTCAACGACTTCTTCAAAGAATCAACACAAACTCTGAACAAATGATTTTGACACAGAACTGTCAGGTCCATTCAAATTTTCAAATATAACTGCTGTAAATTGCTATGCAAATGTAGCAATAAATATTATTTTCCAATTGCCACCAATTATTGAGAACATTTACATACACAGTACGGACCAATTGTGTTTGCAAATGTTATTCCTTCATAGAAATGCAACCAACAATCCTGACAACACTTACATTGTTCATGGAATAAGGCAAGAATTGAACTACCGTGCTGGAATGGTGAAATTCACTATAATCTCACAAGAAGACACACAAGAATTTCTAATGTACTTACTACAAGTACTGGAAAACAAAAACATACCTATAAATGAAAACATACAAACACTCTCTGCAACCATGTGGCACAGGAACAAGTCCCTAATGAACGCTTTGTGTATGTATCCATACCTAACAGTGAATCCATTCCATTTCAGCAACTTGTACAAAATGCAAACCATGGCAGCATATGCACTACCTGCAATTCAGATAATCGTGCCACCTTACAAATACAGACACATAGTAAATACGCAATAGTAATGCTTTTACGTTACAATGCAGATGGTACCAAAAACAACTGTACGCTGACTGGACTCACACATGGTCAAGTATCACTTGGTAAGAAAACCTTCACAATAATAGGTATAATCTACCACCCAGGAGTCACAAACAATGCAGGTCACTACACTGCATAGATAAGAAAAAAGAATTGTGGATGGTTCGAATGTAATGATAGTACCATTACTCTAAAGCAGAGTTTGCCAACAAATCTTGTAAATGCTTACTTAATATTTTTAAAACCAAAATGTAATACATAATCTGTGTATGAATATAAGCAAAACTTCAACTTCAAAACCGAGCACAGTTAGAGTATGTCAACATGTATCTAACTGCCCCAAGATTCTGCAACAAGCAAAGAGATAAATAAATACCACTAAAATGTAACACAAAATACACAGTTAGAATATGCCAACAGGTATCTAACTGCCCCAAGATTCTGCAACAAGCAAACAGATAAATAAATACCACTAAAATCAAACAAGAAATACACAGTTAGAAAATGCCAACAGGTATCTAACTGCCCCAAAAAATCTGCAACAAGGAAACAGATAAACAAATACCACTAAAATCAAACAAGAAATATACAGTTAGAATACGCCGACAGGTATCTAACTGCCCCAAAAAATCTGTAACAACCCAACAGATAGATGAATAACATAAAAGTAGAAATAAACAATTAGAATACGCCAACAGGTATCTAATTGCCCTAAAAATCTGCAACAAGCCAGATAGAAGATTAGCAAGAAACAAGAAATAAACAGTAAAACAATGAAAGAAATATATTGTATCACAACATAGAAGTTTTTTTTTAATCCAGCATGGATTTTTTCCCACAGACACAATGATTTAGAAAACAAACACAGAAACTGAACAAATTGCGCAGAACACTGGTTTGAACTATAGTACTTGTAAAGTAGTAAATATGAGGGTCAAAAGAATACAGAAATGTCTATTATGCAATGCAATAACTCATTATGAACTACCTACTCTAACATATGATCTTTTCTTTTATTACAGAGATCGAAAAAGTATGTGTGTTCCAGTTACCCATGTCATGAGAAAACTGCATATGACCACAAAAAACTCAACTAGTAAGTATAAAATAAATAGACTCACAAACACTGCATTCCTTGTTACAAACTCTACAATCTTAACTGCATAGCCTAGCCAAAACTTCACATACAAACTCTACAAATGAAACAGTACACAAACCTTTCGGTTTTGGATATTTGATGGGTGTTTTATTCTATGGGTATGTTATGCTGCGGTGGTTGTGGCCAGGGCCTAGCGTCTTGGGTGCATGGCCTACGGCCTACGGCCGTAGGCCATGCACCCAAGACGCTAGGCCCTGGCCACAACCACCGCAGCATAACACACCTATACTACCAAACATTTTGACTGTGGTGTATGGGCTGCTTATAGGGGATATTAATTACAATAAATCCTCTACTAACAACCCAAAACCATCATACTAAAGTAAAATAGCTGGTAGTGCATTTATTATGTCCGTGGACAGCCGCAAAGACCACGGACATGGCAAACACATCAGGGGAACCTGCCACCTAAACAAATACAGTATTTGACCCATCTCTTACTCCCCAACCCTCCCCAAGCACTTCTGTATACCAACACACTCCCCAAAATTGCATTTTGCCTCTGATCTCTGCCGCACTGTCAGCGGATCCAAGATGGCAAGCGCATCGAAACAATGTGACGCACCTCACGCCTTACTCCAGCCAATCGGCAGACACATCGCGTGCTGCAGACATGACGCAAGCCGATTAGCCAATCGGTATCCTGTCCGCAAAGTGAACAGGGAAGTGAGTCCGCAGAACGGACATAGATATCACACATTTTTTTTGCCTTACATTTTGGCCATTTAAAAAAATGTACTGGACGGATTTACACCAAATTAACAAAAGCACGCTTTCGGGACTAAGCCACCGCTCCTGGCACAAATTTGGTGGAAATCCGTCCAGAGGTTTGAGCTGTAGGCCTGCGCAAAGTTTTTTCCCATTATGTCTATGGGAATAAAATAGATTTTGGGACCCCCTATAACTTTGGTCCCCCGGACCAAGCCTCACCAAAATTTGCAAATTCAGAATGGGCCATATTCTTTTTTTGCAAAGTGTGGTCAGGGTTCGTCCAGGTTGAGCGATGCTATAAGCCACCCAAAGAGAGTTCTTCCTATGGGATTAGCAACTTAACCATAACTACACAGCCACTACCATGGGCTGTGTAATATCATATTGCTGAAATTACTTAGCAAATACTTGTATTCATGATCTCTTTTTCCTTCCATATTATTAAATGTGAAACAAAATGAAATGTAGTTTATAACAAAATAAAAACAAAATATATATTTTGTTCTTCATAATGCAACCAAGTGAATATTGATTGTGTTCACACTATCCAACCATTAAGAGGTTGCATTCTTTAATCATTCTATAGAGAAAAAAAAACTTCTCATTGGAGGGAAAAAAACCTCTATTCTGTCATTTTAATGATTTAACAATAATTATGAATACATAAACAATGAATATATGTTAAAATACTGTACAAACTGAGAAACCTGAGGCGTTCCTCCCATGCTATTCCCAGGGATCCCTGACTCGGGTGGGGGAGGGCCGTCACTCTTGGACTCCAACCCTGGGGGCAGACAAGTGAGGGAGGATCACCTGGGAATGGCACCCTTGGAGACTGTGGGAGGAACGCCCTCAGGCACGAGACATGGTATACCCCCATTCCAATATATCCCTGCCCGACATTCCCGGAGTCATCATGGGATGTTATCGCCCAAAACCCATTCACTACATTTGCCCCTTGACCCTGACAAAAACCTGCATGTTTTTCCATGATCCCTAAGAAAAAATACAACTCCAACAATCCCTTCATCCCCTTCATCCACTATAAAAATCCAAAGATTGAGACAAGGAGGATTGACTATAGTGATATGCTACGGCCCTGTCCCACTAATACGATCAAGCAGGGTCAGGCGCTCAGTCACCATCATGCCCATTCTGCCTTTAGGAAATATGTTCAGTGTCATTCCATGCCCCCCATTTTTTAACCATACTAAGAAGACAAAAAGGGGAGTTATGGAGATCACCCCTGGGAGCCAATGCACCAGGGATTCCTATGGATAGTCACCACCATTTTGTCCCGATAACGAGACCAGGCAAGGTCAGGCCTCCATCCACAATCATTCCCATCTGAAACCTGTTAAGCCTCCCCATCAGTATAAAAGGCAGAGCGCACTTTGAGTGAGCTGGAGAGGCTGAGAGGATTGTGCTGTCCAGAGGATCCAAGGAGAAGTTGCAGAGACCCCGAGCCCTGGGAAGGAACCCTGAGAAGGAGGACAGACTGCGAAGTCACTCACTGGGCCTGTGAGTGCAGGAGAGGCTGTAGTGTGGCAAGAGAGCTGCACCAGGCAGCCTGACTAGGGGCAGCTGGAGCTATCTGACAGGACCCAAGCCAGGGTTAATCCCCTGGGTGTAACATTAAAACCCAGGCCTCTGAGGGGCAGGTGAGACAACCCTGACCCCAGAAAAGCTTCATTGTAAACTCCACAACTCTCAGCTGAACTGGAATAGATACTGATGCATTGTAGACCTTGAAGTCCAGAGACATTTTTTGTATTGAATATTTGTGCAAAGCGGGAGGGTCTGAGCCCAACTGAGAGAGACCCGTGCATGAACCAAATGAGAGGGTTGGAGCCCGACTGAAGGATACCCGTGCGAGAAGCTAAAGAGGGGGCCTGAGCCCAACTGAAGGGAACATGTTTGAGAAGCTAAAGGAGGGGTCCAAGCTGGACTGAGCCATGAGAATTGGAGCAGGGTGGAACACGAGAAGGAGCCGAACTTCTGGGGCAAAGGCAAACCCACTGGAGCAGAACGACCCATCGAGGTACTACAGTAAAGGATTGGTCACCCTGAAGTTCCCTGCAGGAGGTTGTTGCCTCTGAAAAACCGGGAGAGAGCCAAATCCCAGACAAGAAGACTGCATGCTAGCGACCCTCCCTGGTGAATGACAGATTTGGGGAAGCGTGGCCATGCCTGAGGTATTAATTATGACTCCTGAATTGAAGCCGCAAAGTGAATGACCGCTGAAATGCATAATGGTCAATATTAACCCCAGCAAAAGCGAAGTGAAAAGGTGAATGCTTGAAGAGAAAAATGTCTTTGAACTTTTTGCTTATGGTACAGAACTGCCAAGACCAAGAGACACTGGGGCAAATAACACACAAGGAGAGTGGAAGTGAAAGTGGAGGTGGTCCTGCAGAGGACATTAGTAAAAGCCTCACATATTCAAAAGTCTTCGACATCGGTGAAAGGTCTGAGCCCAACTGAGGGATACCTGGAATGTAAATTAAGTTAAGGGAAGGGAACCCCTAACGAATGTGACTAAAGCTTGAGGAAGGGAACCCTTGCAAGTGCTGTGATTACAAGTTCCAAGCCCAGCTGAGATAGAACTACGTGAAATTTTTGTTGAACTATGATTTATTGTGAGATCCAAGCCTGACAGATGGAGACCTATGTGAAGGTTATGTTTTGAGAGGTCTGAGCATGACTGAGGAGACCTATGTGAACTTTTTTGCTTTAAGAGGTCCGAGCCCGACAGAGAGAGACCTATGTGAACTTTTTATTGAGCAGTGAAAGAGCTTTCGTGAACTGGAAAGCCAGTGACCTTAACATGGTAGGCCAAGCGGGCCTCAACCCACGTTTTGAACTGCTTCTTGATAACCTGATCCACAGTGCGATATCCTGCCGAGGGGGGTGCCTTATTACTTGCTGTTCAACGTGAGAATGAGAGCTTACTCAGCCATCTTGATTCTTTATGTTATAACACTGACTTTTCTTTGCATACATATTCCCCTTTACACACTATTTGTATAAGAGATAAGGCAGGCAATAGGTTTTGTTAGTATCGGACATTTTGATTTGACAGAGACTAACTAGGACTGTATTTTCTCTATTATTGGATGGTAGCGACTACTCCCATCATAGCTATAGGGAAAAGTAGGAGTTTTTTCCAGACCTCACAAATCTAATAAAGGTTTTGAAATTGTATCTTTTGTGTCAGTGTCATACTTGTGACACCATGTCTTCCTTACAAAATATTATTTAATATTAATTGATAACACACTCACAGATTAATGTATGCAACCTTAACCAAGACATATAACCTAACTATGTTTCAGTTTTACAAATAAATAAAGGAAGACATGCCAATGGGTGTAACATTATTTTGATTATTAATCTTTTTAAAGTATAGCCATACCTATATTTTAAATAATAGGCAGACAATAAAAACTGTTGTGTGTTAACATATTAACATTTAGCAAAAACAACTAAATAAACTAACATTTCAATTTGTCAATATTCTCTTTGACAAACTATCAGAAGTTAAAAGGATAGGATGCTCAACAGCCCGCCTCCTTCTTTTCAAAGACATGTATGTACGCAGAGAACAATTTTCACTAACTCTAGCATATGCAGTTACTATTCACAAATCACAAGGTCTTACCCTAGATAAAGCATTAATAGATATTGGTAGCACAGTCTTTAAGAAGGCATGAACTATGTAGCACTTTCACACTTACGTACACTTGACGGGCTATTTCTAATCAACTTTGATGCAAGTAAATTAAATGCAGATATTCCTTGCATTCTGGAATACAATAGGCTTTGTTCACTCCACACCCCCATCTAAAAACCTATCCTGTTCCACAAAAAGCAAAACATTGTAAAAGAAAACTACTTCAAACTGAAACGATACAGGATATCACTACAATTCCTCCACAAAAAAAGAAACTAATACTTCATCAAGTGCCACAACCAAAGAAGAATCTACTGGTCAAAGTAACTCAACTACTTCTTCAAAGAATCAACACAAACTCTGAACAAATGATTTTGACACAGAACTGTCAGGTCCATTCAAATTTTCAAATATAACTGCTGTAAATTGCTATGCAAATGTAGCAATAAATATTATTTTCCAATTGCCACCAATTATTGAGAACATTTACATACACAGTACGGACCAATTGTGTTTGCAAATGTTATTCCTTCATAGAAATGCAACCAACAATCCTGACAACACTTACATTGTTCATGGAATAAGGCAAGAATTGAACTACCGTGCTGGAATGGTGAAATTCACTATAATCTCACAAGAAGACACACAAGAATTTCTAATGTACTTACTACAAGTACTGGAAAACAAAAACATACCTATAAATGAAAACATACAAACACTCTCTGCAACCATGTGGCACAGGAACAAGTCCAGAATGAACGCTTTGTGTATGTATCCATACCTAACAGTGAATCCATTCCATTTCAGCAACTTGTACAAAATGCAAACCATGGCAGCATATGCACTACCTGCAATTCAGATAATCGTGCCACCTTACAAATACAGACACATAGTAAATACGCAATAGTAATGCTTTTACGTTACAATGCAGATGGTACCAAAAACAACTTACGCTGACTGGACTCACACATGGTCAAGTATCACTTGGTAAGAAAACCTTCACAATAATAGGTATAATCTACCACCCAGGAGTCACAAACAATGCAGGTCACTACACTGCATAGATAAGAAAAAAGAATTGTGGATGGTTCGAATGTAATGATAGTACCATTACTCTAAAGCAGAGATTGCCAACAAATCTTGTAAATGCTTACTTAATATTTTTAAAACCAAAATGTAATACATAATCTGTGTATGAATATAAGCAAAACTTCAACTTCAAAACCGAGCACAGTTAGAGTATGTCAACATGTATCTAACTGCCCCAAGATTCTGCAACAAGCAAAGAGATAAATAAATACCACTAAAATGTAACACAAAATACACAGTTAGAATATGCCAACAGGTATCTAACTGCCCCAAGATTCTGCAACAAGCAAACAGATAAATAAATACCACTAAAATCAAACAAGAAATACACAGTTAGAAAATGCCAACAGGTATCTAACTGCCCCAAAAAATCTGTAACAACCCAACAGATAGATGAATAACATAAAAGTAGAAATAAACAATTAGAATACGCCAACAGGTATTTAATTGCCCTAAAAATCTGCAACAAGCCAGATAGAAGATTAGCAAGAAACAAGAAATAAACAGTAAAACAATGAAAGAAATATATTGTATCACAACATAGAAGTTTTTTTTTTAATCCAGCATGGATTTTTTCCCACAGACACAATGATTTAGAAAACAAACACAGAAACTGAACAAATTGCGCAGAACACTGGTTTGAACTATAGTACTTGTAAAGTAGTAAATATGAGGGTCAAAAGAATACAGAAATGTCTATTATGCAATGCAATAACTCATTATGAACTACCTACTCTAACATATGATCTTTTCTTTTATTACAGAGATCGAAAAAGTATGTCTGTTCCAGTTACCCATGTCATGAGAAAACTGCATACGACCACAAAAAACTCAACTAGTAAGTATAAAATAAATAGACTCACAAACACTGCATTCCTTGTTACAAACTCTACAATCTTAACTGCATAGCCTAGCCAAAACTTCACATACAAACTCTACAAATGAAACAGTACACAAACCTTTCGGTTTTGGATATTTGATGGGTGTTTGATTCTATGGGTATGTTATGCTGCGGTGGTTGTGGCCAGGGCCTAGCGTCTTGGGTGCATGGCCTACGGCCTACGGCCTTTGGCCATGCACCCAAGACTCTAGGCCCTGGCCACAACCACCACAGCATAACACACCTATACTACCAAACATTTTGACTGTGGTGTATGGGCTGCTTATAGGGGATATTAATTACAATAAATCCTCTACTAACAACCCAAAACCATCATACTAAAGTAAAATAGCTGGTAGTGCATTTATTATGTCCGTGGACAGCCGCAAAGACCACGGACATGGCAAACACATCAGGGGCACCTGCCACCTAAACAAATACAGTATTTGACCCATCTCTTACTCCCCAACCCTCCCCAAGCACTTCTGTATACCAACACACTCCCCAAAATTGCATTTTGCCTCTGATCTCTGCCGCACTGTCAGCGGATCCAAGATGGCAAGCGCATCGAAACAATGTGACGCACCTCACGCCTTACTCCAGCCAATCGGCAGACACATCGTGTGCTGCAGACATGACGCAAGCCGATTAGCCAATCGGTATCCTGTCCGCAAAGTGAACAGGGAAGTGAGTCCGCAGAACGGACATAGATATCACACATTTTTTTTGCCTTACATTTTGGCCATTTAAAAAAAGTACTGGACGGATTTACACCAAATTAACAAAAGCACGCTTTCGGGACTAAGCCACCGCTCCTGGCACAAATTTGGTGGAAATCCGTCCAGCAGTTTGAGCTGTAGGCCTGCGCAAAGTTTTTTCCCATTATGTCTATGGGAATAAAATAGATTTTGGGACCCCCTATAACTTTGGTCCCCCGGACCAAGCCTCACCAAAATCTGCAAATTCAGAATGGGCCATATTCTTTTTTTGCAAAGTGTGGTCAGGGTTCGTCCAGGTTGAGCGATGCTATAAGCCACCCAAAGAGAGTTCTTCCTATGGGATTAGCAACTTAACCATAACTACACAGCCACTACCATGGGCTGTGTAATGTCATTTTGCTGAAATTACTTAGCAAATACATGTATTCATGATCTCTTTTTCCTTCCATATTATTAAATGTGAAACAAAATGAAAATGTAGTTTATAACAAAATAAAAACAAAATATATATTTTGTTCTTCATAATGCAACCAAGTGAATATTGATTGTCCAACCATTAAGAGGTTGCATTCTTTAATCATTCTATAGAAAAAAAAAATCTTCTCATTGGAGGGAAAAAACCTCTATTCTGTCATTTTAATGATTTAACAATAATTATGAATACATAAACAATGAATATATGTTAAAATACTGTACAAACTGAGAAACCTGAGGCGTTCCTCCCATCAAATTCCCAGGGATCCCTGACTCGGGGGGGGGGCATCACTCTTGGACTCCAACCCTGGGGGCAGACAAGTGAGGGAGGATCACCTGGGAATGGCACCCTTGGAGACTGTGGGAGGAACGCCCTCAGGCACGAGACATGGTATACCCCCATTCCAATATATCCCTGCCCGACATTCCCAGAGTCATCATGGGATGTTATCGCCCAAAACCCATTCACTACATTTGCCCCTTGACCCTGACAAAAACCTGCATGTTTTTCCATGATCCCTAAGAAAAAATACAACTCCAACAATCCCTTCATCCCCTTCATCCACTATAAAAATCCAAAGATTGAGACAAGGAGGATTGCCTATAGTGATATGCTACAGCCCTGTCCCACTAATACGACCAAGCAGGGTCAGGCGCTCAGTCACCATCATGCCCATTCTGCCTTTAGGAAATATGTTCAGTGTCATTCCATGCCCCCCATTTTTTAACCATACTAAGAAGACAAAAAGGGGAGTTATGGAGATCACCCCTGGGAGCCAATGCACCAGGGATTCCTATGGATAGTCACCACCATTTTGTCCCGATAACGAGACCAGGCAAGGTCAGGCCTCCATCCACAATCATTCCCATCTGAAACATGTTAAGCCTCCCCATCAGTATAAAAGGCAGAGCACACTTTGAGTGAGCTGGAGAGGCTGAGAGGATTGTGCTGTCCAGAGGAGCCAAGGAGAAGTTGCAGAGACCCCGAGCCCTGGGAAGGAACCCTGAGAAGGAGGACAGACTGCCAAGTCACTGGGCCTGTGAGTGCAGGAGAGGCTGTAGTGTGGCAAGAGAGCTGCACCAGGCAGCCTGACTAGGGGCAGCTGGAGCTATCTGACAGGACCCAAGCCAGGGTTAATCCCCTGGGTGTAACATTAAAACCCAGGCCTCTGAGGGGCAGGTGAGACAACCCTGACCCCAGAAAAGCTTCATTGTAAACTCCACAACTCTCAGCTGAACTGGAATAGATACTGATGCATTGTAGACCTTGAAGTCCAGAGACATTTTTTGTATTGAACATTTGTGCAAAGCGGGAGGGTCTGAGCCCAACTGAGGGAGACCCATGCATGAAGCAAAGGAGAGGGTTGGAGCCCGACTGAAGGATACCCGTGCGAGAAGCTAAAGGGGGGGCTTGAGCCCAACTGAAGGGAACATGTTTGAGAAGCTAAAGGAGGGGTCCAAGCCTGACTGAGCCATGAGAATTGGAGCAGGGTGGAACACGAGAAGGAGCCGAACTTCTGGGGCAAAGGCAAACCCACTGGAGCAGAACGACCCATCGAGGTACTACAGTAAAGGATTGGTCACCCTGAAGTTCCCTGCAGGAGGTTGTTGCCTCTGAAAAACCGGGAGAGAGCCAAATCCCAGACAAGAAGACTGCATGCTAGCGACCCTCCCTGGTGAATGACAGATTTGGGAAGGCGTGGCCATGCCTGAGGTATTAATTATGACTCCTGAATTGAAGCCGCAAAGTGAATGACCGCTGAAATGCATAATGGTCAATATTAACCCCAGCAAAAGGGAAGTGAAAAGGTGAATGCTTGAAGAGAAACATTTCTTTGAACTTTTTGCTTATGGTACAGAACTGCCAAGACCAAGAGACACTGGGGCAAATAACACACAAGGAGAGTGGAAGTGAAAGTGGAGGTGGTCCTGCAGAGGACATCAGTAAAAGCCTCACATATTCAAAAGTCTTCGACATCGGTGAAAGGTCTGAGCCCAACTGAGGGATACCTGGAATGTAAATTAAGTTAAGGGAAGGGAACCCCTAACGAATGTGACTAAAGCTTGAGGAAGGGAACCCTTGCAAGTGCTGTGATTACAAGTTCCAAGCCCAGCTGAGGTAGAACTACGTGAAATTTTTGTTGAACTATGATTTATTGTGAGATCCAAGCCTGACAGATGGAGACCTATGTGAAGGTTATGTTTTGAGAGGTCTGAGCATGACTGAGGAGACCTATGTGAACTTTTTTGCTTTAAGAGGTCTGAGCCCGACAGAGAGAGACCTATGTGAACTTTTTATTGAGCAGTGAAAGAGCTTTCGTGAACTGGAAAGCCAGTGACCTTAACATGGTAGGCCAAGCGGGCCTCAACCCACGTTTTGAACTGCTTCTTGATAACCTGATCCACAGTGCGATATCCTGCCGAGGGGGCGGTGCCTTATTACTTGCTGTTGAACGTGAGAATGAGAGCTTACTCAGCCATCTTGATTCTTTATGTTATAACACTGACTTTTCTTTGCATACATATTCCCCTTTACACACTATTTGTATAAGAGATAAGGCAGGCAATAGGTTTTTGTTAGTATCGGACATTTTGATTTGACAGAGACTAACTAGGACTGTATTTTCTCTATTATTGGATGGTAGCGACTACTCCCATCATAGCTATAGGGAAAAGTAGGAGTTTTTTCCAGACCTCATAAATCTAATAAAGGTTTTGAAATTGTATCTTTTGTGTCAGTGTCATACTTGTGACACCATGTCTTCCTTACAAAATATTATTTAATATTAATTGATAACACACTCACAGATTAATGTCTGCAACCTTAACCAAGACATATAACCTAACTATGTTTCAGTTTTACAAATAAATAAAGGAAACATGCCAATGGGTGTAACATTATTTTGATTATTAATCTTTTTAAAGTATAGCCATACCTATATTTTAAATAATAGGCAGACAATAAAAACTGTTGTGTGTTAACATATTAACATTTAGCAAAAACAACTAAATAAACTAACAAATCTAATTTCCATACTTCTTATATAATCTGTGTCCGTCCTTTGCTTAGCCACCTACACACATGAGAAGTTTATAATGACATTTTATAATGTAAACATCATATTTAAAAAAAAATGTAAACTAAGAATTGTTATTTAAAATTCTATTGGCACTGATACGTGTACAATTCTTCTTATTACTATATGAATATACATTCTAAATTATAAAAATGATGACTACATTACCATTGGATAACTTCTTTCGTAAAGCTGAAATCCGAAAAGCTGAAAAAGCCCACTACAACTCTCGAAATCTCAACTGTGGAAACCACAGCAAGGAACTTCACAAAATCATATCTGAATTTGTCAAACCGACCTGTACCTCAGCCCAATCCACCCCATCTCAATCACTCTGCGACTCGCTCTCTCTCCACTTCTACACAACTGCTCTCGACAGAACAACCTCTCTTAACAACAAACTGGCCCTCCTCTCACTGCCACATAATCCATCCGCCCTATCAACCACCCCCATGCCTGCCACGGCAACAACAACTCCACCCACTTTTGACTCGTTCTCACCAATCTCGGGAGACACATTTCTTGACCTTCTCTCTGCTCGGAAACCACCTGGCTCCTCCCTTGACCCCTGCCCCGTCTCAGTCCTCAAAGAAATATTCTCATCCACCTGCACAGGAGAGTAAGCAAGAACCATCCATAATGACTCCCTCAGCTCGGGAATCTTCCCCAATGCCCTCAAAATTACACATGTCAAGCCTCTTCTAAAAAAAACTTCACTCGACCCCAAAAACTACCGCCCCATCTCAAACACCAGATTCCTTGCTAAACTCATCTATCGAACTGCATACTCCCAATTAAACACCTTTGTTGAATCCAACAACCTCCTGGACCCCGCACAAGCAGGCTTCAGACCATGACACAGAACTGAAACCACTCTGGCCTCAATCTAGGATGAACTTAAGATCACTGCAGACTCTGCAGGATGTGCTGCACTAATCCTCCAAGACCTCTCTGCCACCTTCAACACAATTAACCACTCAATCCTACTTGACTGCCTCCACTACGTAGGAATCTGTGGAAACACTCTCAAATGGATAGCCTCCTTCTTCAACAACAGGAAACAAATAACCCTCCTCTCCACCTTCGCGTCCATCGCCCGACAAGTCAATACTGGAGTACCACTAGGAGCATATCTATCAGCCCTCCTGTTCAACCTCTATATGTCCACCCTTCCCGGAATAATCCGCCCGCACAATATCCTGTGCTATAACTACGCCGATAACACCCAAATAATCCAAAAACTCCTCAACTCAGACTCCAACTCAGCCCGACCTTGCAGCCTGCCTCCTTGACATCGATCATTGGATGACTACAAAACACCTCCTCCTAAACCCAACTAAAACCAAAAATCATGGTGTGCGGCAACACCAAGCTTCTCCCCCACCCTCTACCTTGGCCCACATCAATGGCCAATCCACCCACCTCCTCGGCCACAGTAAGAAACCTTGGATGCACTCTCGACTCTGACCTAACCCTCTCTCACCAAATCAACAACGTATCTAAGTCTTGTCATTACCACCTCAAAGTTCTTAGACAGAGTCTGGGCATACCGTCTCATTAAATTACAAAGAGCACAAAACACTGCAACCAAAATGCTTCTAGCACTAGGCCCAAGATATCACACCTCTCCAGCTCTCAGAACTCTCAACTGGCTTCCAGTTGGACGAAGGGCCACTTTCAAAACCCTACATCACACACCGAGCAGTGCACAAAACCGGCCCGTTATACCTGCAAGGCAAGCTTAAACCATACCACCCACTGCGCACTCTAAGATCAATCACCACCCTTCTTTTAGTGATACCAAACACCAACTCAGTCAGGATAGGAGGATCCTCACTGTCAGCCTTGGCACCCTTTTTATGGAACTCTCTTCCACCCCACATCCGACTCACCGAAGACCTCGCAACTTATGTCCAAACTGGTGCTCACCCACATGATAGGACATAGTGGATGGATCAGAGGGAATGATGGAGTGAATGGAGTCAAAGGATGGAGTATATGGAGTGAATAGTCACAGTAAACAGAAAATCAGAGTTGATCGAACAGGGAAAATAAAGGAGTAAATGGAGTGGATGGAACGGATACAATGACTAAAATGGATAGACTGAATGGAACAAATGGAATGGATGAAGCGGATGGAACGGAAGGAGTGGATGGAACGAATGGAGTGGATGAAATGATGACGTGGATGGATCAGATGGACCGGATGGAACGGATGGATCGGATGGAACGAATGGAGTGGATGGATCGCATGGAGTGGATGGAACGGATGGAGTGGATGGAACAGATAGAGCGGATGGAACGGATGGAGTGGATGGAACAGATGGAGTTGATGAAATGGATGGCATGGACGGAACAGAAGGAGTGGACCAAACGGATGGAGTGGACAGAACATATGAAGTGGACGGAATGGATGGAGTGGACTTCACGAATGGAGCGAATGACATGGATGGTGCGGATGTCACGAATGATGCGGATGTCATGATTGGTGCGGTTGTCACGAATGGTGCGGACGTCATGGATGGTGCGGATGTCACAAATAGTGCAAATGGCGCGGACGGCGTAAATGATGCGGAAGGCGCAGATGATGTGAATGTTGTGGTTGTTGCGGATATTGCGGATGTTGCGGGTGTTGCGGATATTACAGATGTGGATGTTGCGGATTTTGCAGATGATGCAGATGTTACGGATGCTGCTGATGTTACGGATTGTCCGGTTGTTACGAATGGTGCAGATGTTACGGATGGTGCGGATGTTGTGGATGGTGTGGATGTTACGGATGGTGCGGATGTTACAGATGGTGCAGATGGTGCGGATGTTACGGATGTTGCGGATGTTACAGATGGTGTGGGTGCTACAGATAGTGCAGATGCTATGGATGGTGTGAATTGTGTGGATATTGTGTGGATGTTACGGATGGTGTGGATGCTACGGATGGGGATGCTACGGATGGTGCGGATGCTACGGATGGTGCAGATGTTATGGATGGTGCGTAAGTTATAGATGGTGTGGAAGTTAAGGATGGTGCGGAAGTAACGGATGTTGCGGTAGTTACGGATGGTGCAGATGTTACGGATGGTGCGGATGGTATGGATGGTGCAGATGGTATGGATGGTGCAGATGTTACGGATGGTGCGGATGTTCCAGATGGTGCGTATGTTACGGATGGTGCAGATGGTGCGCATGGTGGGAATGTCGTGGATGATGCAGATGGTGCGAATGTCGCGGATGCTGCGGATGCCATGGATGTCACGGATGATGCAGGTGGTGCGGATGTTGCCGAGGCTATACCTGTTCAACATGATGTTACCAAATATCTGTATCCCCAATATATCCTATGTACCTCCATCCCCATATATATCTGTATCCCATATATACCTCTATCCTTCCCGTCCCTATATATATATATATATATATATGTATATATATATATATATATACATGTATGTCACTATGTACGTCCCCACCGTCCTGCTCACAAGCCTGGTCTCAGGCACTTATACTGATAGCCACCATATCACACCACTAGACCTACTCTTTACTATACACCATCATTCAACCAGAACACAGCTATACCCCTGTTAATTTGGCCTAGCTGTTCACATACGAACACGACTCCATGATCACCTCATCATCCTAATAAAACACAGCTAGCTGAAGCACATTCCATCTAGCTTAGGTGTTCCTCAGGTCTAATGCAGCCAGAACCCAGTCTGGGTGTCCACCCACCAGACTGAACATATGCAACTGATTTCCTCAGCACCACACCTATCACTAAGAAGCAGCTATCATCCAACAACTACACCAGCTGCACACATATCTCGTGCACCTACGCACTATGTGACACTCTCTCTCTACCGATATGAACTACGGTTCCCAAGGGCGTTCAACCTACCAGCGCTTTGAGGTCATACCAATGATACATAAGGCGGTATATAAATGCCAAGTAACATAACATAACATAACATAACATTTGTTGTGCGTCACTTTTTGGCCACCTACACACCTAAGAAGCTAAAGGCAATTTTCTTAAACCTACCATACAAAACAACGAAACATACACAGTTTATCAACTGGATAGATAGGACAACGTTTCTGAAAATGTCACACTGCATACAGAAGACATGTATACATTTAACAAACACACCCTTACATTAAGGTATTTACATTTTTTATTTCATTTAGAATATGTTTTAAAAAACTTTGTGTGCATGCTTATTTTCACCACCTATACATATAATAAGTAAAAACTGTTTACCTACATTGTTCCCTAAAACTCTTATTGGTAATTACATTTTATTTATTTTTCAAACATTGTACCATATGGTTTTTGTATCTATACCCTACTGTTTACTTGTTTATTATGTAAACAGTCATGCCTTTCTACACTCCCTCACACTCAAGATAATGTATATGTAACCTAGCACTTAGAGGGAACACTTCTACAAATTAAAATATACAGTGTTTTACACAATAAAACAGAAGTAGAAGATTGCAGAATTCTGTTTTCTCTTCTAGTTTATATACTCTTCAGAATATTTCCTCTACATTTATTTCATACTATTTTTAAAGTACATCCAAGTAACAATCCAGCTCCAGCTTTATTTAAAACACTGTTTACCCGATTCTTCCATTACACACTTTTATTTTGCATGTTTATGTCCACAAAGCTTTTTATACATATATTTCCAAATGTTGGTTCTAACATCATTAAACAAGCATTCTTTAAACACTTTGGCAATCTTGCTTGGTGTGTGACTATAGAATCACCAAAAACAAGCTGATCTACTTCTGTATGCACCCATGTTGTGAACATTCAATGGATGCCCCTTCATGAAAAAGAAATGCACACGTTTTAAACTTTTTCTTACTAACAGAAACTTGACCACATTTAAAATTCATTCTTGACATGCTAATTTTCCTACCATCTACACTGTATCTTTGAAAAATAATCAATACATGCTTATTAAAAACTGGATTTTGCAGTGTTTAATGTAGATTACAGCCACAATCACCGCATTGCATGTCATTTGATGCTTCAGTTACAAGATCAGAAAAATGTACATTTTTCTGATCAGGGTTATGCACATACACACATTCTACTCTAGATCTTTAACATAGATCTAGAGTAGAATAAGCATTCTTACATTGTGATCATATATGATTCCTCTCATAACTAATTCCTACATACATATGTATTCTAACAGTTTCCTTCACTAATAAATGAAAGACAGTCATTAAAAATGATTGACTATCTACCGGTGTATATTGAGAATATTGTTGATTTGCACTCACGACAACTCCTACATTTTGCATAGACATAGCTGCATCTCTTTTGTGGAAGCTATTTCTTGCAGCAAGGCAGTCATTTGAAACAACATACACAAAGCAAATAGCATTCAACTCTTGTTTCATTACTAAATCTGCAATGAGAGTATGCTATAGTTGAATAACACTCCAACTCTGTTCACACTATTGTTTTTTAATCTTACAAGGACTGATTACATTTGAATGTACTTTCACTGACTCCTTAAGTTTCCTGGAAGAGTGCTTTGCAGGTACAGGTACACTGTTTAGGCGAGGAGCATACAGTACACATAACCTATTATATTCTTCAATGCAAGAAATGTCAGCTGTCACTTTTCTTTCGTCAAAATGTATTAAAAATAAACCTTCTATATAATTTCACATGTGAGAAATCGACATATGACATTCCTTCTTTAAACACTGTATGACCAATGTCAATAAATGCTGCTTCTAAAGTCAAACCTTGTGATTTATGAATCGCTAATGCATAAGCAGAACACAATGGAAACTGTGCTCTTTTCAAAAAGGTATCTGTAAAAGCATGAAACGTGCACATGTCAGAGAAATCAAATGAGATCCTTCTACACAATCAGACTTAACTTCAACATGTTGAATATCTGTACTGTGGCGAAAAGTGTGAAATGCAATCACTCTTCCTATTGTTACATTGACTGGACCGATTTCTACATTCAAGTTCCTCTTTAACACTACTTATGCATTGATGCACAGTTTAAAACTCCTTCCAGACCTGCTGTTTTAGAAATTGAATTCTCTAGTTGACCTAATCAAGTTTTTGCCCTATTATCTAACTCTAAAGGCATACAATCTGCACATCACATGATTTTATCTTCACAATATTTTGCTTCTCTGACAAGAGTCTTGTAGGGTTAAACTTGTTACACTCTGCAAGTGTGCACATCAAAGCAACACAAGAAATGTTTCTTTTCTTAAGAATCAACCTGACATCAGACAGACTGCAATCTGCATGAAACATGTTAGAAACCAGTCTTCCCTGTAAGACTGCTTTCACATTTTCATCAAGAACATATATACAAATCTTATTAAGCATTTCTGCATACTCTAAGTCTGCAGATTGCTTCATATTAATGGTACATTGCTGGAATTCAAAACTATTCCAAAGGTTAAAATAACCAATACTTCCTATTCTTTTTTGAGTATCCTTATATTGCAGCATTCTGAAAACTAGTGGACATTTCACAGGAGTTAATTGTAACATGTCTCCACATACAAGCACATTGTAGTCAGTCTTCAAAACCTCTTGCATACGCAGGTGAATGAAAGCTAGCATTGAGTTAGACAACATTCTTACTTCATGTACAATCAAGGTATTTAACTGGTAACATCCACTGGTGATGTACCGTAGGACATCCTACTTTAAATGCTGCTAAGCCTGTTGAAGCAGTTTGAATACATGACAAAGAGGAATCCATTACATTTTGGATCATAGCTCTTATTGCATGAATTAAAAAAGATGTACCTGTTCCTGCTTGTCCACTACATGGTATGTATTGTACACAAGAACATTCACATTGTCTATGCACTAAACTATGTAAGAACCTATTTTTAATTTTAGAATAAACTTCTTTTTGTTATACAATAAGTTTACTAACAATTTCATCACAATTCGCATCTGCAACTTTACTTTGTTGCATTTTACACTATGTCCTCCATAGCAAGCTCAACATCAGTTTGAATAATTGGCTCACCAAGCACATTTTGACTTCCTACTGCAGAATCCTGACTACCCACAACAGTCTCTTTTGCCAATTCAGTTGCCAAATTGTATCATAAAATTATTTTTCAAAAGTTTCAAAAACTACCAACCAAATCACCCTCTGCAAGCCATGTGAAGAAAAACTGCAAAAGACAACAATAATAGAACTCCTTTTTCTCTGCAGTTTGGCTGGACAGTTTCATTTGGTTAATGAGACTTGCCTTCCCATGTCTCACTAGACAATTACTACATCTGTGTACTTAAAAACATTCTCTATTATTGTTTGCTTCAATTTTTTTGATATGAATAGCATTGTGCTAAACAAAGATCCTCCAACATTTCAGATCGAATTGGATAATATGTATCAATCAAGTTGGTTTTCAATATCTCTGTACTGTCAGGTACTGCTTCAGCTAACTGCTTAATTTCACTCAAAGGCCTCAGTAAACAATTTCTACTACTAGCTAGTTGAAGACTTAACCAAACTAGGCAACTAGTTAGCAGATCAGCAGCTTCATGGCTACCACACTCTCTGTGGAAGCAACTTCAAACCAAAGCTTAGACGTTTCTGACTAAGACTTTTATCTGCTGATAAATCTGCCCATACTTCTGCTGCATTGCTCTTTTCAGCTTTTGTCATGAATGCTGTAATATAATGAGCAACAGCTGTTGTATCATAGCAATAAACTGTACATTAGTATTTGCATTCCATAGTTGATCAATGACAAGATCATAATCATTAATGAATTGGTATTCCTAGCTTCTTTTCCTGCTAACTTACCCGTAACATGCTGTTGAACAGATGGCATTAACCTATTCACTCGGGCAACTGGTGTCACATGCCTTGTAAAGCCAAATCTGCACTGAGTGTTTCACTTGTCTTTGCTTTTGTAATTTCTCTTACAGTACGTTGCACATGAGTGCCTTTGAAATCTTTCCATCTTGTTCCGTAGAGCTGGATTGGAACAAGTAACATATTTTTCAATACACTCCATCACACAGCCTTCACTGTCCTAACCATACTGAGGAGCATCTTTAATCCTCAACAGCATATGTATATGTAGAGCCCCATATGCCTGGTACTGTTTCTTCTGAAAGAAATGCTCCACAGGGCCTAATGGAACATTTTCTTTATTACATATGAAGTGTATCATGGCTAGAAATCTGTGATGAAAGCACCGCAATACACTGTCAGGTTTCATGGAACACAATTCTTCTGTCATGTGTTATATGTTTTCTTTCTGTGGATTAGTTTCTTGAATCTACTCTGCAAGATCATCCCAACCATACTCTGCGCAACTTAAATTCACAACCCAAGTAGGAGGGCCCAAGTTTCTGATCATGCATCTAACCTTGGAGTATCTCCTATACCAATATTCTTTAGTTCCTCAGATTGTAACAAGAATATTCGTAAGTTTGCCTTCAAAAACTTCATTTTTTAATTTCACCTGTTGCATCATCTCACATGCAGAAAGATTGGGAAATCTAGTTCCAGTCTGAAGTTTATGAGCAACAGCATAACATAATTTTGAAAATTCACTTTCATACAATGGCCCTCATTACAACACCAGCGCTAAACCATGGCGCTATTAGCACCATGGTTGGTGCTGGTGTTGTAACAAGTCCGCCATGGTGAAATGGGGAAATACCGCCCCATTCCAAGGTTGGCGGGGCGGTATTTCCCCATTTCACCGTGGCCCTTCCCCATTCCCATTTTTTCCCCATAGGGCTCAATGGGAATGGGGAAGGCGGCAATTACGGTACCACAAATTGCGGTACCGTAATTGCATGCGAGGTCCCTTTGCGGGTCCCTACTTTAATGGCTGGTCCAGACCAGCCGTTCAGGTCGTGTCCCGCAAAGGGACCTCGTAGTAAGGCGCTAAGTGGTTAACGGCGCTGCAGCCTTTTACGGCGCCGTTAACCACTTAGCACCTGGGTCGTAATGAGGCCCAATAAGTGAAAAATATATTTAACATTGATGCAGAATACATTCTTGTACAATGATATTCTCAAGCAGAGATTTGCACCTTCCCATTATCTTAGCGTTTCTATCGTCTTTTCCCAGACACTGATTGGTGCACCTTTCTTTGCTTTCATTAGATACAATTCTAAACTATCACCCGTGACTTCACATGAGTGTAGAGGATGATTAGTGTAATGTTGATACAAATTATTCCCTTCTGCAACAGATATATGCTGAAACTGACCGTCTCTGCTTTTATTTGTTGTCTCTACATCAAGCATAGACAACTGTGATACAGTCAGGCTACCTTTGTATAAATCATTGTTCTCCAATAAAAATGCCAATGTGTTTTTCACTTTTCCAATATCTATAAGCTGTTGCCAAATGTTCTTATCTTTAGTGGCAACACCATTTACTAAAAAAAACAAAGAATCTGCAATGTCAAGATTCACTCCTAGAGTTTCACATTTTCTTCAAAATTGAGAGGTAAATATACAACTTTGCATCTCACACATTGCACTAACGCTTTCTTAGGCAGATTTGACATCGTTCAAACACAGATAAAGTTATTTCTAAACATCTTCTACGCTGTGTTTAATTTTCTTCTCATTGCACACTAGTTGCACTTGAGACGTATAAAAAGTGTATCAACAAGATACGGAAACAATGTCAGGACTTTCAGTAGAAGACAACTCAAACATTGCAATACTTTGTTTATACTGTTCAAAAATCTGATCCTTTGAAAGCATAGGATCATGATTTCTACTTCTTGTAAGTGTTTTATCTATGTACACATACTCCTTTAAATGCACACCGTAGAAAATAAACTTTCAACAGTTCCAGTCAAAAGTGTTTGATTTAAAACTGCAAGAGACATACTTGATGTTTTGCAGTCATACAGTTTAACTAAAAGGTAGCTTATGTTAGTATGATGTGCAGCCAACATCTGTAAATATGATGAAACTGATTCTTACATCTACTTTTATCAAGACAAGCTAGAGAGTGACCCAGAAGTCAAGTATTTTCACGAACTTCACAATCATCAATTCGTTGTAGCATCTTGATCTGTCTTTGAACATTATCATTTTTGTGCAAAACTTGCAAAAATCTCTTTAAGACTTTACAAGAAAAAGTATAAATATCGCACAATGAATTGCACGTCCATACCTCACAATGCTTCTTTAGTTTTATTCTAGATTCACCTAAACTTTCCATTTCTGTATTATCACACATTACGATTTCTTCTTTTTAGAAATCACACCATTTTGGACTTCATAGCTGTGTCCATGCTCATCAATAGCTTGGAGAAGATTTTTAGCTTGAACATAACTCTCCTCATTAAAGAATCCTTCTGTATGAGAAGTGTGTTTCCACTCTCCACCAAACATGTCACATAAATAGTCACATGCAAGTACATGAACTCTTTTTATATTTGTATAGAATGGTGTAATTACCTTAAGTAATTTCTTAAGTGTATTCAATATGAAAATGAACAATATCTGTTTCATATCAAAAGTAATTATTACTTCTACTTTTATCTTTTGCAAAAAACACTTTACCACGTATAAAGATTTTGGTTTCACACTGCTCCCAAGATTTGTAAAAACTCGAGAGTGATACATTTTCCTATTTATATCTTTATTCCTCTGTTTCAAATTGAAAGCGCATTGGCTGCCTTTTCTTCTAAAAATCTTTCTTTTTTTACAAGCTAGAAACATATTCCATATATTTTCTCATTTCTTGCTTTTTAATGAAAACATTCTCGGTTCCATGACTTTTTCTCAGTTGGCATATCTCCTATTTGAAATTACAGATTTGCAAAACTTTGATCAATACAGGTATTGTTGTATTATCTACAGGATTTATATCTACAGATTTACCAACACTACTTTTTAAAATATTACATTCTACAACTATATTTCCATGCACACGATTCTTTCTTATGGCATGTTGTTGTTGCTTTTTTGATAGCATCTTACAAAAAAGCTGTATAAAAATAAAATGGGAATGTTAAAAGTCACACATTGTGTTTCTTTATATTTTCAATATACAATACAACGTTCATGCCCTTGCTGACGAGCACAGACAGGGTTTAACAGCCCCGCAGCCTCGGCTTTATAGGGCCAAGCAAACCAAGTTCTTCAGATAAGACTGCAGGACGTAAAACCCTGTGTCTGCCTGCTAGCCCAAGCATAAAAGTTATTCACACCTCAGGGTTTTCCTGGGATGCAGATTATTTATTTTTTATTCCTGACAGGAGATGTGCTGAAGTGAAGCACATCTCCCATAAGAAAAAAAAAATTGCCATCGCCATTCAAATCAAAAAGGGACTACATCCCTTTTCGGATGAAGGCAACGATGGAAAACCTTCCTCAAAATGACTGCTGTGATTCAAAAAGGATCTTCAAACTAATCACTACTACTGCTACTTAACAAAACATATCAGCATGTATATCCTCCCTCCACTAGCCATCCCCACTCTCACTAAAGTTTAAATGGCCAAGACCCGTAGACAGCCCCATAAATCTACTTTACCAATCCTAATCAATATTACTGTTACCCTATACCACTATACATTCATCAAATACTACCTCACATACTGTACACAAGAATTCAGAGTACAATTCCCAAACAACTTCTAAATAGAAGAAATGATCACTGGAAACAACATGTACAGAAAATACCATCATTTCTTCATTCACATTAATAAACATGTTGCAAAATAATATGTAAGACCCTTTCCTTTCATATATCAACCAACTATTCCTTCATCTCTAGTGTGTCCTCAATTCATAAGTAACATGATAAGAGACCATAACTTCAAGCTAACAAACTGCCACTTAGATGCTCCACCAAGCTCCAGTTTTCACACCTTAGATGCCTCTACTAAACAACTATAGGCCAACTGCAGGCACAAACTATTGAGTATATTATTGGTCACATACTGGCCCATGCCACATCCATTCTTCTCCCTCCACCCATTGAATTATTCCTCCTAGCCAGTCTCATCAAAAAACATGCAATATGAACTACCTCACCTGTGACCACCTACTTCACCATAATAAGCCAATGGCCTGACCCACTTCCTGTTTTCACCAACAAACTAATCACTAATACTGCTATTCACCAAAACATATAAACATGTATGACCTCCCTCCAGTTCCGATCCCCACTCTCACTACGGTTTTAATGACCAAGTGCCTTGACCAGCCCCACAAGGCTACCCCAGTGTACCTCATCAATAATACTGTTGCCTCAAATCGCACTATACATTTCATCAGTAATACCTCACATACTCCAATCATAACTTGAGACTACAATTCCCAAACAAATTCTAAAGAGAAGCAATGTTCACTTGAAACAACATGACAAACATTTGCATAATTTCTTCATTCACATTCATAAAGGTGTTACAAGATCATATAAAACACATCTTTCCGTTGATATACCAACCAACCATTGATGCTTCTCTAGTGTGTTCTCAATTAATGAAAAAAGTAATAAGACAAAAGAGCTGCAACATAATGTACTGCCACTTAGTTGTTCCACCCAGCTTCAATTGTCACACCTTACAAGCCTCTCCTTAAAAGCTGTAGGCCAACTCAAAACAGACAGCATTCAGTCTACTGCTAGTCCCATAACTGTGCCCTGTCACAACGTTCCTCCTCCAACCACCCATTTAAACAGTCCTTGTTATCCGTTCTCATCACAAATAACATGTAACGTTAAGCACCTCAACTGTTTCCACCTATTTAAGCATGATAACCCACTATGCTGCCTTTCACCTAAACCTGAATGTCCAAGTGCCCTGGCCAGCCCCAGAAGGCTAGCTTAGGGAACCTCATCAATCTGTTTGCCCAATCCCACTATGCACCCCCATTGATTTTATATCTCCCTATATCAGTGCATTGTGTAACAACATATTGCATTACAAGGCAAGAAACAGAAATAGATTGCTGCACTTCCATAGCACACAATTTCCAAGCAAATTGCGAATCTGCCAAATATGGTTCTTAATTATTATTTCTAAATTACTACCAACAATTACATGAGAGTGGAAATACTGCAGTATAAGAAATGCCCCATCTAACTTTCCCATTAAGCTAGCATAATCCACAAATCTCCACAATTAATCAAAATAACATTGTTGAACATCATAACCAATTTCACATTCAACAGGTGCACTGCCTCATAAAACTTCTCAATTTTAAAGCCACATTCAAACACTGCCACGATTCTAAGACAGTACAAAATCACCAATATAGGGTCACAGAAAAACAACTTAATATCCAACTACAAAGAACGCACAGAGACACAATGCTTGTCAAGGGTAGGGTTAGTCTGTTACTCTCCTAAAAATACTAAAGCAAAATATGAAAAACTGTACTTTACAAACAATATTTATACACTTCACCAACTTAGACAACTAAACATAATTAATCTATCTTATAAATACAACAATTAAAATGTACATAACATATTTAAACCACACTATCACTCTCGGGATGATAGCTCAGGGACAACCAGCTTGCCTTAGAAGCAAGACAACGCGGAGCAAAACAGGTTTAATCCCCAGGTTCAGGCTTAGAAACCTCTGGGTATTAAGCGCGATATAAATAACCAATTATAATTACCTCCTGCTGCTCCGAGTAATTAATAGATCTTCATCATAGCCAAACATAAACCAAGTACACACTGCAGTTTTGGGATCAGTCTGTCAAATGTTCACAAATGGGTGACATTCATAGCTTTCACAAATCAAAAGAATTGCACAAAAATTCCGAACATATTTTTATTACAACCTATATCAATCAATAAGCCCCAACACAATCCTTAAAAGAATACTTTCTACAATATTTACACACTGTATTAAAACATTTCTTTTTCTTAATTTGCCAGATAACATAGCCGTGGCTATAACCAAGGTTACATGATGAAAACCCACCTATTGACGCCGTTATACGTACATTTTTCAAATGCGCTCAAAACCACATATTACAAAGCTTTCAAAATCAATTCACATTAGTCTTCAGGTGAGAACATTCAAACAGAAACACATGTTCAAATCCGTGCAAAAACATCCATAATATAATATGATCACTGCACCAAAATACAAACAGCTATAACCGCGGCTACAACCAACGGCTTATACCCGCGGTTAGCAAAGCCCACCACAAAGTATGACATATGGTTGGAGCATTAATACTTGTGGATCGAGTCAACCGCTAGTAGTCACGACAACCCATAACCTTTTTTAAAAATTCAAAAAGAAATATTGACATGCTGTAAGAATTCAAACAACATAAAGGTACACATGAGGTCATGGAATCAGAAACACATGTGAAATTGTGTAGTGTAAAATCAATAGAACAACATGAGCAATGCACAGAAATTGGAATTGTTATACCCGCGGCTAAAGCGATACTCATTAACGCGGCTACATCCACCAAAAATACACAGCGTCACATTGCCTCAATCGTACCCGCGGCTATAACCCATCCTACGGTTGGTACCCATAATACATCTGAAAGGATACAATGGGCCTCATTACGACCCGGGCGGTAACCATGGTGCTATTTGCGCCATGGTTTCCACCGGTAAACTACCGATTCCGCCATGGTGAATGGCGGAATTACCGTCCCATTCCAAGGTTTGCGGGGGCGGTAATTCCCCATTCACCATGGCCCTTCCCCATTCCCATTTGAGCCCCAATAGGGCTCAATGGGAATGGGGAAGTCGGTAATTATGGTACCACAAATTGCGGTACCGTAATTACCTCCAAAGTCCCTTTGCGGGTCCCGTCCTTAACGGCTGGTCCTCCCTTAACGGCTGGTAAAACCAGCCGTTAAGGGAGGACCCGCAAAGGGACCGTGGAATTGGGCGGTAAGGGATTACCGGTACCGGTGCCCTTACCCGTACCGGTAATCCCTTACCGCCCGGGTCGTAATGAGGCCCAATGTTTCTTTGGCTGCTACCGTAAATGCGCTATTAAAAAAACAAAGACGCCAAAGATATTTTCCTTTTCCAATATACTTAAAATGTTACTTGGGTGGCTATTCAAAGAGACTTTGGGTTAATTTACCAATATGTAACCAACACATATATTTTCAATCAGAGAAATACTCTTCACCTCTATTACACTTCAAACAATCTTGGAACATTTCTCGGTGCTCTTTCTTTAGATGATTAATTAATTTCTTTTCCTGAAAAGAAAAAACCTGTGCTCAGTGTGAAAATTATTTCTCCACAATCACAGCATACACCTGTCATTTCAAACACTTGCCTAAAATATTATAGAACCAAACAAAATGTGTAAGCCAATGCTTTGACAGCATATCACCTCTCTCCTCAACATCACTATCAACCCCAGTCTCAAAATTCTCAATGTTTTATATATCAAATGAAACAATAAATATACCCCCAAAAATAGCACAATCTCCTAATACTATACCTCACTCTCAAGCAATTCAAATGCACTATATGGAAAAACATTTGATATGATGATACAATATAATTTACACTTTTATTGGCACAAAAAAACATCAAAAGCATTTTATGATAGGTTCAACAGTTCAACAGCATCTGAGGTACTTGACATCCTATTGGCAGCTACCCACTACACAGACAATGAACAACCAATCAGAAAGTAAATACAAACATTCGACCTTCTCTCTTCATGTACTCTTCCTCAATTGCTAATTGTAATATCGGAAGTAAAAAGCATTATTGTGTTCAACCGCACTAAAAGGAAAAAGTACATAAAATGGCCAGAGGACAATTATCCTACAAAGGGAGAAATAAAAAAGAAGACACTGAAGAAAATGAACCAGAAGAAAATACATCAGATTCAGGATTTTGTAAATCCATTCTTTATTTATGTACAACGAGACTAATAATAACACTGTAAGGAACAAATATTGTTAAAGTATATTTAACATAATACCGCTTGATAATGAACATTGGCCTAGGCGCATTCGCATCGCACTGAAAATAACATTTAAATGTACCTGAATGAGGATGACTACGCCGCCATTTTAGAATCATCTGCCATTTTGTTTAACTCCTGTTTTTGACTCATGTTAAACTTTGTGTTTTCAGCTGCAGCAGGGAAAAATGAACTTTACACTGTGTCAACGCAGATAAACATGTTGTGATTGCTCAGAGTGTATTGTTTGTCCTGCACTAAGAAACCTTGGAGCTAGACTAGAGTTGAACCAAACAGTAATTTAGATGTTGACTATAACAATAGTGTCATCCTTATTCAAACAGCGGAACAGAATGCCGAATAGCTGAAACCGTGTGCCTTTGCAGAAATCTGTGTGTACGTTCCTTGAAACTGGATTAACTTTAAGCTTGAAAACAAATGTTACCATTGGGCTATGTGTGCAGAAAAAAACCTGTCTAGTGTTTGAACCTTGTATGAACTGGGTATGAACCCTAGTGAATAGGTAACTCGAAGAGGGGCTGGACGATTTAACTGGGATTGTTGCAAATAAGTATAAATACTGAAGTCTTTGTAATGTCCAGCACTCTCTCCCCACACGTTGCCTGTCGGTACACACTTTGAGGCTTTTAGAGCCATAGCTATCTGCCTATTAAAATTGTACATGTACCTCTGAACTCGTGACTGACGTATTTACATTTTGATGCTACTAAGCTTTGATATTTCTTTTGATCCTACATAATCAGTCACCATAGAGATATACTATATCTACTGTCAAATGTCAATACAACCAAAACAAATATTTTTTAAAGTGTATTATACCTAATATTGTTTACAAATATTTCAAATATTTTCAAACAGATTAAGAAGTAATTCAAGTATCAAGAATATTCAAGCAAGAAGCACCAAAAACAATACCCACAAACCTAATCAAATAAATTAAAACAATGATTAATTGATATTCAAAAATAAGTATAATCAATGAAAAGGGACATTGAAAATGTAAGACAAATCATGGGCAGTAAAAATCCAGATAATTGGGCCAAAGAAAAAGATATATCTTGTGTTCCTACAAAAAGAAAAAGAAAACCCACAACACCTCCAAATAATTTTGTTTTCAGCAAACCTTGTTTGCCTATTTGTTTACCTTTTTCAAATATGTACACTTATGCGTATTATGAATGCATACATTTTTTTAAAAATGTTACAATAACTGTTTACAAACACTACACTAAATACATCTTAAATATTTGTTCCACATTCATTAGTTTCCCAAAAATATGTAGTATAGCTGTGGCGTGATATAAAGCAGTTAGAGCTGCAGATTACTCTTTTTTAGGGGGCTGTGCGGCAAAGGACTACTGTAAGCATATGCATAAAAGGAAATACCACAGAAACAGCTACCCGCCTACACACATGCTAGGTATGTCTAGTTGCACAGAGTGCTACCTTTCATGTCGATTAATTAATTACGACAGAAATTGATAGAGATATACATCTTTTAATTCATAAATACAAACTACTCAAAAAGGTTTATGTTAAAAAGAAAGACAAAAATGCATTTTGCTTGTACATAACATTACATAAAAGAACATATACTGAAAATCAATTTTCTCAACCAGTTTGTTTAAACTTAACACAATCATCATATACTGGTGATGTTGTGGGGTTAGTAGAAGTGTGAGGTGAACATCTTGTCATTAAATAAAACCTCAAACAACAATTTACTGTCCTTGACTTTGCTGACACCAGAAAGTGTGTTTCTAGGTCCTGGCGAAAGTTAATAAAGCTCTGTAGCTGGTTTTTTAATGCTATCAGGCATGTGCTGGACCCGTCTTCATGACTTTTTATACAGATATCCAAAATTGGAATTCAGAAATAGTTCATTGGTTGATTCCCTTCGGGAGTGACAATCTAAAAACCAAAATGAGAGACCGTATTGGTAATAAAATAAAAACATTGTATCTCTATAAATGCGCACATGCAACTAATTCGACTAACCTTTTTATAATTTGATTGACGTTGTTGGCCTTGATTTGAATATAAATGTGGACGGAATTCGATAGTCCAAACTGTGATTTCTTCACAATAGTTAGAGCTGCAAAAAACAAATGCACTTTTTGAAAATATTTGTTTCCCATTTCCCACTTAATTTATTAAGTAAGAGAGGATTAATGGAAAACTAATTAAACAAGCTGAGAGCAAAAAGCAAAAACAGGGAGATCTTAAGCAATGAACAAAATAAATTGAATAAGTATCTCAAGTGGCACAATATGCTGTTCTCGGTTGCACTTCAATGTTATCTGAAAGGCATTAGATATATGTTGTGCTTTTAAAGGAAGCGTACCACTTACTCCAAGCAGAATATGCTTGTGTATAGCTTCATTTGGTCACGGACGGAATTTCACGTGTTCTGTCCCATCATGTTGGAGTTTGGGAATCGCCTAATCTATCAATGAAAGTGCAAAGATGTAACAGCCCATAAAAAGCGAGCAGGATGCTGTCTGTCCAAATATCACAAGCGCGTTATTTAATAAAGGTACCTACATTCAAAGCTTTTAGATAAGCGTTCTTGGTCCCGGGCGCTGCTGTTGCTTTGGCAGGGATTGCGTGTTGTTGCTGCTACAGCTGTGGCTACAAAAAATCCAACAATGCCCCATGTTTTGTAGCGTCAGCTATAGATTTGTGTGTTTTTTTTTAATAAACCGAGCATACAATATTAATAACAAAACAGACAGTAAAAAGAGTACATGAAAAGAGGGTACTTTTTGCGCATTACAGCTATAGCTATAATAGTATAATTTAATTAACCTGCAGCTTGGATCTTCCCCCAGTCGTTGTTGAGGGTGGCCACGCCTCCAAAATCCAACAGTCCATTCGTCAAGATCATAGACACTGTTATTGATCTATGTTTAAAAAAAAAGAATGACATCCTTCTGTCTGAATAAAAAGAAAACATAATCAGTTAAACAACACACAGACTTCAATAAACACAATTTAATACATACTTTTTTACCCACATATTTTGTATACAGTGCATCACATGCAATATGTGTGAATACAACACTGTTGTTCTCTTTGCACTTACTAATCATTGGGTCATTGGGAAAACAAATCCAAATTGGATTGAAAAAAAAATAAAGAAATATAATAAAGTATAAGAAAATAACACTACAACACACAAACAGGATATATAAACTGGGTGAGACTAAACAAAGGACATTATACTGGGTGGTTGCAGGACAGAAGATGGGGAAGGTTAAGTAAACTTGGAGAACAAAAGAGAGTTGGGTGGGATAATACAACAATCATACAGGTAGAAACACTACTAATGTCATTTTTTTTTAAAATGAACACCACTACAGGTAGTTGACAATATAGAGGCATTGTCTTTTTAGTGTTGTCATTTTAATTGTTTTACATATTCCTCCGTGGTTTGACATTCTAACATGTCCGACCACGAGAGTACCAGTAGTGATGGCGTTATCGTTTGGGAACCCAATAGCAACTGGGATGAAAACCACTGCTGACAGTTGACACTTCTTTAAAGTCAAAGAACACTGTTTCAGTAAAGAGGCAGAGGAGGTACTTTGCACCTTCTGCAGCAAAACTCTACACCGTGGGCCTTCCACTGTTCCATCTCAAAGCCCGGGAACATCTATTATGATTAATCATCTAGTGCGAGCCCATTGGGATGACATTGATGATGTCTATCGGAAATTGCACAAACATCATGAAAGAAAAATCCATGGGTCCCATTCCTTGCATAGACAGAGATCAGCATCACCTGAATCACCTCCATCCACCAGAGCAACAACATCTCAAACTGCAAATGAAGCCTCAACTTCTGCAGCAATGCCAACTGCACAGCCTCCTATTTTACCCACTCCTGATATTTCCATGATGCAATGCCTCGAATGGGTTGTCAATGGAGGTGCCACATTTAAGGAATGGGAAAGGTTAATCGCTGAACACCACATTATCTTTCATCCTTAATTATTTTTTATATATAATTGTTTTCTCCCCTTCAATTGTCCGATACAAAGACTAGGATCATCAATAATGAGAAACCATCTAGTGCAGATTCACTGCAAAGATTTGAATGATGCCTACCCGAAATCACAGAAGCACGACAAAATAAAAATGCATGAGGCTCATGCATTACATGCAAAAAATCAGCACCATCTCCAGCACCTGCATCCACCAGTACAACATCACCAACACTTCAAAGAAGCCTCAACTTCTGCAGCAGTGTCAACTGCACTTTTCCAACAGTACCACTATGTTCTGACTATAGGTTGACGTTTCACAGGAGTTCACTGTGCAATATCTAGTGAGAGTCCACTGGGATGATGAGATCCATACAGTTACGATAAAATACACACAAAAGAAATTACTAAAGTAAACTTGTAAACCACCTTCAATTCAACTACCTCACAAAACACTCTAAAGACCTAAGAGTATTGCTTACCTGAAAGTGCATTAAAATTACAATCAAATAAACCTCTCAACCTCAATTACATAAATTGAAAAAATACATTCCTGCATATAAATGTCATTAATTTTATAGATCTATATTTCTAAAATGTAAAAAAATACATTAAATACATGTCACACAATCAAAACAGAAAAAAACAAATCATAATAACCAACTGATAACATTGGTAAATACGACTAACACACATACGACTGCAAATAAACCTTCACAAATGTAAACAAGTATTAACACTGTAATTCACACCAGTAACACTCCTGCCACCTCCATATTGAGAGTTCTGGATTCAAAATAATAAAATGGCAGAAAATGGTGTCTTTTATACTTTTCTAAAATGAACACCAATAAAAGAGGACTATATACTAATAACACTACTAAACTGTATGACACATTTTCCCCACAACTTCAGACAGACACACGTAGAAAAATACCAATAACCAATAACAAACAATGAAACTCACAAAAATCGAATTACCCCCCCATGCAGCATCTTTCATAGCTGCGGCTATTAGACGCAACGGCAGATCCTGCTTTGTATCCGCGGCTGCACGTTATTTTTTTGTAAACCCATAATCAAATTTAGAAGCTGGCCTTCAAAACTGGAAATAAGAGAACACCTAGCCAGAACAAATAACAAACATGAATACAATTCTGTACTGTATCAACCACACAATAATATGATTACTGCACAGAAAATGTACGTTTATAGATGCGGCTATGCATATAACCGCGTCTATGGATAAAACCAATTAAATGACGAAAAGTGTTGACACGCCTAAACACTTACTTTTTATAGATGTGATTATAGAAAAGCCCTTCATGGCCATTTGTTGATAGCTGTGGCTATCCTTATTCAAACAGCGGAACAGAATGCCGAATAGCTGAAACCGTGTGCCTTTGCAGAAATCTGTGTGTACGTTCCTTGAAACTGGATTAACTTTAAGCTTGAAAACAAATGTTACCATTGGGCTATGTGTGCAGAAAGAAACTGCAGATTAAAAAATGTATTTGCACTCCACCAAACTCCAAACAAGTGTCTGCAACATGTCTATTAGCACCCCATTCACTTCTCATGGTTCTCCTCTACTCCCCTAGTCTCTCAAATCCCCCAAAACACTCAATGCATCTAAGATGTTACCCCACCCAAACTTTGGTATAGCCGCGGCTACAAGACATCCACAAATACATGACTCAGTGCTGCGTGCTGAGTGGCTCCTTGATAGTCACGAATAATTACAACAGTACTATCAACCAATTTGAAACTACGAAACACACACATCATGCAAACCCTTTTCATACTAACTACTATAAATTCAAACAATAATTTTCCTGGAAACAGAGAAAGAGTCCAGATCTCATAGCTAGTCTGAAAACTGTGTAGCTGGTCGGAGAGAGTTGGCTGTTTTGGTTGCTAGCTTTTTGTGAGAAAATAAATATTAACATGGACCTAGCTTTCAGACATTTTACATTTAAATTAAATTGACTTCGGGGAATGCTTTGGTTCCAAGTTGACTCAAAATTGTTCAGTCTGAAAAGTACAGGGCACCCAAACATCATACTAATTAATTGTGGAGGCAATGATTTGGGGAATGTACAAGGTGTGTCCCTTACTTTAATGATGAAACAAGACACGGGAAAACTAATGGAAATATTTCCTCACACCAACTTCATATTTTCCATCTGATTCTAAGGCAAAAATGGAGATGGACCACCAGATTTATTGGTAAAATTGAGAAATCACAGAGAAAAGTTAACAAAGCAGTTTCAGCATTCATGAGAGACCACAACCAATTATGGATTTCGAACAACAACTTACAGTACTACATGACCAATTTCTGTAGACCTGACGGAGTACACCTAACTGATGTAGCAAATTCGGTGTTCTTTCAAAACATCAAGACAGCAGTTCAGATGTGCTACAATACTACATTCAGTGCATTCCAAAACAGTCCATTTAAGGACTATTTATCACATATAAATACACATATACAATAAAATAAAAAAAAGTTGTTTGTTATATCTGCGGTTACATTTCATTGACTTTTATCATAACCACGGTTACAACATTTGGATAAAATGGGGGCCTCACTTCAAATTGCATACTACAATACAACATAAAATATCAATACATTCAACACTACTCATATACTTATCTGAAAATAAAGCAAGCCAAGAATAATACGTAACAGTAAACTGGGTAAACAAACATTCCATACCCACGCAACATGATACCATAAGTAAGAACACACAAGCTAAAATACATTATTCAGGGCATCTAAAAACAGAATACAATTGATCCTTTTTATATTAATTTTGTTTCACTAATTTCTTCCCTTTTTCTCCAAGTCTCAAATATACAAAAGCCTGAAAACACACAGCCAAAATTAAAGAGTCCCCAATATCTACCAGGTCACAAGGCCATGGTCCTGTGATTTTTCACCCCCAACGTCACTATAATTAAAGAAATACATTGAAAAAGAAGTGAAACACTGACACCCAAAAATACATAGTTGCGGGAACGGAACTACTTGTACCCGCGGTTATCTGTAGTTCTTTGTCGCCTTGAATATAGCCTCAAATATCAGCAAAACGTTCCCCTCATCTGTGCTAGCTCACCCCACTCCCCAGATGGTCTCCTCACCTCCCTTGCCCTCTCCCTTTCCCACAACCACACACGCTGTTTCTGTGACATAGTTTAATTTCAGATGTCGGCTATTTGCAGCTATAGCCAGGGTTAGAGGAAGCCTTGTGTTGCAAATGCACTCCTTAGACTCCCTACAACTCCCAAATTTCACTTAGTGCCCTCTAGCCACCTCCCCTACCTCTAGCCTGATGGCATTTGCATGTTTTTTTACCTGCAAATTGTTTTTTCCTGATTTTCATATTTCCATATCCTCGGCTATAGCCGCGGATATTGCTCACATCGAGAGATAAACAAGATGGCGGTCGTTTCATATCTAAAAACACCTGGTTTTGGGAAAATCCCCTAAATATTACTATCTATTTTTGGGAAAGGGTACCCCCTTCGCCATCAAATATTTAAAAATCTACTGCATGGAATAACCACAAACCATGCATGGATTTCAAATCAACGCTTCGTACCCAAGTTGTTTTGGACCTGGTCCAAATCCGTCCAGCAGTTTGGGCTGTGGGCTTAATAACTTTTTTATTTTTAACAAATCTTTAGAACACTTTGCAGTCTGGGAGGTGCAGGACTTTAATACTTAGACATTTTGGTCATAACCGTTACTAGAATCAAAGGTTATTAATGATAGAATTCTGAGGGGTTCCTATGGAAGGCCGACTCACCTTAACTATATGGCGGCGACTGCCATCCTATAATATTGAATTCGTTAGATATAGGTTGTTATTGCATTTTGTACTATCATCTAATAGCTAGTAATTATTCCTTGCATTTCTTTTATGTTTGAATGCTACACGATATGCACATACAATCTTTTAGGATTTCCATTTTATTGTGTGATGAGAGAGTTCTTGAGGGTTTGTTATGATGTTGCACAGCTTCACCAGGGCTTTTTTTGGTATAGTTCTTATAATCTAACATAATGTATTTGCGTAACATAATGGAATTATGGAAAAGTATTCATAATTACCTGGACCCTCTTTTTAATCTCCTGGGCTGCCCTACGCTCGGGGGAGCCCAGGAGCTTTAAAATAAAAGGCACGGCAATCATAAATGCAACAATGTTGTATTTATAATTGCCCGCATTTTTGCTTTAAGTCTCACAGTCTCCGCCGCATCTTGGGAGCCCGGGAGAGTTAAAAAGAAAGCAACAGCAATCATAAATACAACGCTGTTGTATTTTTGATTGCTGGTACTTTTGCTTTAAGTCTCCTATGCTCCCTCACCTTGGAGGTGCTCGGGATACATGAAACGAAAGGCAAGGCAATCATAAATGCAACAATGTTGTATTTATAATTGCTGGTCCATTCTTTTAAGTCTTCTGGGCTCCACGAGCCGGGGGAGTCTGCTAAACTTACGGGGAGCCCGGGAGACTTAAAAAGAAAGCCACTGCAATCATAAATACAATGCTGTTATATTTATAATTGCCAGCACTTTTGCTTTCAGTCTCCCGGGTCCCCCGTGCGGGGGAGCCCAGGAGACTTAAAAAGAAAGCCACAACAATTTTATTTATAATTGCCGTGCATTTCGTATCAGGTTTGCTGGCCTCCTCTGGCTCGTGGGGTTCTCGGGAGACTTGAAATAAAAGGCACAGCAACTATAAATAGAACATTGTATTTATAACTGCCTGTACATTCTATTTAAGTCTCCTGGGCTCCCCGGAGCCAGCCTCTGGAGACTTAAAAGAAAACCACAGCAATCATGAATACAACGCTGTTGTATTTATAATTGCATGGACTTTCGATTTAAGTTTCCCATGCTCCCCCAGCTGAGGGGAGCCTGGGAAAGCTTGAAAACAAGAAGCACTCAGCAGCTGCACAGTGCAGGAAGGAGCATGACAGCATTCTCTGCTCTCCGGCTGTAATTAGTAAAAGCTTCCAATAGGGGGCTTTTGCTTCATTATTGCTGTGAGAGTAGAGCTTAACACAAGCACAGGAGGCTCATTCATTTCACAAAATGGATGCCTCCTAGTGCTTGAAATGTTTGACTTTGAGCCTCCTTTGCTCAAAATTTCACATTGGAACTTTCTTTAAAAAAATGTTTTATATATATTTTTCATTATGGCCAATCTTTTGAGACAATAACATGTTTGAATGAACTTCCCCTTTAACCATCACTCTGTCCTACCTCTGTCCTCCCTCTGGTTTACCAAAGAATTTTGTAATATATGTAAGACAGCAATAATTATTATTCCTACACTCCCCTGGGAAGAGTTGGAAAGGGAAGAGGGCCTGGTTTACAAAGTGTTTCTCAATGGGACTTTCATATTGAAAAACGCTTTTGTAAATCAATCTTTACAAAAACAAAAACAGTTAACAGTGGTTAACAGATTTTAATGTATCGAATATGAGATAAAAGATAGTATGTTTTCTGTGTGGGAAACATATGTAATAGTACAACATTGTAAGAGGTCTAGCATTTCTTTCTTTTCAAAGTCTGTACCATCCGTTTTTACCAAACACCACAAACCCATTTCTGTCTCCCACCAGAAGCATTCAGGCTTTGATTGCATCCCTCATTCTATCGCTAAAGCAAACATTACACACATATTTTTTGCAACATGCTTCCTGAACTGCATGCAAGGAAAAGCTACTTTGCCAAAATATATACATTATAACATACATAAAGGCATGCATTAAATGCAGGTCATGTTCATGTCTTCTAACCCACAAGAAAGAAGGAGGATAACTACAAAGCAAGACCGACCCCACTGAAAACATATATCAAAGACAAAAGGCAAACAATTGGAAAACTTTGCATCAAAGAGTGACAGCACAGCAAGCCAAATCACAGCAGACTGCATGAATTGGCAGGAAAGTGCTTCTTACAAAGGACTAGCTCACGAGCATAGAGAAGAGGGATTAAAGACAATGCACTGATATTTGTGGTATTTATAAACCAATAACATTCTCCCAATAAACCCTATAACACCACTTTTGGCTCACACTATGTGGCACGTTGGTGCCAAAACTAAAATAATGCCTCTTGTTGAATCTGCTACTTCTGAATTTTTATGGTTTGTATACTGCAGATTCTAGCAAATGTATACATTCAGTAAACTGACAGGTGCCATAAACAGAACACCAGTATTAATTAAAGAGTTGTGCCTGTCAAATAGGTTGCAGAAGAAACCACATATTACACACGGTATCATCAAGACATCAAAACGAATATTCCCATAGTAAGACTTTCACCAAGAAGCTTTCAAATAAAACCTACTGTAACACCTGGACATAAAAGAAAATGTAACACATATTTGTGTCTCTCTTTCGATCAAAGCCAATTCTGTTAGGTGAGCCACAATCAATTCCAGTTCTCTTTCAAGATGAATTATTTTATTCCGGTGCAAAGAAATGAAAAAAAGCTATGCATTCTTTCAGCCTACAAACTTCTGAAGAAAATCTGTCGTCCCCAGATGCACCGCCCCACACAGACCGGGATTTATGATGGCTAGGCAAAATGGCTGTCACCTTACGGGCTCATTATTGATCCTTTACAGGCACACAGATTGTCTCGTACAAGAGATCTGGGTGATGCACATGTTGACATGTGTTTGTGTTCCAGGACATGTTCTCTCCACTTTTGCTTTTTCAAAAGTCTTATTCATATTAGCAGCAACTTGTATCACTGCATGGTAGTAAGCATTGTATATACACAGTCACGTTTCATCATCAGTACCATTATTAGCGTGTATTATTAAATTGAATCACATTAACTGCACTTGAAAGTGAAAAGTGGAATGTTTCAGTTAAATTACATTTTTGGGATATTTTACTCCAGTCATGCAAACAACGTAGGGAAAAATAGCACATTTTGACTGGGAAAGTGCACTAGATTATATTCCGATTAGCATGCATGTTTCCCTTTACATTACTGTAGATGTGTGCTCAAATCGTCTATACTTTAAACAAAGGAAATAATACATTAAAACACAAACAGCACATAGAATATATATCTAGGCACAATTTACCACCATATTGTGCAACATTCCTGCATGCAATTTTGCATGAAGGAATGCAAAATATGCTGTTTATGTAATCAGGCATCTCTGTTGTTCCATTATCTCACGATCATGTTATTGCGTGTTTGTATTTTCTTGTCATCTATTGCCACCCTGCACCAATGACATTACTTTTTCTGAAAATTCAAATGTTTATTTGCCTCTGTGATTTTATAAAACCGTAAAGCGCATTCGGTATGCTGTCTGCAATCCCACTGTACGCCGTTTAGAAGATTATTTTACTCTATGCCAGTATAAGGAGGAACTCTGGATCGTTCCGTTTTCTGTCACACACAGATCGTTCTAAAGCACGTTGCAGAAACTATAATACAAACCTTGAGTCCAGCTAGAAAACAAGTTCATGCCCCGACAAAGTCAGAACACGGGGATTGGATTCCAAATGAAGAAAACACCAAAGCGAGGCCTGCAGCAGGCTCTAGGCCGGAAAGGAAGAATCAGGTGAGGATTTAAAGTACCAAGCGTAAGGTTGTCTTCCAATATCACGTTAAGCCAAAGATGCAGCTGCACACACCTTTACCCTTTAAGTTGATGTACTCTCACAGTTAGCGATTTAGGAGTTATCAAGCAGGTAACATAGAGTTCAAATTGGAATGGGTTCTTTCCCAGACAGTTCAATAGTTCAAATGCCATCATCATCATTTCACTTTATTTCGATAAAAAGAACTTACCATAAAACCCAACATATACATAACAATAACAAAAGCAAAGTCAATTAGTAATATGACATCAAAGCTACACATTTTACCTAGTTATTACAATAAAAACCACATTACCAATACTTAAAAATGATTGACTATGACCAGTACCAGTCCAAACCAAAATGGTCATGTGCATACAGTAGAAATTCATTTATTTTATGGCATGTCACACCGATAAGGGTCCAAACAATTAATTGAGGCGCAAGGCCAGGTAATCCTTCTATAACCCATAGGCCAACATAGACAATGAAACAGGTCAAAAGATAAAGTTGTTATCATTATGGAAGAAGATTACTCCATTTTGTTCTTCTAAACCATGCCCAGATCAGGAACCAGCCCGTGGTGAAGGTAACAAAGGGCACCTTAGCACCCAAACATAGCCTAACGGGCCAGCCAGGGTTTTAACCTGGTACTGAAGAAAAAGATCCTTTAATGACTCACTTCTAAGGTCCTTATAGACGGAGTAGAAGAACACAAAATGAACTCGATTTTCACTAACCCCTCGGCAAAAAGGACAATCTAAGCTCACATTGGCATTCCATTTAGACTTTACAGACGCCAAACGTAGGATGTCAAAATTAAGTTTAAGAAACCGGAACGCATTGCTTTAGGGGTACTGATATCAAGATGATCTTCATAGCCCTGCACCTGTTTGAGACCCCAATAGGTACTAAACTACAATGATGTATCCAGTCTCCCTGTTACTTCTTCCATCCTTTTCATTTTAAGGGCATGTTGGACCTTAACCTTTGAAATTGCATCAATGATCGTAGGGTGGACCCAAAAATCAGCAAGATTCAGAGAGTAAAATGCAGTCTTTATATGCACCACCCAGGGAAGGGTGAGGCCACCCTCCTTGGTCATCACATTTTAAGGGCTATTCAATATTTGGTAAAATTCTCATTTTTCCAGCATCTAATCCAATAGAAGAACGCTTTGGCTCTGTATATTTGTGTAATGGACTGTGAGTCCAATTCCAAAAGAATCTGGAGGGTGGCGGCACTATTTGCAAGCCCCACTATATTTTTGAGAAAAATGTTCTCGCCCACAGATAAATGTGTAACATTTCTCCAACCCCATAGCTCAGTACCATAGACAGCAGCTTGCGTGGCCCAGGCCTTCTAGGCATCTAGAGCCATGCGGACGGCACCGTCCCTGTAAGATTTCACTAAATTGGCTATTGAACCACCATATTTAGCCAATGTCAGCTCCGCCTTTTTGTATTGTTCACCCCAGGAACAGTCTTCATGCACTCTTATGCCCAAGTAGTCGTACGTCTTTATCGGCTCAATTCATGACCCATTAAGAACCAGGTCAAGTCTCAGATGCTTTTTTCCCCGGAAACCACTAAAAGCCATGGCCTTGGTCTTGTCAGTATTTATTGTCAGGCCATTTCTTCCACAAAAACTAGAGCAAATCTCCAGCTGCACCACAATCCCTCTGGTGTCAAACACAGGAGTATATCATCATTGGCTAACATTAAAACCAGAATCTTATCATGTGCTAGTATAGGGGAGTCCATGGGCAAAGACAGAAGTTCACGAATGGGGGCGAGAACACACCCTTGGCGAACTCCTATCTTTATGTACGCTTTTCTAGATAATGACCCACCCATGCCATAATGCACCATGGCCCCATTCTCGTGATATAGCAACATAATGGCTCTTAGCAGGGTTGGAGGCATACCCAGGCTTGACGAAATTGACTGCAATCTGGCCCTGGGGACGGTATCAAAAGCTGTCCTGAGATCAATGAATACCGAGTCGATAACCATTTTCCTCAGGGCGACAATCTACCGTGCTAATGCCCCTTTCAAACCCGGCCTGAGGGTAGTCCAATGCACCAGCCTCAGAAACCCATGTTTCCAAATGGACAAATAAGGGCTTCTTAAAGATGTTTCCCCAGCTTCAAGAAGGGGGATAGGCCTATAGTTAGTTAAATGGTGTCTATCCCCCTTCTCGAAAAATGGGATAATGATTTCTTTGTTCCAGGATGTTGGTGCACGTCGAAGGCACAAGATTACATTCAAAAGTCTGATCAGGTAGGGGACCCATATAAGTGGCTCGGTGGCAGTAAAATCAAAAGGGGTCATGTCGGGACCTGGGGCTTTTCCCCTCTTTTGGGAACTCAATGCCAATTTAATCTCTGCATCGCTAAAAGTTAGACCTTCAGTTGTGATTATATCATCAAAGGTAACCACCTCCCAGTCCATGTTCTTTTTATACAGGCTTCCAAATTAAACAACCCTGGCCTCTTTGGGGTTAGCCCCATGTATTTCATTGTGTGCCACTGGTTGCCCTTTACTAACCAGTTCCCAAAAGCCCCTAGTTTCTCTACTTTTTATAGCACCCAAAAAGGAGCCCCAAATATCTTCTTGGTACTCAGATTTTTTAAATTTCATTAGCTGTGCATACTTCTTACGTGCTTCATGGACAGGTAAAATCCCCTCTGTGGAAACTTTTTTTTACTTGGGCCATAACAATTGCCTTTGCTCGATGGCTGTCAGCATCCTAGCAGGGATTCTTATGAATGGCCTGTTTCCTTACACGCTTTACGGATTTTGAGATAAAAATTCCCACCCTACTCATCAACTCACTATGCATATTGATAATGTCTATGCCTTCTGCATGCGAATCCCCAAAAAACATAGCCAAATCCGGAAGAATCGAATCATAGATCAACTGCTGGGAACACTGCCTCCTCTCCAGGTGCACCCAGATAGTTTTGTAACACCTGGAGAACAAGTGCGTTGTGATCACTCTCCATCCTACTGGGGACACTAATGTCAACAATGTATTGCCAGGCCTCAAAATTCACCAAGATGTAATCGATCAAACTTGAGCGGTTCCCAGCTTGGAAGGTTTTGTGAGCCGGCAGATCCCCTGTAAAGCATCTATTACAGGCCCGCAAATTACTGGCCAGAAGTGTCAATGCCACTTTTTTTGCATTTATATATTTCCTCTTAAGATGGTGAGCCTCTAACTCAATAATCCCCTATAAGGAAACCTCATCTTCTACAAGACCAGTCATACAATCCAGTGTCTCAAATTGAAGATTAAAATCACCAACTACAAGAATCTTAGTGGCCTGGCCATGTGTTGATCTCCAACTCTGTGTGGAGGCATATACATAAGAAAATAAACCCACCACTCCAGCAGCTGCTTGGCAATTGTAAAGATTTATTACCAAAATGCTGGACCCACCCAGAACGTTAGATGCCACTCCAGCAGATCCATTGTAGCGCTCTCAGTGACCCTAACAGTCCTATACTTCTCAGTGCAAATCCAAAAGAGGAGCCCGCCACTATGTCTTCCACCCCTACCCTTACATGCTGGCTGTTGGAATGTTGCATACCCCTGGACGCTGGGAGCAGCCAATATCCATGTCTCCTGTAGCCCAATGATGTTATGGGCCCAGATGAATGATAGCCATTTGTCGTACTACATATGCCTGTTTAGCCCTGCTACATTCCATGAGAGTATATGGTCCTGGTCTAGTATAATCTCTGCTGCCCCTCCTCTCAGGAAGCAGGCATTTCCCCCACACACTGAAACAACAGGTGAAGGGGAGGTAGGTAACACTGGGATGGGGTGTACGCCCATTCAATCTATATCACCGAGAACCACAAATTTGGATAGGGGAGGGTACAGGGCACTGAGCTCTCAGGTAAGTCCCTCAGTGATACAAAAAAATCGACACCCCGCGTGCCTATGATATAGGCACAGGAGGTCCTGTAGGCCTGCTAACTAAATTTGAAGAGCTTGACACTACATTGTTTGCTTCAGAGGATGCTCCTGTGCCAAAGAATTGTAAGCCAGTCCCTTGATTAAGGTGGTCCTTAGCGGCATTATCATTTTTCCTGCTCCAGGTACATTGTTTGGTCCCCTAATTACATTTACTAAGAGCATTTTAAGATCGCGCCTAGGGCATGAAAATGATAGTGCTATTTCTAGGTGATTTGGTTGAAGAATCCTCTTCTCTATAGTCAGGAGTCCCTCAAGCAGAGCCCCAGAAGTAAGTTGCACTTCAATATAGTCTCTCCCACCAACACCCCTCTTCTGCTCACAGATATGAATATCCTCTCTGATTATTGAACAGCAGCCCCGCTTAGTTCGAATCCAATGGGCTGATATAATCCTCTGGACATTAAGGATAAAGAATGGAAAACCTTGGGGGCTAGTCACCTGTGCACCAGGGGGTCGTGGGTTAGAAATATATTTACGATTCAGATGCGAGGTAATGTGTGACCTAGTATCAGGGTGACTAAGTTCATGGGCTTTGATCACTTGCACTATATTAGACAGGCCATTTTCGGGTGGTCCACTAGGTCTTTCCACGGCTGCTTGAGGGATGTTTGGGAATATCGCTTGTGAGTTCACCTGGTTCATCCTTAAAGAGGCCTTCTTACTTTCCTCCGTTAAGATCTGTTCCTCCACCAGTGTCTTCACGACATCTTTTAGGTTCAGAAACATTCTGGATAATGCAGACAGATAAGCCTGTGTTTTCCTAACAAACGACTCCATATACAAGCAGTTAGCACAGTTGGGACAATTCAAACCCAGGGTTCGATCTGAAACAAAACAGGGCTTGGGTAACACTGCTGGCACAATTGTCAACTTTCCATTGTTAACAACAAGACCTGGTAGAGATTCATCCATATTAATGAGCAGATAAAGCCTATTTGAGGTTGGGATAGCTGGAATACTCTGAAGGGGAGGGAACAGATTAACAAAACGCTTGTTGCATGTAGGTGGCATTATACTACCTAGTCTATCCTCACTAGCCTTAGCAGGGTCATTCACCTCCACTGGGATACTATATCTTTTTTGCTCAAGCTGTGCTGGAAGGTTTCGTATCTCATACCGTGGCAGCTTCCCTCCTGCCACCAGCAAGGGCAAGGACGTTTTCGGCATGGTCATACTTTCATACGCAAGTTTCTTCATAGTGTCCAATGGAATTAGTGCCTTAGGATTAGATCTAGGTATGGGTTGGGTAGAACATTCAATTGACTCCCTCACATATCCTATCTTTCCAGGGCCTCCCTTATTGGACACAGCACAATTTGATAATCTAGGACTAAGTCTTTCTTCCATCTCTTCATTTCCCAGGGGGATTTTATGCCTTCTGTGTCAATGACAGTCACTCTGCAGGGGGGAAAGGACCACCAGCTTGATGTCATAAAGCAAGGAAGCAATTTCCTCTATCATAGCATTTGCTTCCACTATGCGTGAGGTCGTTAGAGTGGCCCTTTTGCTGGGGTGGGAGTGCAAAGGAGATTGAGATTTAACAGCCTTTTGCTTAGACATAGTTTCATCAATTCCACACATATTATATTACCTATCAATGAAATAAATTCCAATCTGTCGCAGTAATCATTAAAAAAGAAAACACATTCACTGGCTTAAAAAGGTAGAGTGTTAAAATCCCAATACGATAAAACTGATAAGACCGAATAAAGCAGAACAATATGATAGAATCCACTTCATGTAAAGGGAACGTTTTTCTTAGTTCAAGTTAAATGCAAAGCAGCGGAGAACAAAAAAATAAGCAACATTTGTGATCGCCCGAGGAACGTTCAACCCGCTCGTGGGGTACTCCTAGTCCGACTCCACACCCTTGGCCATCGACACCTTTGGCACAATTGGTTGCTAAGTCAGCAGCTTTATTGTGGTCACGCCCTGTCTCCGAGGACCCTAAACAGCAATTGTGATTTTAAGGGCAAGCCAATAAAAAGTCGATAATTCAGAAGCAAAGGTAAAAGTTTGGTAATGTTGTGGCATTATGGGTCAGAGCGCTCTGATGCAGAGAACAACAGTTTTTTTTATGACACACTTAATACTGGGAGGGTTTCTAAGAGCGAGGCCAGGAGTTGAACCTGTGTTGCTATGCATTGTCTTGCTTCCAAGGCAAACGCGTTGCCCCAGCGCTATCCTCCCAACCTCCCAATCTGCAAGATTACGTAGTTCTTATTGTTGTGTCCATAAGAAAGAGGAAATCAATTTTCATAAATGCCTATTGTTTTGCACAGGAAAAGGTGAATCCCAAATACAGTACAAAAACACCGTATACATGTGTGATTGCATGAAACATGTTTTTTTTTATTTATTTATTTTATATTACTTGTTTCAATTGCAATTAAAACAATTATTGCAAGGATTATCCTAGTTGATTAATTATTTACCTAATTAATCACATCGGTTTCCTAGCCAATGTGTCTTCAATTGTGAATGTATCCTTAGCTGTCCATGTTTTCCTGAATAGTCACTGCCTCGTCAATGACTGGGGTTGTCCGCTTACGGATTAGTCCAAGACTTTCGAAGAAACCTAGCACCGCTATTAGCCAATATGTTTTTTCCCCACTCATCAGCCTACTCCACCATTAAACATATTTATATAACTGAGACCTGTTTGCAATATATGATACCTACTGTGTCTAAAGTATGAACACTGGGTAAACATTTAACCCATAATGGATCATTGTCTATTTAAGTTAAGCAAGATCATTGCCTAGCATAAGCAGCCAGGATGCATCTCCCTTTCTGCTAGAGGTCTCGAGACATTTGCAGAGTAAAACCCTAAAAAGGCCTGTAAGGTGTTGGCCAAATATCTGTAGAGAGATTTAATGGAACATTGTACTATAAAGAATAACAGCTATGTTGATGCTTACAAGTAAACTGACACAGCATAGTTTTTAAATAGTGTTAGTACATTTACTAAAGTAAGCCCCTTTGTTTTCCATACAACCATGAATGTTTCTCAAAAATAATAACAAAGCAACACACATACTTCTGTAAGTTTTACTCTACAAGCCAGAATGCCCCCACATGTCATTTTTAACATTAGTACAAAATGGGTCGGTTGTAAAGTATTAAAGGATCCAGATATAATAGAATTGCTACAATTTTTCTTTGGGACTAGTCCAAAAGTGACATTTTAATATTTGCAAGTTTTAAAATGTGAGCCATTAGAGCAGCTATTTAAAAAAGGTGCATCCTAATGAGGTGTGCAGTAGCTCAAAGATACGCTTGCGCCCATATGTATATCTTTTCATGCAAACTCCCACCCCTGCAATTCACAGAAAAATGTAGAAGTAATGTGCCTTGCCCAAGAGGGAGTGCAAGTGCCAGGTCAAAACAAGTGCAAATAAAGGTGCAAGCAATAGTGAATCTCACACAATGCACCTGTCTGTGTAGAATCACCTCAGATGCGCCCTGTATTGCTGCTGATCCAGGACATTGTGGCACAAAACAAGTGTGACTCGTCAGATGCTTCCTATATTGGCACAAATGATACCAACCTATGATGTTGAGTCAAAAACATGTGCATCAGATTCAGAACAAATATATGCAAATGTCCATAAAAACTGGAGCAAAGCATGGCGTTCACAGAAACAGCACAAGGGAGAGAGAGAGTCAAAAACTACCATTATTCAGAGACGCAAAGGGGCTAGGTATGGGATGCAGCATGAACTAGGTTTAACAAATAATAGCCAAAGATCAGGTCACAAAGGGAGTATGAATCCATAAAGAAAAGTCTTTCATTAAGATTAGACAAACATCTAAAAAATGTAGGCCTATAACTCAACATGAGGCCTTAAAAACATAAACATAAATGAAGAGGAAAAAAGGTACAGTTACACAATTAGCTACACATTCTTGTGAGGGTTAGTAGCAACTTTATTTGTGCATTTTCATGTACTAATCAGCAGTAGTTGTACGCAATTGTTGTCGACAAAATTAACAATGGGTGTTTCTGGTTCGGAAAAAGAGTAGCCAACATATGTAGCTGGGTGAAAGCCAGTTGTCTGACGGGGTCGAACTGTCATCCGGACAGAGTTGATGAAAAAAGGTATTGTGATGTACCTGTAGAAAAAGGATGACATGGTGTGTGTCAGGGGAGAGTGACCAGGAGATAGACTCAGAGTAGAAGAGAAAGAATGCTGCAGGTCCAGGACCTACCTTGTGGGTGTCATCTCATGAAATGGAATGGATGAAGAAACACAGTCCAGTGGTACTGGTAAATTCGATAGGTGATACTTCTGTAGCTATTATCTAGAAAAGAATGTACATGGTTACCTAGTGATTGATCTAGGATGAAAGGAACTAGGTGGCTATCAGTAGGGTATGGAACAGACCTTAGAAGGAGGTTCTTGGAACCAGGTAAGTTTGGTGCTGGTATATTGACAACATAGTGGATAAATCACTGTGCTATTGGACCAAAAGCGGGAGGCTGAGGCAGCATTTTGGCGGCCTAAGAGAGAGGAAGTGATGAAAACTGTATCTCGACTATGTTGTGGTTGGCATAATTACAGTGCCAAAAGGCATCGTGAGTGCTAAAGTGTCGATGGGTAGTGAATGTTTGGTGACTGGAGGAGAGATGCCAAAATGCACTGCTGTGACCCGTGGCAAGCTAAGCAAGAGGCCGAGAGAATGGCCGTGACTCCGCGAGGGCTCGTATAAATGTGGCAGTCCCAAAATGGGTTGAGATCCACAAGTTGGCTGGAGGCTCGGATACAGAGACGAACTTACCAAAGCTGCGGGTGAAAAGAAAGGGGCTGGCCGTGAAGTGTAATATCAGCAGAGCCCATCTTGGCTGGCGAAGACAAGAGAATGGGCGTGACTGTGCTGTGACTCGCATGATTGTGGCGGTCTCAAAGTGAGTTGGGATATAAATAATGCCAAGAGGCTTCAGACCGAGAAACGGACCTGCCAAAGTGCGAGTGAAGGGGGCGGCTGTTCACAGAAACAGAGCAGGGCACACTGGAAGCCCCCAGCCTTGCATCCAGTTTCATCTTGCTAATTAACGTGGCATTCAGGAAGACAAATACAGGTGATGAAGGTGACAAAGGGCGGTGGGCCAAGAACTTTACAGAGGAAGAGAAGTTGAGGTAATGGTCAATTTCAGGATGGTCTATGATGATACCCATTACTGCATGGTAGGTCAACGTCCTATCCTTGCAATCAGAACGGCACTCTGGGCTGAAATGACATCTAATTTCAGTGTTGTTTGTAGAACAGTGAGTAAGGTGCAGAGGCGCTGGGGGATATACAGTGCAGGACCAAGAGAATGCTGGCAAACATCTGCGCCCATGTCAGGGACACAGGTGGAGCACCACCCAGCGAAAACCCTCTCACTCCAGTGAGGGAGGCAGTAGCCAGCATGATCCTCACAGTGGCAGTGGTTGACGTTGTATGACACAGCTCTACCACCACCAGGTGAGAAATAATAATGGAACATGACCTGCGTGTGTACATTTACATGTGATGTGTGTGGTCATTTTCGAGATGTTACCATTGTATGTCCCTCATTCCTATACCATGGCTTGTAGAGCAGAATATCATTGTCTGGGGAGAGGATAGTGTGTCCACACATGCGCACACCACACACACACACATACACAGTGCACCCCCTACCAAGCTGTATGACAGTAACATCATTGCAAGACGTGTGGGCCATTACAGTTACAGATTCCAGTTACAGACATTACAGATTACAGTGCATTTCCTCTATGTGTGATCCCAACAAGGCACCACATTGCAGTGACTCTAAGTACTTTAAACATGTCTGTTTGTATCAATGGGAATGCAGATAGTGATAAGAGGACATGTGTATGCCCTCTCACTGTCCACACATGTTGCCCATGAATAGTGATGGCAGATGCACATTAAAAGGTGGGCATATGGCCAATAAAATAGTAGGGCATGCTTGGTGCATTAACATTTCTGCATGTTTATCTTAAGATAAGTGGAGTTAGCAGGAGGAAAGGCTTTGTGCTTCTGTGCTTTCCCGTGTGGATTTTGCTGCTGCTGGAGCTATGTGATTATTTTGCTGCTGCCGCTTTAAGAACTTGGTGAACCTTGGCCGCCCTGCTGCTGGAGCTACTTGATTATTTTGCTGCCGGCGCTTTAAGAACTTGGTGAACCTTGGCCGCCCCACCCCCTCCTACCAGCAAGTACTACTCATACTTAATCTCCCTTCCTCCGCAAAGCGGAGATAAGTGGAGTTAGAGGGAGTTGGCGAGAGGTGGTGAAGTGGTCGCTCGCTTCTGGAAACTATTAAAAGAACATGGAGAAATTGAGATCCTCCTCCCTGCACTGCGCGAAAACCCGGCAGCAGGTAAGGAGAGGTGTGGTGGGGTCAGAGCCTCTTGCTGATGACTGTGTGTTTCCGCAAGGGAATGACTTAACCAACACAAGGATGAAAGGGCAGTCGTTGCTGCCCTTGATGAATCAGCTACGAGGGATGTTTTGATACCCATGAAAGATGGGGAGGACACACACCCAGGGCTTTTGGTGTTGGGGGATGGGTCCCACGCCAGGGTCCCAAAATCTCATGCCTCCATAAGTTCCATTGTTTTGGAAGCGCCTTCGCTCCCCATGGAAGAAAATGGTGTGGAGAAGAGGATAGGAAGCCTGACGGGTGCGGCGCCTCCAGAGATTTTTGCCACTGCCCCCAGCATTAACTCCTGTTTACAAATGGTGGCCCTGAGCGTCAATCCATCAGGCTCTAGCGGAGCTAATGAGGGGCTGGCGAGTGAACTGGCTAATGATCTCTCGCACCTCATGGGCAAGATTGCTAAACAAAAAAGACTAAGGGGGTCATTACGAGTTTGGAGGTAGCCATGGTGCTATTAGCGCCACGGCTGCCTCCAAACTTGTGTCCGAGTTCTTTTAATGGGGACTTACCAGGTCATTCCAACCTTGGAGGACCCAGTAAGTCCCCATTCAAAATACCTATCCCCGTTCCCATTCGAACCCCCATAGGGCTCAATAGGAATGGGGAGGGAGCTAATAACGGGCCCGTTAATAACAGGCCCGTTATTAGCTCCCTGGTTCCTTAGCGGCTCCGTCCTTATCCGTCCTTAGCCGGACCCGCTAAGGGACCTCAGAATGCGGCGGTAAGGGGTTTCCGGCACTGGCATCCTTACCGGCGTCATTAACCCCTTACTGCCTCACTCGTAATGAGGCCCTAAGTCTGTCCAGGGTGAATGAATGCCTAAGAGTCCTGGATAAATCCCTCCTGGAAGCAGAGGATTTGGTGGACAGAGAGGCTTATGCTACATTGGAGTCGAATGAGGTTGGGAAGGCGGTGTAGGGGATTGCACTGGCTTACCAAAGGAAGGGGAGTGCCATGCACTGTCCGAGGGGGATGAACCAGTGAAAGGCATCCAAGCGGGAGCTGTGGATACTCCTATTAAAAGTTTCAATATACCCCCAGTAGAAAATAGTCCGCCGTATATATAGGAGGGAATCACGGCAGAATATCTATGGAAGTGAGGTGCCATCAGAGTTCTCTTCATCTGGGAGCATGGCTCCTGACTATTCCCCCAGGATTCATGAACAACGAGGAAGAAGAAAGAGAAGAGCTGCGGATGGTGGGCACGGTGTGAACCTAATGCAATTGCAGCAACTTGTGACGGCCTCCCTGTCTATATCCTTAGGGCCCTTCACAAAGCTGTATGATAATCTGAATGAGTCTATTCAAACCCAATCAGCTTTGATTGGTGGACTCCTAGAAGAAATGCAAAATGTGGAAGCTTTGGCTATGGGTGTTGACAAGAGACTCGATATGGAAGCAGAAACCTCGCTTATGTGGCAAAATAGATTATGCAACTTGGCTAGTCGTGAATCAGTGGACAAGTCTCTCATGATGGAAGCCCTCTTACAAGATTGTAAGTGGATGAGGGCTCAGATGAAAGGGTTAACTAGAATGTTGTCTCCCGTGAAAGAAAGTGCGGTCGAATCCTCTAGGATACTGCCATCTGAGCCAGGCGGGCAGGAGCCAGCAATAGATCTGACAGGGGCTAATGACATCGCTGCAGCGAAGAACGTCTACTCTGTCTTCAATACAAAGAAGGACCCTAAGCCCTTAGGGATAACGGCAGAAGTCCCGCTAAAGGATGGTTTGGCTAGTGTCGCGGGTGTGCCACAGGTGAAGGCATTACCAAAAATGGAGATACACAACAGAGGGAACAAACTTAGGGTTGGACACATTATGATAGAAAAACTACCAAATAGAATGATAAACTCGACATTAGATGATGCACAAAAAATCATCTATGAATGGTTGCTCTACCCATTCAAGCTTCAGAATAGAACAAACCAACATATGGAGCAGAATCAATGATAAATATCGATAAATCCATCTGGTCACAACTGGAGGCAAGTTTCTGGAGGAAACTATTAAACCTACCTACATCGCTTCCTATGCCTCGCATTCGAGCAGAACTTGCCCTCCAGTCATTGGAGTCCATTGTTGATTGGAAACAATTCAATTTATATTGGAAAATTATGAGCGAATCATACGCGCCACCACTTGAAATACTAAGGAACAAAAAAGATGGAAGCAGCGAACAAGCTCTGAAACTCTGGAAAAGATTGACCGAAACAAAAAGATAAGCACAAGGCATCTTCCTGGAGATGCTGTTAGAAAGACCACAAAAGGCGAAGAAGAGAGTTACAGAGAATGATTGGATAAATACGAATAAGATCAAAGCCAAGTACCATCATGACATACCATGCAAACTTGATGTCAGACCTATTAACAAACTGCCTATGTATCTGAAGACCTTTCCTTCATCCAAGAGAAGAGATACATTCATGAGACTACGGTTAAATATTTTACCAACACGAGAAATAATGGCAGCAAGGAAACAAATTCCCGGATCCCAAAAACAGTGCAGATTTTGTAAAGATAGAGCAGTAACTGAGAGTATCCACCACATAATTATGCTATGTCCTGCACTAGCCAAAAAAAGAAACCTATCCAGTGGATGTTTTATGAACAATGAAACGTCGCTATCGCCTGAAGATCAATGGGCATTACTGGTTGCAGGAAACAAGAAAAAAAACGATATTTGCACTGATATCTTTTTGGAATAATATAATGGAGAACAGACACATTGGATGAGGAAGAACATGAATAATGAGACAAAAGAGAACCAACGCAAAGTAACACCAAAGAAGGACAAATATGAGAGACTTTTGTGAAAATGAGACCAAGTAGAAAGAGATGTGTAAAATTTGTTAAAAAGATGAAAGGTTTGAACTGTAAACCAAAACATTTTAAATAAAAAGAAAAAAATCTAAATTGGCAAATAAATCAAAAAATATGCCATCGAATGCAAGAAAGAAGGCAAAGGGCTCTCGCAGCTTCCTTTGGAATGTTAGATCTCCTCCTAAGCAGCTTAACCTCCCGGCTCCTAAGAAACCTAGGCAGGATCTTCCCCCTCTACCGGACACCTAAACAGTGGAGCTGAGCCTGTTAGTAGAAGAACCTGAGAGAACTGATGAGGATGCCCAATGAATAGACGTTAGTAACTCAGAATAGGAATTAATGGAAGGCCTCTCGGAACCGAGGGTCCCAGGGACGCATCCGGTGGACCAAGTATTAGAGGTAAAGTCCTCACGGGTTGCTGTCCCCGAAAAAAGTCTGCCGCTGAGCCATAAGATAGAAGAAAAATTGAAGCCCGGTGAAGCATCAGCTCTTTTCAAAAAGGGCGTGAATAAGTTGGAAAAGGATTTGAAGCTCTTCCAAACACTTGAACAAAGAAGGATGGCCGTGCTTAGTGTCCCTTCTAAAACTATGGAGAGATTGGACCTCAAGCCTTTTGGCTTGAGGTCCTTGGAGGAAATGAGAAGAGGTGGTTTGGGGGCCATAAATAGGAATAAGTCAGCTAAATTCGGTAAAAACAATGGACCGGAGATGGGAGGTTGTCAGGAGGGGGTAGGGGATTGAAAATCCCTGGCTGCTACAAAAAATTGAAGATTTGAGTCCAAAGGTTTATTTGGAAAGGACAGAGAATGATTCCAAGATGTTCTTGTTGAACAGAGGAAATGTTGTGCGGTTGGTTAATACCATAACCCCAAACCTTAAATTTGTGACGGAGGGTATTAAGATCATGGAATTTGTTGAAGAATAAAAGACAGACTGGATTATATTGCATCTCTCTTCCCAAGTAAAAAAGGACTTCTTGTTGGCTCTCAGAGAAAAATTCTTACCTTTCGGATTTTAACTAACAGATTTTCATGCCCAACTGAAAATGAACTGGAAAATGGCGACCTCAACAAGGGCCCTGACTACTGGAAAGCCAACTCAGGGTGTTGAAAAGAGGAAAGATAGTGGTAATGAAGGATTCAGGAGGCCATATAAAGAGGTGGATCAGATGGTAAATAAGAAAGATGTACATTCACAGAAGTTCACAGTTGCGAACCATAGAGAGTTGAAGGCTCTAACTTCTCCCACTGCTACAACTTCCTCCTGGTCATGGCGAGCGGGGGCATTGGGCCATCCACGAGGGCATTAGATTGTTAGAGAAAATAAGTTGAACCAACTGCGGAAAGGCTGCTGGAACATTGGAGGGTCTCGAAGCTTGTTTGGGGGGGGTGCTGGCTATGGATGATATTGATATCCTTGTGTTCCAAGAATCTTGGTTAAGGGAGCCCCCTCAATGTGATGGGTATGTGGTGTTCTTAAATCCGGCACCAAAAGGGCTGTTGGACCGCCCCTTTTCTGGTCTTGGGTATTGTTTAATGTTTATTGGTGAGTTAATGTGGGGAAGGATGTTGAGTTTACGAAGGCTATAACCAACTTATTTGATGAGGCTGTTTGTGAGGTGGAAGGAGTTAAGATAGTGTTGTGTGGTGACCTCAATATTAAATTGCTAGATAATACAGGGAAAGTGTGTAATAAGAAGGAATTGAAGGAAAGAGAGAAGGAATGGATGTTGAGCATGAAGCTGAGAGAAATGCTCTTGCTAAATGGTCAAATGGAGGGAGATTTCCTGGTCGCCCGACATGGAGAAGTGGATCGCTGACATCATGCATTGACTACTGTTTTATCTCGAAAAATCTTAAGGAGAGTATTGAGAAATTTTTGGTTAGTCCTCAGTCCATCAGTGATCACGACTTACTGACCGCAAGTTTTGGGGGTGGGGGAGTTAGGCGTCTGAAGGACGTAATGGAAGAGGTTGAATTAAGGAGCTGTGGGATTCGTCTAAGATTGAAAGAGTATGAGGTCAGGAGGATTAATGGAGACTACAATAGTCAATTGTAGATTGATCCCGGGAATACTGATTATAAGGATCTCCTTAAAGAGTTTTCTAAGCCGGGTGTACTGAAAGAGGATTTGCCATGGTCAAAAGAGCATGTCCATGACTGTGATTTAGTTACAAAAATAAAAGGTATGCGCAGAGCATTGAAACAGATAAGGGGAGACTCTTGTTCTGGGAAAAAAGAAAGGATAAGAAAAATCTGTCAGACCTATAAAAATTGGTGTAGACGCATTGCAAGATGCTGAGTGCATGCTTCAAGCGGTCTGTAAGAAGGACTCCAGATCTTCATGGGAGTTCATCAACAATGGTGCTGTATTTCGCCATGTGAAGTCTTTGGTGACGGTGGTGGAGAGAGATTGGATTAACCACTACCAGTCCTTGTTCTCTGACCCAGGTGAGGGTCCGGCTATTCCTAAAGTCAGCGGTAGGAGGGGATGGAATTTTGCTTTGGATGACCATGATGTAAGTCTTATGATTGGAAAGCTGAGTGCTTCCCGTGCGGCGGGATCTCAAATTATGAATTTAAAAAGAACAAAGCCAACTGTGCAAGTGTTGTTCTAATGATGTTTAGATAAATCATGACTAATAGATCTACACCTGAGTCTTGGAAGGAGGCCTTAATTGTGCCCATTTTTAAAAAGGGTGATAGGACTGATCCCAAAAACTATAGTCCTATCGCCCTTTTGGATGCGATGGGAAAGCTTTTTGCAACGCTTCTCCTGCGTGACTTGAAAAAATGGGCTCAAGGGAGTGGGATTTTGGACCCTAGGCAAACTGGTTTTGTGAGGGGAGTGGGCACCTCCTTAAACCTCTTCTTATTGAATGTATTAAAAGAAAAGAGCTTGGAGAAGGGATTGTCACTGTTCTTGGCCTTTATGGACCTCAAACAGGCATTCGATAGCGTTCTCAGGAGTCCTTTGTGGGCAAAATTGCGTATGTGGAGTTGTCCGGTGGATCTTGTAGAAGCAATTGAAGCACTTTATACCGACATTTAAGTCCAAATTAGGCTGTGTGCAAGGGGAAAGTTATCCAGTAAAATATTCACCTAACGGGGCCTGAAATAGGGGTGTGCTCTTACTCCACTCTTGTTGTGCCTGTACATATCTGACTTGGGATTGTCTCAGGTAAATGTTTGTGCCTTTCCGCCAACAATCAATGGAGCCCAGATACCGTGGATTCTCTTCACGGATGACCTGGTCTTCCTTGATTGTACCACCATAGGACTTCAGTGTCATCTCCAAGCTTTTGAATTGTACCTTAAAAGCAATGGTATGAAAATCAATGCAAGAAAATCTAAGATTCTGCCGATGAAAAATGCAAGAAGGGTAAAGAAAGAAAAATTTACCTGTAGGGTGGGAGGAATCCCTTAGAGACGGTGGACTCAATAGTCTACTTGGGGGTTACTGTCAATAGAAATGCTAATGAGGCTGCTCACTGTGCATATCTCTGGCAGATAATGATTCCTTTGGTTAATCGGGGCAGGGTGCTCCACCGGAAATTTGGTAAATTCACGTTAATACTGATCGTTACCTTTTGCAAGCAAAAGGTGGCCCAGATTTTAACCTATGGAGCTGAGGCGGTTTTCCGCCTCTCATATCATTGTTGGGAGAAATTGAAGGGTCATTTTTGGCGTAAGATATTACACCTGCCAAATGATCTCCCAATGTGTACAATTAGGTTTGAATTGAGGCTCCTGTCTTTGGAGTCAATGGTAGCTTGGAAGACAGTGCCTTTGTTGAGAAACCGTTTAAGCTCTTGGCATTGGATAATAGGGTGGTAAAAGGACCATTTGAAGAATGGAGAAATAAGGTGGAAGACCTTTTGTGGGACAAGGATGTGTCCGTAAATGTGTTACTGTGTAATCCAATGAGTGTGAGAAAAAAGCTGTTGCTCAGTGATTGGATTACCACTTTAGATAAATGTGGTGGTCTAAAGTCCAGAGAATCCCTGTCCGTTGAGTGGGGGAGAGTTAATGAACTATCGAAATTTATGATTAAATTCCCCTCGCCAAAATACTGTGACCTTCTTCTCAGGTGCCGTCTAAACATCCTACACACAAGAGAGATTTTGTTTAAGAGGAAAATGGCGGGGGTTGAAAATGCAAAATGTCGGCATTGTAAGAGTACCTGCCAAGTGGAAACCTGAGAGCATCTAGTAATTAATTGCTAAGCTCTGATTGAGATTCGAGTACTATTTCTAGATGAACTCTTATGGATGAAATCAACTCTCACAAGAGAGGAATGGTGGAAGTGGATGTTAATTGGTGATCAGCCTAGGTTTGTTATTGCTGTGATGAACATGCTTGATGCTCTGCTATCCAATCAGGGGGGAAGAGGGAGGGAGGGAGGCGGTTAAACAGATTGCTGGCTGGTTGATGCTGATTTTAACTGTCTAACTGTCTGTCCTGACATATATTTTTGGGAATCAGTGGAATGGATTTTGCTGTAGTTTGTGGATGGTATTTGGAATTGAAAGGTCAAGGGTTTATTTTTGGTGGAATGGATTGTGTTGTAGTTTGTGGATGTTTTTTTGGAACAGAAATGTTAAATGTTTATTTTAAGTTAATGATTGTTGTATACATGTTTGACTTTTAACCAATAAAACATTTTTTTAAAAAATGTCATGTGCAGCCTTTTCACACCTCAGATATGTGACCAGTGCATTTTCTACACCGATGCCAGTTCCCTGGATGACACTGATCAACATATGCCACCCTTTGAGGGTGATGAGGAGTGTGGGGCATATACTTTGCATGAAACTGCCTCACCGGATGGGACTGATGATGGGCCCCCTAGCTATGAGTGGCCAATCAGAGGAAGTGGATAGGTCTGTGTACTTTATTTCAGATGTTGTGACAGCACCACCCACTCGGCCAGGGGACAATGTGCCTGCAACACCTTGAACACACACGGATAGGGTGAGCAGAAGGCCCATTACCAACAGGTCATGCCCCAACCCATATACCACTGGGTAGGAGGAAATGCACCAGCATCAGCTGGCCACTCCCACTCACAATCATGCTGTCCACGCTGGTTCAAGGCATTGCGCGAACTGAAGGCCCAGGTGGCTTCTGCCATGGAGGCCTTAGTAAGAGAGACGCGGGAGCTGAGGAACAGCCAGATGAACTCGGCCCACAGAATGATCAGATCAGGTGGCAAATGTGTCCGCATGCACATACGATTGCTGCTGCTATCAGACTGGCATCTGTCCTAGGCCGTTATGTGGTGGGAAGTACACCACCGCCTGAAGGAGGAGCTGAAGCCCCACTGAGATGCCATCAGAAAAAAAGGAGCAGTGCTCTCATACACTGCCTGCCACATAATCTGGTCCTACACCCAGCAGCGGCCTAGGCACTTCACGGACTTGTAGCATGCGCCGTTAAAGATAGGGGTGTTTCTGTGGTGGTTTGACTTTCGTTTGTTTACGCACCATGTTGGGAACATGGGGATTTGGGTGCCTTGCTTCATATTCTTTTTTCTGCACAAAAGTAATTTGTCTGATTTGAAGACATGTTTTTTTTTTTGCAACTCAGCTCTGTGATTAGTTCCTTTTCTGATTCCCGTATTGTGTAATACTTACATCATGGACATTGGGATATGGATGATGCCAGCAGTGGGTTGCAGATGTTGAGAGTGCCTGTGGTGTGGTGTGGGCTGCACCGCCGGAATATTATGGATACACATTCCAGGAACATTCAATGGGGTGTTGCAGATGCTTTCTACAACTGGCAGAGAGATGCATGTTATCATGCAATATCTAGAGACAACTGCCTTCATGGTGATGTGATGAAAGGTTATGCTTTTCTACATGGATGTTCGTTATGGATACACTGGCAGCATCGACATTGGAAGGAGATGCTGCACATTGTTGGGTGTGTTATTCATCTTTCAAGCAGACGTTCCCATGGTGATGGAATGCCCTGCCCGTGCTTCGTGAGTGAGGTAGAGCCTATGGGCTACTTTCTGGGGAGAAGTGGTAGTACAAGCGATCGGCAAAGAGGACTCGGGGTGATCAAAGCATGTGGCAGCTATACGTGGCCTACCCTACTCATGTTGCCTTGCACTTTTCTGCCTACTCATGTGGTTCTACTCCTGCATGATACCTATTGACAATCGATGTGCTGCCCTTACATAGTGTGTGGTGTATTTTGCAGGGATGAGTACCTTCACTTATTTGGCTAGTCTGTGCACTTTCCCATGTTTTGCGAGCACTTGCTCCTGTGTTTTGCGAGCACTTGCTCCTGTTCGTGTTGAGAGCTCTTGCTCCTGTGTTTTGCGAGCACTTGCTCCTGTTCGTGTTGAGAGCTCTTGCTCCTGTGTTTTGCGAGCACTTGCTCCTGTTCGTGTTGAGAGCTCTTGCTCCTGTGTTTTGCGAGCACTTGCTCCTGTTTGTGTTGAGAGCATATCTAACTGCACATTTTTGGTGAAAATCAGGACGACAAGGTTTGTGGATTAGGGTTTTGGGGTATTTTGGTCCTTATTAGGCTACACTCTCCTCTTGCATGTCTAATTTGTTTGATTTAAATGCATTCTGCCAATTTCGTGCACATTTACTCCTTTTATAAAGTGCCACATCTCTGCTCTCCTCTCATTAAGACACATCTATTTCTGGTGTATTTCTGGTGCATCTCAGATTTGTGCATTTGTTTATTTTTGAGCATCTATCATGCACATAATCCCAGGGCGCATGTGCTTCCCAGTGGTGTGTGGAAGAAGAAACATGTGTGCGGGACAGCAGGTAAGGGCGTGTGTTTGTGTGTGGAGGGAAGGGGTATGCTATGTGTGCGCATGTGGTGAAGTAGATGAGCTATGTGGGTGTGGCGAGAAGGGGAGGATTGAGGTGTATTAAGAGGAGTGACCCCCCCACATCGATTGTGAGTAAATCCTGCCAATACGTGCAAATGGGCAATGGGTAGAGTTGGGGCGAAGGAGGTCGGTTCATTTTTCCCAAAACTGTAACATTTAAGTGCAGTTAGTTTCGTAAAATGAGATGGGCAGGCTTCAATAAATGTTTACTTACTACGAGGACGGCCGTGTAGAAAAACAGTGTTAAGTCCCTGAAGTGCCTGAATTCTGAAATCCCAGTGATCAGTTGTCACCGGAAGTGAGTTCCATAGTTCCGGGCGGCAACTGTTAACCTTCCTTCACAAAAGATCTTAAGTTTATAAGACGCCACAGACATATTTTTAGACATTGTTACCGCAATGATCATTCAAATGAATATGTATTGAAAGGACTTGAAAAGTATTTAATACCAATGTTGCAAACGGCCTTCCTCGTGATACACAACACCTTGATGTGGGTGCAGAATGAGACTGTATCCGATGGAGCTTTTTGAGTACGGCAACAATACTTGTGTGGCCAAGCATTAAGGCAACAAGTCAGAGAATTACTGAACATAGGGGGCATTTACTTTTCTTTAGGAAGGGATATTTGTTGTATGGCTTATATAAAGCAGTCCGATAATGGGAGATAGCTTGCTGATCCAGAAATTCTGATCGATGTGGAATGTTGATGCCTGAAGAGCCATCAACATTCCACACGCGCAAGCAATGGACACATTACAACATATCCTGTGTGAGGAGATCGTGTCAATATTGCTGGTCTCAATGTAGTGCTTAACAAAGAAAGATTAGATATCAGCCTATAGTTGGCAAAACCAGCAGGATGTCGTCCATGGAGCTTTATTAATGGCATGCTTGACTGTTGAATAGGGGGACTTATTCATTGTATTTACCTGTTATTAAAAAAATCAGGATAACCAGATTATATTCCTGAAGACTGCTGCCAATTAACTCTATATTTTCATAGACCTTTCAACAAAGTTCTGATTTGTTGTTTGTCAGTTCACATTTTGAAACAGTGCGGTCACATCATCACAGTGGATACCAAATGCCACGTGGTGTGAGTAAGAGACATGTCTTATTCCTCGTTGACCTTCTTATATTATCCAATATCTCAAAGTACATGAATTACCATCCCTGGTGCCTCCCTTGCAGGGGGGTTTAAGATATCTACCAGTACCTTCTATCCAATTTGTACAAATTTCAATGCGAAGCACACCCCAACTGTTGAGAGCAGGGGGGCATGCCACGCCTCCCCCGCGGTGCCGGATGTGGTGGAGTGCTGCCTCCCACCAAGTACCATTTAACCCTTTCCTGTGCTTCTCTGATAGCATGAATTAAAGAAATCAGGTACTCCAGATCAACATGGACGGGGATTAGTTTTCTGGTGGTCTGTCGCAGCGGAGCGGCCCCAGCCTGATGAGGCTCCCTGTCTGCAGCGATGAAAAGTGGTGGAAGTGAAGAGCATCAGAGGGGATTTGACTACCCGCTTTCTCCGGAAATCGGTTTTCACACTTGCACAACTTTTTTTTTATAATTGTAAAAAACCTGGAGACTTTCAATGATGTCTCTAAACTCTCATCATCTGCATGGAACATATAACTACATCGCCATTGTACTGTGGCTAATCTCTAATAATACCACGAACATGAAATCAAAATGCCTTGAGCCACTGTTAAAAGGCACTGCCTGCGAAAATGCAACATTAAATGCTTTCATTTTAACAGATTGAAAGCATAAGCTAAGTCATGCGTGAAAAGGGATGCGTGGTACCATAACAATGTGAAAATATATGTCACTGGAAGGATTGCCCTTTTATGATCGAAGTAACAGAGGAAAAACAGAACTAATTTCCTCACAGAAAATAAAACACATTTATATATGACACTAATTAGATATTTAGAGCATGGCTCAGTAGGCACTGTGCCCATGACCAAATCGAATTACATTGTGTGAGACAGGAATTAATTGAGGCCCTGATATCTATGCCCTGTGTGCTCTCATATATACAGTGCAACAAAGTGGGGTCGCTTTGACATCAGTGCAGAGCCTGCTGATGCAGGTTCGAATCCCAGCAGGACCAAACTCAGCCTTTCATCCTTCTGCAGTTGATAAATGAGCTCCACACACTGTGGGTAATAACAAGCAGCGCTCAGATACCTGAGGGTTCGTAGTGCTATATAAATGCAAAATAATTATTAACAAGCCCCGGGGCGCAATCAGATTCCACCTGAGCTGCATGGGACTCAGAGGACAAATGATATCTCTTGTCAGGCATATCGTCCTCCACCTGTACAGAGAATACACTGACCGACTAGATGACCTCTAGAGAGAGAATACAAAATAAAACATGGTGGCCTTATCGGGTTCATGATCAACGATGTGCTCGTGTGACATTGAGTGCAGAAAAGCACGGAGCACAGAAGATGCCATCATTCTGGATAGGACTGCCAAGGGCTACAAGGGCGAACATGGCATCTGTAGCGCATTGGGAGTTTTCATTACACAATTGGAAATATAGTCACACTAAAGTGGTATGATCTTTGCACAGCTAAGTGCTTTCATGCAACGTTGTATAGAATTTCGGTATAGTTTATTGGATCACGAGCCCTACTCCCAGGGCAAAACATTAACGTATGGTAACAAAACAATTAGAAATGCTAACACGAAATAAAGAAATACATGCAAAAATAAATAAAAAAATAAATAAACGAAATAGAAGCAACATGGATGCCAGAGGTGAGAGGGAAAGGTAGCTCAACAGAAAGAGCGTCGTTACAGTTTTCATAGTGAGGTGCGGGTGCAGCATCCAGAGTGGGGAATAGGTCCACGACGGTGACACACCAATCAAAATAAAAGTGTTTTCGACTCGAAGGAAGATGGGGATGTAGATTAATATCTGAAGAACTATGGCCAGATTTACAACGTCTTTTTCAATGTTCCTTTCCCATTGAAATATGATTTTATAAATCAGGGCCATTGTCTGTGTTTCACGTTTTCGGATCGCCAAGGAGGCTCTCTCTGGGTGCTAATTAAGCAATAACCCAAGCTCAGGGGTGGCAATGACACGGAAACCAAAAAGCCCTAAGAAATGCTAACAATATTTCTGGCAGATTTATCTGGGAACGTAGGCGTGCAAGGCATAACTCTTAGAACAAGGCATAATGTCCAGAATTTAAATAGCCTTCTTTTTTAAGTTGACAAAGGGTGGGAAGGACATCTTCCAAATTAAACAAAAAAACATTAAAGATGGCCGCAGAGGAAATAGAGACAGCATTATTGCTAGTCCCTTCTTCATTTCCATTGCAGCCTTCTGCAAATGAGGCAAAGCAAGCAGGCAGCAATTGTCATGAGGAAGAGTGTCCGGCGGGTTGCGAATGGACCAGTGGTATGTACTGCAGAGAAAGGTAGTGGGGGGATCAGCTGGCAGGCAGATGCTGTGCATTTGCAAGTCGAGCATCTAGCCCTTCAGACTGTTTTGCTTGTGAGCCCATAACATGGAGTAAGGTCTACTGTCTACTAATCCCCTTTTCTTTTTGGCCTTGTTGGCAGTGCCTATCTCTCAGATACACTGTCGGTCCAGACAGCTTTGGCTTGACACATTGTTAAACTCGTTTCATCTGAACCAGGAATCTAAATGTGGCCTTTCTAGAGAAAGAGTTACTTCACATGAAAAATGGGTGGAGGGTGTTGTAAAGTTATGCTGACACACCAGCAGGCTTCCAGAGATATGTGCCACTGTGATTTTAAAACGGGGCTCTAAACCATCGTGCCCCACTATCCAATAAAGGGTTTGCAGCATAGTGGGCAAAACTAATGGGGCTTCACTTACAAATGTTTAACGGGCATGCAATCAGAAACATCTGAGTGTCCCAATCCTTCACTGGGAGGATATGTACGCTTCAGAGATTGGTTTTACTTTATTGCACTGTGCCTTTTCCTAGCAGTGTTGGGTTTGCTATACTGGTACATTCAACAATACACATATTGACGGTATTTGCGGGTCATCATTGGTTAATCCTGCAATGTGATGAGGAAAACTGAAGAAATACTAATATCTGCTTCCTGGAAATCAGCTTTTTTCTGAATATTTTCTTCGTTATCATAGTCTTTGTGTCCACCCCACATACCATTAAGTTTATTAGACTCATTTGATTAGATGATTGCCTTCAAGATGTGTGAGTGGCAGCAGGTGTGTATAGTATGTAATAAGCAAAAGTGATTTGACTATAATGTCCTCTCGCCAAACATATTTCTTGCAAAACCATGTTTATTATTTTCATTTTAAAATAATCTCTTACCATATCTGCTCATTGTGCAACTGAACATTATTGGCAGCTCATATTTGGTTATAATTCAACTTGCTTTCCCACAAGAGTCTTTATTGCACAAGGCCTCTGCTTGTCCATTCTTCCTACAGTCTCTCCTTTCTTTCGTGGCGAGCTTTGGTTTTATGGGTCTTTCCTCTCCATCAGAGAACTCTGCTTGCACTAATGTAGTTACCTTGTTGTTTCCCTTGGGAACTGTGCGTGCAGATGCATGGTTGTGATCCAATGCACAAACCCTACCGAATGCAATGCTCACCTCTGCAGATGTCTAATGTATGGGGTTGTGAGAGAGACATAAAGAAGACCGTCCATGCTTCTGTCGTCATTTCCTGTTTGTTGCTTGGTCTAGCAGGATTCTGTGTAACTTCTTCAGGTATGGTTTTGATTTCTCAGTTTAGTGCATGTTTCTGACACACCCGACCACTCTCTTAGTTGCTTGGGCAAAGTGATCACACGCGAGGAAGGCAAGCACTCCCCTCTGAGCTGTTAAACCAGCTTCTTTTATCACCTTTCTTTGCAATCTTTATTTTTGGGTAATTTGCAGAAGAATAGACGTGGGCTAATGCATAATTAACTTCATTAGAACAGTGGAATTTTAGTCTCGCCAACATATTTCCTTTATACATTCAAATGATTAGACTTCACCAGGTCACCCTTGTAAAGATAGAGGAGTGATCCGCATACATTTCTCCATTCTGTGCACTTTATGTGGACAATCATTTCCTTCATCTCAATTCGTTGTCACGTGGCATAGCTAGGCTTCAGGATGGTCGGGTGTTGTGGTTTCTTCACACAATTCTTCATATGTAGATAGACCAAAACAGGCTCCTTTTCTGGTTGGAATGCTAAGATTGAGCCTCACTGACAGTTTATTTAAACATTAACTAATTGCATACTCTTCATCCCAAAATATCATTTAGAAAGTAGACTTGCTGCACTTCATTTATAGTATTTGAGACTGATGACATGTTTTGGAAAAGCCTTTGCAGTAGTTACATTGAACTCTGGGCATGTATTACCATTTCATCTTGAGATCACATATCCGATCTACATGGAGACGTGCCCTACTGACCCTGGCCTGGAACCATTGTACAAGATATGTGAACATTGGGTTGACATCTATTCTTGTAAATCATGGTGTTCATGTCACTTACCACATCTAGGGGTTTTCAGGTAGGCGTTGAGGTCTAGATTATTAATGAGGCTACGAAATGTGTGCTCTAAATCAAAATATTGTAATATGGAGGTTTTTAGAGTGTGTATTCATGTTGGTTGATGGATTATCTGATGCAGTCATCCATTACTTGTCCTCAAAGAGTTAATGGAGTGGAACATATTTAATGGGTGTTGAATAAAGGAGAGAGGCCAAGGATAATTAGGCTTTGAAGTGGGGCGGACAACCTGTTACCCACCAAGGGTTTATTTTCTTAGTTCTCAATATAATGAAGAATTGTAACAACTCTTGTTATCCTCTAGATACAGTGTTGTTCTGTCGGAATAGAAATAATATTATGCCTCCTATTGTAATAGTTATATGTGTATTGGCCTATGCCAAGTTGTCTAAACATCATGCGCGAACAAACTCCACGGCAAGGTCTTGACCTCAAAGAAATCAATGTAAGCCGCCATCTTGAATCAAGCCGCCATTTTAGGTTCTCTTGTTATGTAGAAGTCACCCTGAACATCAAAATGGAGGCCAAATGACATTTCGAATAGATTCTGGCCGTTGTGACCTCCGTACAGCTGAATGATTAATATGCCTGCAGGCTACTTGTCGGGGTCGTGAACTGAGACCTTGTCCTACTGTTGACTTATATGTAAATGTACTACTTATATCAGCGAAACTAATCAAAATGCATATATTAAAGGTTGACCTGGCAAGAAACCCTAGACCAGTATTGTATTTCACAGAATGGTAAACCCGCAAGAGGGTTGGCCAAGGGCTGGACAAATTGTATAAATGGCCCGGGTATTCCAATGTGCGGTCTCTCACTGAACACATCGAACCCTCGTTGAAGTTTGTTATGTTATAGTGAGAGCCGAATAGCTATCCGTTTGTCAGTTGACTTGGTAACTGTTGTAGCTTGAAATAAAGTACTTTTATGTTTCTTTGTAACCTGTGTTGGTGTGTTTCCTTTTGGGCTTCCCGGCCTCATATTATTTTTCTGTTTTCACAGTTCAAGTTCAAAAGAATAAAGGTTTTATTTAGAAAAATAATGAATGAAAATAGTAGCAATATTGGCCTATGCATTTCGGACACAAGGTCCTTCGTCAGAGCCTTTTTCTCTCGCCTGATACAGATTATCCATAAATTGTCCACACATTAGTCGGATGGTATATGTAAAACACTCAAAATATATACAGTAAATCCCATTAAAAAGTCTGACCATTTTAGAGATGCATGTAAATTCAAATGTTCACAGCATATTTATATAATTCAGTAGGGCACCCACAAGACATACATTTACATTAAACATGTGCAAGAAAAATATAAACATGAACATAATTGTTAGTTGGTTCGTTCAAACTAGGCAATCAAAAAACCCATTTTGTGCAAATGCTTCTGGCTTAGCCTTCATTTATCTTTTTAGCCATACATCCGGGTGTTTCAATTTTATCTCATCGCCGTGCTCTCATTGGTAAGTGTATGTTATGCTGCTATTGACATGTTGCATTATACTGTGAGCATAACGCCTCACCGTGCTCTCAAATGAGCTGTGTATTATATTTATAGGATACTCTGTAATTGGCTCCGTGATTGAGTGGCTTAATGCTTCTACCTGATAATCTCAAACTGGAAAACTGACCTGCTATTAAACGACTGTTGTGCATAATGTTTGCTGCGATCATGCATTCTTATCTGAAGAAGGGAATACGTGTCAGTAGAATATAGTAATTCAAAGCATCCTATTGTTATATTCAGCTATGCTGTGATTAAAGCTTACCTCCCATATATGTCGGAGTGTAGAATGCGCCTGGCAGCAGTCAAACATGTCTGTTGTGGCTACTCGATTCTGGCTGACCATGTGTACATGGTGATAGTGATGCAGACTGCCTGGCAAGATGGCTGTCCAAATGGAACATAGGAGGCCATCTTAAGCCAGTGGTCTGTGTATCTTTTAAAATGTTAAATATCACAGGGTATATTCTGATCCAATGTCACGTGTTTAATACAGTGCAGTGGTTATTGTTACATTACCTAATATAATTGTGTCTAAAAAAGTGGTCACGTGCGGATGCTAGTAGTGCAGATCGCCTTGTAATAAAATAAATAATAAATAGTAAGAAATTCAAAATAGTAAAAAATGCAATTACATCAAAATTGTGTTTGGTACAATCCTCACCTCTGCTCATACTTTCACTGCATTATTAAGTGGAATGCTATATGTACTTTGTGTTTTAATCACTGAAGACCAGTGGTTTTGTTTAAACTGGCTTACATTTTATCTAGCACCTATCTATGTGGTTCTGTGCCTCAAATAGCTAATTACTATTGATAGTGTACTGACTTCTCCTGGGTCGGGCTATCCTTTGTGTTGATAATGCTTCCCGCCACTGTCAGTGCATCCTTGTGCAGGATAGCTGGCAGCTGTAATGTTTTAACATACAAATCATCCAGTCGTATCATCTGTATCAGAGTGTGTGAATATCATTGTGACCTCACTAACAGACAAAACACATCATGGTTATCAACAGTAGGTGGCTCATATTGACAGACAGCAGTTAAGGTCCGACCCCACATTCATGCTGTTTGATACAAGTGTGTCCAAATGGTCGATCCAGTATGCCTCTCATTGCCCTCTCTTTTTCTTTGTATCCTGGCTGTGATCACGTTTCTCAATCACTTCTAACACTTGAAATTTGAGTTGTGCCACGCTGTGTCTCTTTTCGGTGAAGTGCCTTAATACTGATGATGCCACATTTTTGTTTATAATGCATGACTTGTGCTCCTTCATGCGTATCCAGATCTTCCATCCTGTTTCCCCAATGTAGTATATGCCGCACAGGCCTTTTAAACAGTACACTGTGTTTTCAGTGTTGCATGTGACAAAATGTCTGAGTTAAATCTTTTCTCCTGCGAATGAGCGTGAGACTGTGGCACCTTTAATTATGTTGTTTGAACGTTCACAATTGAGGCAAGTCAAGGTTCCTTGTCTGCTGTTTTATGTGATGGTTCTTTTTTCTTCCCTTGTGTTCACCAATACGTTCCTCAAATTGCTGCTTCTTTGATATGCAAAAACAGGTTGAGGTGGAGAAAGTTCTTTAGTTCTGCTGTCACTTGTTAATATTCGCAAGTGTTTGGTGATGCATCTTTTGAAATGAGTGCTTTGGGTTGAGACCTTTGAAACATAGTCAATGATGTACAAATATTTCAGTGGGGATATGTGCATATGAGATTCCCCCACATGTGAGGTATTTTGATTTAGGATATATACTCTGCATACTAAATACTGAGATCTAAATATTAAAATACTCATGTTAGCATTGCAGGTTTTTACCAGCAAACCTAACAAAGCAGTTCTCCTAGTCATACTAGTTTCCCAAGGCGCAGTTTTAAAAAGTGTAATGTGTCAATTTAGCCAATTGGTGGATTTCCTGATCAGCTCCACTGATGATTCCTTAGATCCTTTAGCTAAAGTTGAACATTTGTCAAACCCCAAAAAAGTGGGTTAATTGGGCCAGCACACTGTTACAGATGTTCTAGGGGGGACTGATTTAATTGAAAATTTAAAGGGTGAATCACCACTAGCCCATTCTATAATTATTGTGTTCCAATATGTCATCATCCACTGAGTAAAAACAATTTTTGAAGGGTCATTTGGAGTGTTGATTTGTGTTAACTTTGTTGAGTAGGTTGGCAATAGAGAAGGCCTTTTGAGGCAGTTCTTCATGGGGGTGCAACCTCAATGTTACCCCAGATATCTGCTCAATTGCCATAATATGCTTTAATTGCAATAACATTGGGAAGGCCTTATTTCTAATGCTCGGCCCAACCACAAACACACTCCTAAATCAATGGTCTAATTTACAGACTCAATCATACAAGGTGTTATAGGTGGCTTGGAAAGACAAGGTAAGTCATTTCTAAGTGAACAGAGGATATCACAGGGGCAATGCTCTGGTCATGAAAGCAAGACCATGCAGAGCAACAGAGGTTTAAATCCCGGATCCATGCTTGGAAACCGAACTCAGGTATGTTATTAGGTGCGTTATAAAAAAATAATAATAATAAATAAATAACAGCTCCAAGTTACAGGCTACTGGAATTCTAAGTAGTTGTATCAATCAAAGGTTTGTTTATTTGATAATCATTTACCATGCTTACAGACTGACTAAATTGTTATTTGCTGTGTTTTTGTTCTTGATTTTTGTCAATTTGTGAATTTCTTGTTCAACCTTTTCTCTCTTTATCTCCTTAACAATCTTCTTCATATTTTACTCGACATGGCTGCCATTTTGTGGCAGGTATTCATATAGCACCAGAGTGCATAATTGAAGCCATATTATTTGACTCTTAGGAACAATTGAGGAATCCAAAACTGTAGTCTTGTATTGTATTGTATTGTATTGTACTTGTCATTTGTATAGCGTCAATTTTACCATTATTATAGTCTCAATCTGCTGTTAGTGGGAATGCCCTTGGAGACCAAAGTCCAAAGTGTTGGAGGTCATCGAGCACAATTAGGATGTGTGTGTGCATTTGGCCAAAAAAGGTTTAGCAGGGCTGGCCAGGCTCCGGTAGAGAAGTAATTTATGCGGTCAGGTATGTGGATGGGTGCTGAGAGGAGTAGGGGTGGTGTCAGTGCTAGAGACTCGCTATGTGTTCAGCATGCCCACATTTCTGGCAGGTCTGCACTGCATTCTGCTGTCAGAGGTGTTGAGGCGTAGTCTGGTGTTACTAGGCAGAGCGTTTATGTGAACAGCATGACCTGATGCTGTTGTTGTCCTTGCTGTATACTGATGTGTGTGGATAGCCATGCCTGCGGCCAGTGGAATGGTGTATTATACGTACCTTGCCGAATTTGATGGCCCTTTGTTGTTGGGGCGCCCACTCAGGTTTTTGGCTTCTTCTGTAAACCAAACCACATGAGGGAAGATAAATCCCAGGGAGGCAGAGTAAAGTTGCACCGATCAAAGCAGACCTCTAAATATTTATTTTGGTAACACCCGCTTGCTTCATCCTTATTCCTATATGACATATTGTAATGTGGGTGGAGAATCCCCAATCAGGACTGATCACCAAACCTACTTACATCTCCCTCTACTTAAAAATATTGAGACAAGGAAGAGGGCTGGAGCAATGAAGATCACTAGAAGCAGAAACAAAAACATACTAGGACATAATTTGTGAGGGGGGTCCTGACATTTCTACTGCCTAGGGGCCTCCAAAGGATTTCATCCGATATTGAGTGGAAAGCCAACGCTGGATTCTTGTTGTTGGGCAAAGTTAACAGGTGCCGGGACATTCAAATATAATGCACCTGAACAGAACAGTAAACTCACTTCTCAAAGAAAAGTAAGCTGCACGGTAGAGCAGAGGAGCTTTTGAGAGTGCTGTCTAGGGAAGTCGAGCAGTGGAAGGTTTGCAGCACCTGGCTTCCACAGACTGAAGAAGCTGTCAAGCAAAGAAAAAGGCAAAGCGGGAACCGAGGAGCTGACGGGACACTCCCTCAACCAACAAGCCAGCAGCAGCGATAACGGTGAGACAACGGATGACAAAACCACCAACGTAGAACAGTAAGCCCGGAGAGAGAGATTGGGATTCCGGGCTATTGCAGGGCAGATGCCATGTATCGTTAAAGAATCAGGTGAGCCCAAACATGTTAGCTCGACAAGTAAGCCAAGAAAGTAAGACTGTTGAAAAGGGGTTGCTGACCCAGGATATAGGAATTATAATTAGCTGGATAAAAGCAAAGGTGATTACTGATAAGCAGCGTGAGTCGGGGGCTCGCACCCAAATACTGAGCCAAGCAAGAAAGCCATAGGCAGGAGAATAAACCAGGCACATAGCAGGTCGAGGACCCGCACCCAAGTCATAAAGCAATAAAGACCTGGCAGGAGAATAAACCAGGCACACAGCGAGTTGGGGACCCACACCCAAGTCATGAAGCAGGAAAGCCCTGGCAGGAGAGTGAACCAGGCATACAGCGAGTTGGGGACCACACCCAAGTCATAAAGTAAGAAAGCCCTGCCAGGAGAGTAAACCAGGCATACAGCGAGTCTGGAAACCGCACCCAAATGGCAAAATAAGAAAGTCCTGGCAGGAGAGTAAACCAGGCACACAGCGAGTCAGGGACTTACACCCAATCAAGAGTGTTGAACCAGAGAAAAGGGGAAAGAGCACCTACATGTAAACTGTGAAAAGACTTAAACTGAGGAATTGTGAAACCCTTGAAGGATAGGATCATACCTCTTCAGGTTGTGGAAAAGTATAACTCTACAGAGGTCAAGAGGAAGAGTGTATATCTGAAATAGCTGAACTGTGTAACTGGAGGAAACTCAGTGGAAGAGTTGTCTCCTGCCAGTTTGTGGAATACATTAAAGTAACATTGAAAAGTCAGAGAAATCTGAGGGGAATGGGAGGCCCCCTTGCAGGTGGAACTTTATTGATTTCTTTTTTTTCTCACTTAAGAACTTTGTGTTTTGAAATTTAGAAAAGGGCTGCAGGTGTTCAGCCAAAAGATATTGCCCACTTCACATTATATTGAGTTTAGTGTGTGAGGGTCAGCTTAGGGATTTGGACACAGCACAGACAACTCATTTGATTTGGACATTCTGACCCAGATGTTCCTTGGTTTTGTTGAGGTAGGGAAACCCCTCCTAGAGTTAGGGATAGGTCAGATTTCCCAAAAAAACCCTCTTTTATTTTATCAATAAAAGTCTTTAACCAACACAAAAACTGTCACTGTGTCTGAGTCTTACTCTTGACCCCTTCCGCTTCACAGGGACTTTATGAATCCTGCACGGCCAAGGTATACATCTTTGCACTCTTCTACACCAGGAAAGGTGGGGCAGGAGGGTAGGCCAGATATCTACTGGTCCCTAAGGTAACTCTTATATAGAAAAGAAGGGATATGTTTTAGTAAATGGCCTCTAGAAGGTAGAGCTAGGTAAGTCTAATACTCTGGGGACCCCCACAGTGGATTACCTGAAGAGTGAGTAGTGATCCTCGTGTGGACCGATTTACAGGATATCTGTTCACATAACCCTCCTACCTGGGAGAAGCAGGGTTTAACCAACTGGAATTGGTTATCCTTAATTGTCTATGGAATGTCAAACACAATCCAGATGATCAGTTGCGGGAGCGGTCATGCTCAGGACCACTAGTAAAAATAGAAGAAAAAACAAAGACATGAAAATACCTAATTACCTATGAAAAATAGTCTTGAAGGAGCCTGTTTAAATCCTCCTCTGTGGCTGCGGGTCCAGGAAGTTAATGTTGTAAGACACTCTGGGCCTCATTACAACCCAGGCGGTAAGTTCCCTACTTTACCACCATGGTGTAAACTCTGTTTACACCATGGTGGATGCCGGATTTACCGCCCCATTCCAAGGTGAGTGGGGCGGCAAATCCCCATTCCCCATTTACCCTTCCCCATTCCCATTTTTGCCCCATAGGGCATAATGGGAGTGGGGAAGGCGCTAATTACGGCACCGTAAATTATGGTGCCGTAATTAGCACCAAGGCGGGTTAGCGCCTTGCATTTTAACGGCTGCTAAAAGCAGGCGTTAAAATGGTAATCAGGCGTTAAGGGTTAACGGCGCAGACGGCGCCGTTAAACCCTTAACGCCTGGGTTGTAATGAGGCCCACTGTCCTGTTCGTGAATGTGTTATATCCACTACGCCTCATGACGCATGCGTAATGACTTTTGGCCATGTTGCTGTGATCTGCCTCTGGCCTTTTGGTTGGGGACACTGTATACAGTGATTCATTACTATTGCCCTATTAGGTTGGGACAGAGAATTCGGGTCAGGAAAGTGTTTCCTGACATAAGCCTATGCCTGGGCAAGCAATCATCACAACTCTGTTTCCATTGACTTATGTTAGCCTACTCCGAGACTGTCTGGAGACTTCCAGTGATTGGGCCCTTCATGCACAGGCCATCAGTTTGAGGGACTATGGGATCCTCTTCCACTGCTCACAGGATGCATATTGTACATCATTCCTCTAGCTGCAGGAGGAAAGTTGCTTGGAGACTGCCCTTCCTGTGCCAGTTGGTCCACTGATCACCAGTTTGAGGGCAGTAGGCTCCTTATCGACTGCTCAAAGGGTTCATATCATACACCACACTTCCAGCTCTAGGAAGAGTGATGCCTGCAGACTACCTTTGGCTCAGCCCTTTGCATGACACTTCGGACTGTTGGATCCTCCACTACTGCTCCTGGGATGGCCGTCATACCCATTTCCTTCAACTCCAGGAGGAGTCCTGCCTGGAGACAGTCCTTGGCTTGGCTCTTTATGGGGGACTTTGTGCCAGGGCCACCAGTTTGAGGGGCTGAGGACTCCTCCTTCACTTCTCATGGGATATCTGCCATAATCACTACTCCAGATCCATTACTTGCAGACATGTTTTTAGGTCGCTCATCAAGACTTTAGATTCCTATCCAACTAGTTAAACTGAGCTTATTATTTAAGAAACCCAGCATCCAACTTGTAGGAACCTAAGATTGTGGCTGTCAGTAACACCCGTGGTCCAATAAAGGACAGCAGTCACAACGGCTTTAGCGAGAGAATGCATCGAGTATGCCCGCATATGCCATTTCGTTATCCCTGGTCAAAGAGGTATACTCGGGTCCGGGAACTTTGACCAGGGATAACGAAATGGCATACGCGGGCATACTCGATGCTTTCTCTCGCTAAAGCCGTTGTGACTGCTGTCCTTTATTGGACCACGGTGTTACTGACAGCCTGACACTACTAAAAAAAGCTACACTGGCTACACACCGGTATAGAGACTTGCCCTGATGAAGGAGTTTGTATACTCCAAAATGCATTGGCATATTAAGTCCATACCTAACATGTGATGTGTAGCTGCAGCCTCACTAAGATTCCATTATTGTTGAGCTCTTATCAATGATCTTTTGATAAATTATTATTGAATTATTTTCTGTGGAAGCCACAGAAAAATTATTTGGAAGCAAATGTGTTTTGGATGCCATCTATGCACCCTCAAATTCAATTTGAATTTTCTAGGGAATTGTTAGCAGGTATGTCAGACAGAATTAGTATGCCGATGTATAGTACATTGCTGTTAAAGTGAAGTTAGCTGTCTCACACAGTTTAAAAATCAAACCATGCTTTACATTAATTCATAATATTACATTGATATAGTAATCAGGGTCTTTATACAGCTGAGAGATATGACGTAATTTCACTGGTGCATACCGAGCTGTTGAAAAGAAACCCTGCTGCAACACACTTTTTGCATGTGCTCATTTAGTGTGAGATGATATTAGTATAATTGAAATGTTGCCAATTCACATTTTACCTGCCTGTGTTACTGGGCGACGCTAGTCACCCTATAGTTATGGTGAAAGGTATCATCCACAGGAAATGTCTAATACCAGTTGATCCATAGGTTCCAGCAGCACTGAATTGTCCAAAAAGGATGACTGATATGGGCCACACAAAACTATTCAAATATGTCCAAATTCGTGTTGCAGTTCAAAAGATATAAAGGGTAAAAAGGGGTAAAAAGGGGAGTGCACATGCGCACTGTGCTTCAATTGTTACTTGCCAGGCTCAGTTTACTTCTGTGCACATGCGCACTGTGCTTCTACAGTTACTTGCCAGGCTCCCTGCAGACAGACGGCTTCTCTGCACATGCGCAGTATGAACTCTTACCCGCGCTGTATTTGAGGGCCATCAGATTGAAGACCCAGGGCCATCTTGTTTGCCTCGAGACCTCTTCTTCAGCTCTGGAGTTTTTCCCGCCTTTGGACCTCGTGGTGACATGGGAGAGATCTAAACACAATATTGCATCATCCTACTCTGCAAAACCTAAGAAGCACAGGCATCAAAAGATCTAAACACAATATTGCGTCATCCTACTCTGCAAAACCTAAGAAGCACAGGCACCAAAAGGTGACTGATGCCCCAGAAATGCAAAAACAGTGATTGTAAGCCCTGGTGGCAGAAGGGCTGGTGCTGTTAGGCTGTTCGGCGTGTGCGGCTGCCGGATGCCAGTAAGTTCCACTACCTTCGTGCGACTAGAGATATCTTGAGAGGAGAAAAGGCTTGAACTTGCCGGCTGCGGTAAGAAGTTACATCGTGCCACGTCTGACTCGGACAACACGGCCACCCACCTCTATATAAAAAGGGGAGTGGTTTTCAACTTTTGCCTTGGATTATCATAGGGAAAATATCAGTGTTTTCCTCAAAGGCACAGCTCAAACTGATGGAGGGATTTTTGCCAAATAACCAAGGTGGGCACAAAGCACTTGAAGAAAATCCTTTGTTGGTTTGGCGTAAATATGTTAGGTTGTTTTTTTAAAAATGTGGCATGGAGCAGTTGGTTACATGTCCGATGACGCATTGCTGAATCTAAGGCTATTCATTTTTGAAAACCAGCCATCTTGAAAATCGACATTTGGATCTAGATTTCTTTTTTGGAAACAGCCTTAAAATGATAAAAGGGGAGTGTTTAGGATATCTTTGACACTGGGTAGAATGTGTGTAGGATAAGAAAAGAGGATTTGTGAATGTTTGGGGCAATGGTATAGTATCCGTTTTTTTGCAAGTGTTTTTTCCGAGATCTTGATCTGAATCTCGATTTGTTTTTAGTTGAGTGGCAAACTACTTTACAAATGTAACATATTCCGATGGGGCAAGCACAGGAAATAACTAGTTAGGGGACGAGGTGCATTTTTAGTTAATTTAGAAAGCAATCCCTGTTTTTATTATTTAAACAAATACTGGGATTGCTTACTAATTTAATGTACAATTTTTGCTAAAATGGTATTAGGGGGCTATTATTGTTTGTCAGTGTTGGATTCGCTTTAAAAGCTTTAATTTGGTTATTGACTTTGAAAGTAAAGTGTGCAACAGAAGCTTGTGTGATGATGCCAGTTGTCAACATCCTTTGTTGTGACTGTACAAAAGTCACATGCTTTAACAGTGAAGATCTTGATTTCAGTAGCATGTCAGCAGTGAAGATATCTACATTTTTCCACCTCACTCATCCTTCCCAAAGTAGCCTAACAGTAATCTGTTTCATACCCCCACCTCCCTCTTCCTCGTCCCCACACCTTATTTGAAATCCAATACATTAGCCCCACCTCCCTCTTCCGCATCACAGTACTCCATTACCCCATCCACTCTCCCCCCTGTCAATACTCTATTACACCACGTTCCTCTTCTTAATACGCAATAATAATCTGTTACATTTCCTGACCTCCTTCTTCCTAGTCTAAATAACCCAATAGTAATCCTACATCCATCTTCCTTGTCTGAGTACCCTATTAGAAATCTATTACATTAGCTGCATCTCTCTCTTCCTCTTCCCAGTACTGCATTACCCCCACCTCCATCTCCCTCATCCCAGTACTGCATTACCCCATCTCACTCTTGATCATCCCCGTATTGCATTACTCCACAAACCTCTTCTTCGTCACAGCACCCCTTTTTTAATTTTCCCTTTTACAGCCACATCCTTTTTCCTCATCCCAGTACAATATTAGAATTCCATGATATTCGCCTCATCTCCCTTTTCATCCACTCAGTAAACCATTATCCCTGCCTATCTCTTCCTCATCCCCATACTGAATTACCCCCCACTTACTTTAACTTTCCATTACCGCATTAGTAATCCTACCTTTACTGCCACCTCCCTCTTGCTTGTCATCGTAACCTATTAGAAATGCATTACATTACACCCACCTAACTCCTCCTTGTCCCAGTATTCTGTTACCCCCACCTCCCTCTTACTCGTCACACCACTCCATTAGTAATCCTACCTTTACTGTTACATTACACCCACATCTCTCTTCAATCCGGTACTCCATTTCCACCACCTCCTGCTTCCTTGTCCAATTACCCCATTAGTAATCCTACCTTTGCCACTACCAGCCTCCATCCCTCCCTCTTTTTCATCCCCGAAGTCCATTGGTAATTTCCTTGTCCCAGAAATCCATTCGTAATCAATTCTATTACAGCCACCTCACTCTTCCTTGTCCCAGCACCTCATTACTCTGCCTCTCTCTTCCTCATCCCGCGTCTTTATTACCTCATCTCACTGTACTCACCCAAATACCCCATTAGCAATCCATTGGATTACCCCATAACTTCATCTTTGATTTCATCAGTGTGCTTAGGGGTTATACAGAAGGGGTATCATAGTTCAGGTGGCCTAGTTTCCAACACCTGGCAAATGTCTGGGGTTTTGTTTAATTAAAGTGGCACCTTAAAGTCACTCTGACTAAAGTTTTCACTACATCTATAGCTAGGCACAGCAGAAGTATACATGCATTCATCTATATGAATGGCATTGATTGTAAGTGATTCATATGTTTAGTAGAACACACTTTCCTATGAAGAAACCATCTTCACTTTGCATAGCAAAAAACTAACAGGGTCATTCATAGAAATTCGCACAAAAATGGCGCACGCGTCTGGTGCACAGTGTCCCCGTGCGATACACTGCGCCAGCTGCGTGCGAAAAAATCCTTTTCATTGCACAGCGTATTTATGAATTTTAGCCTCCGAAACCAGCCGTGGCGCAGAGTGGCGCAGCGAACCTGCAGCAGCGCCAGTTACGCCCACAAGAATGCCCTCGCGCAAGGAAAAGCCTTCAAAATCCCCAAATCATCGCAAAGGGCTGCGCTAACCCTGGACCAGTTCACAGGGCTGCCAAACAGCAAACGCCAAGTGGGGAACGTGTATTTCAGTGGTTCGCGGGAAGTTCCACACGCGATTGTCCTGGGTACGTGTACATCAGGGGTGCGTGGGAAGTAACACACGCGATTCGATCAGGGCACGTGTATTTCAGGGGTGCGCGGGAAGTATCACTCGCAAAAACAGCAGGGTACGTGTATTCCAGGGGTGTGCGGGAAGTATCACACGCAAAAGCAGCAGGGTACGTGTATTTCAGGGGTACGCGGGAAGTATCACAGGCGATTCCATCAGGGTACGTGTATTCCAGGGATGCGTGGGAAGTATCACACGCAAAAGCAGCAGGGTACGTGTATTTCAGGGGTGCGCAGGAAGTATCACACGCGATTCCATCAGGGTACGTGTATTCCAGGGGTGCGCGGGGAGCACCACACGTGAATTGCACGTGTGGGTCCTCCCAGGTGTTCCCTCTACACCCTCCACGGCCCCTGCAGGTGGCCCACACGACAGGGGCCTACCCTGCACATGTCCCGCAGGCACCCCATCCACCATGGCCATGCCCCCCAGCCAACCCACATGTCACCTTGCACTACTGCCCACTAACGCATGTCCGCCTGCACCCCCAGCCACCAGGGGTACCCTCCACCAGGCCCCCACTCATGTCTACCACCACCCCCACATCCCAGCATCCAGGGGCAGCCTCCACCAGGCCCCCACTCATGTCTACCATCACCCCCACCCCCCAGCAGTGCAGGGGCAGTCTCCACCAGGCCCCCACTCATGTCTACCACCACCCCCACCCCCCAGCCACCAGGGGCACCCTCCACCAGGTCCTCACTCATGTCTCCCACCACCCCCACCCCCCAGCATCCAGGTGCACCCTCCACCAGGCCCACACTCATGTCTACCACCCCCACCCCCCAGCAGTGCAGTGGCAGCCTCCACCAGGCCCCCACTCATGTCTACCACCCCCCACACCCCAGCAGTGCAGGGGCAGCCTCCACCAGGCCCCCACTCATGTCTACTACCACCCCCCACCCCCAGCAGTGCAGGGGCAGCCTCCACCAGGCCCCCACTCATGTCGACCATCACCCCCACCCCCCAGCAGTGCAGGGGCAGCCTCCACCAGGCCTCCTCTCATGTCTACCACCACCCCCACCCCCCAGCCACCAGGGGCACCCTCCACCAGGCCCCCACTCATGTCTCCCACCACCCCCAACCCCCAGCATCCAGGGGCACCCTCCACCAGGCCCCCACCCATGTCTACCACCCCCCCACACACCCCAGCAGTGCAGGGGCAGCCTCCACCAGGCCCCCACTCATGTCTACCACCCCCCACACCCCAGCAGTGCAGGGGCAGCCTCCACCAGGCCCCCACTCATGTCTACTACCACCCCCCACCCCCAGCAGTGCAGGGAAAGCCTCCACCAGGCCCCCACTCATGTCTACCACCACCCCCACCACCCAGCAGTGCAGGGGCAGCTTCCACCAGGCCCCCACTCATGTCTACCACCACCCCCACCCCCCAGCATCCAGGGGCACCCTCCACCAGGCCCCCACTCATGTCTACCAACAACCCCACCCCGCAGCAGTGCAGGGTCAGCCGCCACCAGGCCCCCACTCATGTCTCCCACCACCCCCACCCCCCAGCATCCAGGGGCAGCCTCCACCAGGCCCCCACTCATGTCTACCACCACCCCCACACCCCAGCATTCAGGGGCACCCTCCACCAGGCCCCCACTCATGTCTACCACCACCCCCACCCCCCAGCAGTGCAGGGGCAGCCTCCACCAGGCCCCCACTCATGTCTACTACCACCCCCACCGCCCAGCAGTGCAGGGGCAGCCTCCACCAGGCCCCCACTCATGTCTACCACCACCCCCACCCCCCAGCAGTGCAGGGGCAGCCTCCACCAGGCCCCCACTCATGTCTACCATCACCCCCACCCCCCAGCAGTGCAGGGGCAGTCTCCATCAGGCCCCCACTCATGTCTACCACCGCCCCCACCCCCCAGCCACCAGGGGCACCCTCCACCAGGTCCTCACTCATGTCTCCCACCACCCCCACCCCCCAGCATCCAGGTGCACCCTCCACCAGGCCACACTCATGTCTACCACCCCCCCCACCCCCAGCAGTGCAGTGGCAGCCTCCACCAGGCCCCCACTCATGTCTCCCACCACCCCCACCCCCCAGCAGCCAGGGGCACCCTCCACCAGGCCCCCACTCATGTCTCCCACCACTCCCACCCCCCAGCAGTGCAGGGGCAGCCTCCACCAGGCCCCCTCTCATGTCCCCCTGCACCTCCACACCCCAGCATCCAGGGGCAGTCTCCACCAGGCCCCCACTCATGTCTACCATCACCCCCACCCCCCAGCAGTGCAGGGGCAGCCTCCACCAGGCCTCCTCTCATGTCTACCACCATCCCCACCCGCCAGCCACCAGGGGCACCCTCCACCAGGCCCCCACTCATGTCTCCCACCACCCCCAACCCCCAGCATCCACGGGCACCCTTCACCAGGCCCCCACTCATGTCTACCACCCCCCCACACCCCAGCAGTGCAGGGGCAGCCTCCACCAGGCCCCCACTCATGTCTACCACCCCCCACACCCCAGCAGTGCAGGGGCAGCCTCCACCAGGCCCCCACTCATGTCTACTACCACCCCCACCCCCCAGCAGTGCAGGGGCAGCCTCCACCAGGCCCTCACTCATGTCTACCACCACCCCCAAGCCCCCAGCAGTGCAGGGGAAGCCTCCACCAGGCCCCCACTCATGTCTACCACCACCCCACCCCCCAGCATCCAGGGGCACCCTCCACCAGGCCCCCACTCATGTCTACCAACAACCCCACCCCCCAGCAGTGCAGGGGCAGCCTCCACCAGGCCCCCACTCATGTCTACTACCACCCCCACCGCCCAGCAGTGCAGGGGCAGCCTCCACCAGGCCCCCACTCATGTCTACCACCACCCCCACCCCCCAGCAGTGCAGGGGAAGCCTCCACCAGGCCCCCACTCATGTCTACCATCACCCCCACCCCCAGCAGTGCAGGGGCAGTCTCCATCAGGCCCCCACTCATGTCTACCACCACCCCCACCCCCCAGCATCCAGGTGCACCCTCCACCAGGCCCCCACTCATGTCTACCGCCACCCCCACCCCCCAGCAGTGCAGGGGCAGCCTCCACCAGGCCCCCACTCATGTCTACTACCACCCCCACCGCCCAGCAGTGCAGGGGCAGCCTCCACCAGGCCCCCACTCATGTCTACCACCACCCCCACCCCCCAGCAGTGCAGGGGCAGCCTCCACCAGGCCCCCACTCATGTCTACCATCACCCCCACCCCCAGCAGTGCAGGGGCAGTCTCCATCAGGCCCTCACTCATGTCTCCCACCACCCCCACCCCCCAGCATCCAGGTGCACCCTCCACCAGGCCCACACTCATGTCTACCACGCCCCCCCACCCCCAGCAGTGCAGTGGCAGCCTCCACCAGGCCCCCACTCATGTCTCCCACCACCCCCACCCCCCAGCATCCAGGGGCAGTCTCCACCAGGCCCCCACTCATGTCTACCATCACCCCCACCCCCCAGCAGTGCAGGGGCAGCCTCCACCAGGCCTCCTCCCATGTCTACCACCACCCCCACCCCCCAGCCACCAGGGGCACCCTCCACCAGGCCCCCACTCATGTCTCCCACCACCCCCAACCCCCAGCATCCATGGGCACCCTCCACCAGGCCCCCACTCATGTCTACCACACCCCCACACCCCAACAGTGCAGGGGCAGCCTCCACCAGGCCCCCACTCATGTCTACCACCCCCCACACCCCAGCAGTGCAGGGGCAGCCTCCACCAGGCCCCCACTCATGTCTACTACCACCCCCCACCCCCCAGCAGTGCAGGGGCAGCCTCCACCAGGCCCTCACTCATGTCTACCACCACCCCCACCCCCCAGCAGTGCAGGGGAAGCCTCCACCAGGCCCCCACTCATGTCTACCACCACCCCCACCCCCCAGCATCCAGGGGCACCCTCCACCAGGCCCCCACTCATGTCTACCAACAACCCCACCCTGCAGCAGTGCAGGGTCAGCCGCCACCAGGCCCCCACTCATGTCTCCCACCACCCCCACCCCCCAGTATCCAGGGGCAGCCTCCACCAGGCCCCCACTCATGTCTACCACCACCCCCACACCCCAGCATCCAGGGGCACCCTCCACCATGCCCCCACTCATGTCTACCACCACCCCACCCCCCAGCAGTGCAGGGGCAGCCTCCACCAGGCCCCCACTCATGTCTATTACCACCCCCACCGCCCAGCAATGCAGGGGCAGCCTCCACCAGGCCCCCACTCATGTCTACCACCACGCCCACCCGCCAGCAGTGCAGGGGCAGCCTCCACCAGGACCCCACACATGTCTACCACCACCCCCACCCCCCAGCAGTGCAGGGGCAGCCTCCACCAGGCCCCCACTCATGTCTCCCACCACCCCCACCCCCAAGCATCCAGGGGAAGCCTCCACCAGACCCCCACTAATGTCTACCACCACCCCCACCCCTCAGCATCCAGGCTCACCCTCCACCAGACCCCTACTCATGTCTACCACCACCCCCACCCCCCAGCATGCAGGGGCACCCTCCACCAGGCCCCCACTCATGTCTACCATCACCCCCACCCCTCAGCAGTGCAGGGGCAGCCTCAACAAGGCCCCCTCTCATGTCTACCACCACCCCCACCCCCCAGCCACCAGGAGCACCCTCCACCAGGCCCCCACTCATGTCTCCCACCACCCCCACCCCCCAGCAGTGCAGGGGCACCCTCCACCATGCCCCCACTCATGTCTCCCACCACCCCCACCCCCCAGCATCCAGGGGCACCCTCCACCAGGCCCCACTCATGTCTACCATCACCCCCACCCCCCAGCAGTGCAGGGGCAGCCTCCACCAGGCCCCCTCTCATGTCTACCACCCCCTGACCCCCCAGCAGTGCAGGGGCACCCTCCACCAGGCCCCCACTCATGTCTACCACCACCCTCACCCCCCAGCATCCAGGGGCACCCTCCACCAGGCCCCCACTCATGTCTACCACCACCCCCACCCCCCAGCCACCAGGGGCAGCCTCCACCAGGCCCCCACTCATGTCTCCCACCACCCCCACCCCCCAGCAGTGCAGGGGCAGCCTCCACCAGGCCCCCACTCATGTCTACCACCACCCCCACCCCCAGCAGTGCAGGGGCAGCCTCCACCAGGCCCCCTCTCATGTCTACCACGCCCCCGACCCCCCAGCAGTGCAGGGGCAGCCTCCACCAGGCCCCACTCATGTCTACCATCACCCCCACCCCCACCCCCCAGCAGTGCAGGGGCAGCCTCCACCAGGCCCCCTCTCATGTCTACCACCACCCCCACCCCCAGCCACCAGGGGCACCCTCCACCAGGCCCCCACTCATGTCTCCCACCACCCCCACCCCCCAGCAGTGCAGGGGCAGCCTCCACCAGGCCCCCACTCATGTCTACCACCACCCCCACCCCCCAGCATCCAGGGGCACCCTCCACCAGGCCCCCACTCATGTCTACCAACAACCCCACCCCCCAGCAGTGCAGGGGCAGCCTCCACCAGGCCCCCACTCATGTCTACCATCACCCCCACCCCCCAGCAGTGCAGGGGCAGCCTCCACCAGGCCTCCTCTCATGTCTACCACCATCCCCACCCCCCAGCCACCAGGGGCACCCTCCACCAGGCCCCCACTCATGTCTCCCACCACCCCCAACCCCCAGCATCCACGGGCACCCTCCACCAGGCCCCCACTCATGTCTACCACCCCCCCACACCCCAGCAGTGCAGGGGCAGCCTCCACCAGGCCCCCACTCATGTCTACCACCCCCCACACCCCAGCAGTGCAGGGGCAGCCTCCACCAGGCCCCCACTCATGTCTACTACCACCCCACCCCCCAGCAGTGCAGGGGCAGCCTCCACCAGGCCCTCACTCATGTCTACCACCACCCCCACCCCCCAGCAGTGCAGGGGAAGCCTCCACCAGGCCCCCACTCATGTCTACCACCACCCCACCCCCCAGCATCCAGGGGCACCCTCCACCAGGCCCCCACTCATGTCTACCAACAACCCCACCCTCCAGCAGTGCAGGGGCAGCCTCCACCAGGCCCCCACTCATGTCTACCACCACACCCACACCCCAGCATCCAGGGGCACCCTCCACCAGGCCCCCACTCATGTCTACCACCACCCCCACCCCCCAGCAGTGCAGGGGCAGCCTCCACCAGGCCCCCACTCATGTCTACTACCACCCCCACCGCCCAGCAGTGCAGGGGCAGCCTCCACCAGGCCCCCACTCATGTCTACCACCACCCCCACCCCCCAGCAGTGCAGGGGCAGCCTCCACCAGGCCCCCACTCATGTCTACCATCACCCCCACCCCCAGCAGTGCAGGGGCAGTCTCTATCAGGCCCCCACTCATGTCTACCACCACCCCCACCCCCCAGCATCCAGGTGCACCCTCCACCAGGCCCCACTCATGTCTACCACCACCCCCACCCCCCAGCAGTGCAGGGGCAGCCTCCACCAGGCCCCCACTCATGTCTACTACCACCCCCACCGCCCAGCAGTGCAGGGGCAGCCTCCACCAGGCCCCCACTCATGTCTACCACCACCCCCACCCCCCAGCAGTGCAGGGGCAGCCTCCACCAGGCCCCCACTCATGTCTACCATCACCCCCACCCCCAGCAGTGCAGGGGCAGTCTCCATCAGGCCCTCACTCATGTCTCCCACCACCCCCACCCCCCAGCATCCAGGTGCACCCTCCACCAGGCCCACACTCATGTCTACCACGCCCCCCCCACCCCCAGCAGTGCAGTGGCAGCCTCCACCAGGCCCCCACTCATGTCTCCCACCACCCCCACCCCCCAGCATCCAGGGGCAGTCTCCACCAGGCCCCCACTCATGTCTACCATCACCCCCACCCCCCAGCAGTGCAGGGGCAGCCTCCACCAGGCCTCCTCCCATGTCTACCACCACCCCCACCCCCCAGCCACCAGGGGCACCCTCCACCAGGCCCCCACTCATGTCTCCCACCACCCCCAACCCCCAGCATCCACGGGCACCCTCCACCAGGCCCCCACTCATGTCTACCACCCCCCCACACCCCAGCAGTGCAGGGGCAGCCTCCACCAGGCCCCCACTCATGTCTACCACCCCCCACACCCCAGCAGTGCAGGGGCAGCCTCCACCAGGCCCTCACTCATGTCTACCACCACCCCCACCCCCCAGCATCCAGGGGCACCCTCCACCAGGCCCCCACTCATGTCTACCAACAACCCCACCCTGCAGCAGTGCAGGGTCAGCCGCCACCAGGCCCCCACTCATGTCTCGCACCACCCCCACCCCCCAGCATCCAGGGGCAGCCTCCACCAGGCCCCCACTCATGTCTACCACCACCCCCACACCCCAGCATCCAGGGGCACCCTCCACCATGCCCCCACTCATGTCTACCACCACCCCACCCCCCAGCAGTGCAGGGGCAGCCTCCACCAGGCCCCCACTCATGTCTATTACCACCCCCACCGCCCAGCAATGCAGGGGCAGCCTCCACCAGGCCCCCACTCATGTCTACCACCACGCCCACCCGCCAGCAGTGCAGGGGCAGCCTCCACCAGGACCCCACTCATGTCTACCACCACCCCCACCCCCCAGCAGTGCAGGGGCAGCCTCCACCAGGCCCCCACTCATGTCTCCCACCACCCCCACCCCCCAGCATCCAGGGGAAGCCTCCACCAGACCCCCACTAATGTCTACCACCACCCCCACCCCTCAGCATCCAGGCTCACCCTCCACCAGACCCCCACTCATGTCTACCACCACCCCCACCCCCCAGCATGCAGGGGCACCCTCCACCAGGCCCCCACTCATGTCTACCATCACCCCCACCCCCCAGCAGTGCAGGGGCAGCCTCCACCAGGCCCCCTCTCATGTCTACCACCACCCCCACCCCCCAGCCACCAGGAGCACCCTCCACCAGGCCCCCACTCATGTCTCCCACCACCCCCACCCCCCAGCAGTGCAGGGGCACCCTCCACCATGCCCCCACTCATGCCTCCCACCACCCCCACCCCCCAGCATCCAGGGGCACCCTCCACCAGGCCCCACTCATGTCTACCATCACCCCCACCCCCCAGCAGTGCAGGGGCAGCCTCCACCAGGCCCCCTCTCATGTCTACCACCCCCTGACCCCCCAGCAGTGCAGGGGTACCCTCCACCAGGCCCCCACTCATGTCTACCACCACCCTCACCCCCCAGCATCCAGGGGCACCCTCCACCAGGCCCCCACTCATGTCTACCATCACCCCCACCCCCCAGCAGTGCAGGGTCAGCCTCCACCAGGCCCCCTCTCATGTCTACCACCACCCCCACCCCCCAGCCACCAGGGGCAGCCTCCACCAGGCCCCCACTCATGTCTCCCACCACCCCCACCCCCCAGCAGTGCAGGGGCAGCCTCCACCAGGCCCCCACTCATGTCTACCACCACCCCCACCCCCAGCAGTGCAGGGGCAGCCTCCACCAGGCCCCCTCTCATGTCTACCACGCCCCCGACCCCCCAGCAGTGCAGGGGCAGCCTCCACCAGGCCCCACTCATGTCTACCATCACCCCCACCCCCCAGCAGTGCAGGGGCAGTCTCCACCAGGCCCCCTCTCATGTCTACCACCACCCCCACCCTCAGCCACCAGGGGCACCCTCCACCAGGCCCCCACTCATGTCTCCCACCACCCCCACCCCCCAGCAGTGCAGGGGCAGCCTCCACCAGGCCCCCACTCATGTCTACCACCACCCCCACCCCCCAGCATCCAGGGGCACCCTCCACCAGGCCCCCACTCATGTCTACCACCACCCCCACCCCCCAGCATCCAGGGACACCCTCCATCAGGCCCAGGGGAGTTGCTAGGTCTGGAAAAGACCCGGGGCTAAGCTAATGTCGGAACTGTTGGGACTGGGGGCTAGCTAGTCTTTTGGCTGTAGCTCCTGGGATTCTATCCGGGGCTACAACCAAAAGATCAGGGGCTATAGCCCCCTTAGCCCCCCCCAGCAACGCCCCTGATCAGGCCCCCACTCATGTCTACCATCACCCACACCCCCCAGCAGTGCAGGGGCAGCCTCCACCAGGCCCCCACTCATGTCTACCACCACCCACACCCCCCAGCGACCAGGGGCACCCTCCACCATGCCCCCACTCATGTCTACCACCACACCCACCCCCCAGCATCCAGGGGCACCCTCCACCGGGCCCCACTCATGTCTACCATCACCCCCACCCCCCAGCAGTGCAGGGGCAGCCTCCACCAGGCCCCAACTCATGTCTCCCACCACTCCCACCCCCCGGCAGTGCAGGGGCAGCCTCCACCAGGCCCCCACACATGTCTACCACCACCCCCACCCTCCAGCAGTGCAGGGGCAGCCTCCACCAGGCCCCCACTCATGTCTACCACCACACCCACACCCCAGCATCCAGGGGCACCCTCCACCAGGCCCCCACTCATGTCTACCACCACCCCCACCCCCCAGCAGTGTAGGGGCAGCCTCCACCAGGCCCCCACTCATGTCTACTACCACCCCCACTGCCCAGCAGTGCAGGGGCAGCCTCCACCAGGCCCCCACTCATGTCTACCACCACCCCCACCCCCCAGCAGTGCAGGGGCAGCCTCCACCAGGCCCCCACTCATGTCTACCATCACCCCCACCCCCAGCAGTGCAGGGGCAGTCTCCATCAGGCCCCCACTCATGTCTACCAACACCCCCACCCCCCAGCATCCAGGTGCACCCTCCACCAGGCCCCCACTCATGTCTACCACCACCCCCACCCCCCAGCAGTGCAGGGGCAGCCTCCACCAGGCCCCCACTCATGTCTACTACCACCCCCACCGCCCAGCAGTGCAGGGGCAGCCTCCACCAGGCCCCCACTCATGTCTACCACCACCCCCACCCCCCAGCAGTGCAGGGGCAGCCTCCACCAGGCCCCCACTCATGTCTACCATCACCCCCACCCCCAGCAGTGCAGGGGCAGTCTCCAATAGGCCCTCACTCATGTCTCCCACCACCCCCACCCCCCAGCATCCAGGTGCACCCTCCACCAGGCCCACACTCATGTCTACCACGCCCCCCCACCCCCAGCAGTGCAGTGGCAGCCTCCACCAGGCCCCCACTCATGTCTCCCACCACCCCCACCCCCCAGCATCCAGGGGCAGTCTCCACCAGGCCCCCACTCATGTCTACCATCACCCCCACCCCCCAGCAGTGCAGGGGCAGCCTCCACGAGGCCTCCTCCCATGTCTACCACCACCCCCACCCCCCAGCCACCAGGGGCACCCTCCACCAGGCCCCCACTCATGTCTCCCACCACCCCCAACCCCCAGCATCCACGGGCACCCTCCACCAGGCCCCCACTCATGTCTACCACCCCCCCACACCCCAACAGTGCAGGGGCAGCCTCCACCAGGCCCCCACTCATGTCTACCACCCCCCACACCCCAGCAGTGCAGGGGCAGCCTCCACCAGGCCCCCACTCATGTCTACTACCACCCCCCACCCCCCAGCAGTGCAGGGGCAGCCTCCACCAGGCCCTCACTCATGTCTACCACCACCCCCACCCCCCAGCAGTGCAGAGGAAGCCTCCACCAGGCCCCCACTCATGTCTACCACCACCCCCACCCCCCAGCATCCAGGGGCACCCTCCACCAGGCCCCCACTCATGTCTACCAACAACCCCACCCTGCAGCAGTGCAGGGTCAGCCGCCACCAGGCCCCCACTCATGTCTCCCACCACCCCCACCCCCCAGCATCCAGGGGCAGCCTCCACCAGGCCCCCACTCATGTCTACCACCACCCCCACACCCCAGCATCCAGGGGCACCCTCCACCATGCCCCCACTCATGTCTACCACCACCCCACCCCCCAGAAGTGCAGGGGCAGCCTCCACCAGGCCCCCACTCATGTCTATTACCACCCCCACCGCCCAGCAATGCAGGGGCAGCCTCCACCAGGCCCTCACTCATGTCTACCACCACGCCCACCCGCCAGCAGTGCAGGGGCAGCCTCCACCAGGACCCCACTCATGTCTACCACCACCCCCACCCCCCAGCAGTGCAGGGGCAGCCTCCACCAGGCCCCCACTCATGTCTCCCACCACACCCACCCCCCAGCATCCAGGGGAAGCCTCCACCAGACCCCCACTAATGTCTACCACCACCCCCTCCCCTCAGCATCCAGGCTCACCCTCCACCAGACCCCCACTCATGTCTACCACCACCCCCACCCCCCAGCATGCAGGGGCACCCTCCACCAGGCCCCCACTCATGTCTACCATCACCCCCACCCCCCAGCAGTGCAGGGGCAGCCTCCACCAGGCCCCCTCTCATGTCTACCACCACCCCCACCCCCCAGCCACCAGGAGCACCCTCCACCAGGCCCCCACTCATGTCTCCCACCACCCCCACCCCCCAGCAGTGCAGGGGCACCCTCCACCATGCCCCCACTCATGTCTCCCACCACCCCCACCCCCCAGCATCCAGGGGCACCCTCCACCAGGCCCCACTCATGTCTACCATCACCCCCACCCCCCAGCAGTGCAGGGGCAGCCTCCACCAGGCCCCCTCTCATGTCTACCACCCCCTGACCCCCCAGCAGTGCAGGGGCACCCTCCACCAGGCCCCCACTCATGTCTACCACCACCCTCACCCCCCAGCATCCAGGGGCACCCTCCACCAGGCCCCCACTCATGTCTACCATCACCCCCACCCCCCAGCATTTAGGGTCAGCCTCCACCAGGCCCCCTCTCATGTCTACCACCACCCCACCCCTCAGCCACCAGGGGCAGCCCCCACCAGGCCCCACTCATGTCTCCCACCACCCCCACCCCCAGCAGTGCAGGGGCAGCCTCCACCAGGCCCCCACTCATGTCTACCACCACCCCCACCCCCAGCAGTGCAGGGGCAGCCTCCACCAGGCCCCCTCTCATGTCTACCACGCCCCCGACCCCCCAGCAGTGCAGGGGCAGCCTCCACCAGGCCCCACTCATGTCTACCATCACCCCCACCCCCCAGCAGTGCAGGGGCAGCCTCCACCAGGCCCCCTCTCATGTCTACCACCACCCCCACCCTCAGCCACCAGGGGCACCCTCCACCAGGCCCCCACTCATGTCTCCCACCACCCCCACCCCCCAGCAGTGCAGGGGCAGCCTCCACCAGGCCCCCACTCATGTCTACCACCACCCCCACCCCCCAGCATCCAGGGGCACCCTCCACCAGGCGCCCACTCATGTCTACCATCACCCCCACCCCCCAGCATCCAGGGGCACCCTCCACCAGGCCCCCACTCATGTCTACCACCACCCCCACCCCCCAGCATCCAGGGACACCCTCCATCAGGCCCAGGGGAGTTGCTAGGTCTGGAAAAGACCCGGGGCTAAGCTAATGTCGGAACTGTTGGGACTGGGGGCTAGCTAGTCTTTTGGCTGTAGCTCCTGGGATTCTATCCGGGGCTACAACCAAAAGATCAGGGGCTATAGCCCCCTTAGCCCCCCCCTTGCAACGCCCCTGATCAGGCCCCCACTCATGTCTACCACCAACCCCAACCCCCAGCATCCAGGGGCACCCTCCACCAGGCTCCCACTCATGTCGACCATCACCCCCACCCCCAGCAGTGCAGGGGCAGCTTCCACCAGGCTCCCACTCATGTCTCCCACCACCCCCACCAACCCAGCATCCAGGGGCACCCTCCACCAGGCCCCCACTCATGTCTACCATCACCCCCACCCCCCAGCAGTGCAGGGGCAGCCTCCACCAGGCCCCCACTCATGTCTACTACCACCCCCACCCCCCAGCAGTGCATGGGCAGCCTCCACTAGGCCCCCACTCATGTCTACCACCACCCCCACCCCCCAGCAGTGCAGGGGCAGCCTCCACCAGGCCCCCACTCATGTCTACCACCACCCCCACCCCCCAGCATCCAGGGGCACCCTCTACCAGGCCCCCACTCATGTCTACCACCACCCCCACCCCCCAGCATCCAGGGGCACCCTCCACCAGGCCCCCACTCATGTCTACCATCACCCCACCCCCCAGGAGTGCAGGGGCAGCCTCCACCAGGCCCCCTCTCATGTCTACCACCACCCCCACCCCCCAGCCACCAGGGGCACCCTCCACCAGGCCCCCACTCATGTCTCCCACCACCCCCACCCCCCAGCAGTGCAGGGGCAGCATCCACCAGGCCCCAACTCATGTCTACCACCACCCCCACCCCCCAGCATCCAGGGGCACCCTCCACCAGGCCCCCACTCATGTCTACCACCACCCCCACCCCCCAGCATCCAGGGACACCCTCCATCAGGCCCAGGGGAGTTGCTAGGTCTGGAAAAGACCCGGGGCTAAGCTAATGTCGGAACTGTTGGGACTGGGGGCTAGCTAGTCTTTTGGCTGTAGCTCCTGGGATTCTATCCGGGGCTACAACCAAAAGATCAGGGGCTATAGCCCCCTTAGCCCCCCCCTAGCAACGCCCCTGATCAGGCCCCCACTCATGTCTACCACCAACCCCAACCCCCAGCATCCAGGGGCACCCTCCACCAGGCTCCCACTCATGTCGACCATCACCCCCACCCCCAGCAGTGCAGGGGCAGCTTCCACCAGGCTCCCACTCATGTCTCCCACCACCCCCACCAACCCAGCATCCAGGGGCACCCTCCACCAGGCCCCCACTCATGTCTACCATCACCCCCACCCCCCAGCAGTGCAGGGGCAGCCTCCACCAGGCCCCCACTCATGTCTACTACCACCCCCACCCCCCAGCAGTGCATGGGCAGCCTCCACTAGGCCCCCACTCATGTCTACCACCACCCCCACCCCCCAGCAGTGCAGGGGCAGCCTCCACCAGGCCCCCACTCATGTCTACCACCACCCCCACCCCCCAGCATCCAGGGGCACCCTCCACCAGGCCCCCACTCATGTCTACCACCACCCCCACCCCCCAGCATCCAGGGGCACCCTCCACCAGGCCCCCACTCATGTCTACCATCACCCCACCCCCCAGGAGTGCAGGGGCAGCCTCCACCAGGCCCCCTCTCATGTCTACCACCACCCCCACCCCCCAGCCACCAGGGGCACCCTCCACCAGGCCCCCACTCATGTCTCCCACCACCCCCACCCCCCAGCAGTGCAGGGGCAGCATCCACCAGGCCCCAACTCATGTCTACCACCACCCCCACCCCCCAGCATCCAGGGGCACCTTCCACCAGGCCCCCACTCATGTCTACCATCACCCCCACCCGCCAGCAGTGCAGGGGTAGCCTCCACCAGGTTCCCACTCATGTCTCCCACCACCCCTACCCCCCAGCATCCAGGGGCACCCTCCACCAGGCCCCCACTCATGTCTACCATCACCCCCACCCCCAGCAGTGCAGGGGCAGCCTCCACCAGGCCCCCACTCATGTCTACCACCACCCCCACCCCCCAGCCACCAGGCGGCACCCTCCACCATGCCCCCACTCATGTCTACCACCACACCCACCCCCCAGCATCCAGGGGCACCCTCCACCAGGCCCCACTCATGTCTACCATCACCCCCACCCCCCAGCAGTGCAGGGGCAGCCTCCACCAGGCCCCCACTCATGTCTCCCACCACCCCAACCCCCGGCAGTGCAGGGGCAGCCTCCACCAGGCCCCCACTCATGTCTACCACCACCCCCACCCCCCATCATCCAGGGGCACCCTCCACCAGGCCCCCAATCATGTCCCCCTGCACCCCACCCCCCAGCAGTGCAGGGGCAGCCTCCACCAGGCCCCCACTCATGTCTACCACCACCCCCACCCCCCAGGATCCAGGGGCACCCGCCACTAGGCCCCCACTCATGTCTAATATCACCCCCACCACCCAGCAGTGCAGGGGCAGCCTCCACTAGGCCCCCACTCATGTCTACCACCACCCCCACCCCCAGCCTCCAGGGGCACCCTCCACCAGGCCCCCACTCATGTCTCCCACCACCCCCACCCCCCAGCATCCAGGGGCACCCTCCACCAGGCCCCCACTCATGTCTACCACACCCCCCACCCCCGGCAGTGCAGGGGCAGCCTCCACCAGGCCCCCACTCATGTCTACTACCACCCCCACCCCCCAGCAGTGCAGGGACAGCCTCCACCAGGCCCCCACTCATGTCTACCACCACCCCCACCCCCCAGCAGTGCAGGGACAGCCTCCACCAGGCCCCCACTCATGTCTACCACCACCCCTACCCCCCAGCACCAGGGGCACCCTCCACCAGGCCCCCACTCATGTCTACCACCAACCCCACCCCCCAGCATCCAGGGGCACCCTCCACCAGGCCCCCACTCATGTCTACCATCACCCCACCCCCCCCAGCAGTGCAGGGGCAGCCTCCACCAGGCCCCCTCTCATGTCTACCACCACCCCCACCCCCCAGCAGTGCAGGGGCAGCCTCCACCAGGCCCCCACTCATGTCTACCACCACCCCCAACCCCCAGCATCCAGGGGTACCCTCCACCAGGCTCCCACTCATGTCGACCATCACCCCCACCCCCCCAGCAGTGCAGGGGCAGCCTCCACCAGGCCCCCTCTCATGTCTACCACCACCCCCACCCCCCAGCAGTGCAGGGGCAGCCTCCACCAGGCCCCCACTCATGTCTACCACCACCCCCAACCCCCAGCATCCAGGGGCACCCTCCACCAGGCTCCCACTCATGTCGACCATCACCCCCACCCCCAGCAGTGCAGGGGCAGCCTCCACCAGGCCCCCTCTCATGTCTACCACCACCCCCACCCCCCAACCACCAGGGGCACCCTCCACCAGGCCCCCGCTCATGTCTCCCACCACCCCCACCCCCCAGCAGTGCAGGGGCAGCATCCACCAGGCCCCCACTCATGTCTACCACCACCCCCACCCCCCAGCATCCAGGGGCACCCTCCACCAGGCCCCCACTCATGTCTACCATCACCCCCACCCCCCAGCAGTGCAGGGGTAGCCTCCACCAGGTTCCCACTCATGTCTCCCACCACCCCCACACCCCAGCATCCAGGGGCACCCTCCACCAGGCCCCCACTCATGTCTACCATCACCCCCACCCCCCAGCAGTGCAGGGGCAGCCTCCACCAGGCCCCCACTCATGTCTACCACCACCCCCACCCCCCAGCCACCAGGGGCACCCTCCACCATGCCCCCACTCATGTCTACCACCACACCCACCCCCCAGCATCCAGGGGCACCCTCCACCAGGCCCCACTCATGTCTACCATCACCCCCACCCCCCAGAAGTGCAGGGGCAGCCTCCACCAGGCCCCCACTCATGTCTCCCACCACCCCAACCCCCGGCAGTGCAGGGGCAGCCTCCACCAGGCCCCCACTCATGTCTACCACCACCCCCACCCCCCATCATCCAGGGGCACCCTCCACCAGGCCCCCAATCATGTCCCCCTGCACCCCACCCCCCAGCAGTGCAGGGGCAGCCTCCACCAGGCCCCCACTCATGTCTACCACCACCCCCACCCCCCAGCATCCAGGGGCACCCGCCACCAGGCCCCCACTCATGTCTAATATCACCCCCACCACCCAGCAGTGCAGGGGCAGCCTCCACTAGGCCCACACTCATGTCTACCACCACCCCCATCCCCAGCCTCCAGGGGCACCCTCCACCAGGCCCCCACTCATGTCTCCCACCACCCCACCCCCCAGCATCCAGGGGCACCCTCCACCAGGCCCCCACTCATGTCTACCACACCACCCACCCCCGGCAGTGCAGGGGCAGCCTCCACCAGGCCCCCACTCATGTCTACTACCACCCCCACCCCCCAGCAGTGCAGGGGCAGCCTCCACCAGGCCTCCACTCATGTCTCCCACCACCCCCACCCCCCAGCATCCAGGGGCAGCCTCCACTAGGCCCCCACTCATGTCTACCACCACCCCCACTCCCCAGCATCCAGGGGCACCCTCCACCAGGCCCCCACTCATATCTACCACCACCCCCACCCCCCAGCATCCAGGGGCACCCTCCACCAGGCCCCCACTCATGTCTACCATCACCCCCGCCCCCCAGCAGTGCAGGGGCAGCCTCCACCAGGCCCCCTCTTATGTCTACCACCACCCCCCAGCCACCAGAGGCACCCTCCACCAGGCCCCCACTCATGTCTACCACCCCCCCACCAGCCAGCAGTGCAGGGGCAGCCTCCACCAGGTCCCCACTCATGTCTACTACCACCCCCACCCCCCAGCAGTGCAGGGGCAGCCTCCACCAGGTCCCCACTCATGTCTACCACCACCCCCACCCCCCAGCAGTGCAGGGGCAGCCTCCACCAGGCCCCCACTCATGTCTACCACCACCCCCACCCCCCCAGTGTCCAGGGGCACCCTCTACCAGGCCCCCACTCATGTCTACCAACACCCCCACCCCCCAGCAGTGCAGGGGCAGCCTCCACCAGGCCCCCACTCATGTCTCCCACCACCCCCAAACCCCAGCATCCAGGGGCAGCCTCCACCAGGCCCCCACTCATGTCTACCACCACCCCCACCCCCCAGCATCCAGGGGCACCCTCCACCAGGCCCCCACTCATGTCTACCACCACCCCCACCCCCCAGCATCCAGGGGCACCCTCCACCAGGCCCCCACTCATGTCTACCATCACCCCCACCCCCCAGCAGTGCAGGGGCAGCCTCCACCAGGCCCCCTCTCATGTCTACCACCGCCCCCACCCCCCAGCCACCAGGGGCACCCTCCACCAGGCCCCCACTCATGTCTCCCACCATCCCCACTGTTAGGCGGAAACCTGTGCAGTTCCCTCTGGGACCACTGCAAAAGATTTAGGACTACAGGTGTTGGCGGTGAACCCACTTGGTAGCAGTCTGTACCACACAGATTCACTTGGTAGCTGTGGCTGAGCAGTCAGACTTCTCTCAAGAAAAGTTGAGCAGTATGTGGAGTATACAAAACAGGGCAATTCTTCACAGCAAGACAAGCAAACACGCAACGAGGCTTAGTGTAAAGATATTAAGGTATTTATTTATAACAAAATGTCTATGAAAAACACTAAAGCAAATCACGGCAAACAAATCAAACACAATTACTCTACGAAGTAGAAAACGATCAATCCCCCTAGCAAAATATCGACAACTCTACGTTCTACCGGTACCACTTATTTTCAGACAGAGGTGTATAACTCAACCTAGATGACACTCGAACATTAGTTAGGACGGGAGAGATAAAGATAGGCAGGTTATGAAGTCAACACAGTTCAATCCTATGCGAGTAAAATGCAAGGCAGGAAGGCAAGAAACACCATAGATCGTAAAGTTCAGAGGCCAGGCCCACTCGGAGAGAGGCAAGGCGCGATGTCCAAAAAATCTCTAGTGGAGATGCATTCAAGTCTTTATAGCAAATTGTTATCGGCAGGTTGAACCAGTTCAGAACAAAGAATGAGCAAAGCTTGGAGGCGACAAAGCGGAACGGAGAGGATTAAGACACCTCACTCGAACCGAACGAAAGGGAAGTCAGGCGGACACGGTACCTTGTTGTGGAGGGCAGCTCCGGCGGGGGCAGTTGTTCCTGGTGGTGGATGCACGTTGGGTCTTTGCCAAGAGTAGAGAAGATCTCGTCGTCGAAGGAAAGTGAAGTCCGGTGCACCACCAGGGAAGAGACCAGCCGCGGAGTGCTCCGTCACAAGGCACCACCTTTTGGTCGCGGTACAGGGGTAGTGGCTATCCGGTTGCCGAGGTGCTCTGCACGGGCAATTCGACAGCTGCGTCCTGAGGCGAATAAAAAGCAAAGGGGACTGGTTGTTCCCACCAGTCAGGGGAAGAGACTCTCCGGCAGGGAGATCTCCTCTGTCGTCGGGAAGTGGTGAGTCGGCTCAGCAGGGCTCCACCGTAGGTGTCGTCGTTGCAGATCGGCTCAGCGTTACCCTCATCGGATTCTTAGGTCCTGTGGCGACTTCTGAAGATCCAGTCCCAAAAGCCCTGCTTTTATGCAGACGACCCCCATTCATTCAGCCTAACTGTCAATCAACACATGCTAAGTGGTGAGCGGGAAGGCTCACCACCTGGGACAATCACTCCAGAGTGCGACCTGAGTTGGCAAGGCAACTCGGTCCAGGGTGCCTAAACCCCCTCCCACACCCCTGAGGTAACCCAGACAGAATGGCACCACTTTGGAGGGTCTCTGTACAGAGGCCCGCCAAAAGTGGAACAAAGGGCTCAACCTTTGGTTTAGGAGTCACAGAGACGAACACAGACGCCATTTTAAAACCGAGTTCTGGCAGAAAATACCACTCGATAAACTTATTTAAGATAAGTAGATCGGTGGTACGTCAGAGATAAATGAGAAAAAGTATCAATCTCCAACAATGGGACGAATCCCATAGTGTTATGTTCGGGGTCGAACATAACAAGTAGTTTCCACTGCCACCAGCCAAAACTCGACGAGGGGGGACGGGACAGTGCCCCCTCGAGTAACAGATCCAGGAGTAATCGAATTACCCCTACTAGTACGTCCACAATAAGATGGTTGGTACTAGTTCTGTTAGTAAATTTAGGTCTAGTAAAGCCAATGGTGACTTTACATGCCCGGGGAGACAGTAGTCAGTCCCCGGGTATGGAGTCCATGGTGGGGGACCCGCTAGGGCGCCCCCGTGTTACAACACGTAGGGTGCGGTGTAACACACATAGAAAAACATATGAGACCCTACGGAGTAAAAGACCCCATAGCCCATCGAACACATTGACATTTCAAAGGAATTACACACATACAAGTCCAAGAGTGGGAGAAAAGAGTCTCACTCTTGGCAGGATGGAAAAAAACAACTCCAGAAATCCAGCAAAGCTGCTGGGGACTCACTAGGTTAGGAAATTCAGACTAAACAGAGAATTCACCCTAACACCCACCCCCCAGCATACAGGGCCACCCTCCACCAGGCCCCCACTCATGTCTACCATCATCCCCACCCCCCAGCAGTGCAGGGGCAGCCTCCACCAGGCCCCCACTCATATCTCCCACCACCCCCACCCCCCAGCATCCAGGGGCAGCCTCCACCAGGCCCCCACTCATGTCTAGGCCCCCACTCATGTCTACCACCACCCCCACCCCCCAGCATTCAGGGGCACCCTCCAACAGGCCCCCACTCATGTCTACCACCTCCCTACCCCCCAGCAGTGCAGGGGCAGCCTCCACCAGGCCCCCACTCATGTCTACTACCACCCCCACCCCCCAGCAGTGCAGGGGCAGCCTCCACCAGGCCCCCACTCATGTCTACCACCACCCCCACCCCCCAGTAGTGCAGGGGCAGCCTCCACCAGGCCCCCACTCATGTCTACCACCACCCCCACCCCCCAGCATCCAGGGGTTCCCTCCACCAGGCCCCCACTCATGTCTACCACCACCCCCACACCGCAGCAGTGCAGGGGCAGCCTCCACCAGCCCCCCACTCATGTCCCCCTGCACCCCCACCCCCCAGCATCCAGGGGCACCCTCCACCAGGCCCCCACTCATGTCTACCACCCCCCACAACCCCAGCAGTGCAGGGGCAGCCTCCACCAGGCCCCCACTCATGTCTACTACCACCCCCACCCCCCAGCAGTGCAGGGGCAGCCTCCACCAGGCCCCCACTCATGTCTACCACCACCCCCACCTCCCAGCAGTACAGGGGCATCCTCCACCAGGCCCCCACTCATGTTACCCACCACCCCCACCCCCCAGCAGTGCAGGGGCACCCTCCACCAGGCCACCACTCATGTCCCCCAGCCAACATGTCAACACAATCTAGATCCCTGGCCCTTATGGTCAGCCTCCAAATGCCAAACACCCACCTGAGTATTGCATCCACCCACTTAGAAATGGCAAAAACATGATAGAACCCCAATTGCAAGTTTGGAAATGAACACATGTCCCTCACATACACCCAATGGGAGTCAGTGAATGTCAAAACCCATATCATGATATGCATGAAACCAATGAGATGATACTACACATTGAAGTTTGAAGAAAATATATGTATTAAAAGCAACATAAATTGAATCAAAAATAAACAAACAATAATGGAAATAAAAAATAAAAAACCCAGCAGGTACGTGAAATAATGCAAAACCATAAATCATAATGCAAAGGAAAGGTGTCCAAAGTCACAGTCCACAAAAGTAAATCCAATGGAAAATTAAAATCGAAAACCATTGCTCCATGGGGAAATCATAAAAAAAAAATGAAAATCCAAAAGTCAACTATATACAGATAAACAATCCAGGGTCCATGATCCCAACCGAATAAATTAAACCTATCTAATAACACTACCTAAAAAAAATATATATATATACAAAAATGTGGCCTATTGTCCAAAAGGTCCAAAAAAAATGCTAAACCAAAGGAAACCTAACACTAACTACAGAACTATTTACAAGGGCAGCGGGCTAGACCGACGGCTCACTTCGGGATGTTCCGGGCCAGGGCATCATCGAACTCCTGCTCAATGTCCCGGAGGCGGTCCTCCTCCATGGCCACGAGGGTCCGCAGGGCCGTCCACATGTTCACCCCAAACTCCATGCGGATTGCCTCGAGGCACTCGGCTCGCCTCAGGGCCCTCCGCATGGAGTTCTCCTCCCTGACCATCGTGAGCCGTGCCTCTTCTGCCCGTTGCCGCTCCACATCTATGGCGTGGCCTAACCGCTGCCACAAGGAAGACACTTCCCATCCTGGGTCCTCCTGCCCTCCGGCCGATGCCTGCCCCTCCGATGTCGAAGGCCCCGAGCTATCATGGCTCCCACCACGTTGCTGCTGCTGCTGTGCCTCTGCCCGTGCACTGCCTCCTGCTGCCTGTACATCCTCCGCTGGCTGGGGTGCAGTTGTTGATGTGGCCACCCCTGCTGGACGTCCAACTCCCGCCTGTGGCAGGGATGCCTCCTCCACCAGCCTGGCCGCACCGTCAGAGGCAGCTCCACAGGGCACCCAGGTGACTGATGGGTGGGAAGAGGGCACGGAGGACGACTGGCGCATAGGGGGTTCAGTTGAGGAGGGGGTCTGAGCAAGCCCCATCAAACGGAGGAATCCGGCCTGGGTGACCTGTCCCAGTAGGCCGACGCGGTCAACAAGCCAATCGAGATGACGTGCAGTCTCCTCATGAAAAGACTGCAGGTCACCTCACATGGCCCGTTGACGCAACATCACATCAGTCAGGACAGGCTCAACCCGAACCCGGATAGCCACATCCGCAGGCAGAGGAAGGCCAGCTGTCGTGAGCTCATCCCCTGCCTGAAAACGGGTCTGGACGTAGGCATCCCTGCTGGTGCAAGATGATGCAGTGACAGGATCAGGGACAGGATTGCGCACATGCACCTTCGCGGCGACCTGTGCTGCCTACTGTCCCTGGTCCTGCACTGCACCACTAGCACCAGTGGAATCCCCACCTCCAGACCCGTCTCTGTTGATTGCACGGCCTCCTCCTCCACCAAACCCCCCACCAACCTGGATGACTATGTGCCATCTTCCCCCGTTGGGCCCTGTGGGGTCCCAGCTGCACCTCTGCTGCCGAGGAGTCCAACTCTGACCTCCGCCTCATGGACCTCCCCCCGGCAGCTGTGGCCTGGGACGCGGCACCAGACTCCTCACTCCCCGACGAGATCACAACCTGGGAGGGGAGCCGGGCCTTGCGTCTCCGGCTGGCAGTGCGATCCCCGCCGCTGTGCTCCACAGCACCTTCTCCGCCCTCTTCATCAGTTGACGCTGCAGACAGGGAGAAATAAAACACAGGCATCAGGGCACTGTACAATGGACACATACACACATGACAGTTGCACATGATTGGCATTGGCAAACCTCAGACATGCCATCACAATTGGCAACACACATGTCATTTCAACTTGCACACATGAGCCATACCACAGCCACATCGCAACTGCCAGCACCATCCATACACATACAACAGCATGAGCAGGCAAAGGTGAGCCAGACATCACATGCAACACAGGGAGTGCAGTACACATGCATGCACACCACCACACTTGCATGCATGTGTACACCTCAGTCGCAGTGTTCCGATGTGCATCCATGTCACATCTGCCAATCAGGCTTCCACATCCCACTGTCACATGCATCCATGTTGCATCACTGTTGCACCGTTGTCAAATACACACACATGCACATGTACACAGTGCTGATACATGCAGCTGAAAACAACATACATGTGTGACATCACGAACATGCCTACTTACATACACATTCATCCAAACATGTGTGCCCACACAACTGCATTTGGCATGCAAGCCTACACACACAAGCACCATCCATGTCTCACACATGACAGCCCTCGCATGTGTTAGCCTCATGGTCCTGTACACCCCCACCCATACTCGGCCCCATACAAACAGATGTGCAACCGGCACACTACTGGCACATCACCACACGCACATCTTACAATCATGATGCATGTACACTTACCGCTCGACTCCAGACGGGTCTGCCTCTCAAGGACCTGGACGTGGAGCGCTGGGGATATGCGTTCCAGGACCCTCATCTGATCTTCCGACAAGTGTCCCCGGCGCCCCTTAGCATCCGCTGCCTTCAAGAGACACCGGGCCTTGTTCAGGGTCCTGGACCTGAAGTCCTCCCAGCGCTTCTTGACATGTTGGAAGTCGCGGACTGCCACTCCCTCCGCGTTGATGGCAGTCACGATGTCCGTCCAGATCTGAGTCCGTCCTTCCTTGTCGGCGCGCACACTTCCGTAGAGGGCATCATACTGCCCCAGGACTTGCTCCACCAGGACACCAACTTCCCTGGCACTGAAGCTGGTGCCCCTCTCCCTCTCTGGCCGGGGGTTGTCAGTGGTGCCAGATGTTGCAGTGCCCGACATGACAACCCCAGAGGCAGGAGTGGGTGGGCAACTGGGTCCTGGGGCTGGGCTGTGGAGTGATGGAATCCCAGTCGGGAGTCTTCGATTCCAGCAGGGGTGGTCACAGCAACAGCACCCCTGGCTGATGTGGAGGCAGCAAATGGCAGGGCACGTGGGCAGCAGGCAGTCAGGCAGCAGCAGATGGCAGGTGGGACCGTGCTCGGGGCTCTGGGGGGCAGTAAATCGTCTTTCTGGGCAGGAGCGTGGTCTTCCATGTGCTTACGCGTGGCCAGCTTGATACGAAGTGATTTGGCATGTGAAAAGTCCTGCACGTCTGCGTGTAATTCGAGGAAAGGCCCTTAGCGCATAAGCGCGTCTGCACGCATACGCGATTTCATTGGCCCAAAGACCCCCATGCGCAGCTATGACATCACGCGCATGGCCGTAGAGAATGGCACGTGTAAAAAAAAAGATACACGTCCGAGTGTCAAAGCGTGTAATTGGTGGAAATGGCCTCATCGTGTATGCGCGTCTCTGACGTGTGTATAAAAGGTACGTGTAGAACGCTTTTTCCTTGTACGTGCTTTTCGTGGAGAGCGAATGGGTGAAATCCATACTTCTTGTTGGTTCACACGCGATTTACTTCACAGCGTTTCAAGTTCGTACTCCCTGTTACCTCTGACAGCTTTTTCTCTTTTCCTCTTTTTCCTTGGGCCTGTTTCCTCAAACAGCGTTCCTTTCTACTGTTGTCCTGTCTCCTCAGACAGCGTACAATTCTTCTTTTGGCGGGGGTGTTGCCAACACGCACACGCGCATATTTTTCACGCTTTTGTTCCTGGCAGACGGTGAGTCGTGCACGTATTTAACATCTGTGCTTGCCCCGTGTGACGCGTACCCCTTCAGAGGTCATTCTAGGCTGTGTGTGACACACATACGTTCATTCTTGTGTTTCTGGGTGCCACAGCGTAGTGCAGGTTTATTTTTCCACACACGTGGTCTAGGAGGGGTTGCGTGCACCTTAGTTCCCTTTTTTGGGGTGCCTATGCGTTCCGTGACCCTTCATCTTTCCCCAGGGGTGACATACAGCCTTGCTAGAGCACTAGGGTATGATTACCATCTGGTACCCAACCCCTTTGACCCCCAATTGCCCAGGACAATAGTTCACATCGACTCCCATACGCACAATAACATCAGTGCCATGGCTGGGAGGCGAACAAGCCGTAAGGGTGGCAAAGGTGGCCGAGCCCCAAGTGGTGGCCGTGGTGTATCCGGTAGGGGACGTAGCCGTGACTTGCAGGGTGCCCCTAGCCCCCCATGTGTGGAGGAGCAGTCAGGGACACCCATGCCACCCCCGGTTGAGGTTAACGTGGCTGACACCATCCATGCTCAGCCCTTATTGGACCAATCCACTGTGGAACCAGACCTGGCACAGGGTGACTCCATGGCTGACTTCCAGGTCAGCAGGTCTAGGCCATGTGCGCCGGTGCACGTTGGCGTCATCAGGCCACGTGGTTCAGGGGCAGCTAGGTCATCTGCTGCCCCACGTAGGCAGGCTGGGGAGGCTGCAGGGGCAGCTGCAGCTCCATCCACCCCACCTCTCACACACCCAGCCAGGACAGTGTCAGTCCAAGTCGCTCATGCTGACATTCCCCCTGACACCATCACACTTGAGCTAATGCCTGCACCCCCTCCCATGCTGAGTGTGCAATCCCACACTCCTAGTACAGAGTCCACCGGGGCTCCTGCCCCTAGTGTCCAGAGCGGCGTAGGACACTCAGGATCCCCACCACCTTCCAAGCGGAAGAGGAAGAGTGGTCGTCTAGTAGAGGCTGATGCCCCAGACACGGCTACACAGTCCGGCCCGTCAAAGAAGCCCAGCTTCAATGAGGCCGAACTGAATGCACTTGTAGAGTAGGTGTCCGCACATGACCGTGAAATGGTGATTGTTGCAGGATCCAAGACCACACCTGCACAATGTCAGGCACACTGGCAGACCATTGCGGACATCATAAGTGCCCTTGGAATCGTGAGGCGCACACCTACTGAATGCTACAAGCGCTGGAATGACCTGAAACGCAGGGCAAAGAATAAGCTGGCCTCAAGTCATGCCGCAACTCTAGTGACTGGAGGTGGGTCTCCAGCAGAGGACATAGAGCAGGTTGCTGGGACCTACGTCACGGAGGAACAGATCCAAGGCGTGGGAGAACTGGCAGATTACGAGGCATTGTCCGGTGAGTGCACATGCATGTGTGTGTCATCCATGTGCATGGTGTGTGTGGGAGGGCTTCTGTTTGGGTGCCAGGTGAGGGTGTGTGTGCCTGAGTGGTTTGGGTCACCCATGTGCCTCATCCAATACATTCTGCGCACCAGCATTTGGGTATAGCAGCATCCCTTCTGCCAACATTAGACATCCAGCCCAACACCACCCCAGTTGCCCTTGAAGTGTCATCTTGCCACAACATTGTTGCTTATTTTCCTCTGTTTATTCAGGCATACCACCACTTTTACTCGGGATTTCTCAGTCCTATTGTCACATGTCTGACATGGCTATGGTACAGTGGACTGGATTTGTTTCCTGGACATGATTTGTTTAGACATGTCCCTGTGCTATAGGACCATTTTGGACTGGCAGCTCCAGGTTAAACATTTTAACCATTTCAATGAAAAAATCAATTTCATGAGCAAACTGGACTGAATGAACAATTGGTGCCCTCCTCTCCCTCTTCACTTTATGGCTAGGGTACATGCCATCTGTGTGATGGCATGTGTATTTGACCTGCCAATCACTGGCCAATGTGTGATGCCACTGCTAGGCAGCATGCAGCAAATGTGTTCATCTTCCATCTCGGTGTCATCAATGTGTGCCATCTGCCTACCCTTCACACACAGTGTTGGTGCATGCATGGGAGGGTTTTAGTCATGTGGGACATGTGTCAATCAAGTACTGTTTCTGTAGCCTCTCAGCCCTAATTGTGTGCCATAGTGCTAATGTCTGTTTCCATTTGTTTTCTTTTATGTCTTTGCAGGGGATGACGCACTTGATACTGCTGGGGTTGTGGAGATGGTGCAGACCCAGGAGGGGTCTGAGGGCCGACCGACCACCAGTGAGGGACGTGGTGTGGTGGTGGGTGAGAACCCACAACTGCTGCAGGTCATGCTCTCAAGGGGTGTCTCTGGCTGCACCTCCCCCGAGCTGTATTCAGGTGTCGATTCGGATGATGAGACCTATGTGCCATCGCAGGTGAGTGTTCCTGGGACGGATTCTGTTCTGTCCGACCCACCTGCACCAGGGTTAGAACCCTCAAAGGGGATGTCAGTGTTGGCAGGTACGCCTTTGGTGGTTACGGATGCAGGGTCACACTCCGCGTCATCTGATCCTGTTCCTGGGCCAGCAGATCAGAGGGGGAATGCAGTCCTGCAGCCTCAGGCAGTGCCGGCACAGCAAGGCGCAGTTCGCCTTGCCCCAGACAGGTGTTGTGCCCGCCGACGTGGTGGCCACCAGCCACCAGGCAATACCGCATGGGAGCAATCCATATACGGTATGGCAACCCAACAGGCAGCATCATCAGAGATGATGGCTCAGGCCATGGATAGGGTGGCCACTTCCATTGTCCCCCGCGAAAGGCTGATGGAGCGACTACAGCAGGCAACAGACTCCATCTGCCAGTCACACAGGGAGGACATGTTGGCGTCCGACAGGGACAGGCGGCGGCACTGGCGACGCTGCGGGAAGCCATTTCCATAGAGTCCCAGGGCCACAGGGAAGCCCTGAGGGTGGAACTCCTTCACCTCAGGACGACTCTTGTTGAGCTTGAGGCTTCAACAAACAGAAGGACAGAACAGCAGCTGGAGCGTCTCACACGTACACTCTCAGCTGAGATGCAGGCAACTAGGGCGGAGGTCCAGGCATCCCGTGAGTTGTTGCATGGGGACCTCCGCACAATTATCCTCCAGAACAAGACCTACCACACCTGCATGCTTGCTGCCATGGAGGAACAGACTAGGGCTTTGCGTGGGCTGCCTCCCATAGTGCCACCACCTCCTGATGCAGCTGCAGAGGGTGAGGAGAGCGACAGCAGTGATTCTCCCACAATAGGGTAGCCGTGTAGGCCATGAGCTCATGGAGGTGTTTTTTTTCGCAAGATCCACACAGGTGGGTTTTGGTGTGCACCCTGTCCTTGGACCTCCTGGGTGGCCTCCCCCACCCCCCCTGGCCCATTAATGGCCATTTTTTAACATTTTTGTTTTTTTTGGGATAGTGTGTTGCCTTGTGTGGCTGCCGTGGGCATACGCTGCATTGTGGCTGGGCATATGCAGGCTTGTCATGAATTTGGTTGAGATGCTTGGGTTTTTGTGACACACACCCATCCTGCTTCCCGTTTCCATGGGCTTGCAAAGGGTGTGCCCAAGTGACATTGACGTACATGGTGACATTGGACTCCCATTCGATGTGTGGGCAGTCTGTAGTCAATACTGTGTATACATTCATAGTGCATATTGTTGTTGTATTGTACACTGCATGGTGTATTGATATGTGCCTCTGCATCCATCTCATCCTCCTAATTTGCAGGTCCATTTCTCATGTCTTCACAAGGCGGTTAGCTTCTGCTGACCGATCGCCATGATTAATCACTTGCCGCGCCGTGGGGGGTTGTTGCCCCCACGCACGCGTTATTTTAACCCCTTGACTAGGTCTTTTGTTGGACACGTACTGCCCTTCTCTTAATGACCATTTGTCATTTAACAACTGTTATGTGCAGCCCTTTCTCCGGACTGCTCGAGACCGCCCCGTCTCTTTCAGTGTGTCACTCTTGTTTACTGTTACATTACCTTGGCAACGCTGCACTCGTTGGTGCCCACACCAAGATGGACGTCGCTTTTGGTGCTCTCACGCGCATGCGCGGGGTTACCAAGACGACGCTGTAGTTTTGGGAAGCTCAGTTACTTTGCTCGCACTGCAGCGGCAAGATGTTCATTGCGTGTTCGCATTGGAAGGTATGCATTTTTTGTTTCCCTGAAACCAGTTACACGTTGCAATAACCTGGTCCACGTACCTCGCTTGGTTGAGACTTTAGTAATATATTATTGTACTCGCTTTTATTATATACCTTGGACTTCACTGTACAGCTAAACCTTACCAGTATGTGTTGCTGCACTTGTGCAGTGTTCTAAAGCCTCCAATTCCCCTTGTTCATGCAGTTTACTTGCATTTGTCCACATGGGCTAATGCCTAACGATTTGTCGTAGTCTGTCATTGTTTACTGTCTGTACTTATATTCTAAATCTCTCTTTCTCTTCACTATGGACTGATTGCCCGTTATTGGTGGGCTTAATAGCTTAACTTTTGTCCTTACCTCCATAGATACCCCAACATACTGTGGTTTTTGGCTATCCGTTGTTTCTTGTCTGGATTACCTGTCTGTTTCCTGGCACTTATATCAGCAAGGTTAGTGACTCTGACTCGTCTCACTATCTTAATTGACTTCATGTAAATCAGAGAGTTTTTATTGAAATATCTTTTTTCTTTCCTACCCCACAGAGACTGTGTTAGAATCTAATATTTATGAAAATAAAAATGAAGTCTATCCCCTGAAGATGGTTCCATGAACCGAAACGCGTCGGTCTTATTCGGGTCTGTCAGAATCCAGTTGCCCACGTCGTGTAGCCGAAGAGTTCTTCCTCCCGATGGAACCCTCTGGCCCCAGGAATGGACAGCCGGAGCGATCCATCAGAGGAAAGAACGGATACCTGATGAGACCCAGAGGACGCAGGAGTTGTAATGTAGATGACGCAAAAGTTGTAATGCAGAAGTCAGGGTGGTACGAGTAGCCGAGGACAGGCGTTGGATCTGTAAGTGAGGAGTTAACACAATACAGATAATATAACAACCGCCCTTCTGACCAAACCCGAACACAACAGAAAGAATGCAATACGTTGATCCCAATTCTGATAACAACCCCTAGGCTTACCGTTACTCCGGGGAGAACCAGATGGAACCAGGAAGAGAAGAACTCCGAAGTCCACAATGCAGAATACCAGCAAAGCTCAACCACCTATCCCGCCGGCACGAGGACGCCTACTACACACTAGATAGTGTGCGTCACAAGGAAACCCCAGGTTGGAAGTTCATAAGTTCCAAGTTCAACAATCCAAAGTTCAAGAAAAGTTCCAAAGTTCCTCCAAATACCCAGATGCAGTCCAGAATTTTGAAGATCCAGAAGAAAACCGAAGAGCAACCAAAACTAATGGGCGAAGGCTAGGAAATCCGTGAGCGGTCCGAGGTCGAAGAATGATGCGGGCAGCAAACAAGAACAAGGCAGTCCAAAATCCAAAGCCAGGTAAACGGTCCGGGTCGAGGCAACAAGGTAATCAGAAATGCTGGAGGGAAGGGGAAGGGAAGGGACAGAACCGGGATGATAAGGAAAACTGGATACAAGGTACAAGATACGAGGCGCCACCAATTCTCAATCAGAAGCACCGATCTGGAGTGTAGGCGGAGAATATAAAGGTGAGGTCACATGACAGCGTTCCGCGGCTTCCAGCGTCGACCGTGGGAAACGCTGAGAGGACGCCAGCGTTGCCATGCCAACTTCCAAGCCCCTGGTTGTAGTGTTCTTAAAGGGCTATGCATCCGTTTCTTGACACTGCTTACACGCCGGTACATGACAGTTTCCTCCCTCAAAGGGGGTGTCACCCCCCGAGCAGACCAGAAACGAGACAAAAGGGCCGGAGCATGGATGTTTCCCACAGGTTCCCACGTACGGTCTTCGGGACCATAGCCCTTCCAATCGACCAGATAGAGACGTGTGCCCCTTCGGACTTTGGTATCCAAGATCGCACCCACCTCATATTCATCAAAACCACGTACCCCAATCGGAGGTGGATGAGCAGGAAGTCTGGTAGATGGGTGGCATGGTTTCACTAGAGAGACATGGAATACCGGGTGTACCTTCCATTTTGCAGGAAGAGCCAATCGGAGGGCCGCAGGGTTAATAACCTGCAGAATGCTGTAGGGACCCACGAACCGAGGCAACAGGGATCTTCGACCAGGCAGGCGTAGATTTTTTGTGGACAGCCAGACCTTCATCCCCGGTCGGTATTTAGGAGCCGGTGAGCGATGTGCATCTGCCGATGACTTAGTACGTGACTGGGCCTGTAATAGTTGACTCTTAACTATAGCGTGGGTATCTGATAGGTTCCTAAGACAATCAGAGGCAGCCGGATTTTGTAATGGCCAATTAGCAATACTGGCCAAAGAACGGGGGTGCTGACCATATAGTGCAAAGAACGGAGATACACCTGTCGCCGTATGCATAGAGTTATTGTAGGCGAACTCGGCCAGAGGTAGAACAGAAACCCACGTATCTTGGCGTTGGTGGGTAAGACATCGTAGATATTGTTCCATGGTGGCGTTAAGCCTCTCTGTTTGCCCATCGGTTTGTGGATGGTATGCACTAGAGTACCTGCCATCTATACCCAACGTTGAAGTCACGGCTCTCCAAAAACGAGAAGTGAACTGTGGTCCCCGGTCAGTAACAAGAATGGAAGGCAGACCGAATCTTCGGTAGACGTTCTTCAAGAACAGTTCCGCCAAAACCGGAGCAGAAGGAATCCCCTGGCAGGGTACAAACAAGGCTGATTTAGTGAAATAGTCCACGACCACCCATATAGTGTCGTAGCCGTCGACTACCGGAAGCTCTACTACGAAATCCATAGAGATCATAAACCAAGGCTTGTCTGGAATAGGCATGGGTTGAAGCAGGCCCACCGGTTTGCCCGGTTGATGTTTGCACTATGCACAAATGGCACAAGAAACGATGTATTCCCGAACATCGTGTGACATGGAGGGCCACCAGCACCACCTTCTCAAAAGGTCAATTGTTTTCCCAGTACCTGGATGTGCCGCTACCGCTGAATCGTGACACCATTGTATGGCGGTGTGTCTTGTGTCGGAGTCAGGCACATATATTTTACCCTTCTTGTAAGGCAATGAATTGATGACCTCCAACCCCAGGCTAGAAATCTCGGAGGGAGTAGTTCTCACCCATTCTTGTATCCTTGTTTTCAGAGAGGGGCGCAAGGTACACCCACACACCACTTGATTGGGTAATAGAAGAGCTCCTTTAAGCTCGGATGGTTCAGGGACTCCATGGATGCGGGAAAGAGCATCAGCCTTCGAATTCAGAGAACCAGGGCGATAGGTAATGGTGAAGTTGAACATGGCAAAAAATTCATGCCACCTGGCATGACGTGCCGTGGTACACTTCACTGATTGCAGTGCCAAGAGATTCCGATGATCAGTAAACACTTGAACCGGTTCGGAAGACCCCAAAAGATGATGTCTCCATACCATAAAGGCGTCTCTTACAGCCAACAATTCCCGTTCTGTGATCGTATAATTCCTCTCGTAAGAGGTGAGTTTTCTGGAGTGATACGCAACAGGATGTAAACCAGCGGACTCGGGGCAAAGTTGGGACAGGATAGCTCCCAGTGCAACATCTGAAGCATCTGCTTCTACAATGAAAGGCAAAGAGGGATCCGGATGTTGAAGGACGGGAGCCGTGGTAAAAGCGGATTTTAAGGCCTCAAAAGCCTGTTGAGCTTCCTCGTTCCATTCAAACAAACTTTTAGTGCTGGTTAGTTTAGTAAGTGGAGAGGCAATGGCTGAAAAGTCTTGGATAAACCGCCGATAGAAATTTGCAAAACCTAGGAAGGATTGCAGAGCCTTCAAGGTATCAGGACGAGGCCACTCCAATATCGCGGTGATCTTAGACAGGCTCATTTGCACTCCCCGGCTAGTGATATCATAGCCTAGGAACTCTACCTTGGTTTCATGAAACCTGCACTTGTCCAACTTAGCATACAAGTGGTACTCTCTTAGACGTTGCAAAACGTTGGAGACATGGATGACGTGAGTGTCCACCGAAGGAGAGTAGACCAAGATGTCATATAAGTAAACGACTACGTACTGGTCTAACATGTCATGAAATACGTCGTTGATGAAGTATTGGAAGGTCGCCGGAGCGTTACATAGGCCAAAGGGCATAACGCAGTATTCGAAGAGGCCATATTTGGTTTTGAAGGCCGTCTTCCACTCATCGCCTTTGCGAATCCGGACGAGATTGTAGGCTCCCCTCAAATCCAATTTAGTGAACACCTTAGCTGCACCCAATTGGTCCAACAAGACTGAAATCAGAGGAATCGGATACTGATTTCTGATCGTGACGGCATTTAAAGCACGGTAATCGATGCAAGGACGCAGGTCCCCCTCCTTCTTAGGGACGAAGAACATGGGTGAGGCAGCAGGTGAGCGGGAAGGACGAATAAAGCCAGTACTCAAGGATTTGTCAATATATTCCTTCAAAATCACGTCCTCTTTAGGGGTCAGGGAATATATGCGCCCAGACAGAATCTTAGCTCCAGGAATCAGCTCGATAGGGCAGTCATAGGGCCTGTGGGGTGGAAGTATCTCTGCCCCACGTGCGTCGAATACGTCCTGATATTTCCTGTACACCATAGGAAGGACAGTGTTAAGTACTGCGCCCACAGTACGGGTAGTTTCAGCAAGAGCATGACTTGGATTGGTGATCTCCGAACTGATAGTGAGGCATCTCCTTTCACAGTAATCCGACGGAAAACATACCTCCCCAGAATGCCAATCCACAGAAGGATTATGCAATCTTAACCAAGGTAAGCCAAGAATGAATTTAAACTGTGGTGCCGCAATGAGATCAAAGTAGATGCTCTCTTGATGACCGCAGTCAGTGATCATGGTGAGGTCAGTAGTCCGCTTCGTCACTAACCCAGAGACCAAGGAAGAGCCATCTACCGAATTTACCACTTCAGGACATGATTTGTGCATAACTGGCAGACCCAACCCCTGAGCATAAGTGGCATCCACGTAATTCCCTGTGGCGCCTGAGTCCAGGACCATCATCACGGCCCATTTCTCAGAACCGGGAGACGACAGGGAAACAGATAGACAATAAGGACTGTATATTGTAGGGTCTATCGAAGAAACACCCGGCATCTGGACCCCTTCAGTCACCGGGTTTTGGCGTTTCCCTGTTTCTTAGCGGGTCTTTTGGTACATTCTCGGAGCAAGTGGTCTGAACCTCCGCAATAGAAACATAATCCATTCTTTCTCCGGTGTTCCCTAACTTCAGCCGAGAGAGGAGTTCTAAGTGCCCCAATCTGCATGGGTTCCGTGGATCCAGCGGCAGGTAAAGGAACGGGATAGCAACAGGAGGAACCGTTCTCTTTTCACCCCTCCGTGCTGCTTGTCGGGAATCGATCTGGAGAACCAAATCCAATAGTTCCGAAAAAGCAGTAGGTATCACCGGAACGGTAGCCAGTGTGTCTTTTAGGGAGTCGGATAGCCCTTTATAGAAGAGAGAGGCCTTCTTCTCTTCGGGCCAATTTGTTTCCGCCACCAGCTGATTGAACTTGGCTAGATAGGACAGGAGAGGTGTACTGCCTTGTTGGAGACCAAGCAGTTCTAAATCCGTAGCTTGTGTGGCATAACGTGTGTCGAACACACGACTCATAGCCTCAATTAGGGCGTCACAATTGTAAAGAAGATGACTGCCCTCTTCCAACAACGGATTAGCCCAGGCAGCCGCGGTACCCCCTAAATGAGATAACAGAAACGCCGCCTTAGTAGTGGAATCTGGAAAAGAGGCAGGACGACACAGAAAGTGTAGTCTACATTGGTTCAAAAAGGTCCTAAAGGTCTTGGGGTCTCCACTGAAGCGTTCCGGTGGAGCCAAAGGGAACTGGGTAGTCATATAAACTGGTCCAGCACCCTGTTGGGATGGACCAGCACCTGCCCCAGAGACACTGGCCAAAGGTGGGGCAGCTGCCCCAAGGGGTTGGAACCCTGCTTGCAACTCATCAATGCGTCGCTGCGTGGCTGAATGAGCCGCAGTCATATCAGTACGTAAATCGGCCACCAATTGTAAAATAGTGGACAGCGTCTCATTGGTATCCATATTGAAAGGCTTCTGATTATGTCAGAATCCAGTTGCCCACGTCGTGTAGCCGAAGAGTTCTTCCTCCCGATGGAACCCTCTGGCCCCAGGAATGGACAGCCAGAGCGATCAATCAGAGGAAAGAACGGATACCTGATGAGACCCAGAGGACGCAGGAGTTGTAATGTAGATGACGCAAAAGTTGTAATGCAGAAGTCAGGGTGGTACGAGTAGCCGAGGACAGGCGTTGGATCTGTAAGTGAGGAGTTAACACAATACAGATAATATAACAACCGCCCTTCTGACCAAACCCGAACACAACAGAAAGAATGCAATACGTTGATCCCAATTCTGATAACACCCCGTAGGCTTACCGTTACTCCGGGGAGAACCAGATGGAACCAGGAAGAGAAGAACTCCGAAGTCCACAATGCAGAATACCAGCAAAGCTCAACCACCTATCCCGCCGGCACGAGGACGCCTACTACACACTAGATAGTGTGCGTCACAAGGAAACCCCAGGTTGGAAGTTCATAAATTCCAAGTTCAACAATCCAAAGTTCAAGAAAAGTTCCAAAGTTCCTCCAAATACCCAGATGCAGTCCAGAATTTTGAAGATCCAGAAGAAAACCGAAGAGCAACCAAAACTAATGGGCGAAGGCTAGGAAATCCGTGAGCGGTCCGAGGTCGAAGAATGATGCGGGCAGCAAACAAGAACAAGGCAGTCCAAAATCCAAAGCCAGGTAAACGGTCCGGGTCGAGGCAACGAGATAATCAGAAATGCTGGAGGGAAGGGGAAGGGAAGGGACAGAACCGGGATGATAAGGAAAACTGGATACAAGGTACAAGATACGAGGCGCCACCAATTCTCAATCAGAAGCACCGATCTGGAGTGTAGGCGGAGAATATAAAGGTGAGGTCACATGACAGCGTTCCGCGGCTTCCAGCGTCGACCGTGGGAAACGCTGAGAGGACGCCAGCGTTGCCATGCCAACTTCCAAGCCCCTGGTTGTAGTGTTCTTAAAGGGCTATGCATCCGTTTCTTGACACTGCTTACACGCCGGTACATGACAGGGTCACACCTGAATATGAGACTTCATTTATGAACTGTTGAATGATCAAATCCATACATCTAGAGTTTGTTTGCACTGTAACTAATATACAGCTTTACAATTGTGTTACTCCTTACAAGCGGTTTTTTGTAAACGCTTGTTGCTCTCACCTTTGTTATATTGAATACCTACAAGTGTCCTTTCCATGTGCAAATAGGGAACACTGATTGTACTACTGTTTGCTTACTAATGTACGACTTGTTGGACTCAGAAGATTAAAATCCATAAGTCAGCTCTAGTGTTTTCGTTCTGATTGTTCTATCGGACTGTATATTTTATCCTGAATAATACTGCCAAATGCTCTAAATGACCCTTTCTGTTGCAAATAAGAGAAGTTCACACGTTGTTAACACATCGTAAAATTTACGCCTCTTTTGGCACCAAATGTTTAATGAATTTTAATAGAAATAGAGGGATATCTTTTTCCCTATTTGAGTGCATCTGGGCTTGCTGTGTAGCAATACACAGCTTTGGATTCTTTTGCTTTCTTCTGTCCCAAGTGGCCTTGTGACAACAGCCCGATTGCACCATAAGACTGATTGTAATACTGAACACTACCCTTTGTTGATACATTTCTTATTTATAAATCCTACTACTTTCAGACTTTTTACTTAACCTGTCTGTGCACCCCTATACTCCTCTTTCACAAGGCGGTCCACCTTGGTACTGGAGTCCATGTTGTAAGCAGTGCACCTACACTCTTGCGTGGCGCTAACACTGTATACTTGGAAGTGTTCGAAGTGCTGGCATCATCAGGTAGTGAGGCTAGCAAATTTGTAAGTCTGTAATGTCGTGTTTAAGGTAGGTTGGAGGTTGTGTAGGTGATTGGTATTCTTGGTAAGTATTTGGTAATGTGTGTTGTAGGTCCTGCATTACTGTGAGCATTTCATGTGTGGCCATGTTTCCATTAGGGACACTGTAGCTGGTGACACTTGGGGCATGTTGTGGGGATTAATTTGTTTGCTCTCACATTGCATGACATGCCATGGTGTGTTGTGTGGCCGTGCCGGGGAGGGGTTGGGTGACATGGCACTGTTCTCATGTAGTATTTTGCAAGTGGGTATTCATTTCTGCAGCATGGAAGTGTGTCTTTTGATGACACTGCATTGGTGGTGTTTGTGTAGGTAGCGATGCACACATTGTGACACTTCCACATGAACAATCTCAGGCTGCTATGGTTCTGACAGTTGACTGTCCCTTTGTTCGTCATAATTGTCAGGTTGAGTCATCATTGCTTATCAGATGGTATGTGCCAGGGCTGTGTGCACTCCACAGGGGTGTGATTTCTATGTGAAGTAATTAGCCACCAGCTGCGTACGTGCTGCCTCACCCGTGCCCTTTCCCCTCCCATGCGCAGCGGGCGTGCATGTGGTTGGGGATGTGGGGGCACCACCATGTCCACAGCCAGGCCCCGGCGTGTTGCAACATTGTGCAGGACACATGCTGCCACTATGATCCTGCACACTACTGGGGGCACATATAACAGCTGCCTGCCAGAACGGTCAAGGGAGCGAAAGCGTGACTTGAGCACTCCGAATGTGCGCTCCACTATGCCCCGGGTTGCAATATGGGCTGTGTTGTATCTTACCTCGGGAGGTGTAATGGGGTTCCGAATTGGCGTCATCATGTGGGTGCTCAGAGGGTAGGCACTGTCCCCTGGTGAGGAGGTGATGGGTATAATTAGTGGGGTAGTGACATAACTCTGCATCTGACATGCATGCATGTGCAGTGGCATTCATACTCACCAAGCAGCCATGTATCGCCATGCGGCCCAGCTTCTAGGTCCCGGCTTAGGGTAGACATTCGGTAAATGAAGCTGTCGTGGGTGGACCCTGGATAGTTGGCATATACTGAGGTGATGATTCCCTTGGCATTACATACTACCTGCACGTTGATGGAATGCCAGTGCTTGCGGTTCCTATAGATGTGCTCAGATGCCCTGGGGGGACGTAGTGCCACATGGGTGCAGTCAATGGCACCTAGCACTTTGGGGAATTGTGCCACACCGTAGAAATTGAGGGCGGCAGCCTGCCTTTCTGCAGGTGTCCTGGGCAGGTATATGTGCCTACGGACTGATGGGCGTGCAGTGATGATGTTCAAGACCTGGCATAGGCAGCGTGACTGTGTGGCCTGTGACACCCCACCCACTATGGCACTTGTCCGCTGAAATGATCCTGTGGCCATGAAGTGCAGTACATTGAGGACCTTCTCCAGGGGGCTGAGTGCTTGAGAGCACAAGGTGGGTGATGTGAGGTCATCCTCCCACTCACTGACCAGGTCCAGTATTATGTGTGGTGGAAACCTGTACCTCCCATACACCTGGTCATCAGGCATCCCAAAAAGGCTAGTTCTGGGAGTGAACATTCGGGCCCTCACTATCCTCCTCCTCCTCCTTTGGTAACCCACGGCCACTACTGCTAGGAACGGTATATTCATCCTGGCGTCTGAGCTTGTTTGCATGCACTTTTATGCTGCGCGGGTCGACGTACGCCTGCTTCATGCTGGCGTACGTGTTTCAGGATTGGACCATTTATTTTCCGGCGCGTTGTAGGCAAACATGTGAATCTTCCCGCCCACCCCAGGAATACATGTAACGCGCTCTCCCAGGCCCAGTCGCGAGTAAATATTCCCACCCACCCCTGGAATACACGTACCCCACTCTCACAGGCCCAGTCGCGTGTGGAAGTTCACGCACACCCCGAAATACACATACCCAGGGCAATCGCATGTGGAACTTCCCACGAACCCCGTAATACACGTAGCCTGCTGGTATCGCGTGTAGAAGTTCACGCGGACCCATAATACACGTACCCTGATGGTATTGCATGGGAGACTACCCGCGCATGCCAGGAATACAGGTACCCAGGCAAATCGCACGGCTGGGGGGTGGGGGTGCAGGGGGACATGTGTGGGGGCCTGGTGGAGGCTGCCCCTGCACTGCTGGGGGGTGGGGGTGGTGGGAGACATGAGTGGGGGCCTGGTGGAGGCTGCCCCTGCACTGCTGGGGGTGGGGGTGGTGGGAGACATGAGTGGGGGCCTGGTGGAGGGTGCCCTACACTGCTGGAGGGTGGGGGTAGTGGGAGACATGTGTGGGGGCCTGGTGGAGGGTGCCCCTACACTGCTGGGGGGTGGGGGTGGTGGGAGACATGAGTGGGGGCCTGGTGGAGGCTGCCCCTGCACTGCTGGGGGGTGGGGGTGGTGGGAGACATGTGTGGGGGCCTGGTGGAGGGTGCCCTGCACTGCTGGGGGGTGGGGGTGGTGGGAGACATGTGCAGGGGCCTGGAGGAGGGTTCCCCTGCACTGCTGGGGGGTGGGGGTGGTGGTAGACATGAGTGGGAGCCTGTTGGAGGGTGCCCTGCACTGCCGGGGGGTGGGGGTGGTGGGAGACATAAGTGGGGGCCTGGTGGAGGCTGCCCTTGGATCCTGGGGGGTGGGGGTGGTGGGAGACATGAGTGGGGGCCTGGTGGAGGCTGCCCCTGCACTGCTGGGGGGTGGGGGTGCAGGGAGACATGAGTTGGACATGAGTGGGGGCCTGGTGGAGGCTAACCCTGCACTGCTGGGGGGTGGGGGTGGTGGTAGACATGAGTGGGGGCCTGGTGGAGGCTGCCCCTGGATGCTGGGGGTGGTGGTAGACATGAGTGCGGGCCTGGTGGAGGCTGACCCTGCACTGCTGCGGGGTGGGGGTGATGGGAGACATGTGTAGGGGCCTGGTGGAGGGTGCCCTGCACTGCTGAGGGGGTGGGGGTGGTGGGAGACATGTGTGGGGCCTGGTGGAGGGTGCCCCTGCACTGCTGGGCGGTGGGGGTGGTGGTAGACATGAGTGGGGGCCTGGTGGAGGGTGCCCTGCACTGCTGAGGGGTGGGGGTGGTGGGAGAGATGTGTGGTGGCCTGGTGGAGGTTGTCACTGGATGCTGGTGGGTGGGGGTGGTGGGAGACATGTGTGGGGGCCTGGTGGAGGGTGCCCCTGCACTGCTGGGGGGTGGGGGTGGTGGGAGACATGTGTGGGGGCCTGGTGGAGGGTGCCCTGCACTGCTGGGGGGTGGGGGTGGTGGGAGACATGAGTGGGGGCCTGGTGGAGGCTGCCCCTGCACTGCTGGGGGGTGGGGGTGATGGTAGACATGAGTGGGAGCCTGGTGGAGGGTACCCCTGGATGCTGGGGGGTGGGGGTCGTGGGAGACATGTGTGGGGGCCTGGTGGAGGGTGCCCTTGCACTGCTGGGGGGTGGGGGTGCAGGGGGACATGAGTGGGGGCCTGGTGGAGGCTGCCCCTGGATGCTGGGGGGTGGGGGTGCAGGAAAACATGACTGGGGGCCTGGTGGAGGCTGCCCCTGCACTGCTGGGGGGTGGGCGTGCAGGGAGACATGAGTTGGACATGAGTGGGGGCCTGGTGGAGGCTAACCCTGCACTTCTGGGGGGTGGGGGAGGTGGTAGACATGAGTGGGGGCCTGGTGGAGGGTGCCCCTGGATGCTGGGGGGTGGAGGTGCAGGGGGACATGAGTTGGACATGAGTGGGGGCCTGGTGGAGGGTGCCCCTGGATGCTGGGGGTGGGGGTGGTGGGAGACATGTGTGGGGGTCTGGTGGAGGCTGCCCCTGCACTGCTGGGGGGTGGGGGTGGTGGGAGACATGTGTGGGGGCCTGGTGGAGGGTGCCCTGCACTGCTGGGGGATGGGGTGGTGGGAGACATGTGTGGGGGCCTGGTGGAGGGTGCCCCTGCACTGCTGGGGGGTGGGGGTGGTGGTAGACATGAGTGGGGGCCTGGTGGAGGGTGCCCCTGGATACTGGGTGGTGGGGGTGGTGGGATACATGAGTGGGGGCCTGGTGGAGGCTGCCCCTGCACTGCTGGGGAGTAGGGGTGGTGGGAGACATGTGTGGGGGCCTGGTGGAGAGTGCCCTGCACTGCTGAGGGGTGGGGGTGTGGGAGACATGTGTGGGGCCTGGTTGAGGGTGCTCCTGCACTGCTTGGGGGTGGGGGTGGTGGTAGACATGAGTGGGGGCCTGGTGGCGGGTGCCCTGCACTGCTGGGGGGTGGGGGTGGTGGGAGACATGTGTGGGGGCCTGGTGGAGGGTGCCCTGCACTGCTGGGGGGTGGGGGTGGTGGGAGACATGAGTGGGGGCCTGGTGGAGGCTGCCCCTGCACTGCTGGGGGGTGGGGGTGATGGTAGACATGAGTGGGAGCCTGGTGGAGGGTGCCCCTGGATGCTGGGGGGTGGGGGTCGTGGGAGACATGAGTGGGGGCCTGGTGGAGGGTGCCCTTGCACTGCTGGGGGGTGGGGGTGCAGGGGGACATGAGTGGGGGCCTGGTGGAGGCTGCCCCTGGATGCTGGGGGGTGGGGGTGCAGGAAAACATGACTGGGGGCCTGGTGGAGGCTGCCCCTGCACTGCTGGGGGGTGGGCGTGCAGGGAGACATGAGTTGGACATGAGTGGGGGCCTGGTGGAGGGTGCCCCTGCACTGCTGGGGGGTGGGGGTGGTGGTAGACATGAGTGGGGGCCTGGTGGAGGGTGCCCCTGGATACTGGGTGGTGGGGGTGGTGGGAGACATGAGTGGGGGCCTGGTGGAGGCTGCCCCTGCACTGCTGGGGAGTAGGGGTGGTGGGAGACATGTGTGGGGGCCTGGTGGAGAGTGCCCTGCACTGCTGAGGGGTGGGGGTGTGGGAGACATGTGTGGGGCCTGGTTGAGGGTGCTCCTGCACTGCTTGAGGGTGGGGGTGGTGGTAGACATGAGTGGGGGCCTGGTGGCGGGTGCCCTGCACTGCTGGGGGGTGGGGGTGGTGGGAGACATGTGTGGTGGCCTGGTGGAGGGTGCCCCTGGATGCTGGGGGGTGGGGATCTTGGGAGACATGAGTGGGGGCCTGGTGGAGGGTGCCCTTGCACTGCCGGGGGGTGGGGGTGCAGGGGGACATGAGTGGGGGCCTGGTGGAGGCTGCCCCTGGATGCTGGGGGGTGGGGGTGCAGGAACACATGAGTGGGGGCCTGGTGAAGGCTGCCCCTGCACTGCTGGGGGGTGGGCGTGCAGGGAGACATGAGTTGGACATGAGTGGGGGCCTGGTGGAGGCTAACCCTGCATTTCTGGGGGGTGGGGGTAGTGGTAGACATGAGTGGGGGCCTGGTGGAGGGTGCCCCTGGATGCTGGGGGGTGGAGGTGCAGGGGGACATGAGTTGGACATGTGTGGGGGCCTGGTGGAGACTGCCCTGCACTGCTGAGGGGTGGGGGTGTGGGAGACATGTGTGGGGCCTGGTGGAGGGTGCCCCTGCACTGCTTGGGGGTGGGGGTGGTGGTAGACATGAGTGGGGGCCTTGTGGCGGGTGCCCTGCACTGCTGGGGGGTGGGGGTGGTGGGAGACATGTGTGGGGGCCTGGTGAAGGTTGCCCCTGAATGCTGGGGGGTGGGGGTGGTGGGAGACATGTGTGGGGCCTGGTTGAGGGTGCTCCTGCACTGCTTGGGGGTGGGGGTGGTGGTAGACATGAGTGGGGGCCTGGTGGCGGGTGCCCTGCACTGCTGGGGGGTGGGGGTGGTGGGAGACATGTGTGGTGGCCTGGTGGAGGGTGCCCCTGGATGCTGGGGGGTGGGGATCTTGGGAGACATGAGTGGGGGCCTGGTGGAGGGTGCCCTTGCACTGCCGGGGGGTGGGGGTGCAGGGGGACATGAGTGGGGGCCTGGTGGAGGCTGCCCCTGGATGCTGGGGGGTGGGGGTGCAGGAACACATGAGTGGGGGCCTGGTGAAGGCTGCCCCTGCACTGCTGGGGGGTGGGCGTGCAGGGAGACATGAGTTGGACATGAGTGGGGGCCTGGTGGAGGCTAACCCTGCATTTCTGGGGGGTGGGGGTGGTGGTAGACATGAGTGGGGGCCTGGTGGAGGGTGCCCCTGGATGCTGGGGGGTGGAGGTGCAGGGGGACATGAGTTGGACATGTGTGGGGGCCTGGTGGAGACTGCCCTGCACTGCTTAGGGGTGGGGGTGTGGGAGACATGTGTGGGGCCTGGTGGAGGGTGCCCCTGCACTGCTTGGGGGTGGGGGTGGTGGTAGACATGAGTGGGGGCCTTGTGGCGGGTGCCCTGCACTGCTGGGGGGTGGGGGTGGTGGGAGACATGTGTGGGGGCCTGGTGAAGGTTGCCCCTGAATGCTGGGGGGTGGGGGTGGTGGGAGACATGTGTGGGGGCCTGGTGGAGGGTGCCCCTGCACTGCTGGGGGGTAGGGGTGGTGGTAGACATGAGTGGGGGCCTGGTGGAGGGTGCCCTGCACTGCTGGGGGGTGGGGGTCGTGGGAGACATGTGTGGGGGCCTGGTGGAAGGTGCCCTGCACTGCTGGGGGGTGGGGGTGGTGGGAGACATGTGTGGGGGCCTGGTGGAGGGTGCCCTGCACTGCTGGGGGGTGGGGGTGGTGGGAGACATGTGTTGGGGCCTGGTGGAGGGTGGCCCTGCACTGCTGGGGGGTGGGGGTGATGGTAGACATGAGTGGGAGCCTGGTGGAGGGTGCCCCTGGATGCTGGGGGGTGGGGGTCGTGGGAGACATGAGTGGGGGCCTGGTGGAGGGTGCCCTTGCACTGCTGGGGGGTGGGGGTGCAGGGGGACATGAGTGGGGGCCTGGTGGAGGCTGCCCCTGGATGCTGGGGGGTGGGGGTGCAGGAAAACATGACTGGGGGCCTGATGGAGGCTGCCCCTGCACTGCTGGGGGGTGGGCGTGCAGGGAGACATGAGTTGGACATGAGTGGGGGCCTGGTGGAGGCTAACCCTGCACTTCTGGGGGGTGGGGGAGGTGGTAGACATGAGTGGGGGCCTGGTGGAGGGTGCCCCTGGATGCTGGGGGGTGGAGGTGCAGGGGGACATGAGTTGGACATGAGTGGGGGCCTGGTGGAGGGTGCCCCTGGATGCTGGGGGTGGGGGTGGTGGGAGACATGTGTGGGGGTCTGGTGGAGGCTGCCCCTGCACTGCTGGGGGGTGGGGGTGGTGGGAGACATGTGTGGGGGCCTGGTGGAGGGTGCCCTGCACTGCTGGGGGATGGGGTGGTGGGAGACATGTGTGGGGGCCTGGTGGAGGGTGCCCCTGCACTGCTGGGGGGTGGGGGTGGTGGTAGACATGAGTGGGGGCCTGGTGGAGGGTGCCCCTGGATACTGGGTGGTGGGGGTGGTGGGAGACATGAGTGGGGGCCTGGTGGAGGCTGCCCCTGCACTGCTGGGGAGTAGGGGTGGTGGGAGACATGTGTGGGGGCCTGGTGGAGAGTGCCCTGCACTGCTGAGGGGTGGGGGTGTGGGAGACATGTGTGGGGCCTGGTTGAGGGTGCTCCTGCACTGCTTGGGGGTGGGGGTGGTGGTAGACATGAGTGGGGGCCTGGTGGCGGGTGCCCTGCACTGCTGGGGGGTGGGGGTGGTGGGAGACATGTGTGGTGGCCTGGTGGAGGGTGCCCCTGGATGCTGGGGGGTGGGGATCTTGGGAGACATGAGTGGGGGCCTGGTGGAGGGTGCCCTTGCACTGCCGGGGGGTGGGGGTGCAGGGGGACATGAGTGGGGGCCTGGTGGAGGCTGCCCCTGGATGCTGGGGGGTGGGGGTGCAGGAACACATGAGTGGGGGCCTGGTGAAGGCTGCCCCTGCACTGCTGGGGGGTGGGCGTGCAGGGAGACATGAGTTGGACATGAGTGGGGGCCTGGTGGAGGCTAACCCTGCATTTCTGGGGGGTGGGGGTGGTGGTAGACATGAGTGGGGGCCTGGTGGAGGGTGCCCCTGGATGCTGGGGGGTGGAGGTGCAGGGGGACATGAGTTGGACATGTGTGGGGGCCTGGTGGAGACTGCCCTGCACTGCTGAGGGGTGGGGGTGTGGGAGACATGTGTGGGGCCTGGTGGAGGGTGCCCCTGCACTGCTTGGGGGTGGGGGTGGTGGTAGACATGAGTGGGGGCCTTGTGGCTGGTGCCCTGAACTGCTGGGGGGTGGGGGTGGTGGGAGACATGTGTGGGGGCCTGGTGAAGGTTGCCCCTGAATGCTGGGGGGTGGGGGTGGTGGGAGACATGTGTGGGGGCCTGGTGGAGGGTGCCCCTGCACTGCTGGGGGGTGGGGGTAGGGGTGGTGGTAGACATGAGTGGGGGCCTGGTGGAGGGTGCCCTGCACTGCTGGGGGGTGGGGGTGGTGGGAGACATGTGTGGGGGCCTGGTGGAAGGTGCCCTGCACTGCTGGGGGGTGGGGGTGGTGGGAGACATGTGTGGGGGCCTGGTGGAGGGTGCCCTGCACTGCTGGGGGGTGGGGGTGGTGGGAGACATGTGTTGGGGCCTGGTGGAGGGTGGCCCTGCACTGCTGGGGGGTGGGGTGGTGGGAGACATGTGTGGGGGCCTGGTGGAGGGGGGTGCCCTGCACTGCTGGGGGTGGTGGGAGACATGTGTGGGGGCCTGGTGGAGGGTGGCCCTGCACTGCTGGGGGGTGGGGTTGCTGGGAGACATGGGTGATCAGTAGTGCAAGGTGACATGTGGGTTGGCTGGTGGGCATGGCCATGGTGGATGGGTTGCCTGCGGGACATGAGCAGGGGTGCAGGGTAGTCCCCTGTGGTGTGGGCTGCCTGCAGGGGCCGTGGAGGGTGTAGAGGGAACACCTGGGAGGTCCCACACGGCCAAATCACGTGTAGCATTCCCCGGCAGCACCGAAATACACGTACCCTGCTGAAATCGCGTGTGAATCTTCCTGCGCACCTCGCAATACACGTACCCAGGCCAATCGCGTGTGGAACTTCCCGCGCACCCGAAGTACACGTACCCAGGACAATCGCGTGTGGAACTTCCCGCGCATCCTGAAGTACACGTACCCAGGCCAATCGCGTGTGGAACTTCCCGCGCACCCCGTAGTAAACGTGCCCAGGCTAATCGCGTGTGGAACTTCCCGCGCACCCCGAAGTACACGTACCCAGGCCAATCGCGTGTGGAACTTCCCGCGCACCCGAAGTACACATACCCAGGACAATCGCGTGTGGAACTTCCCGCGCATCCCGAAGTACACGTACCCAGGCCAATCGCGTGTGGAACTTCCCGCGCACCCAGAAGTACACGTACCCAGGCCAATCGCGTGTGGAACTTCCCGCGCACCCAGGAACACACGCACACGCTATTTTTCACACAGCGGGTGTCCGTGTTTGTCGCTACCCCTTTGCACCTCATTTGTCCTAGAGGGCCACTGTATGGACCATTCATCATGGCTGTATATGGGTGCTTTTTGTTAGCGCACATTTTGGCGCACATTTTTTTCCGGCGCAGGGGCGCTACCGCCTGCTTTCTTGTGGCATACTTGTTTGGCCCTGTGCGCGTCTTTGACGTGCGCTGGTTTGCCCTATTCGATTCCATGAATACGGGTTGTAGGCGAGCGTGTGGGCGTTCCGCGCACTTGCCTTCTGTACTTCCCCCGTGACGCCCATATTTTCACGTGTTGTTCCCCATTCCCAGTGTTACGCCCCGTGTTCCGCCTACTTTTGTGATGTGCACCGCGCTATGTGCGATTTCGCAGTGGCCGTGGCGCACGCTGTTGGATGACCTGTGCGCCGGCGTGCGCGCCGCACATTTTCAGCGCACATCCAATGTTTTTCTCGTGCACGGACTTCCATGAATCGGTGTGCGCTGGTTTCCCTGCGATTTTCGCACTTTTACTGTGAATCGCACGTTTTGGCACCTCTGCGCGGGAATTTTCGGCGCACATTAATTCCATGAATCGACCCCTTAAAATCTCTGGGAGTACACATATGCAAAGGATATTCTGTCACATGAGTACTGCATTAGGAGAAGTAAGAGAGGACAATGGAAGCCTCAATAAAAAACAAGTTGTATGTGCTTTTACCATGCTTCACAAATCATTTGGTGGAATGAAGTGTTTGAGGACATATAGGGAATATATATGAGAGTTATAGCTTTTTAAAACATGCTGAGCATGGAGCTCTCTGGATACATCTGAATCCAGCAGAAAGACTTACCTGGGAACAGTAAGACAGTAACATTCCCTTCCTTTAAAAATGTTTGCATCCACACCTGTCCATGCATCCCAATGTTGGAAACAACTACAGATTCCAATGCCATGATATCTCTTAGGAAGTCCTAGAGTGACTTAATGTCTCATCAGCATATTAATGAACATAAATGCCCTGTCTGGCAACCAGATCCCTTAGCAGCCTCATATAAATACTGGAAATTGGCCCCTCAGTGACACAAAATAGATTGGCGTGGGAACAGACAATGCATCCCCAACAAGATGAACTGGTATCGGCCAGCCAGGGAGAAGTAAAAACAAAAGTGCTGTGCCCTCAAAGTACATTTGGTGCGTCAAGACATTGGGCCTCATTCCGAGTATGGCGGTAAGGGATAGCGGCCACCGCTAACGAGAGCGGTGGCGGTAATCCCTTACCGCCATACTCCGAGTTCCCTTAGCGCCATGGTGCTTTTAACACCTGCTTTTAGCAGGCGTTAAATACCATGGCGCTAAGGGACCTTGATGTTAATTACGCCACCGTAATTTACGGTGGCGTAATTGACGCCTTCCCCACTCCCATTATGCCCTATGGGGCAAGAATGGGAATGGGGAAGGGTAAATGGGGATTGGGGAATTACCGCCCCGCCAACCTTGGAATGGGGCGGTAATTCCGCCAACCACCAAGGCGCTGCCGGTCCGGGTACGGCGTCAACCAAGGCGTTAATAGCGCCATTGGTTAGCGCCGTACTCGGAATGAGGCCCACTACATAGTTCTGGGGTGAATTGCTTTGAAAATAATTGAGATATCTAAGAACACCAGGAGATGGGTAACCCCACCATTCAGTACTCTGAGAATGTCATCCACCATCTTCACGGTTGTGTTATGTTATTGTGATTTGTACCACACACTGCTGCCATTATTAGGATCGCCAGGTGGCTCTGAAAAGAGGAGAGGTGTGGGTATGTTCTGGGTGGGGTGGGTGTAAAGACTGGAGGGGGGTATCTGTCTTCCTGCCCTCTACATGGCAGAGTAGAAGCATGGAGCACCCCAGCCAAGATTCTCTATTGTTGGCAGCAATGGACGAGCAATCAAGACTTAGCTCTCAGGAGGTGATGCAGGCTGGTTCTTAAGTACAGTGTAGTCCCCAAGCACCCGCAAGGGAATGTCCACACACTATGTTAGTGACAACACAGTTCTTTGTATAAATAAGTTTTAAGTTATATACACACACAATAACACACTTTGTGCTAAGGCAATGCTATAATGATACATATATGCAATCTCTTTGTGATACCACCATTACTCCTTTGATTCCATTAAAATGCACCAACTGCTGACAGTTTCAAATGGCATACAAATCAATAGCAAAATGTATCAACCATAGGCTTGTGCAAGGAAGCCAAATGGTTAAACAATTGCCAGAATACTGGGTCCCTACCACCTGGCACAGTTCTGTGTGAGCAACCTGTAAATAAGATATATTGACAAGCTCAGTCCATGTATTGTCTAGCAGAGCCTTATTTCCTTCTACAAATGTTCTACTACCCCAATGTACCTGGTTTAGCAGAGTTCGATGATGGGTTGTCGACGGATCCTTCTTGAGTGAACTCCCTTTAAGGCAGGAGCCACGGATCGTCGAGATCCTTCAAAGAAAATGGTGAACAAAGGTGTTGAGGCAGCAGCTTCGGTCCTGGCGGTTCTCGTCGACGATTGGCCATGGACATCCTGCAAAGATGTGGAATGCGGTGCACCTCAACGACAATAGTTAATTGCCGCAAAGAGTCAATAAAGAACTTTGGCCCAGCAAAGGCGTCGGGCCGTCAGCGTTTGGCGTTGGGGATCGGGACTCAACCATGGCTGGCTTTTGGATCTTCAGCGTCTTTGAGGACTTCGGGTGGTGGGAAACCCACCAGCTGATTCTCCTCGGGTCATCAGTGACCTTGCCTTTCTCTGGCAGGACAAATTGGTTGACGGTGATGAGAAAGAGAATCCTTGGTGCAAACGTCTTAGGCAATGGAGCGTTGCGGCTACGGTCAGTGATGATGATCGTCAACGGCGGTGGACTTCAATGTCCGGGCGCTTCACTTCAGATTCCTCAGCGGTCCCCATATCCGGTCGGCAGCCTTTCGATGACTGACTTCCAGGGAGCCTTGATGAAGGTTAGCTGATGCATTATGGTCCCTCGAAACTCGAAAGGGGTCTCTTAGCTAGGTCCTCTCTTGGATCAGTCCTTGAAGGCACAGTAGCTTTCAGATTGCGTCAAAGGGAAACAGCAGTTAACCTTCTTCTTCTGGCTTGGCTTTGAGATCAAGCAACAAGTTTCGGCTTCAGCTTCTGAACAATTTCCATCAGTGAGAGGTACCCAGATATACTGTTTGGTCTCTCATTAACTCTGCTGGGTCACACTCAGGCAACCAATCATTCAGAAGGGCATTCAGGTAGGCATGCAGCCAATCAAGCTCACAGTGCATTCAGGCCATTCTTCTCCATCAGACACTCACAACAAGGAATGTGGATTGGGACAAGTACCCAGCCATTCAACACTCCACACTGCATTCATACCAGTTTCGGGCAGGGCTGTCTCAGTCGTTGTGTCACATACCAGAAACCAGACACCCATAACATGAAATGCATATTGGTCACATAAGCCATTCACCCAGGTCCCACCCCAAGGGTGTACCCACAACATATATTCATTCGGATGGCTCCAGTCAGTACGGTCTGGTTGTCCCCACAATACCATATATGGAAATTCCACCCAAAAGCCAGTCAGGGGAAGGGACAGAGTCAGGACTTCCCAGGACTTTGGGAAAGCAAGGTAACAGGCAATAGAAAGCAAGAGGCCAAAGGGGCCATTTTGTCTTTTATCAGGAATCAACTGATTACAATAGCAGGGCCTGGGTATCCCAAAATGGAGGATACTCAGAGCACCTGTCAAATTCAGCATGGAGCTGCCACCGCCCATACCCTGCTCTGTGGGCCACACAAAAGTGCCCAAAAACATACATTAGGCTTACAGGGTTGTACCCCCACCAACGGGTGCCATAAGGGTATCACAAGGGTCTCTTCACCAAACCAAAAAGATGAAGAGCTGCACTGCCATGAGTCCAGCATCGACTTGTGTGCATAAAATAACACAGAACACACATGATAAAAGGACTACAGGACAAGGACATGGAGGCACTGTCCCTCCAATGCATTTCCTGAATCACAGTGGGTATGATAGTTTGTGGAGAGTGACAATGCAATGGATATTCGCTGGTTAGTGGGTAGTTTCAGCTCAGAAAAAACAGTCACAGTGTGTGGATTTGCTTCTAGGTGGTATTGGTTGATTGGTGTTTGGGTGTTTGAGTCTACATGGATGTTTGTGTGTCTGTGACGTGGCAGTGGTTTGAACGTGTTGCTTTGTGTGAGTTATTGGAGGAGGTGTGGACGTTTGCTGTTTGGTGTTATTGTGGGTGCTGTGATAGTCGTACAGGGTTGTCGTATTTGATTGGTTAGTGGTGTATCTGCAGGAGTAAGGAACATTTTAGTGGGATTAGTTTTAAGAAAGGGTAACACTTGTGCAAATCTTGCTTTTATTGTTTGGTGTTTCAGACCAAGATCCCTTGTGAGGGCTAGTGATGCTAGGTCATTCCTTTGCTTCAAAACACGGGCAGGCCCCTGTACTTGGTGGTGAATCTTTTGCATTAAGGTTGTGCATGTCTCTTTAACCACAGTTTGTCTTTATAGGACGGCAGGTCAAAAATCCATGTTTGGAGTGCTTTCCTGAAGGTCAGGTGTTCCTCTATTGTGTGCATTGCTTGGGGAGTGAGTTCAAGAGTCTTGTTCAGATGTATGAAAAGGTTGATCCCCTTTATTTATTTTTTTAGTATTGTTTGGGTTCCAAAAGTACATCAGTGCTTGATATCAGGGTTCATTATGCTCTATGTATGGAGAATGATTCTTACAGTTAATTTGCTCCTTGGCATGAATGTTTTGAAGTGAATAATGTTAAGACAGGGATTTTAATGTAGGTATGATGTGTTCTCTCTTGTTAGGCCTGGGGAGGAGTCTTGCTTATGTGTTCTGTATCCATTGTAGTTTTCTGTTGAGGTGGTATGGCATACGCTGGTAGATGTTGTTGGCATAATATATTCTTGAAACAACAAGGGAGATTATTGGGAGTGTTCTGTGTGGGAAGGTGCGAAAGGGCAATATCCACTTAATGGTGCGTAAATAAGCATTTCTTCACTATGGTATTAATCCCCCATTCCAAGGGCTGGAAGGGGGGGTAACGGCCCGGCAGCCCAAGTTTTCAGCCCAAGCGAAGTGAGGGCCGATAATGCGTGCATCGGGCCATTACCCATGTTCCAGCCCTTGGAACGGAGGATTAAGGCTATTAGCACCCTGGGTTGCCAAAGAAGTAAACCGGGGTGATAAAAAAAGTGTTTTCCTTTGTACAATGTTACGTGAGTGGCATCCCGTTGTACAAAGGAAAATACTTTTCAAAGATGGCCACCATGGAAAGGGAAGTGGGTGTCCATGCAGAGCCCCTCTTCCCTTTCCATGGCAGCCTGCACAAGTGGAGAGGTAGGGGCGGCGAGGAGTGCCACCACTGCAGGAATACAGTAAGTGCGGAGTGGTAGGGGGAGAAAGAAAAAAGGACAGGGGGTAGTGGAAGATGCAGAGGGGGAGCGGTCATCTGGTGGGATGGAATGCAGGCTTTCACTGGTGGTTCAAGCCCACTTTACTAGCCACTTGATTGCCTGACAGCCCCTACCAGGTTAAAAATACTTGTTAACTTGGGGTTCTAGTGTTAGGTCATTGTCCATCAGAATTCCAGGGTGTATAACTTCTATGGATACTTCAGGTCTGTTTCCCATTTTGGTGGGCATTGGTACATGCTGTTGGATGTCAAGGTTATTTGGTGTGATCATTATTTTGGTTTTCTCCGTGTTGAGTTTAAGGCTGTTGCTGCTCATCCATCTGTTGATTTGTGAGATGCAGCTGGAAAGGGTTCGGTCAATCACTGCAACCGATCAACCTCTGTCTGCTCCCTTTCTGCAACAGGTATGCTACCCATCCCCCATGGTCACCCGAGATGATGTTGTGTGCCCCCCGATCCGCCAGTCGCCCAAGATGATGTTGTGTGCCTCCCAAGCCCCTGGTTGCCCAATATGATGCTGTGTCCCCCGCCCCCCAGTCTCCCGAGATGATGTTGTGTGCCCCCCAGGCCCACTGGTCACCCGAAATGATGTTGTGAGCCCCCCCTGGTCACCCGAGATGATGTTGTGTGCCCCCCGATCCCCCGGTCGCCCAAGATGATGTTATGTGCCCCCAAACCCCTGGTTGCCTGAGATGATGTTGTGTGCCCCACACCCCCCCGGTCACCTGAGATGATGTTGTGTGCCCCCCACTCCCTCTTTGGTTGCCAGAGATGATGTTGTGTGCCCCCACCCCCCCTGGTCACCCGAGATGATGTTGTCTGCCCCCCCCTCGGGTTGCCCAAGATGATGTTGTGTGCCCCCACCCACCCTGGTCGCCCGAGATTATGTTGTCTGCCCCCCTGGTTGCCTGAGATGATGTTCTGTGCCCCCAACCCCCGCTGGTCACCTTAGATGATGTTGTGTGATCCCCACCCCCTCGGTCATCTGAGATGATGGTGTGTGCCCCTCACCCCCCTGGTTGCCTGAGATGATGTTGTGTGCCCCCGACCTGCCCTGGTCGCCCGAGATGATGTTGTGTGCCCCCCACCCACCCTTGGTCACCTGAAATGATGTTGTGGGCCCCCTACCTACCCCTGCACTCCCTGCTTTCCTCTCCCCCTCTCTCTCCCCTTTTCCTATTCTTCAAACCTGATAGTGCCCGTCTAATTGACTTTTGCATTTCTATGCTGCTACCACCCTGCAGCATGGGCTTAGGCACCATGTATCTGCCACCTAATTGACTTGTGCATTTGAATGCTGCTGCCTCCCTGCAACATGGGGTTAGGCACCATGTATCTGCCGCCTAATTAACTTTTGAATTTGTATGCTGCTGCCACCCTGCAGCATGGTGTTAAGCACCATGTAGCTGCCGCCTAATTGACTTTTTCATGTTTATGCTGCTGAAACCCTGCAACATGGGGTTAGGCACCATGTTTCTGCCGACTAATTGACTTTCGCATTTGTATTCTGGTGCTGCCCTGCTACATGGGGTTAGGCACCATGTATCTGCCGCCTAATTGACTTTTGCATTTATATGCTGCTTCCGCCCTGCAACATGGGGTTAGGCAAAATGTATCTGCCTCCTAATTGACTTTTGCATGTTTATGCTGCTGCCACCCTGCAATATTGGGTTAGGCACCATGTATCTGCTGCCCAATTGACTTTTGCATTTGTATTCTTATGCCGCCCTGCAACATGGGGTTAGGCACCATGTATCTGCCGTCTAATTGACTTTTGCATTTATTTGCTGCTTCCGCCCTGCAACAGGGGGTTAGGCAAAATGTATCTGCCGCCTAATTGACTTTTGCATTTGTTTGCTGCTATCACCCTGCAACATAGGGTTAGGCACCATGTATCTGCCGCCTAATTGACATTTGCATCTGTATGGGGCTGCCGCCCTGAAACATGGGCTTAGGCACTATGGATTTGCCACCTATTTGTCTTTTGCATTTGCATGCTGCTGCCGCCCTGCAACATAGGGTAATGCACCATGTATCTGCCGCCTAATTGACATTCGCATTTGTATGTTGCTGCCTCCCTGCAACATGCGGTTGGACACATGTATCTGCGCAGCTGAACTCTCTTCTGCACTTGGCGTGTGATGTATTACTTCTGTACGCTCCTCTTTGATGCAATCACCTCATGCACTTCCTTTCTGTAACCCGAAGCACTGCAACCAATCTCTTAAGTATAAGCACCTAGATACCTCTGAGTTTTGTGTGCTATATAAATAAATAAATAAATAAATAAATAAATACATACGACTTTGCTGGTGTTGATTATGTAGATGATTTCAGCGCCATCTGCATTTTTGCAACATCTATGTCCATAGGCCTCATTACAAGTCGGGCAGTAAATTGGGTGGTAATTCCACCAGACAGAATTACTGTTACCTTTGTGGTGTCAGGTGGAATTACTGCCACATTAGAGGTTGATCGGAGAATGCACAAATCATCAGCGGTTACAGTGATTCTGTCTGGCGGTATTACCACTGAAACTCAATTTTGAACAGTCAATCCACCAAATTTCAGTGGAATTACCATTACCGCTGAAAAATTGAGGAACAGTAATTCTGACACTGAGCAACCCGGAAATACCCGTGGTCATGCCATATGCACCATATCAGATGATTGTTATTACCAGGCCCCCATACACGAGCCAACACATGCACCATACAGCTTCAAAAAAGGTGTCCACCCCATAAGTCAGAACACAATTACAAGCATGGCAGGACACATATGACTGGACTGACACCCTCCACAAATGTATTCCTAGGACTATAAACACCTCCGCCAACAACCATTGGCACACACCCTAGCCGTCACACCAGGACAATGTGAAAGATGCCCCCTATATCAGTCTTAAACCTAATTTTGAAGGTGTATAGGCAGCCCACACTCCAGTACAATGTGCACAGGACAGGCATTGGACCCAGGTACGTAGATGGACACAGCCTGTGAGTATTCCCTGTGTTCCTTGCACGTACCTGACACAGTATACATGGCAACTGAATTCAGGTCTTTATTCTTGGTACATATGTAGAAGGCAGCCAGGTTGAAGGAAGCAGTGGCAGTGATGTAGTGCCTCCAGATGCCATGCCCATCAACGGCTCAGTAGTCCCTGCAACCCTAACCACCTGTTCTGCCAACCATTCAATCCAAACATAAGGCAGACCACAGTCAAAAAATCTGGATCAAAGGTGTACATGGAAGCAGCTACCACCTCTACCATGCAAAGGGCCAGATGAAGAATAGCCAGGGAAACGGCATGTCAGACACCTATTTGAGGCTACAGTGGCAAATGCTGAGGGTGTGGGAGCTTACTTAGGCCCTGTCATCTTGACAGGAGAATACACAGAGAGCACATCTCACAGTTCAACACATGAGCGGCGTGGAGTCAGTAAGCTCTGGCTCTGTTACCCCCAAAGAAGGGTCACAATCAGGGATTCACTGTAGGTCATCACACACTGCAACACACACACCAAAGGCACCTCCTGGCCAACAGAAACACCGTAATAAATAATTACCTGACTTCAAGATTACAGTGGGGTTAGACGGAGATGGAAGGTCATGGGTGTTGAGGATTGAGGGAGGGGGAGGGCATGGGGTTGGATACAGATGGAGGTGGGCGGACACGTGTTTTGGGGATTGAGGGAGGTGGGAGGGAATGGGTTTTCACAGACTTAATAAATGGAGATTGCATCACACGTAAAGATCAGGTAGTCTTTTATGCTGCGTCACAGATTAAATGATGCATGCGTTTACCTTCCATACAGTTATTTGAGTACACTCTAGTGGGATCTGGATGTGTTTCCCTTGCATTTGGTTATGCACTCCCTTTCCTGACTAAATGATGCATGCGTTTACCTTCCATACAGTTATTTGAGTACACTCTAGTGGGATCTGGATGTGTTTCCCTTGCATTTGGTTATGCACAATGACTTGTGCCTATCCAGCTCTGCAGCATATGTATGTACCCTCATAGTCTGGATTCCCCAATTGTCCCTGCGCATCCTAATGGTTGTTTTGCATGTTGCGGCCTGTACTGTCTTTCTCTTGCCCATTGTTTTTTTTTTTATGTGTACCTGTGGCAGTGTGTTTGATTGTCATTTTATATGTCTCCAGACTGTAGTCTGCTACTGTGTATCGTGGGATGCTTTACTTTCTGCTTCCATGGGGGGCCCTGCAGCAAATCTGCGGGGTAGGGGAGAGGGTGCTCTACCACAAAAATGCATTCTCGGTTATGGTGTCCAAAGCATTTTGGGCCTTCAGCCCAACTGCTTTAGTGCAGAGGGGGCATAGAATGGGGTGTTTGTGAGGCCATGTGGATCATACCCCAGGATACTTTGTGCTACATGGGTATGGTGGATGATCCCCCCCCTTCACTTCCACATTCACCTTTATGGATACATACTTAGGATCCAAGTGTGCTGTCCCTTGTGGGTCTCCATGTACACAGGCGGGGTGCTTCTCCATATAACCATGGTGCCATTACTTGAACCTGGGAAATGCCGTAGCAGTGGGTCACAGTGAGGTCTGTGTCACATGAACTTTGCATACTCAGGGAATGGCACTGTTTCCTGGTTCGAAACACATGCTCTGATATCTGGGGTGACACCAATTCCGCATGCGTGCAGTACAGAGCTGCCAGTACATTGGGGAAGTGGGCAGTGGAGTCAAATCGTGCCTACGTGGCATGCACCTCTGCAGTGGTGCTGGGCAGAGAGATGTGTTGGTGCACATGTTCCAGTAATGCATCCATCACTTGTTCCAGCACTTTTGAAAATGTTGGTTGTGACATGCCATGCAGCATGCCGGTGGTGTGCTGATATGTGCTTGTGGTACAGAAGTGCAAAACATATACCAGTTTCAGCAGTGGTGGTATGGCTGTTTGTATATGGATGGTACTTTCAATGTCAAGCTGGATAAGAGTGAGGAGGTCTACAATGGTTTGGTGGTTGAGGCAATGCAGTGTCATCAACTGTGCATCTCTCATTGTCCAGGGCAATGGTCCGACTCTAGGAATAGATGCCCTCCTTCCCACGCATCTCCTCCACCTTGGCCCTGGTTGGTTCCTTTTTTGCTGCTGGAGTATAATCCTCTGGAGGTCAATATATAGTAGGATTCCCTGGATCTCATACTTGGCAACTGTCATGGCCAACATGGTGCATGGAAGAGTTTGGGGAAGGGGTGCCCCTTACATAGCCTGTTTGAGTCCATTCTGTGCACCTGTGGGGTGCAGTTTCTTTACCTGGATGCATTTACCTTCACCTCTTTGGTGGAGGTAACTGTGCCCTTATTTTGGCTGAATGAACGCCGATGTTGGGTGTTATTTCAGCATTGTTTGCACATGTAATTCAGTGAAATTACCACTTTTATTTTTGGTGCTATGAGTTTGCTTATGTCCTTGTGCATAGTGTTGTGTACTTGTTGATAGTTTGTGACTTTGTTTTTAAAATGGTTTCACAGAGTTTCTGCGAAGGTGTCTCGGTGCTGTTGCAATCTGTAGGGTTTCTCATTTCATTGATGACGTTGCAGTCTCTGTACCATAACCAGGATAAATGCTGGACTGGTAAGGTGCCAAGACATGAGCATCAGTTACAAATGCATTATTATTATTATTATTATTATTATTATTATTATTATTATTATTATTATTATTATTATTATTATTTTCCTGTCAACAAACTTAATTTCGGCCACAATGTGCCAGAAAAGTCAAAAACAATTGCAAAATCGAATTAGCACATGCATGCACTACAATATAACAAATATAATACATTAAGGATAAAAATGTGCATTGTTCAGAAAAAACCCATACTCACAAGATGTGCAAACCATGCAGACAGTACTTAATCATTATTCATTAATGTGGTATCCCGAGGTCCTACACTAAAATACCAAATACATCAACATCAAATAAATCATTATCATAAAACAGATGTCTTCTCCTACAATGTCCAATGCAAGCCTGGCAATACTGAAAAAGCAATTAATTAACAGAATTCATAATAGAGATCACTTAAAAAACCTATGCAAAATTGATCCTTAGTCTTTGCAGTTTAAACCTCTGGTATAGAAGCTATGTAATATTTCCTTAAATTCAAAGCTCCCTTTAAAAACGAAAGCAATGCCCATGCCACATAAGGGGTATCTGCCATTAAGAGAAAAAGATAGTGCAGGCCTATATTGTTCAAAGTTCATCTGTAGTAGGACAGGCAGATTTGGGCATAATCTAATGGATGAATAAAGAGGGCAAAACATTACAAAATGCAAGATGTCCTCCGAATGGTACTCACAAGCTGGGCAAGTAGAGGAGTTAGGATAGCCCTTCCAATTTACAGTAACTGCTATCAACAACAGGTTGAAACGGGCCTTGGTCAGTGCCCTGCAATTCTGGAAATGAGCATCAAAACCAAGATAAGGCTGCATGGTGCCCACCAAGATAATCATGGCCAACCGTGTGTGAGGGACAAGCAATACACTGGCTTTGCGGTGTTCGTTAATACTATACAAAAACGTTTTATTTTTTATTTGACGCATGTTTGATACTTAGAACATTTGGTGGGAACAGTGAAGGAACATTAATCTGGATCAAAAGAACCTTAATATAATTGAGCAAAGGAATCCTATTTCATCCATCTGCCCCTTTAATGGCCTTGACAATGTGCAGCGTCAGAGCAGCCCTTAGGTTAGACAAAACCCTTGGCCATAAAAAAAGGGAGACAAGAGCCAGGCATGCTCCTAAAACCCAAGACCCAATTCAGCATGGATTAAATTAATTGGGGGCTGAACTGGGTAGTCCTAGTAACTCCTTCAGAAATGTGTTTTCTTTCACTTGGAGAGCGGTGAACGCCTCAAAGCCCCACATGCACGCACCATAATTGGTAGCAGCCTTAGTCTGGGACTTATAAACGTTCAAGAACATGTGCAGAGGCTGGCCGGTGCACATGGAGCTGAAATGTGACGCCGCTCCCAGCGATAGGCCCATGCAGATCTCTTGTTTACTTACATGGGCTTTTCCTGAGAAAGAGCAAGAGGACCGAACACTCAGGTAATCAAATTCATTCACCTTTGGTTAACTACACCATTACTCTGTATTGGGTTCATTTTTATTGGATTCCTGCCTGGAACACAAGCCATAATTGCAGATTTGGCAGTATTAATCCTTAGGTCAAGAAAGTTCATGAACACAGTGTATTCTGATATCAGCCTCTGAAGTGCATTCAGGGTGTGCGCTATCAAAACAGTGTCATCCATATAAGCCAGTAAAGGCATTGCCCGATTGCACACAGTCATGAAGTCTGCCCCTATTTCCACCAAGGCATGATGGAGACTGTTAATATACAGTGTGAAATGAACACGGGCCAGTACACAACCCTGCTGCACCCCCAATTTTACTTTAAAAAAGGGAGTGCATTGGCCCCAGTCCCCAAAGTGAACATATGCATTTTTGCCCAAATGCATACGCTTGAGAATATCCACAAACCGACTCTGACAGTTCATGGACCTGAACACTGCCCAAAGTTTTGCTCGATTCATCTCATCAAAGGTAGAGCTCAGGTCCATGAGGGCCAAAAAGATTGTCTCCCCTCTCACGAAAACACACTTGGACAATAACATGTATACATTTGCAGATTGTTCCGCAGTAGACACTTCAGGCCTAAAGCCCAACTGGATATCCGACAAAATATTATTTTAAGCAATCCATTGCTCCAAATGACCCAACAGAACTCACTCACAGATCTTAAAAGATGTATCCACTAAGGATATTGGTCTGTAGGCCATGGAGACGCCTCGGAAGTATAATGACCATTTTCCAGGAAGGGGGCAGATTCCCAGTTGTCAAAATTGCATTGAAACTATGGTTAAACAAAACTTCCCAAAGCTCCTCAAGGGCTTGGAAAAAATCTGCAGGAACAGCATCAGGATCTGGTGCAGGAATGTGAGATTGATTACAGACAGCTGTTAGCACCTCCTTCCATGAAAAGGAAAGTAAAGTTCCCCAGAGTAAAGGTTTCTTCAGGCAATGCTGAACCGTGATTCAGAGAAGAGAAATGATCAACCCAGGCCGTAGCCTGTACGTGTGACTCAATACCTATAACGATTACCTTGGATTTTCGCGGGAGCGTTATGCCTTTTCAGCTGAGGACCTGTTATCTGAGCACTGATTCCGTGGAAACAACAATTATAACAAAACCACTATTGTAATCCCATTCACAAACTGAAACTGTGATAAAGTGTACCTTTGAATGAACCCTCCCTTCGCACCTGTGCTTTTGTTTTGTGGAGCTCTCCATCCTGGATTCTACAGGGGCGCGTTGGCTAGGTGACTTTTAATCTGAGGGGGCCGTGGTGTCGAAAGATTCTTAACTGAACAATGTCCAAAAACTTCTTCTAGAGGTACCTTGGGTAAGTCTTTAGGTGAAAATAACAATTATATACAGTTAATCAAATTCTGAGTGGTCCCTACACTGGAGAGAGATCTCTCTTGCTAAAATTTCCTTTCATATTTTTAAGGTTCGTGGTTCCCTAACAAGGGGCTGATGCTATGGTATGGCTGCAGCTATACTAATTTTGAGGAAACATTGATTTACATCAGTTCATAGAAAAAACAGAGTAATAGCTGCCTTCAGAAACAAGTGCGGTAAGAAATAAGACTTCAGGTAAGCACATATGTAAGTTCTTCTTTCTTTCCTTTTTGCAAGTTCATTCATTCATTAAATACCTTTGTTTTGCAGGTCTTTGGAAAAACTGTGGAAGAAAATACCTTCGGACGATGCAGAGACTGCTGAGGAAAACTTTAGGAAGAATGCACTGCGAACGAAGGCTGCTGAGAGAAGAAATGCTGCGGTTGCGGAAATTCTGACAGAAGATGCAGAGACTACGAATGTAACAGCGGACTGAGGAAAATACTTGGAAATAACTTTGGTTCGGTAAGTCTTTACAATTCTACTGCTATTCTGTTGATTTTGCTGTGGAAATGAATATCTTTGACTTGTTTTCTTCTATTGACAGGTTCAGTCAGGAGATCCCTGGAAGCTTTACCCACTGTCACCAGAGAAGATGCGAAGCAAGAGATTCGGCGGAGGCGGGGCTTAAGTAGCTCCCTCTGCAACAGGTGTAGAATGCACAGTGAGCTATCTATGGACTTAGCAGCAGCCATGTTGAGGGTAGGGAAGGCAACGTAAGTGTAATGAGCCTGTGGGTACAATGCTAAGAGTGAGGCAAATGTCTCTTGCACCAAGATTGAAGCCACTGTTGACCCACTGATGGATATGAAGTTCCTTGCCTCCCTAGTGTTTCTACCTGGGATCTATATTCCTGTGCTGGGATCATGACAATACCCTTTCTTGTAACTTTGTATTTCAGGCCCTGAACTACAAATTCCCAAAATGTCCTCAACCGCCCACAACAAGGAATTCCAGGCCTCTACTTCTAATTCCCTTTTCCTATCCTCAAGAGGTATTTGATACTCTGCTCGAGCCTTTATCACTGCGCCTTTCAATTTTTCTCATGAGTTGAACATAAGAGCTCGCCTAGAAGCTCTAAAACATTTGTTAAACCAACCTTTTTGAGTCAACCCTTTGCCAGTAAACACCTTCTGAAAGGAACTTGACAACATACCCATAAATTCAGGGAAATCTGTTACTAGGGTATAGAATCTGTCTTCCATATAGTTAGCATCCACTCAGAGCAAAGAGGACCCACACTTTCAGGGTCAATTTTCTCCCATTTTATCTTATATTTCTGATGAGGGACAATCAAAGCACCCTCAATATGTTTGCATTGTGTGGACAAAATAAAGTCACACTGCCAAAAGAATTTCAGACAAATTGATTAATGATCACAATGGGGTTCCATGAAGACTTCAAACTCGTGAATCAGATGTCTGTGTTTGACCTCCACAAGAATGTAATCTATTGTCACCCTGTGATTGCAGAATATTTTCATGCCTGGAACATCCGGACACACACAACCATTGACAGCTCTAAGGCCCCATTCCAAAAGCCGTGGTCCAACATTTTAGGGAAGAAATCCCCCACACCTCCTCTTCTGTAGAATCATGGAAATCTTCTGCCAGACCTACCCCCATTTTAACATAAATATCACCCCCACCAGGAGAATGGAGTTATTACGCAACCTAGGTAACACCTTCTCCTCCATATAGGTTTTAAAAGCTACCAATCAATAAGACTCAGAGTTATGAGGACTATATTAAAAATGTACTAGAACCAAAGATAGCCCAGTTGGAGAAGAAAGAACAACATGTTGGAGAAAGCAGGGATTAGGAGTTACATTTTTATGGGCACAGGCTAGGAGGCTTTAATCAAAGTGGCCATTCCCCCAAAGGCACAACCTCTCTGGTTCTTCTGGGCTGGTAGAGAGGATGAAAGATAAGCATCCAGGAAAAGGTCCTCCATAAACCTTGTTACCTGAAGCAGAATGATATCAAACTGCCTGATGACAGCCATAGAGGTTGTGTGCCAAAAGCTCCCCTTAGCTCCAGCTATATTCCATGAAAGAAAAGTTGAATAAGTGGGAGATAAATTCTCTGGTGCACGATACACCATAGCCGTCCCAAGGGACTCAATAGAAAAGGTGGGGGGTTCAGGCAGTCAATCATTCTCTTCAATTGTGGACAATGGGTTGTAATGATTTGATACCAAGACTGTAACCCTGCCCATCCCAAAGATTCAAGCCCCCCATTTTTGGGTTCCAGATGGGATGATTATTCAGGTTTGTCAAAACTATATTGCTTTTCCCAAAAGCCTTGCTCTGCCCCTCAAAAGAATGAGCAGGAAGCTCACCCACCCAGCCTGACGTCCTTGGTAACTAGAGGGTCAAAACAAGCAAACAGCACTAATTTACTGCATGAAACTTCCCCATTGGGTCTAAGACCTCTGGACAAATTAGAATTAGTCAAATGATGGAGAGAGCCACTAGCAAATGTCACCGCAAGCAATCACCACCCGTAGTTTTCTCCACCCTCCCCACCCACCATACCTTTCTAACCATCAAAACATCTTTCATATTGATAGTTGGTCCCATAAGGTTCGTATTAACCCAATGGATAATTTTATTGACCAAGGAGATAGCAGTCTCCATGTTTCCCTTCTGCAACACCAGGACATTTACAAAAATCCCCACGAGGGGTGCCATAGCAGGTGATAGATTCAAAATATCAATCTTTCCCAAAACATTAGAGGAAGGTACAGGGCTAAAATCAGAGGAACACCCATAAAGGGAACCTCCCTCTGAGGACACACTGAACACAACTTTACCTGCACACAAATTGGGACTGTCGGCCCGATCCTACTCCGTACAAGTAGCATCTCAATGACCTAATTTCCCAAAGGCTCCCTGACATTGATCAGCCTCTCAGTTCCAATTTCACGATTATTGGGAGGTAATTCCAGAAGAACTTTTCTAATTGTTCTAATGGAATCATCCATTATTGATAAGGTATTCATAGCTCTCTGATTACATGTTTTAAAAGAATGAACAATTGTGGTGAGCTTAGCATCCAAAACTGCCTTGCCCATCTTAGTCATCAGTTTTGCTAATATCCTACTCTGAATAGATAAAATATCATAGATTGAACCTAGTTTCTTCTCCAGGGCAAAATCTAATATTTTGAAATCATCATCTTGCAGATTCTGGTAATTGGAGCTCTCTAACAGGTCTGAGTCCCGGAGTAGAGAGGACTGCCCGATGTGGCAATAACCACCTCCTCCACATCTAGCTCGGGTTCATCGCCAGCAATTAAATCAATCACCTTCTTGGCCACTGAGGTTATTGCCGGAGCACACAAAACCTCTCTTTCAGCAAAATCCCACAATCACAGATTTGCCTGAGCAAGATATTTATTTTATTTATTGTTCATTTATAACATGCTTAATACCAGTGATTGGTTTCGAAGTGCACGATTGGGATTTGAACCTGAGTTACGCCACATTGTCTTACTTCCACGACAAACACGTTGCCCGTGAGCTACCCTTACTCCCCTATCCTTCAGTCCCTAGCAATATTCAGTAAGATGTTCAATTTTACCAGCTTTATCCTTAAAATACAAATCCAATGAAGAGTGGGCGTTAGTTTCAAATTTCCCCGATAGCCTTCTTACACTTTTTCGCTTGCTTGATAAACGCAGGGTCTTCTCTGGCTTTCTTTTGGCCAAGAGCCTTCTACCCAAGAAAATCAGCAGCACAATAATCAATATATATAAAAAACTGTATGCAATTAGCAATAAAAACAGATATCTATCTAAAAGTAGACTATTACATAAAATAAAATAAAAAAATCCAAATAACCATTCTAAAAAGCACCTTATGCACCTTGATTCACATCTTAATAAAAATCAAAGAGAGTGGGGGACGCTAAGGAGGCTCGAATATCCGACTCCCTCTCTCCACTCATTCATGCAAAAATTGTGAGTCTGGCATTATATAGAAAAAAACACACAATCTAATAAACAAACAGGCAATAAATAGCCAAAAAAAACTAATCAGCTATACAAAGATGAAAAAAGGAAAGAAAAAAAACCTATTGATCCCACAGAGACACTTTCCACTTTGCAATGTCACTTAGCTGAGCATATAATAAACTCAAAGGTTCAACAATCTGGGAATCCAGGGGCCCAACAGTTTATAAAATCCAATTCCACAGTGCTCAACGCACGTAACACAAGATGGATGACTGCCCTCTCCTTGAACACCAGCCCTGCCTCAACACCCAGCGGGAGTGCCAACACCGGCGTCCTTATTTCCTTGCGAGCTTCACCCTCACTGGGGACACAGCAGGATTTTGTGAAAAACAGGGCGTACCAAGCAACACCCTCCAGAGAGCGGCTTCCTCCTTCCTTCCTCAGAGCATCGGATCAGATCCCCAAGTCCACTCCCTTAATCTCCTGCAGGCTCAACCCTCATGGGTGAAACAGCGGAATGGTGTGAAAAAGGGGACGGGCCAAGCAACACGCTCCATGGAGCAGCTTCCTTCTTCCTTCCTCAGAGCCTCAGATCGGATTGCCACACCCGGGCACTGAATGCCCTGTGGGCTTTAATGCATTATTAGACTTTCCAGTCCTTAGCACAATGAACCTATGACGCAAGTGGACCACCACATTGTGCATCTTGGAGGTTAGAAAGACAGAAGGATCTGTGATAAATATGAGATTTTCTTGAATTTTGTGGCATGAAAAACAATATGTGGAATACTACTTGTGAACAAGCAATACAGTACAGTCTGTAGCATCTATATCTAACTGTTATTTCATGTAATACACTTGTCTAAAATCCCATTCAATAAGAGCATGCTAAGATTTGGAAAAAAGACAACTATATACATACAGCAATTACCATAGAAAATATTGTACAACCTCTGATGACAACACTTCACTTCAGGTAGTCACGTACCACCTGCTCCCCTTGTGAACAATTGCACAATCTTGCATAGCCCCCACAAAACATGTTTGATGAAAGGCAAATTCTAATACATATGTACTTAAAAAGGCACATACAAATTGTTATTCGCAAACAGTTCATGCAGTTGTCTTGCAATGAAAAACTACGACTAAATAGTTGCAATAATCTTTGCCAAGAAATGTCTCTCTCAGAGTAAATTAGTGTTCTACTCTCCCTTGTCACATATGTTTCAAAATTCCCTGTGGATGTCATTAATAGGTTTATTCTGCATCTGAGGAATAATGTCACATTAATGCATAACATCCATGCATACACATTTATCACATTCATTTTGTTACTGCTCAGTTTATTACATGTGATTGGTGGACAAGGGCACAGATCAGAATATCTGTTTCGCCTATCCTCACTGACATACAAATGGGGTATTGTATGGTAGGGTAATGTTGATTTGTATAACGCCTATGCACAAGACAAGTATTACAAAGCGCTCGGGGGGGGGGGGCAAGGGGAGAAAAACAACAGTCATTTAGAGCCCTTGAGTTTCTGAATGATAACAATTCTGCCCAGGATTAGTAAGTGCATGAATACAATCAACAGTGTAGATAACAGCAAATAGGTCTGACAACGATTCTGCAGTTTTTCCAAGTGCATAGAGGTGCAACCATGCAGGAGGGAAGATAGGGAATAACATGATTGACGATCTTCTGGCATGGTCATTCAGATCATGCAAGTGCAAAGCAGGTGAAGGAGAGGTGAGGGGGACAAGTGCAGGGGGGAACAAGTGTGAACAGTTAGTCAGAATCTGGTAAGTGCTGAGAGATGTCGTTCTCATGGATCATTGACCAAGTGCATTAGCAATGGGCAAGTGCAGGCCCTGAGGCAAGTGCTGGAGGACTGGCGACGGTGCCATGGACCTGTGATACTCTAAGGCACACCCAGCAGCCAGCCGGCCTGCTGTGTGGAAAAGGACGGAAAGAGGGCTAGTGCGGAGAGAGAGGTTAGCAGGGCAGAGGGAGAGAGAAGGAAGAGGAGAAGAGGAATGTCTTAAGGAGGTTCTGGAACTTAAGGAGATCAGGTTCAAGATGGAGGGTTGCAGGTAGGCTGTTCCAGAGGCTGTGAATGTATCTATGCCAGAATGACAATTTCATGGCTTATATTTTGCGGATTCACCTGCTTTTTGCACCAGCAAAAAGAACGCAGATTCCGTAGGAATCCATTGGAAACTCTGCCTGCCATGCGTTTGACGGCCGTTGTTCTTTTTACTCAATTTGCACTGCAAAGTGCTTAAAGTCGATTTTGCCTGCACTTCACACCTCCCTTTTGCACTTCACAATGCAAACGATGACATTTGCGCTAAGAAGACCTGTGTGCACTTAAAGACAAAAGGAGGGCATCTCCTCTGCACAAATTATGGGGACTTGGAAAATGCGACCCTATGTGTTCATTCACACTGTGGGCTGTAGAAGTAGCAATTTCTGATACAACGAGCCCTGCATTAGGGCCCTGTTTAATAGCTTTATGAAACCCACTAATCTTCTTTTCTTCATTTTGCAAATGTGCTGCATTTTTTGTTTTGTCGTGTCCTTTTATTGTTAACAAATCAGATAAAGAACATTGCTCACGTGGTCGCTATTGAAGTCGTATTATGGCTGCCATTTTAAGAATCCTGCATCTCTTAAAGTACCCATTTAATAATCATTAGTAAAATGGTGGATAAGTATCATAGCAGACTGAAAGGAAATCATTTTTTATCTTTCATGCACAGAGTTTTGCAATGCTTTATGTGTCTAAGCTAGAAACAACCTTTCAGAAATCACATATTACCTGGCAGCTCGATGAGAACAAGTTCAAACCCGCTTATTGCAGAAAGCATAACAAAGACACAATCATCATTCAGAACATAAACTGAATAAAAATTGAAAATCTAATTATATCAACCACTTTTTGCCCTCTTTCCTTTGGAATTGAAAGATAAGTAAAAGTGGGTTAAAAACGTTAAAAAGAAAAAGGTGTACATAAAGAGAGAAATAAAAAGGGAGCAGTGATAGGGGCAAAGTAAAGCATGGGTCTGGAACATCTGTAAGGATATTTGGCGTGTTACAGCACTACTGCACAGGTAGCATTTTTTTTTTTGATGCAGCACCACCACATGGGTGTGGTGCATTGCAATATGTGTTGCCAGAGTAACATGGACATATAAGTAAAGACAGGCTATTCAGTCAAAAACGATTTTTACATATAAGATGCAAATCTATTTTTACAGTTAAAAGCACACATGTGCACATTCAAAATGCACACTATTTTTCACCTGAAATGCCTATGTTGCAAGAGACACATTTGAAAATTAATAACTAACCTTATTAATAACTAACCTGACTAATAAAACTTCATTTAACATAACCCACTAATAAAAATGTGTCTCCACTGCAGAATAAGGCCTACTCTGAACGTGAACTTTTAAACGCACATTCATTTTTTTTCTCTGCTGCTCTGTCTACAAAACTACAGGAAGCAAAGAGCTCGAAGGAACAGGAAATCAGTTTGTTACAATTGCCACTGTAGCAGTGAGCCATTGTGTAGTGAGGGAGGAGATGACATGATTGATTCTGATTGGAGCAGCGTCACAACAAGTATCATGCTAGAGGCTGTGATTAGAACTTTGCTGGAGAAGCTTGAGGGGAGGGGGAGGAGAATCGAGATCTTGCAGAGCTGGGAGAAGGATCTGTTTCCTGGCTGGGGCATTCCTGCTGCAAAAGCTGAGAGTTCCAGGCAATAACCCCGGTTTGAGAACGGCAGACGCTTGTTCTCACTGGGGTTGATTTTCCAAGGTAATTACAGAAGCGAGTGGGAACTGTGCGAAAGTGTGCGAAACTGTTCAGTCAGTGTATTCGAGGGAGTCTCAGTCTCTTATCAGCATATTTAATGTTACCAATTGAATATATTCTCGCAGCTCTCTGTTCATTTTATCACAAATAATGTGGTACCATTTCATTTATTTCTGTAAAAAAAAAGTTAAACTGTGTTTAAAAGAAATTTCTATAATACAAAAATATTTGAAAACAGATAGCTAGTGTGTATTATTTCTCTCTTTCATTTTACATGGGAAAAGGTTTAAACATGGGTAGATTTTTAAACAGTGCAATTGTAATTTTAAAACAGATGTGTGCATGATTCTATTCAGTATGGACAGTTGTGAGTGACTGTTTGTAGCATAGCCTGTTGGAGGTACATGAGTCAACGGGAAGAGAGACTCTCTGGACATAGTTCCCTACCGTATGTAAGGTAGTGGAAATTACCACAAAAATACCACAATAGCCCATGGTGGCACACAACACTAACACTGAAAATGTGGTATCCCTAAAATGTAGGCCTGAGGTCTCTCTAGTGATCAAGAACAATCTAGATAAAAAACAAGGGATGTTGGATATTGGGGCCACAAATAAACCAACCACTATACCAACCAACCACGCAAACTACCGCGCACATCATCTAAATAGGTCTGAATTCTGAAATAATGCAATGTATTATTGTCATGTGTGACCTAATATGAATACAGAGAGTGATTATTGCAAAAGGTATTTTGGCGGTAAGAAAATACCGCAAAGCCCCAAATATCCACAAAATACCCAACACACCCCAATTAACAAAAATGAAAAAAAGTTGTCAAAATATGTTTCAGGTTGTGTATGTTAGAACTGTGAACATTAGCCATTCAAACTTCTGACATACAACTCTTCCACTCATTTAAATGAAAAAAGCTATTTTGAATAAAGATGTGGGTTATCAGAACATGTTATGACAAAATACACAACGGTTAATTCAGGCTGGTACCTTCACACAATGAAATCGAAGTATATCTATATTCCTGACTCAGTCCTAGAATACAATTTACCGTTAACTATATCTATGTGTTAAACTGAGTTTAGGTCTAAAGTAAACATGAACAATATCTGCTGTTTGAGTACAAAGCTGTATAAGTTCACAGTGCTTTAAGAACTAGAAGCCAGAAATCCAATAACGGGACGTCCATATAACTGAAAACATTGTTCTCCTTTTCTTGGTTTGTATGTCGCATGTTTCATAGTGGTTAGAGGGTCAACTTCCTCCATCCAGTTTGCTATACTGAGCAGGTTTTGGAATGCCACATTTTTTAACAAAACATGCTCGCACACCAAGAGGTGCTTTTTGTATTCATATCTCCACCTCATGTCACAAATGCATGATAGTAATTTTTAAATTGTTGGATTATATCAAGTTGATTGCGCAAGTATTCCACCCAATAGCAAGTGTGTGTGTTTTTGGGTGCGTGTACATGCGTGTACACGTTTGGACCCACTCCAATATCTTACTTCGGGCACACTATTTTTGTAGTGCTGTGTTTGATGGATTTCATTTTTGTCTATTATGATAAACTATAGCATGCTTTGGTGTGTGTCTGAGCTCTGCAATCTTGTTTATGCTCTGCCCTACTTTGAAATGCCATGCTCATTTAGGTTTAGTATGCTATAGTGTGTTATGTTATTCTACGCCATATCATGTTTTTAAGATGTAGGAACATGTTGTGTAATGTTTGTCAGTTAGGATGTATGTGCTTTTTTCCTAAGGCTAAAGGCATGTGACATGGAAAATTGCCTGACTTTTGGTTATTTTTTTTACTGCAATTATTCTTCCACATTATACGCAGCCTAAAAAGAATAAGCATAGTCTGGATTTTTAAATTTACTTTGAAAATGGTGCAAACTACTTGAGTAATGTTTCACACATCATCTGGATGAGGTGTTTCAAAGGTCGAGATTACTGATACCTATATGTAGCAGGGGAATCACCAAGGGTCTTGGCTATGATAGTACGCTCTTGAATAACCCCAACAATTGTCCCATCTTTCATCCCAGCAGTGGGTCCTCGGTTGAGAGGAGCAATATTTATCAGGCTGGTAGGATGGCAGTCCTAGTCTGCGATTGAGGAGCTTGATTGAATGGCTGAGCCCGCTCCATCACTACCAACCTCTTAAGGTTTGGAGGGGGGTGGCCTGGTTTCCATCATAGAGCAGAGAGATCTATAACACAATCTTTGGACACCTCTTTGGATGTTAGCTTCCTTTAATGGAATATAGCTGGTTCTAAGGCGAAAATTCCAAACCAGGACTCATTGACCTTTGTCAGAAAATATGAGGTAATCCTTCTTCATGAAATGTGACCTTTGTAGACACCACTTTTGGATGGTTATGTATCTTATGTTATACTGACTATTAAGAATACCAAAGGTAGATGCTTTGGAGGCTTAGCAATATTTATAAAAGCCCTGAGGAATTGTAGGGCAGTGGTATTTTATACTAAACTGGATTATCTACAAATGCTTATATTGTCCATGTGTAATGGTGACTCTGTGGTCATTCTAAATTTGTATAATAGTCTGCATAAGTCAGACTTGAACACGTTGCTTAATTTTAAAGTGTTTCTGGAGGACAAAGTATTACCCAAGGCGTGGCCTAATATTGCACTTTTGTTTGAGGGTAACTTTAATTTGAAAATGGGTGATGGTATTCCAGTTGACTGATTTGATGATCAAGAGGACATAGTCCTTAAAATCTCTCACTACTGGGTGTCAGGATCCTACCATCTGTGCAAAATGACTTCAAGTTTCTTTTTGGCTCAAAGAGTGGGGCATGCATACTTTTAATGGTCGCATTCCACCAGATATACCTGGCCATCCAACCTTCAGGAATCATCAAGGATCCTCGACCACTGACTACTTTTGTTTCTCGATCCAATTTTGGGACTGGATCCAGGGGTTCAAAGTGATGGGGGATTCTTGTATGGACCATTGTCCAATAAGTCTGTGGCGCTCAGGGTTCTTGAGTGTGCAAGGGGGAGTCACTTATGATTTCTTGGATATGGCTGAGGATAACACTGTTGCCAAGAGAAGAATAAAATGGACCAGGATTGAAGAGAAAAAGATGCATCACAAAGTAAGGTCGAGCAACGTCCTTTGATTCTGGGCACATTGGCTAGCACTCTAGTACCTCTAGTGCCCCTACTATTGCCACCAACTTACTTCAACTAATGGGGGCTTTCTCTGGCTGCTTCCAGAAGAGTTTTAAGAACAAAACAAAATGTACCAACAAGGATGGTTTAATGAAGCTTGTGCAATGGAAAGGAGGTCACTTCTGGAGGCTTTCAAATCTCCAACCATGTCTAAAAGTGACATTATTCAGGCTTGGACCAAGTACCGTTTGACACTGGATGAGTAGAAAGCTGAGTTGAATGAGAAAGGAGGAGAAAGGAGGGGGTGAATGGCTAGATGCTGTCTCCTCTAAAGATTCCAAGAAATGTTGGGAATTTGTGACCAATGGACCTGCTTATAAGAGAACCAAAAGGCATTGGTATCTCACGTGAATGCCAAGGCCTGAGTTGACCATATTTCAACTCTATATCACGGCCCAGGTAATCCAAATGATAGAACAGAGCTTACTTCATCTGTGATCTTTACACTTAATGAGTTCTCAGCAGCAATTGTAAATCAGGCATGTAATCAAGTGTCCAGACCGTATGCAATCCCGGCTGACCTATATCAATACCGTACTGATCTTTGGGCCCCACCGCTAATGTCCTTTTTTAATGCTAACCTGAAGTCTGGACAAAATCCACTTTTGTAGTAGTTAGTTCTCGTCTTCCCAATTTTTAAATAGGAGGCCCCTGCAAGCGTGCTTTTGTACCATTGCTTGATACCTCCTTTAACTTCTTTGGGAGAGTCTTATGGGACATTTTGATTGCCTGGATTTCTCTCAGACATACAATTTGGGTTTAGACTGGGGGTGGCTACTTTTGACCAGGCTCTGAATTTTTATCTTCTTGTTGCACATTCTGTTTTTATCAAGGGATAAGCAATTTAAGTTGCATTCATGAACCTGAACACGGCCTTCGATAAATTGAACAGGGCTAGGCTCTGGGTCATCCTCGGGTTCATGTACTGCCCAAGTGAGATTCTGTCTGTGTTACAGGTAATCCACAGCGGGAATCAGGCCTGTGTCCAACATGGGGAGGAAGGAAAATGTACTGATTGCATCGAGGTCAACCTGGAGTTTCACCAGGGCTGTGTTTTAGCACCAGTTCTTTTTACCTTGTATACTAATGGTTTGAATGATGCCCTGGTGGCACCTCAGGCTGAATGCCCTAGCGTGGGTGTTAGGGCCTTTTCTATTCTGGCCTACCCCAATGACACAGTTTCTAATGCCCAAACCGCTAATGTCCATCAAAAGCAGATTCAGGCCTACTCAGCATTCATGAATGACCTGGATCTTAGGTTTAAAACCATTAACTCTGCTGTGATGATATGCATCGAGGGCAATAAAGGTGGTGAAAAATACCCCAACGATATGTAATGGGGCAGTTATCCCCAGGGTCAAGAATTCAATTATTTGGGTATTCTTTTTCTTCTACGTTAACCGTTTTAGCCCACTTGTGCAAACAAAAACTTCCAGTAACTCAATCCTTTGGGGGCCTTTTTTGCTTTATGTCCATATGCCAAGATCAACCCCTTAGCATGATTTTAAAGTTTTACGAGACCCAGACTAAGGCATCATTTAATTACGGGGCATCTCTCTGGGGTTATGCAAACCAAGTGGATCTACAGACCCTGAAAAATACATTTTTCAAATAACTATTGGGACTTACAGAGCCCACTCCCAACTTTGCAATCTAAATTATTTCAGTTGTTTTAACAGTAAATTATACTTACACAATTTTTAAATGATAATGTTTATGGTTTTAAATTTTTCTCAATATGTGGCTGAATTGGAATGTCATCATGTTTCACCTACGAAAAAAAGAAACATGTTATAATAGCAAAGTATGTGTATGTCAATGTACATGTAATACTTTCACCATAGGTACATGTAGTTATTAGTTTAAACATGCAATATGGTACATATGACAGATTATTAAAAGAGATACACATTTTAATTCACTTTTATAAATAAAACAAGTTGTTAAACACTACATTTTTTGTGATTATTTTGCTAACTATAAAAATGGTTGTTTGTGGACATAAGGACAATATGCAAAAATGTATTACAGCTTATTACGTATATAACATTTTTAATATTAAACAAATAATAATGGTAATGTGATTTTTGAAAGGTTTAATGTAGAATACATAAAATGCTCAATAAAGTATGCAATAATACACATTTCATAACGTGTACACACATAATCATGTGTTCTTTATAAGAAGTGTTAGAATGCATTAAATGTACTGCATGCACAATAATAAAATGTATGCTTACATGTTTTAATCAATTAAAGTGACACATTCCAAAATAATGTTGCCACTAATACACCTATAATATCAAGCTTACAGTTTTGTCAACTGTACATTATGTATAATCTCAGTAAAAGGTTTTGTTAATTGTACGTTAATAATGTTATACATACTGTTCCTGGTACACACCTGTTGAAAATGTAAAGCATATAAAATGCATTGATCCAAACATGAAATTTAGCATACATAAGAGATTATTAAAAGCATATTATGATAACAACGAGACAGGCTTTTAAAATTTGATATACCCAATAAGGATGCATTTTGAATTAACGTAATAATGCAATTAATATGCTTATAATGTGAAGAGTACAGTTTTATAAGCTGTACATTATGTTTAATCTAGGTAAAATGTTTTGATAATTGTACTCTAATAATGTTATACATGCTATTAAGTGTACGCACCATGTTAAGCTGTAAAGTGGATGAAGCATACAAAATCATTGAATCCATAAATAGTATGCTACCTTACTATTGGAGAAGAACTTGCATTAATTCTGCAAGAAATTGAAAAAACATTTGTTTGAATAGATACATTATTGCGTGTCTGTTATCATCATAGCTTGTTCTGTGCTTTATGTGCTGTACCGAGTGTCTCTGTTCGGGCCTGATGCCTAGCTGGTTTTTGGCAGGTAATACATGAATAAATAAATAAAAACGACATACATTCTATTTGACTAACCTTTCTCTAAAGTGTAGAAAGTAGTTCAGCCACTTCATAAAGCGAATGAAGCTCATAAACTCAACAGTACACTAATGCATACATTCGTATTTGAAGTTAATATTTAGTGCCATATAGCATTACAAAATAAGTAACTGAATGATCAGGACACTTGTTAAATATGAAGTGTAATTAATACCTGATTATTGAGTGTGCACACCTGTTGAAGCGTATGAAGCGTATATCCTCATTGAAAGCGTACACAGCATATAATCTAAATTAACACTTTGAAAAAATAAATAGTACGCTACTGCGTAAAGTTGTATTTACAGTTAATATTTATTGCGGTATAGCATTATTAAATAAGTAATTGAAAGGGTAGGTTTTTATTGTTTAACAATGTTCACATATAAGTAATTGCTCCATTTAATGGTAAATGTAAATTTTATAGTGACTATTTTACCAACCTGGCTCCTTAGAAGCGTCCAAAGAAGGAGTTGACATTTTGCTGAAATAAAATAAGCATACCGTATTGTATTTTAAAATACCAAATTAGAAAGTTTACATGTTTAACATTAATTATAATACTAGTGTTCATTTTATTAACAATTATAAAAAGTGTGTAAAGGGTACATACTTTGCATCCACACTGCTCAGTCACTGCCTTCAATTGAAGAGTTTAATACTGTTAATAGGGTGGTTGGAAAGGTTACACATGTTGGCATGGTTAAAAGCATAAATGGCACATGCGTTTGTTGTGAAATAATTTTGGCAGAGTGTCTCTGCATGGTCATTGATGATTACTATCGCAACAAAATAGAAGTAGTTTACAATTATGCATGCACTGTTAGAAATTGTTGCCATGGGCATATGTGATATAGAAAATGCTAGATAGTAATGGTGGTGTAAAGTAATCTCCATGACTCTTCAGGTAATTCTCTAGTTAATAAGCATCTTCATAAGTTACAGGTTGCATAATGTGCATAGGAGCTAAATCCACTGGTGACCACCAACCAGGCTACATGTTCCAAACTGACTATACTGGAGCACTGGGGTGGCATCATTCCAACTCTCATGATGTTCTAAGCTCTACCAGTGACATCACAGATTCACTCCAGTAACTATAGACACAACACACTTTCCTTCCTTTCACTTAGACATACAGACAACATCACACAACTTCTTTCCTTACACATTTATATACATATGTGACAATGCAACCCACTGCCTCACCCTAAATTCTTATATACAAACACTAAAATGATGACACATGCGGCCTGGGACCACCACGTCCATAACTCTTGGAACAACATTAAAGTTGACCTCCATCATACCCATATCCACGATTACCCACCCACTACTGAATAATAAACATGGGTCACATAAGTGTCACCCTTAGGGTATCCACAAATCCATTTTACCAGGGTTACACCAAGGATCCCCAACAATTTATTTTTGCATCAATACTTTTTTAATCAAATCAGTGTTGGCCACACAGGACTCACATTTCCATACTTTCTGGGTCACATCAGTGTTGCCCACAATGGAATCCACATATCCCCACACTTGGGTCATATCAGTATTGCCCATCATACATTCCATAAATCCTAATACACATGAGCTCTTAGAGCTTCCATCCTGTTGATAAACCAGACTACTATGTGGCACAATACAGCTGCTTAATCAACTTGAGCTGCTCACTAACTCTATATGAGTGTAATCCTTCAATGGCTGCTTCATTATTCACCCAATACAAACACACATACATAAAATATGCATTAACTATCCTTGTTGCGCTAAGCAATTCTATATCTGAAAATGATACAAATGATAGAGGTATTGGTTCTTATTTGCCTTTCCACATGGCAACTTCTAAACAGTCCACATGACATTTCCAGCTCCCCCATTCTCACAATATAAAACATGTGTCAGTGTGCAGCAACTTTCCTTGCGTTGCTCACCTATGTCCCTTTTTTTCCCGAATACACTCACTCTGCTTCTTCAGTAGGCACAATGTTGCTATCATCCACCCGCTGATGCCCTCTGTGATGTCTTGGTCAATGGTGATGAGTGTGCCCCAATGAGGGCACGTTTGACTTCCTTCTCGCTGAACCCATCCAACTGGGTCATGGGTTACCAGTATCAGGTAATAATGTCCTCATACATAATGTCCCCATGCATAATGTTGCCAGGAAAATCCATTGGCGACTTTATATATGGTGACATTATGTATGGGGAAGGGTTGCGGGGTTGTCCCCTGCTCCCATTTGAAAAAGAAACAGGGGTGGCAGGGTTTCCCCCCACATGTTCAATGTAATAATGTCCCCAGGGAGATTTTTGCTGGGACATTATTACATGGAACTGGGTTACCATAGCAACATTCCCTGGACCTTCTTATTCATCCAGAGGTCCTTTCCTCTCCTCTTCATCCCACATCACCATTACCCCTGGGAAGCACATACAAGACATGCACAGAACAATGTGCTTTCTTGTAACTGAAGGGCAGCCTTCATCATTTTCCCTTTGCTGTCCAGGGGGAACTCCTGTGGCCCGCAGCACCATTTCCATTCTTAATGTTTATACCACAGTGTAGAAAACAACAACAGCAGCACAATTTGGCATGCTGCACAAAACCTTGCTTCGACTTTCTTTCTTTACACATTTTTCTTTTCAATTCACATTTAAGTATTGCAACACACCTTCCCCCAACGTCAATGGTGATAATTTAATTGCATACTTGTTAACAGCTTCTTTTGTGCTATTTAGTGCTGATCAGTGTTCTTCTCCACTCGCATCCTTTCACTTCCTTACGATAATCTGTTGCATTCCACCATGCAGGGCCGTAAGTTGTGTTGCTACCCGCACCACGTAGTCCTCTATAAGCACTCAGCAGCACCCCTCAACACTCCCTGGATGGCTGCAGCCCTCCACAGCAACTCACTTGGGTCAGCTTCTTACCATTATCATGCACTCCAAAGTTCTCTCCGGAGTTCTTCAGTTAAACAACTTGTTACCAATATTGTAAAGTAACCTTCATCTCTCTTCAGATAAGTTTCCAGGTAAGCATATTTAATGAGCATCTTTATAGGTTACAGGTTACATGAAGTACATAGGAGCTAGGCCCACTGGTGGCCACCACCAAGGCTACATATTCCCAACTGGCCATGCTGTTTCACTGGGGTAGCATCATTTCAACTCTCATAACGCTCAAGCTCCACCAGTGACATCACACATTCACTCCATTAACTGTATAAACAACACATTGTTTTTTTAAAAGAAGTTGATGTTGCAGTTTTTGTAAAATGGAAAAACAGGTAAGTAGACAAGTAAATGTCTTGTGCATGTATTATTTGTTGTTGTTTATTTCTTATTTTATATTATGTTTAAACATTTTGTAAGCATATAATGATATGCATCTGAAACATAGTTGTATTGTAGATTTCACATGTTTGTGTCTGAGTAGTAGTGCAGCATTATTACAGTATATACACAAACAATGTTTGGATAGCAAATTATGCATATGTTTGGTATGCACACGCGTATAGTGTTTTATTTCTAATGTCAGGTCTGCATGTGCTTGCATAGCAAATGTATTGTTGTTTACGTTTCTCATGCACCTATGTATAGTTTTATTTATCTATTTTCCATCATGCAGGCACTTGGAAATGTTGTTTACACGTGCATATGGTGATTGAAAGTGCTTACATTAAAATGTGTCTGGTGCAATCTATACATTAAAATTGAACAACAATTAAGTGTTGCAAAAAAGCTTGTGTGAAATACGTTAAAAGTATTACATATATTTTTTGTCTTTCATTATGTAAGATGAGTGCTGACTCTGCCATCACAAAATATTATTATGGAATGGTATAGATATTGCAATGAGAATTGGAAAAACATTGTCAAAAAATGTGTTCAATATTATGACAGTGCCAAAATACTGCATGTTGTTTTGGTACACGCTGGCGGAAATGACTTGGGATACAGAAAAGGAACCAATTTATGTTCTGCAATGAAAAGTGACAACTAGTAGGATTGCTTCCAAGAACCAACATTGGGTTTTCTTGATTGTGCATGAATAACTGTGAAAAGATGTATATATACATTTTTTTATTGAACATGGCCTACATTATATTTGTCACCAGAACATAAAAAGTCAAAACCCAACAGTATTTCCAGTTGATGGAGTGCATTTAACCAATGATGGGAATAGTTTATTTTTAGCCAATATTACTAAAGGCCTAAGTAATGTATTGCAGTAATAGGCTGCTTTACGTTTGTGTGTTGTATTGTCGGCTGCTTTACTTTTATTAGTTGCATTGTATACAGCATGGTTATTGTTTTTGAATACATTATTATGTATTTCATTGCTTTAGTGTATGTTGTAATGGTTACTTAGTGGGGTTGAGGTGTGAATGATCTCTTTGTATGCTGTCTGTGTTTATGATAATGTTGGCTGCATACTGTTGCTTACATTGTTATGTATTTCCTTGCTTTACTGTGTGTTGTAATGTGTACACAGTGGGATTGAGATATACACGGGGGGAAGTGGCTATGTTGTGGGTGTTCTTGATAATGTTGGTTGCATAGTGTTGCTTAAATTGATAGGCATTATTTGCTTTAGTGTATGTTGTAATGTGTACGCAGTAGGGGTGTGTACGTATGTAATGTGTTTTTTATAATGTTAATTACCTTGCTTTACTGTTTGTTGTAATGTGTGCAGAGTGGGGTGAGTGCATATGTTGTGTGTGTTTATGATCATATGCACATGTTGTTACGTTATTGTCATGCATACTTACGCAGTAGCGGTGTGTGTGTATGTTATGTTTGTTCATTGTTGCTTTACTGTCCTGCTGGTTTTATATATGACATGTAGAGTATATCGTTCTTTGTATGCAGTGGTATATGTGGCTATGTTCAAGATGATGTTTGCTGGATTTTGTTGTTTTAATGTCTTTCAGGAGTTATAGATGATGTGTTGTGTATGTTATAATGTATCTGCAGTGGCGGTGTGTGCATATGTTGTGTGTGTTGCTACATGGCGTCTAGTGCATTTTGTAATGTGTACACAGTGGTGGTGCATTTGTGACATGGCATGTGTTATTCATTTAATGTGTACACAGCCACGGTATATGCACATGGGTTGTGTGTGGTTTGTTTGTTTGGCGTCGCTTGTTTGTATATTTTTTTGTACCAACATGTTATAGTCTTATTGTTTCATCATATATAGATTAATGCTCAAATGCTATCTGAGAATTGGCTGATCTGCATATGATTGGCATGTAATTTGTTGTTTGTTCGTATTTTGTTCAGTCAAATCCTTTGTTATCATCTCACATGCATCATATATCAATACATTTAAAATCATTAATATCGCAAAATTGGCTGAGTACATTTTAGAATTCTTTTTCAGTGCACCAATCCCAAATAAAATTAGGGCACCGGCAAAAATTGGGAAAATCAAAGAGGCCCATCTTCGAGATATTTGGACCGAAATATTATTATTATTTCCCTAAGGGAAAACCACATGTTAAAAGCTGTTGAAAACGCAATTGAAGTAAAGATTCCTTGAACTATGCAGTCGTTAATGTACAATTCTGGAATTTTGCATGCCCAGTCAGCTGCCTTGAAATATTACTGTGGAATGCAAGCGTTCACATTTTATTGAGAGAAGTTTTTTTCTAAAACTCCATAGAGTCTTCATCTTACTTCATCTTAACCTCAACTATGGCTTACACTACCGTACATAATATTAAAACTGCAAACCTTATAATTTTTCCTACAAATATTTGTATTATTCTGATTGCTTTAATTACTAAGACATCATATTGTATAATGTTTCATGATACCTTTAATCGGTTTTATGTGCAATAAAACTGCAAAATTTCAGTTAACAATTCAAAAGAATCAAATATTGTGTATACATTATATAAGCAATAATACCTGTGGTGGTGGGCTAGATCACCTGGTAAGGACTCAGGGCCCACGTATATGAGGTCCTTAATGCTAGGCCTCAGATCCATTATTGGCTGATCCAGCCCACCACTGCGTTTATTGTTGCTGTTATTGCCCTGAAATGTTAATATTGTTTTAGAACAGACCTTTAGTTTGGGTTATTGGAAGATGGGCCTCATACAGAGCCTGTATTAAATGTATACAATATAGGAGGGGTTCTGTTCAGGGAAGAAATGTAAATGGGTGGCTAATGAGCAGATAAAGGTGAGGCTCTGTGGCGGGAAGGGGGGATTCAGGGAGGAAGGGCGAATAGGGATATTGCAGGTGGGGTGAAGTGTTGGATAGGGTACAACAACATACCAGGCATTGGATAAAGGTGTCGGCCTCAACATGGAATGCAGGCTCATGCCGTGAGATTCAACCCACATTCCTGAGATCCTGATTGGCTGGCATCTCTGCCTCCATTGCTAATAATCAACAATAGCTAATACTTCTGTACATTAACTCCTTCCCATGTTCTACAGGCGTTTAAGGACAGGTTTTCTTTTTTAAGAATTTACTTTATCCATAGTTATACATATCCAAGTAAATTAGGTAAGGTGAGATGAGAAAGGACAGATCATTCAAGGCACACTTTCTAAATCCACTGTACAGAATTTTGGGTGATCATGGCCTACATATGTTTCAACACAAATTCCTCAGCTTTGAAGGTCCTTTCCAATAATGACAGGACAGAATTATATTAATCCCAGAAATTAGGGAATACCTGCATTTACAAAAGTAATAACTCTAAAATTAACACTAAATACAAGCAAATGCTTTTCTAAAACAAATGACTTGGAAAATAGAACAATGTTTAGTCATTGCAAATTTGGCTAATTTGATAAGAATATTCTTGGAATGAACTTGCTTAAGTCCTAAATATCACTTCAAGGGCTTTTTTATGCATGGTTTCCCAGATCTTGAGTTGGCCAAAAGATCACCATTAGAGCCAGACCGCACTCTGAAAGAGAAGGAGAACATTATGACACTGTCAGACATTTGGCAAAGGGGAGCAGGAGGCACAAACACACCCCAGAATCTGATTGACTCAAATCCTCCAACAATTGCTGAGGAGGCAGGATATGAGTCTTTCAAATTCACAAAATTTATTTTGAGTTGCCTTTTTGAAGAATCTAGAGAAACGATCAGTTGAACAACTACTTGTGGGTTCTTATCTTTTCTTGATCCTCATTTTTCTTCATGCCAGTTTTCAATTAAAAAATATTAGTGTATAGATTTACTATGTCTAAAGTTGCAAGAATATCTGATTTTCTATTGAAGGGAGTTCCTTTAGACTTTGGAAATCATTTGTATTGTGTCCATAATATATTATGGCAGTGTTGTCATGATGAGTTTGATAAATAAGTACATAAAATAAAGTAGATAGTCACACCAACACCAGTGTAATGTTGGATACAATGGGCTGCCCTGTAGGTTAACTTGATCTTTGTGCATTTCTGGCAGCAGATAGAATGATAGTATTATTAGATCAACATTGATGATAAAGGTGTGTGTGTTGTGACTGATACAATACTTATTTAAGTCTACTTCAATGATAAGGGATATGTCATTAATTAAAGCAGTATCGCATTCATTAAAACAATCATGGGGTCACATTGTGATGGAATATAGAATCCTCTGTTACTAAGTTGAATCAACATTTCAAGGTATCTAGTATACCAATGAAACCATCTTTATTGTGGTTTTAACTGTGAGCAATCATTGACTACTAAGAATATCATGTAGCATGTGATGGTCTTTATTGGTTAGATTATTTCTGCCAAACTATTTTTGCTGTTGTAATTCACCCAAACCTGATCAATTTTGTGTTCAAAGGTATTACATTCCAGGGGTGTATTCACTACTGCAGAGCAAAAATCGATGAATTGAAAGCCTGTCCTGTCTAGCGGTCAGTGTAATTTCTTTTGAGAAAACTATATTTCAATCTTGCCATACTCATAAAATGTGCATCTCCAAAAAAGGAAGAGGAGTAGAGGAGTGAGTGTTTGACGCATGTTTGTTGGAGAGAACAGCAGCATGGTAAACTGGAGAGCAGTCAGCTATTCTGGCTGTTTCTCCCTACACTCCTGCATGGCAAACAGGTCAAACACTTGTCAATAAATCCCAGCTTTCAGGCTTGCACATTTTATCGATACTGCTATTGGTGCTGGAGATAAATCACAAAATGCAGCATTTATACTCTTCACTTGCATTTGTGTTTTATTTTGATTCATAGAGCATGTTTGTTAAGGCGCTTGCGCATTAGGAACCATAAAACAGTACAAAACAAAAGAAATGGGTAAGAAATGAGCCAAAATATAGAAATATGATTATCAAGAAGAAGAAGACACAGAGAGAAAATGGTCCTTAAGTAGTGATTGGAAGATGTCAAGTGCGGAGGCAGAGTGAATTTGCAGAGGAAGTGCATTCCAGTGTTTCTGACCGTTGAAGGAAAAGGCTTGGAAGCGAGATTGAACGCAGGGTGATAGAGGTACAAACAAGAGATATAAGGAGACAGAATGCAGAGAGCCTGAAGGAGCATACAAAAGAACTAGAGAATACAAATAAGGAGGTGCTTGGTCATGAACATATTCATAGACCATACATAAGAAGTGGAAAAAAATACAATGGCGAAAGGTGAGCAAATCAAGAGAAACAAGGGAGGCTGATGTAGGAGATCATGGAAGAAGACTAAAGAGAAGGTGTATAGAACCATTAAAAATAGACTGAAGTGGGACCAGGTCACAAGCAGGGAGACCGATCAGAAATGCAAAGCAATATTCCAGTTGGGAAAAAACAAGAGATCTAATACAGATTTTTGTTGCATGGAATGTCAGAAAAATGCACATTTTAGTAATGATGTACAGAGAAAATCTAGATGTTTTGGAAAAGCCAGTAATGTTGGTTGCGAAGGGAAGGAAAGAGACAAAAATAACCCCAAGATGTCTATCCATAAAAGCAAAGGAAGGATAAGGCGGAACAAAGATCGATGAAGGGGGAGCGATGACATGGGGACAAGAGCTAAAGTACAGTACCTCGGATTGTTTAGGATTATGATGCAGTGAGTGAGAAAGCATTCAAGTTTGGAGAGTTGAAAAGCATGCAGAAATAGTAGAGTGAGGGAAATATGACAGGGAAGAAAAAGAGAAGATGTATGTATAATCTGCATAAAAGTGAAACGATGTCCCAAAGGAAGAAACGAGTTTAGGTAGCAGAGAGGTATAGAGAGAGAAGAGTAAGGGTCCAAAAACCAAGCACCTGGCGGACTATGAAGCAGAACAGAAGAGCAGCTGAGCATTACCCCTCCTAGGATACTGGATATGTTCGATTTGAAAGATAAGAGGAGACCCAGTGAAGATCAGAGACCGAGATCTCTAAGGACGAGAGAAGAAAAGAGAATAGATTGATCCACTGTGTTGAATTACGCTCAGAGGCCCAATGGAACCAACATGGGAAAGAGCTTTGAGTGACAGGCCCAAAGGAGAGAATGAGTGACATGGAGAAATGCTGTTTCAGTAGAATGAAGTGGTCTAAAACCCAACTGGAACAAAGGTACAAGGTCATTTAAAGTAATAATGTTAAATAATTGAGAATAAACAACCCTTTCTAAAACGTTATGGAGGACTGGTTAAAGAGAAGCAGGGACAAAGTTAGAAGGCATGGAGAATTGAGGTTTGGTTTCCTCAACAAAGGTGGTATTAATCACCTAATCAGGATTTATGTAGAGCAATAAAAAGCATTCTAAATGCCCATATCTTAACCAAATTATTATTGCAGTTATGATTTTGTTTGTTGCTAAAACACCCATGTCTTCAATATCTGACGAATTAAGATCACTTCGGAAAGTGGAAGTGTGCAATAACAGGTTCTGTGCATGTGATGAACTACAAAACCAAACACAACCGCGATTGCACTATTAATTTGCTTATTTAGTAGTGGGATGGGGCTCTGTTCTGTCTGCCACTCTGCTTCCTATAGGTCCTAAAGGCTAGCAACCCCATACCAAACAAAGAATCAGATGGCCCAAAAAACCTAATAAGTAAGTTGTCAATGTTTTCTGTAAATTTGTTGGTACTGCAGCATCAACCTACCCTCGTGAATTGTGAAGATGCAGTTGATCAGCGAAACAATAGGAGTCAAGTTTACTGGCAATTCCTTGTGGCAACATTAACCAGTTTTAAACTTGTTGTACATGGGTGAATGACTGACAACCGCATGACAGAGAGGAAATCATAGAGAGAGAACCAACCATGGCCATTACTAACACCCTGCTTCCTATTTGGCATCAGCAGTTTTCAGAGCAAACATTTTCTACTTAGGCCAGCTGTTCCAAGATAGGTTAAAAATAAGGCAGATACATCTTTTTCCGGACATGTTTAGTAAGGTAGGAAGTGTTCCAGGGAGAACAGCATCTGTGCAAAGCAGGGGCGTTGCTAGGGGGGGGCTAAGGGGGCTATAGCCCCTGATCTTTTGGTTGAAGCCCCGGATAGAATCTCAGGAGCTACAGCCAAAAGACTAGCCAGCCCCGAGTCCCGCCAGTCCCGACATCAGCTCAGCCCCTGATCTTTTCCAGACCTAGCAACTCCCCTGGTGTAAAGAGCAAAATATTCTGAAGGTGTCTCCATTGGCAACTGATGTTCGGTCCTAGTATGGGTAAAGGCCATAGGCCACAAACTACTCCAAGAACATTACACTATATCATCTGTTCTCGAGTACAACTATCAGTACAACTATCAGTTCTTCTAAGCCTATAGCACACTGGCAGGGGGCATTAGAGCTCATTTTTGAGTCTCCCGTAATTGGCAGCGGGGACCCGTTAAGTGTGCACCTTCATATACACAGGTCCTCACCCCCAAAGTTCATAATTTTCACAGTGGAGTAAGGGGAGGGCAAAAGGAAACGGAAACAGAGTTGGCTGTCGCTGTGCTTCTCATAGTGCTAGAAGCCTCAAAGAAAGAAAATGGGGGCAAGCTTCCTGCTTCTCCAGATGCAGCCAGGGTAGAAAAGTAAGCAAACGATTACTAGCATCCAGCTCCATGACACCAAACAGGCATTAGAAAAAAAAAATATGAGAATGTTTTGCACAAAAGACTGCAATAGAGCGTGCCCCCATATTGGCACATTTTAAGAAAACACTACTGTACTGAGTTTCAACCAAAACAAAACCAAAAGAAAACCAAAATGTTGAAGCACCACATCCTGAAAATAAAGCAGGTCCTGCTGTGGGTCTAGCGCCCCCGACTTAAGTAGTTCAATGAGAAGAAAAGAAATAAAAAATGTTTTTAAAACTCTTAGGGGGTAATTCATAGAATTCAGCGCACAAGTGGCGCACGCAGCTGGCGCACAGTGTGCGCGTGCGAACCCCTGCGCCAGCCGCGTGCGCAAGAATCCATTTCCGCGCACAGCGTATTCATGGATTCCAGCCACCAAAACCAGCCGTGGCGCACAGTGGCGCAGCGACCCTGCAGCAGCGCCAGTTACGCCCCCAAGAACGCCTCTCGCGAAGGGAAAAGCCATCAATATACCCAATCCAGCGGAAAGGGCTGCGCTAACCCTGTACCAGCACAGCAAGCGGGCTACGTGTATCACTGCGGTGCGCGGGAAGTACCTCACGTGATTGGCCCCGTGCGAGCAGGGTACGCGTATCTCAGGGGTGCGTGGGAAGTTCCACACGCGATTCCTTCAGGGTACGTGTATTTCGGGGTGCACGTGAAGTTCCACACGCGATATCAGCAGAGTACGTGTATTCCAGGGGTGCGCGGGAAGTACCACACGCGATTCCATCAGGGTACGTGTATTTCAGGGTGCAGGTGGAGTTACACACGCAATTTCATCATGGTACGTGTATTTCAGGGGTGCGCAGGAATTTCCACACGCGATTGGGCCCGTGAAAGCAGGGTACGCGTATCTCAGGGGTGCGCGGGAAGTTCCACACGCGATTCCATCAGGGTACGTGTATTTCGGGGTGCGCGTGAAGTTCCACACGCGATTCCATCAGGGTACGTGTATTTCGGGGTGCGCGTGAAGTTCCACACGCGATTCCATCAGGGTACGTGTATTTCGGGGTGCGCGTGAAGTTCCACACGCGATATCAGCAGAGTATGTGTATTACAGGGTGCAGGGGAAGTTACACACGCGATTCCAGCAGGGTACGTGTATTTCAGGGGTGCGCGGGAATTTCCACACGCGATATCAGCAGGGTACGTGTATTCCAGGGGTGCGCGGGAAGTACCACACGCGATTCCATCAGGGTACGTGTATTTCAAGGTGAAGGTGGAGTTACACACGCGATTTCATCATGGTATGTGTATTTCAGGGGTGCGCGGGAATTTCCACACGCGATTGGGCCCGTGCGAGCAGGGTACGCGTATCTCAGGGGTGCGCGGGAAGTTCCACACGCGATTCCATCAGGGTACGTGTATTTCGGGGTGCGCGTGAAGTTCCACACGCGATTCCATCAGGGTACGTGTATTTCGGGGTGCGCGTGAAGTTCCACACGCGATATCAGCAGAGTATGTGTATTACAGGGTGCAGGGGAAGTTACACACGCGATTCCAGCAGGGTACGTGTATTTCAGGGGTGCGCGGGAATTTCCACACGCGATATCAGCAGGGTACGTGTATTCCAGGGGTGCGCAGGAAGTACCACACGCGATTCCATCAGGGTACGTGTATTTCAGGGTGCAGGTGGAGTTACACACGCGATTTCATCATGGTATGTGTATTTCAGGGGTGCGCGGGAATTTCCACACGCGATTGGGCCCGTGCGAGCAGGGTACGCGTATCTCAGGGGTGCGCGGGAAGTTCCACACGCGATTCCATCAGGGTACGTGTATTTCAGGGTGCAGGGGAAGTTGCACACGCGATTTCAGCAGGGTACGTGTATTCCAGGGTGCGGGGGAAGTTCCACACGTGATTCCATCAGGGTACGTGTATTACAGGGGTGTGCGGGGAGCACCACACGTGAATTGCACGTGTGGGCCCTCCCAGGTGTTCCCTCTACACCCTCCACGGCACCTGCAGGTGGCTCACACCACAGGGGCCTACCCTGCACATGCCCTGCAGGCACCCCATTCACCATGGCCATGCCCCCCAGCCAACCCACATGTCAACTTGAACTACTGCCCACCAACGCATGTCCCCCTGCACCCCCAGCCACCAGGGGCACCAACCACCAGGCCCCCACCCATGTCTCCCACCACCCCCACCCCCCCAGCCACCAGGGGCAGCTTCCACCTGGCCCCCACCCATGTCTCCCAGCACCCACACCCCCCAGCAGTGCAGGGGCACCCACCACCAGGCCCCCACCCATGTCTCCCAGAACCCCCACCCCCCAGCCACCAGGGGCAGCCTCCACCAGGCCCCCACCCATGTCTCCCAGCACCCACACCCCCCAGCACTGTGGGGCACCTGCCAGCAGGCCCCCACCCATGTCCAACTCATGTTCCCCCCCCACCCCCCAGCACTGTGGGGCACCTGCCAGCAGGCCCCCACCCATGTCCAACTCATGTTCCCCACCCCCTCACCCCCCAGCACTGTGGGGCACCTGCCAGCAGGCCCCCACCCATGTCTCCCACCACCCCCACCCCCCAGTCACCAGGGGCAGCCTTCACCAGGCCCCCACTCATGTCCCCCTGCACCCAGATCCTCACAATCCCCAATCATGTGCGTTATGGTCAGCCTCCACAGCCAAAAGACCCTACCAAGTAACGCACTCACCCACATGGAAATGGAAATTACATGTTATACACCCCCAATGTTCATAAAGCAAATGAACCCATGTCCGTCACACACAATGGTTGCAAATGAATGGGAAAACACCCAACATGACATGCATGAAACCAATGAGATGATACCACACAGTGAAATATGAAAACAAAATTGTATTAAAAAAAAATTGAATGCAAATGAAATGAAAAAAACTACAATGGCAATGAAAAAAAGATAAGCTGCATGTCCGCCCAAAAAAATCAAAACTACAAATCCAAATCCAAAAAAAAGTTGTTCAAAGTCACATTAAAAATAAAATCAATCCAATGAAGAACTATGTACAAAACATCCAAGGGTCCATGAGCCCAACTGAACAAAGGAAACCTACAAAAAACCCTAACTAAAATGCAACTATATACAAAAAGTGGAGCTGTGTCCGTCGACTCCAAATCATGAGAAGAAACAAATGAAACCTAAAACTAAAGAACTATATACAAAGGCGGTGGGCAAGTCCAGCGGCTCACTCCGTGGTGTTCCGGGCCAGGGCATCATCAAACTCCTCGTCTATGTCACGGAGGCGGTCCTGTTCCATGGCCCCGAGGGTCCGCAGGGACGACGCCATCTGCTCCTCCAACCCCCTGCGTATTGCCTCGAGGCACTCGACCCGCCTCAGGGCCCTCCGCATGGAGTTCTCCGCCCTGACCATTGTGAGCCGCGCCTCTTCCGCCCGCCGCCGCTCCGCACCTATATGCTGGCCCAACCGCTGCAACACGGAAGACACTTCCCGTCCTGGGTCCTCCTGCCCTCCGGCCGATGCCTGCCCCTCCGATGTTGATGGCCCCGAGCCATGATGCCTCCCACGTTGACTCCGCTGCTGCCTCCGACGCCACTGCCTCTGCCAGCACGACGGCATCCAGGCTGATGGAATCCACCGACGCCGTCGTGCACGTGCCCTGCCTGATGATGCCGGCACATCCTCCATCTGCTGGGGTACAGTTGCTGTGGTGTCCACCCATGCTGGACCTCTGACTCCCGACTGTGGCAGGGATGGGATCCCCACCGAGCTGGCTGCATTGGTCAGGGCAGGTCCACAGGGGGCCCTGGTGGCATCTGGGCCGGAAGACGGCAAGGAGAACGACTGGCGTATAGTCTCCACAGAGGAGGAGGGGGCCGCCAGATTGGCCGACACATGCAGGAAACCCCCGAACATGGACGATCCCAATTGGGCCACGTCGGCACGTGATGACGTGCATGCTCCTCCTGGGAAGCACGCACGACATCACGAATCACAGCCGTGCGGATCGCGAACCCATTCAGGACCTTCTCCATACGGCCAGGGGTCCCCTCGTCCGCAGGTGGAGGGGAGTCAGATGACATGGACATCCCCTCTACCTGCGGACGGGCCTGGGACGGGGCATCCCTGCTGGTGCATGGTGGTGCACCCACAGGGTCAGGGACAGCGACATGCACAGGCCCCTCCATGGTGACCTGTGCTGCCTCCTGCCCCTGCCCCTGGACTGCACCACTTGCACCAGCAGGGATGCCCCCACCAGGCCCCATGTGCGCCTCAGTGGCGGCCTCCTCCTCCTCTGTGGAAACCACCAACCTGGATGGCTCCTCACCGTCTTCCGCCGTAGCAGGCCCCTGTGGGGGCTCACCCACCCCTTCCGCTGCAGCCGTGGGGGCATCCCCGCCGCCTTGCTCCACAGCGCCGTCTCCGCCCTCTTCTTCACTAGCCGCTGCGTAGAGGGAGACATAGAACACAAGCATCAGGGTACTGTACAATGGTCCCCTAGACAGGAAGCAATAGCAGATGAGTGCCACTGTCAAAGTACACTTCCATCATGTCCCTCCACAACACATGTGTCAGTCCAGGCAAAACACACACAGTGACAGTCATGGTGCATGCCATGGACATTTCCATACATGTCCAATGGACTCTCGAAACATACAGTGTAATGGAATTCACATGCATCATGGTTCATGCCTATCACATGCACACACTTCACCTCAGTCACATCCATCTGGCCCCGTACACCCCAATCACAGTGGATACAAGGATGACTAGGCTGCATCAGTGAATCTGTACATTGTCACAGACATGTGTCATGCATCCATGGCATCCACAAGTCACAGACACGCAGGTCAGGCACACAGACATGGACACCATATATGTACCTGGCATCAGCACCCATCCCTCACCCCCACCCATGTCCAGGAACAGAGACTGCCATGCTCTCATGTGTACAATCTGCATAGGGCTCCCCATGTCGCATTTAAACACATGCAACAACCGTGCGGTTCACACATTACTGGTCGCACATGCATTACCATGATGTCCCTGCACACATACATGCGTTCATGGCCTATGTCACACATACAGGCAAGTATCAGACAACCAGCACACTGCAACATGCCCTGTCTCACACAGCAATGCTTGGCCACTTACCGCTCAACTCCAGACGGGTCTCCCTCTCAAGGACCTGGGCGTGGAGCGCTGGGTGTACGCGTTCCAGGACCCCCATCTGGATGGAACTCATGCGGCCCTGGCCCCCCTCCACGAGGCGCCGGGCCTTCATGAGGGTCCTGGACCTCATGTCTTCCCAGCGCTTCTTGACCTTCTGGATGGTGCGGGTTGCCACCCCCTCCGCGTTGATGGCAACCACACAGTCGACCCAGATCCTCTCCCGTCCTTCCTTGTTGGCGCGGGACGATCCGAAGAGGGCATCATACTGCCCCAGGACTTGCTCCACCAGGACACCAACTTCGGTGGCAGTGAAGCTGGTGCCCCTCTGCCCCTCTGGCCGGGGGTTGCCACTGGTGCCAGATGTGGATGTGCCCGACATGGCAACCCCAGGGGCAGGAGTGGGTGGGCAACTGGGTCCAGGGGCTGGGCTGTGGAGCGATGTTATCTGAGTCGGGAGTCTTCTGTTCCAGCAGGGGTGGACACAGCAACTGGACCCCTGCAGATGGCTGATGTGCAGGCACCAAATGGCAGGGCACGGTGGCAGCAGGCAGGCAGGCAGGCAGGCAGCAGCAGATGGCACGTGGGAGGCTGCTCGGGGCACTGGGGGGCAGTAATTCGGCCTTCTGGGCAGGAGCGTGGTCTTCCGTGTGTTTTCGCGTGGCCAGCTTGATACGGAGTGATTTGGCACGTGAAATTCCTGCACGTCAGCGTGAAAATCGAGGAAAGGCCCTTAGCGCGTAAGCGCGTCAGCACGCGTACGCGATTTCATTGGACCAAAGGCCCTTACAGCGTAAGCGCGTCTGCGACGTTTTGCGCACAGGCGTTGCCCTGGCAGGGCTTGGAGATCCCGCGTGCCTTTACACTGTTCTGTACGTGCTTATCTTGCGGTGCATGTGTTTTCCATCTGTTGGGGTTCACACGCTATTACTTCACAGCGGGTGTTGGCTATGCGTTCTTCTACACGCAAGGCAGACGGTGAGTGGTACCCCGCTCCCCCAGGCCCGATCGCGTGAAAAAGTTCACGCGAACCCCTGAAATACAGGTAGCCCGCTCCCCCAGGCCCGATCGCGTGAAAAAGTTCACGCGAACCCCTGAAATACACGTAGCCCACTCCCCCATGCCCGATCGCGTGAAAAAGTTCACGCAAACCCCTGAAATACACGTAGCCCGCTCCCCCAGGCCCGATCGCGTGTAAAAGTTCACGCAAACCCCTGAAATACACGTAGCCCGCTCCCCCAGGCCCGATCGCGTGAAAATGTTCACGCGAACCCCTGAAATACACGTAGCCCGCTCCCCCAGGCCAGATCGCGTGTGTGACTTCCCGCGAACCCCCGGAATACACGTACCCCACTCAAACGCGTGTGTAACTTCCCGCGCAACCCCGAAATACACGTGCCCCACTCGCACAATTGCTGTATGTTGCCACTTTTGTAATGCGCAGGGACGCTACCGCCTGCCTTCGTGTGGCGGACGTGTATCGGCTTGTGCGTGTCTTTCGCTGTGCGTGGCTTTGCCCTATTCGATTCCATGAATACGTGTGGTTCGGGTGCGTGTGGGCGTTCCGTCTGCTTCCCTGCAGTACATCCCCAGTTACGCCCTTGTTTTTGCGAGTTGTTCCCCATTCCACGCGTTACGCCCCGTGTTCCGCCCACTTTCTAGTGTATGCGCCGAGGTTGTGCGCTTTCACTGTGCGCGTCGCGCACGTCTTTCGGGATGTTGCAGTGACGTGTGCGCCATGCACGGGTTTGGCGCACATCCCGAGGTAAACACGCGCAGGGACTTCCATGAATTGCACGCGTTCGCGTGCGCCTGTTTTTTTCCGCTTGCGCCTGCTTGCGCCTGCTTGCGCGAAGATTTTCGGCGCACGTTTGTTCCATGAATCGGCCCCTTAGTGGTAAGGTACCACTTGAAAATGGCTTCAGCTCCAGTACTGCCAATCGATCACCAGGCAGTGCCCAAGAAAGAAAAGAAAGCACTAGAAACGTGGAGAAAGGAAAAAACTGGGTGCATCAAAAACTTGGAGATAGAAAACAACTGGGTGGGTCAAGCATTTTAGATTATTTAAGATCATTGTATTCTCTATTTAAGACCGTTGCATCTATGGTAACTGAGGGGATTTTGTATGCGTTTTTATTACTTTATCTCTGTCACGAAAGGGTTAACCAGGCAAAAGTGTAGTCAAATCTAATCTCTAATGCCATTCCAAAAGGTGAGAATGTCTGCATTTTTTGTTCAGCCAGGTCAGTGTTGGGCCAGAAATTAATTTTGGACTGAGGCTTGCATTTTGTATACAGTTTTGGAGCAATGATAGCCAGAGTTCTTGTCATTTAGTCAAAAAACTATCCTGAATTAACCTTGCAGATTGTAGTCTATCAAAACTGGTTTGGGGTTATTTGGAACATCCCACTATTGCCAAACAATTCCATTCAGACAAAAAAAGTTTGCCATCTCACACATGGCCAACCTTAAGTATGATGAATGGTCAAGCCCAAGAAAATCCTCCAGAAAGTGTTGTGTGGCGCTAAACATGTGTCAGCTGATTTTCATACAAAAAGTGACTACATAAATACAAATGTACATTTTCAAATCTAATCTATTTAGAAAGGTTATAGGAATAATACCTTTAGCAACAAAGCATGCAAAATAATGAATGTTGACACCAAGCTAGGGAATCAGCTAGGACATTTTTCATTTGGAATTACCTTTATTATAGCAATAGGATTGGTTACACAACAATGTTTCCCATTATTTCAGCACTTTGCAACATGCTAATTAATACAGCTATCTAGCCAGAAAGGGAGGTATGTGTGCTACAGTTCAGATTTTCATAAAACATAAATAGCTCCTTCTTAATCACAGTTGTCTTTGAACATAGAAACTTAGAGATCAGATGCACTAGTGAAAAGATAATTGCTGATAAAATGGTAAAATTAACTAATGATTTGTTATGCCGATTTGTGTAAGGTGAAAATGCTAAATTTAGGAATGTTGATAGTGTGAACGAAATCTCTGTGCGTACACTGAGTTTTCAATCTCAGAAATCAACTTTTTTACGTTTTGCAGTGTGCTAATGTGTGTGTGGAAATACAACATTGATTTTGCCATCTTATAATTAGATTGGCATTTTCTTTTACACAAATTGTACTTAACTATGCGAGGGCTTAGTGATAAAGTTGTGTGTTTGACCAACTGGATATGATTTATGGCGACCCCCAACCCTCTGGTATTATTCTGGAAAAGCACAAGAACCATGTGGTCTGACATGGAAATTCATTTTCCCGGGCTTTCTGTGATGGTTCAATGAGTACAACATTATCCTGCAAAAGTGACTGTCATTCATCATCTTTAACTGAAGGTGCCAGGCAAAAAACTCTGATTTATTTGACTGGCAGTTTTGTCCTAGGTGTTCTATTTTAGGATTTGTCATTTTTGTTTGAACTAATTTCTCAGTAATAAGGCAACTACTGAATTCTAATAGATCACTCCATGTCAAACTGATCTTTTCTTGGCAGGGAATCTCGTCAATAGTGTCTTCTTCTTGTCATGGCCCAATCTTTGAAAAGCTGTCAGTATACACATCGGTGCCTCAGAGGCAAGCTCACAAACCATATATATTCAGGCTGAATATATGGCAGGAAATCATTAAATCAACTAAGCTGATTCTATGTGTTAGTGGATAGTCTTCACCGCCAAGAAATGCCTTTGTAAAGCGTATAGAGATTTAACGTAGCTCGTGAGGCATCCTTGATTGTTCTCACTGTAACTCCCACTTGTTTCCATCCATGGCTAAGAAACTGTTAGGCAGCAGAGTAAGTTTCTTTTTTTTTAGAGCCAAGCAGACGGCAAGTCAAGTAAGGAAAAGAGCAGAATGCTTAGGTTAAGACAATTAAACACACTTCTAAGTCTGTAGTTTATCAATTGGTTGTTTGTGGGGCTACATACATTCTTCAGTGATTTGCATATTTGTAATCGTGTAAACAATTCCATAGCAGGATGCAGAACTGGCAGGCAAGGGAGAAATATATGAATGGGGAGAGATCCCCCAAACCAAAAATGCTATGATGACTTAAGCCTTACATGTTCTGTCATCTGTGACATTGCATGCCAAAAGGCTGAAGGACAAGTGATTCTGCGCAATTTGAACAGGGCATATGAGACAGGAAGAAACTGTGACAGACAGAGCTTATTCTTTCCCCTAACGCTCATGAACATGCTTTATTTTGGTATGGCAATAGCATATAGGGATTTTAGGTATATTTCAAGTCTAAAAGCCTCCAAGAGCGGTCCCAAGGTAATTCATAAAGGTGACGTGAAATATGGCCCTCAATTTTGACAAACATGATAATTTACAATCAAGTAAAAAGTAAATACCATATAAATATCAGTTATCACCATCATATTAACAAGCCATAATCAATGGGTACCAGGAAAACTACATGCATCCAGGTCCATTTCTCTTAAGCCTGTTAATGTTGGTCTTAATTTAGTTGTCATTGTATCTTTATTTAATTCAGTTGTTGTTTTTATCTATCAATATAGAAACCCTAATAATCTCATTCACCTCCTCCAATCTCTCCTCATTAACTCACAGTATAAAATCATGCTTTCTAATACTTCTAAACCAATGACACATGTTTAGTGTTTTCTAAATCCAAATGTAAATAATTTCTTATGAGGTCGTTGTTCGTAGCATTAAGACTTCTTTAGAGGCCTAATGGGGATTGCTCTAAAAAAAAAAAACTAGGTCATTAGTATAAGCAATCCATGCTACGGCTCCAGTACCTAATCTAGGAGGGGCATTATTGATCTATTTGAACATTTAAGAAAAATTCACAAGGTGAAGATTAAATAATAAAGGGGCTAAGATACATCCCTGTTTTAATTTTGAAAGTGTGATGTAATCAGATTTGGATAGTAGTCTTAGTGTGCAGAAGTATAATCAAGTTAAGGAGGTCATGTGTCAATCCCCAATTTCTTTTTAATATAGACCAGAGGTGGTTTCTATTAATCATAAGTTAAAGTTAGATCTAAAAATGCCATATAGAGCACTGATTCGGAGTTACCCCTTAATTTCGCTATCACATATTGAGACATAAAGCCACTTATATTTGATCTCATCCCTTTTCTAAAGCCTATCTGGAAAAGGGGTAAACCATTCTATCTTCAACCCATGCTTGTAATTATTTTAAAATCCGAGACACAAAAACCTTACTGGAATTGTCAAACAACAGGACTATACATTTGATGTGACCTTCTATCTATCACCCTTCTTGTATATAGGAATGATATACTGTCACAATCCTGGGTGGTTAATGGTTTAACACACTTCTCAAAGCGACAGTTCACTCGAAAGTCTGGAAACTGATGTATAATAGACTTTCCCCACAAGAGCGCGGCCTGCAGGAAAATAATTCACCTGACAGGCCAGGGGCTTCAGTGAAAAGGCAGGAGCAGCAACAACAGAGCTAGAGAAAAGAACAATAACAATAGTTTAGAACAGCAGTCGATTATTCCAACTTTGGTAACAACCACCCTCACCTTCCCACTCTTACCTGCTCTGTAAAAGACAAGACCAGAAACCTACTTGGTGCCAAAGAAGTCAATAAGGTGTTTGATAGTCCACAATCCCAGAGAGTTTGTGTTGAACAACCTAACCCGGACAGCATGAGGGCGCAAGCTAAAGCAAAGTCCCAAAAGAAAACCTCACGAGATGTGGCAGGAAAGGGGTGTTAGGAAGTTGGGATGTGGCAATAAATGCTTGTAGGAAGAAAACAGGAAAAAGTTACAAAAAGGTAAAAAGTGCACAGGAGGTAGTTGTCAGAGGTGTGTTAGCTGCTTAGAAGGTAAGCGCTGGCACATGGAACAGAAACTGGAATCCAAGTAACGTTACTACGGGGCAAAGCAGAACAAGACAGTCCATAAATGTGAAAGCCAGCGTCCGATAACCAAGGGAATCAATCAGAGGGAGCCAAGCGTCGGAGATCAAAGGGTAATCCAAGATGCAGTAATCCATAGAAGAAAGCAGGGTCAGAGGGCCGGAGTCACGTTGCAGAAAAAACAGGATAAAGCGCACTCGAAAACAGTTAAGGAACACCCAAGCCGTGATTCGGATTACTATAAATAGTTAATCCGCGTAAGGACATGGAAAACACATAGTGCGCGTGCCTCACGTGACTGCTGTGGACAGGACGTGCTACTGGCGAGGCGTGCTGGGAAATGTGGTCCGATTAGGACCGTGGATCCTGTTACGCTGACAGATGCGCCATGGCAACCTCCAGATGATATGAGGTATGTCCAGATGCTACCGCCTCCACGCAGGGACCCGGGGTATGACAGTATCCCTCCACGAAGGGCGCCGTCTCCTGGTGTTTTGCAAGCGTCCTAGCCAGAAGGCACATAGGAGCCGAGGAGCATGCATGTTGGAGGCCGGTTCCCAGGTCCTGCCGTCAGGGCCATATCCCTTCCAATCTATCAGATAGGAATGCACCCTGTGTTGCAGCCGGGTATCCAGAATAGCACGTAACTCATACTCATCCTCCCCCTGCACTGACATTGGAGCTGGGGCAACAGGAAGCCGGGTGCCGGGAACAAAAGGACAAAGTAGAGAGACATGGAAAACGGGATGCACCCTCCAATGGACGGAATGTCCAAAAAAACAGCAGCGGGATTGAGTTAGTGTAGAATTGTATAGGGACCCACATAACTGGGTAATAGCTTCCGCTTACCCCGAATGGCGAGGTGTTTCGTAAAGAGCCATACACGATCCCCGCAGGCATATGAAGGAGTGGCGAGCGGTGTTTGACTGCCTGTTCCTTTGTTCGAGACTGTGTAGCCCAAAGATGACAAAGAACCGTGTTACGTATGGCAACAAGGGAATCCTTTGCGGTCTTAGCAGCAGAAATCTGGTCCAAGGAAGGGAGAACAGGTGGAGGGATCCTTGGATGTAAACCATACAGGGCATAAAACGGGGAACAACTCACTGACGAGTGTCTGGAGTTGTTGTATGCAAACTCAGCAGTCCCCAAAACAGATAACCAATCTGATTGAGGTTGTAGGCATAGGCAACGGAGGTACTGTTCCATGGTAGCATTAGTACGCTCGGTTTGTCCATCCGTCTGTGGATGATAAGCAGAGGACAGTCTAGCATCAATACCTAATGCATTGGTTAGAGCGCGCCAAAAAAGCGATCTAAATTGTGAGCCACGGTCAGATATCATTACCGTAGGAAGCCCAAAAAACCGAACCACATGATCAAAAAACAGGGTTGCCAACAGGGGGGCTGTCGGTATATCGAGACACGGTATAAACCGTGCCATTTTGGTGAACACATCAACTAACACAAGTATGGCCGACATACCCTTGACTACGGGAAGATCCACCACGAAGTCAAGACTAACCATATACTAAGGGTGTGGAGGCAAGGGCATGTTCATCAGAAGGCCCACGGGTTTCCCCGGTTGTTGCTTACACTGAGTACATATAGCACACATGGAGACGTATAGGTCATTTTTTTTTTCATTCCAGGCCACCAAAACCATTGGTGTAATAGTTCATATGTTTTAGTTTGACCTGGATGTGCTGCCAACCTGGAGTCATGCGACCATTCAAGAACCATTCTCCTGGTCCTATTGTCCGGAAGATACAATAGTCCATGGATGTAAGGAAGACCCGAAACAAGCGTAGCACCCAAACCATCAAGAGACGAGGCGTGATCCCTGGCCCATTGCCGTACCATGTCCAAGAGAGACGGAGAAGCCGAACACACACATACCACCGAACCAGAGGGCAGAATCAGAGTCGCTGGTTTTGGGTATCGAGATTGGTACCTATACGGGTTAGGGCGTCAGCCTTCCCGTGTAGAGGGCCAGGGCGGTAGGTATCTGTGAAGTCGAACAACGTGAAGAACAGGTGCCAACGTATTTGCCTGGCATTGGTGCATTTTGCATGGGACAGGGCTTGGATATTCCAATGATCGGTATATACCGTTACCGGGTGTCTCGCGCCCAAGAGGTGATGTCTCCACTCTTTAAACACCGTTCTGATGGCTAGGAGTTATCTGTCCATTATAGTATAATTGCTCTCCGCTGGTGACAACTTCCGGGAGTAGTATGCTACTGGATGCAGCTGCTGTGTAGAAGGACAGATCTGTGAAAGGATAGCCCCCACTGCAATAGCAGAGGCATCAGCTTCCACAATGAAAGGGAAAGACGGATTGGGATGCTGCAGAACAGGGTGGTAGTAAAGGCCTCTTTCAGGTCTTGGAAAGCAGACTGTGCATCAGAATCCCAAAGGTACAGAACGTTAGGGCTGGTAAGGCCAGTGGTCGGAGTGAGCGGGAGCAGTCGGGAGCGGTGCTCCTATACTTTCTTTAATTACCTTCTACAGCTCCTATACTTTTATTTTAAAAAGAAACCGTTCCGGAATGGTTTTGTTTTAAAATAACAGCGTAGGAAGAAGTTGAAACTTATACTTTCAGTGCACTGCATGGAACGTTCCCTTAAACAACAGGTTCAAGTGTTTGGGGGGATGTATTCTGTGTGGGAGGGGACGTGGCGATGGGGTTTGTGGGGAGCGGGTGCAGGCCAGCAGGGAACATAGCTCCACTACTTCGTTTCATACACTTCGACCACTGGGTAAGGCGAGTAAGTGGGGCCACAATCTCGGAAAACGAAACTATGAATCTTCTATAAAAGTTCAAAAAGCCCAGGAAAGACTGCAGTGCTTTCACTGAGGTTGGGACAGGCCAGTCCAACACCGCCTGGACTTTGGAAGCACACATGTGCAACCCTTTTGCAGATATTTGAAACCCTAAAATCTCAACCTAGGATGCGTGGAAGACGCATTTCTCCAATTTTGCGTATAAGGAGTGTTTACGGAGGTGTTGTACAACAGAGCAGACATGTTGAACGTGTTGTTGTAGTGAGTTCGAGAAAACCAATATATCATCCAGATATATCTCCACATAGCAGTCTAACATGTCTCTGAATATATCGTTGACAAAGTGTTGGAAAGTGGCTGGGGCGATACAGAGCCCAAAGGGCATAACACAGTATTCATAAAGCCCAAATTTAGTCTTAAACACAGCTTTCCATTCGTGCCCACTTTGCATTCTTACCAGATTATAAGCCCCTCTTAAGTCGAGCTTAGTGAAAATGGTGGACAAGGTCAATTTGTCAAGCAGTTCCGATATAAGAGGCAGTGGGTACTGATTTTTAACAGTGACCTTGTTAAGGGCCCTGTAATCCACACAGGGTCGTAGGTCCCCGTCTTTCTTTGGTATAAAGAAAATCGGGTAGGCCGCAGGGGACCGAGATGGCCGTATGTGTCCCCAACGCAAAGCGTTGTCCACATATTCTCGCAGATGGTCTTCCTCTTTTTGTGTCAAAGAATGGACACAACCATGCGGGACAACTGCCCCAGGTACCAAATCAATGGGGCAGTCATATTTTCGGTGTGGGGGGAGTTCTTCGGAAAGCCCTTTGTCGAAAAACATCAGAATATTCCCTGCACACCGAAGGGAGTTCTGAGGTAGGGTTTTGCAACGTGGCGCTGATTGAAGGAACGTTAGCGACCATTGCCAAACAAGGTGACAGAATCGGTACATCCTGAGGACGAAGGCACTGCTGACTACAATATGCAGAAGAAAAATGCACTTTCTGCTTGAACCAGTCAATAGCAGGGTTATGGGTCTGTAGCCAAGATAGGCCAAGTATGATCCCAAACCTGGGAGCAGAGATAAGATCGAACACAATATATTCAGAATGGCCTTCTGGGGTAGACATCCGAAGAGGACCTGTCTGTTCTGTTACTTGTCCTGAAATTAGGCGAGAGCCATCTACCGCATGTACTTCCTCAGGTCTCTCCTTGGAAAATATAGGTAACACATGGCCGTTGGCCAACTGTACGTCCATGTAGTTACCGCTGGCACCTGAATCAATCATGACTGGGCTAGAGAAGGACACAGAACCTGGGGCTGTGAAGCACATAGAAAGGAACATATGAGAGACGAAATGGTGCTCACCCGAGCCGCCTATTAACTGACTTGTCCTGCAGGCTCGGGTTAAGGATGAGTCTTGGTGATTCCTGCCGTTTTGACTGGTCTCTTGGGGCATACCTGAATGAAATGACCTGATTGGCCACAATAGAAGCATAGATTGTTGGCCATGCGTCTCTCGCGTTCAGCCTTGGTTAATGGGCCCATGGTTGCCCCTATTTGCATAGGTTCCACTTCTCCTGACAAAGCAGGAGTACTTGCCTCAGACTTGGACGAGGTGCGGAGATCAGGGATCCGGAGTTCACCACGTCTCTGCTGAAGGGAGGCAACTACCTGTAAGACTAGGTCCAACAACTCTGGAAAACCTGATGGTGCTGCTGGTACCACTGACAAAGCGTCTTCTAGTTCGTCAGAGAGTCCTCTATAGAAAACGGCTGCTTTCTTCTGTTCAGGCCACGTAGTCTCGGCCGCTAACTGGTTAAAGCCAGCGAGATAGGTTAAGAGATCTGCCTTGCCCTGAGTAATGGCAATAAACTCAAGGTCAGACGCCTGTGCCTTATGTCGCATATCAAAAACAGCGTTCATGGATTGGATTAGGGCATCGAAGTCGTACGGTGCTGGGTCATTTGCTTCTAACAGAGAGTTAGCCCATGCCGCTGCAGTACCACCCAAATGGGACAGAACAAAAGCCGCCTTAGTCGTGGCATCCGGGAATGCTAGCGGACGACAAAGAAAATGCAGATGGCATTGATTCACAAAAGTCTGGTAGGCCTTAGGGTCACACATAAAGCGTTCTGGCAGAGCTAAAGGAAAAGGCCCGGGCAAAACAAACGGGGTTAGAGCAGGTGGTTGGGCTTGGGGTACTAGAGGGTTTACGGCTGCTGCTGCATCACCGAATTCCTCATCGGGAGGTAGTGGTTGCACAAAGCTCTGTAACACGTCCATACACTGATGTAAGGTCACATGGGCAGATGCCATGTCGGTGCGCAGAGCAGAGAAAGCTTGCATGAGCGCCGCCATTGGATCCGCTCCAGGATCTATGTCCGACAGATGTTATTAAGGCTCCTTAATCTGTCACAATCCTGGGTGGTTAATGGTTTAGCACACTTCTCAAACTGACACTTCACTCAAAGGTCTGGAAACTAATAAACTTTCCAAAATATAGGTGACCAGTGGTGAAGTCAGGAGAGCGTCCACAAGGTCACCTGCTTTCCAAGGTAGGGGTCCTTAAAAGTCAGCAGAGTGTCCAAGGTGCAATCAGCAATGGAAAAACAACAACAAAAGAAAACCTCACGAGAAGTGGCAAGAAAGGGGTGTTAGGAAGTTGGGATGTGGCAATAAATGCTTGTAGGAAGAAAACAGGAAAAGTAACAAAAAGGTAAAAAGTGCACAGGAGGTAGTTGCCAGAGGTGTGTTAACTGCTTAAAGGTAAGCGCTGGCACATGCAACAGAAACTGGAATCTAAGTAACGTTACTACGGGGCAAAGCAGAACAAGGCAGTCCATAAATGCAAAAGCCAGCATCCGGTGACCAAGGGAATCAATCAGAGATAGCCAAGCGTTGGAGATCAAAGAGTAATCCAAGATGCAGTAATGCGTAGAAGCAAGCAGGGTCAGAGACCCGGAATCATGTTGCAGAAAAAAACGGATAAAGTGCACTCGAAAACTGGCACGTAACACAGTTAAGGAGCACCCGAGCCGTGGTTTGGATTACTATAAATAATTAATCTGCGTAAGGACGTGGAAAACACATTGTGCGCGCGCCTCACTTGACTGCTGTGGACAGGACGTGCTACTGGCGAGGTGTGCTGGGAAAATGTGGTCTGAATAGGACCGCGGATGCTGTTACGCTGACAGAGGCGCCAGGACAACCTCCAGATGACATGAGGTATGTCCAGACGCTGCCGCCGCCGCGCAAGGACCCGGGGTATGGCATATACCTTTTACACCAAGAGACAGAAATAGAGTTAGTTTTGAATATATCTCTAAAAACACATTGCAAATTCTTGCTCAGCTCATTGGATTTTATTTTAATATAATATTAGGAATCCCAGTACTTTGATGTAGTTAGGCTTAATATTATTTTTGCTATATCCATCGAATTTCACTTATATGACCATGTAGAAGATTCTCAGGATTACTAGCGCTCAGATACCTGAGGGTTCGTAGCGCTATATAAATGCCAAATTATTATTATTATTATTATTACACTCATTAGCCTTACACCCACATTTCAACTCCTCATGGTTGACCCACACTTGTGGCGGTGTTGTTGATTGAAAGGCTATTGATTGTTGTACTTCACTATCAGTCATTACATGTCAGACCCTAGAGCAATCACAGGAAGTCAACACTCTAAGCACATATTGGGCCTCATTACAAGGGGGGCGCTCCCGTAATGAAGGGTGCCGGTACGGGACCAGCATTCTTCATTACGGGAGCGCCTATTACGAGGTTCCCTTTGCGGGACCCGGAACAGATGTCTGGTAAAACCAGACGTTCTTTCCGGGTCCCATGAGGGAAGAGGGAGCTAATAACGGGCCATTTGTAATGTGCCCGTTATTACCTCACTCCCCATTCCCATTGAGTCCTATGGGGGCTCAAATGGGGATGGGTTCCTGCAAGGAGGAATTACTGGGTCCTCCAATGTTGGAATGACCCGGTAATTTCTCATTGCAGGAACCCGGTATTGGAGCCCGGTATGGAGGCAGCCATGGCCCTAACAGCACCATGGCTACATCCATACTCGTAATGAAGCCCATTGACTTTTTACAGACCAAATACTTTTTCATACATGATCAACCAATTTATGTATTGTTGCTTAAAGTGTTGTTTCATCAATATTTGTTCATATTTTAAAAGTTATTTTCTCTTAAGTAGGTTTCAAATATCTGATCATTGTTACATTTTTGTTGAATATTCTAATTGTTATATGTTAGTCACATCAGAGAGGGACAAGCTCTTTTTAAAGATGGTGATTCTTATTTATTTATTTTTAATTCTTGATAGAGCACCAGATCGTCCGCAGGTATCGAAGCGCACACAAAACAAGACACAACAAACAGTTGAAGACAAGCAGAGCAGCCACAAACAGAGGGAGCTAACCAAGAACAAGGTGCAGTGAAGAAGTGGGTCTTCAGTTTCTTTTTAAAGTCAGCCAAGGAGGTAGAGGATTTAAGATGCAACGGAAGAGAATTCCACAGGGCTGGGATGACATTGAAATTGGTTTTGCCGAATGTGGCCAGACGCAAAGTGAGGCTGGTAAAGCCTGGCTTGTTCAATGGACCTGAGCAGTCACCCTAGGACGTATCGTTGAATACGTTCTGGAAGATAGCTGGGAGCAGTGGCATTTAGACATTTATACGTAAGCAGTAGGATCTTAAAGGAGATCCTGTGCTTAACAGAGAGCCAATGTAGTTTCTTCCAGGATTCAGTATTGGAGTGCCACCTTGACATGCCACGCACGGCTCTAACAGCGCTGTTTTGGGTAGCTTGAAGAGCTGTGATGTTGGTGGAAGATGTACCTGCCAGAAGACTGTACAATAGTCTAGTCTTGAGTTGATGAGAGCGGAGGCAAGGTGAGACATATTGTCAACAGATAATAAAAGGGCACAGAGAGCAGAGTTGCCTATTAATCCAACCACAAGTTTTCGCCACATGGGTGCACATAGAGAGTTCAGCGTCGATTGTGACCCCAAGCGTCTTTACACTTTGAGCAACAGGGATAGAAACATTAGCAAACAGGAACGATGAATATTCCTCCGAGAGATTCTTTAGCGTGTGGGAGGAGGCTGCTATAAGGATCTATGTTTTACCTGCATTAAAAGCCATGGAGTTCAGATTCATCCAGGAGTGTATAAGGGAATAGATGTCAGAGACAGCTTTTGAGTCGGCAGAGTAGGAACCAGAGAGCTCAAGGATGACCTGGGTGTCATTTGCGTAGATGGTATACAGGACACGCAGGTCATCAAGCAACAGAAGTAGAGAAAGGATATAAATGTTAAAGAGAGTGGGGGATAGTGAAGATCTCTGAGAAATACCCTCTGTTAGTAAGGAGGGAATAGACGAGAAATCTTGAATAATGACACAAGCCTTGCAGTGGCCTAAAAAAGATGATAGCCATTGTGTAGTGAGCTTAGTGCAACCGACAAGAGATTGCAGCCTAGATGCTCAGAGCTTGTGGTCCACTAAATCAAACGCGGCAGAAAGATCTAACAGCATCAGCAGTGCTGCATGGCTGCGGTTGATAATAGATGCCATATTAGATTTTAAATGGAGGATGGCTGTTTATGTTCCATGACGGGCTCGGTAACCTGATTGACGCGGTTCCAAGATGGAATTATCGTCAATACATTTTTGTAGCTGAAGATAGGCGACACAGTCCATGACCTTCAGCAAGAATGGGACATTGGTTATTGGCCGATGCTCCAAAGATCCAAGGCCAAAACGTCACCGGTTGTCAGGTCAGACAATGACAGTTCTTTGTTTGGGGGCATCAGCAAAACCATAACTTTGAAGGTCCATAAAATGTTCAAATTTTTATATATTCCTATAATTCCTGGCAATGGTATATCTCCCTTTATTGGCCCCCAACTTCTCATATTTTACACCCAGTGTCCCCATTTTTTGTTTATCCAATCTAAAGCTTAATAAAGCTCTATTATCATGATGAGATCCCAAGACATTAACGTATCTGCCCATTCGGTCCCTTTGAAATTAGGAGCTTGTTAAAAGCTTGTTGCTTCATCAACCACTATCGTAAAAGGAAAAACTTCTCTATAGTTTTCCTTTAATAATGAAGACATTTGGTGTGAATATCTTTGATTAATAACATTTCTGGCTTATCAGGTATTTTACTCCATTTACCAAGTAGACTGTCCACTTTTTTCTAACCTTTTTCAATTTTGCCAGGATCACCAGGCATTAGATATTCATCATTAATGGCACCTTGTTGAACACACATTTTTTCCATTCACTTTTCACTATTAATATGTTCTGGTAATCTACCTTTTCCTTGTTTACAGTGACAGGTAAAGGAGTTTTAGAAGTAATCAATAAACCTCCATTTGGTGACCTCTGGACCCTCTTGAAGCCTTCTTTAAAATACAATAACCATCAATTGTCTGAACCAAATCAAACCAAACTTCCTGAAAACATTAAATATCACAGTTTTTCATATGCAACACATGTTCTCTTCTTCCTAAAAAACAATGACACGCTCCTAGGTAGAAGAAAGGGCTCAGACTTTATAGTATCATGGTCTTTTAGAGTTTAGCTTATCCATTGTAATGGGTAGCCATGATCATTCAATTCAGTCTAAATTATTATCAATTCCATTCAACCCTTCAAATGAAAAAGATATAGATTTCCCTTCTTCTTGATAGAAATTTCTAATGACTGAATTATCATTCTTGGGCCCTGGTTTCAATAACCCCCTTTTTAAGTTGGCTTCAGACCTGTTCAACATCTTAATTGAATCTTTTATAATGTTCATGATCATTAACCAGCATTATGAAAGATTAAACCTCTAAAAATATGTCATGAAATAAGTTTCTAAAATGAAAATTGATCGAAACTGAAATCATTATCTGTGTTACCTACTAAAACAATATCATTTGATGTCAGGACTTGAATAAAAAATGATCAAAATTTTACTGCAATTTAAAACAAATTCCTTTGCTTATTTAAAAGTTGCTTCAATATGAAAGACCAACAGGTCAGGATTGGCTTCTTTTACAACTTTAAGGGTGGTGAAACCGCTTGCACGGTCTGAACAATTGCTGCACCCTGTCCAAACATATACCATTAAGGCAAGTAATTCTACAATATAACTCATTTTGTTAACCATTGTATCACCTATCATGTGTCCCCATTTTAAGTCTCAATCAGTAGGAATCATTTAACTTCTTTACAAACAGAAAAGACAGAGAACAACAATTATATAATTCAACGATGATCAGCAAGATCAATGTCTGTCCGTTGAGTTTTGGGTTTTCGTTTTGAGTTTTAAAACTCTTCTTCAGAGACTGTCATCTATATAAAAGAGATAAACACTTTTTTCTCGCAATATCTAATTTCCCAACACAGTTGAAATTTACAGTAGTGTCCAGATAGACATACTCCAAGATAGGACCGTATGTTGTGATTCAAGACTATGGATTAAAAAAAATGTTCAAGGAAATTCCAGAACAAAAATAGTAGGTACGTATTGTTTTCCTGTGTCAAGCTAACAAATAAATGTATTCCATTTTACCAAATCACCTAAATAAAACACCCCACCACCATTTTAACCCAGTGCTAAAGTGCAATTGAAATATCAATAGTGAGGCAAGTCCCTCTCCCCCTTTCACAGTGTGGTGTGCTATACTTGGAAAAGGTACCTCCCATAAGGTAATCATAAAGTCTCAAATGACCATATTGAGTTATCTTCTATAATGTATAATAAAGTAATGTGAGCAGGGACTTCATCCCCCCACCCCTTCTTTTACAACTTGCCATGATTTCTTATAATTATAAGCAGTCATGCTTGTAGGGTAAGGAAAAGGAAGAAGTCCTGCCACTTGCAAGTTTGACATACTATAAATCATGTGTGCAACAATTCTTCATAGGGTTGGCTGGAGTAAGTCACCCCCATGATAACCCTACAACAAACATGGATACTGGTTATCCAAGTATAAGTAGATATATTGCACCAACTTTTTTTTATATGCAATTAGACCTTTTCAAAGTTGGTCAAATCACTTTTATTGATGTTTACCATGTTCTACTCCATTGGTAAATTACTTTCTTGCATTGATTCCAAGCAGTTTTTTTAATATTGCTATAAACCTTTTTCAGCATTTTTTAACACTTAGGCCCTCATTACGACCCAGGCGGTAAGTTACCGCCTGGGCCGTGACTTTACCACCATGGCGTAAACTACGTTTACGCCATGGTGGTTGGCGGACTTACCGCCCCATTCCGACCTTGGCGGGGCGGTAAGTCCCCAATCCCCATTTACCCTTCCCCATTCCCATTTTTGCCCCATAGGGCATAATGGGAGTGGGGAAGGCGTTAATTACGCCACCGTAGATTACGGTGGCGTAATTAACTCCATGGTCCCTTAGCGCCATGGATTTTAACACCTGCTAAAAGCAGGTGTTAAGTCCGCCATGGCGCTAAGGGACCTCGTACTCGTACTGAGTTGTAATGAGGCCCTTATTGTTCTAAAACATTTCATCCAAAATGTACAATTGTGATGCAAACACGGGTAACAATCAACTAAATTAAATCGCACATACATCTATTTGCACTTCAGTGCTGGTACATAATGTTTCACTGTAAACCAAATCAACGTCATTTTTGCATAGGGATTCGATTTTTGGTCCAAACTGAAACTGACAGCCATAACAAGACATTTTCGCAGTTTTACATTTTTCATGACTGCCACTGGCCTCCTCCCAAATTGAAAAAAAGCAGGCCTGGCAAATATGACATCTGTTGGCAAAGTAGTAAACCAAAATGCAACATTGTGCATGCAGAATGGATTTTCCAGTATGTGGATGGATTGTGGTCTTAGATGTTCTCTGCAGAGAGGGAGTATGCAGGATTGAAGGGTGGGCATAATGCATCACTTCTCAGAGGAGAACGTGAGTTAACTAAACACAGGTTGGTGGTTGCAGTGATGACTGTGATACATATAGATATTCCTTCTCTACTTTCTACAGAGCAAACCGGCTGGCCCAAAACTAGAGATGTGGCTGTAAAATGTGATGTCACTGGCTAACCATGAAATATGAACATTTAAACGACCAGGAAATAACCTTTAATGGGAATCGGGCCCCTTTTTGGCATCACAAAAAGCAAAACAACATTATTTCAATGAGCTTGAATATGTGTGGGGTTGAATTGTAGAGCAACAATGAAATATTTCTCTCTTTTCTTTTAGAATTAATTTGGTTGCTCACCTTCCCTTAAGCAGTAGACTAATTGCAGGTGTTTGATCTAATTCTAAGTATTGAGGAAAGTGATTATGGGGATGGGCAGTTCTATTTGTATTTCTAAAGAAATTCCTTTGCAGGTTGCAAGTTGTTTGACTGATGAACCATGTAACACAAAGGGAGCAGGCACCAGAATACTGACTTTGGATGTCCATGCTTGGATATAAAAAGAAAAGAAAAGGGCTTGCAAACCCATTAGACATAATAAAATGGTCTGATATACAAACTACAGGACAACCACCAAGTGCTAAAATCGAGCCGCAACAGCAGATGATAACTACTAATACAGAGGCAATTGTACACTGCCACGAAGCCGAGCTGAACACAAAATTATAGAATACGATACCAGGCCAACGCCCATGACATGTGCACACACCGCATAGGCCACTGAATTACTTTGACTGCAATGTTTATTAGGACACATACCTCTGAATGTTGTTTCAGCACATCAAAGTGGTCATTCTCAGGTTTGTGTCTGTTCTTTCTCCGCTGAGTTATCCAGCCTTCCAAACGGTGCTTAAGTCAAAACCTTTCAGTACTGGTTGCAAGCATGCTAAGCATATAGTCTCTTTCCACCTCTCTCTTCCAGACAGCAGATGGTTTTGGCTTGGCGAGGTAGATGAAGCAGGTAGCGGCCATTTGTTCTGGATTTCCCAATTCCATATATACTTTGAACTCCATCCACTGGGACGGCAGTTTAAAGTTACTTCAAATAACAGTCTTGGTTAGTAATATGCTCTTAAGCCGTTATGCTTGGGGACCTCTTTTGACAGAGGGACATTAAATGAACCTTTAAATCAACTAATATTTGAGGGGTTCTGTGAGGGGTCAGAAATGAGAGGCGGAAACAAAGTGGTAGTATTTTCAACATCAGACAATTTCATTAAAATAAAAGTGTTTGATTAAGGCCTGTCTGTCCCTATCCTAAAGAGAGTTTCACTACCCGGGAAACTAAACCAAAGATCAGTCTGTGTCTCATCTTCAAAATGATATACACTGTCCTTGTGTCCAAAACATACTAATCTGGCCCTCACACTAGAAGTGAACAACTAAGGGTGTAAGGACAGTCTACCTCATTATAAGGCTGGTGGCCGTGGTATGAACGGTGCCGGTAAGGCACCGGCAACGTTCATACGGGGCCGCCGCTTTACGAGTTCTGCTCGCGGGTTCCTGACAGCCCACCAGGTCTTACCTGGCCGGATGTGCGGCACCCGCGAGCATAACTCGTAATGCTGCCAGCACCGTTATTAACGGTGCCGGCGCATCCATGCTCCCGACCCCCATTCTGCCCTTTCTGGAGCTTGCAGATCCCCTGTTATGCTTCTCTGCCAATTATCTTCCTCCCCAAATGCTCACTGCCTAATGTGCTTCTTTCACCAGGGCTTATTTTAATGTTCTCACTGTCTTTCAGTATAGCACAGTTGTATTCCTTTACTGACTATACTTTCTTGGCTTGAGGTACTACTAGTTCCAACTTTCCCCATACTGATATCTCATATATGGAGACGTGTTCAAGTTCGGCATTGTAACTTCTTCAGTAGTATTCATCTGTTTTTGGTAACATTTGCTCCAACTTTCCCCATATTGATACCTCATATATGGAGACTTGTTCAAGTTGTCTTTTAACTCCTTTTCTATTATTTATTGGCGTGTGGGAATACGTGCTCCAATCTCTTACATGCGGATTTGGGAAAGTTCTGTCTTTGTATTCTACTTGGTCGGTAGACAAAATAAGTTCTTAATGGCTCACATACCTGTTGGTACGCCCTGGGGTCCTCAACATCTCTGGGCAGAATCACTGGTGTCTGGTAGTGTTCTGGACCCATGGCGCGTTGCTGCAGTGAAGCTTTCACTCTCTGATGGTGTTTCGTGCTCTGCAGACCTTCTCTCAGCTCTCCTGACCGTTCCACGTTCACCCCCGGTAAGCCTGCTGCTTCTAAACATGACTGCGCTCGTGGTAGCTTTGCTGTCGCTGCCGGTTCCCCAGTGGTTCTTCCACGGTGCCTGTGGTGTGTCCTGTGGCCTTGCACCACACTAGTAGGTACTGCTTGCCAGTGGCAATCTGGAAGTTTCTACCTTCTTCAGCATGGTGCATTCCCATGCTGCTGCCTTCTCACTTGCTTCTGCTTCCTTCTTCTTCCGTTCTGCTTCTCCCTTTTTCTTCAATGCGGACACCATTTTTAAATTTCCCACACACTTGGGCCTCATTACAACAAGTAGCCCTCATGTTCAGCTTAGTGTTTCCTTTGAGCCATACTAACTCCTTCTTCCTCTTTCTCGTCTCAGTACTTGAGGAGTTTTGGAAGTTGGAGTCCATAGGATTACTAAGACTTCTGAGGTGATTTTGTTTAGGAATTTTGGTTAGCAAACATACATCAGAGACAGGAGATGTGTTTGTGTTATGTATGTATGAGTTGTAAATGGGATTCTGCCTAGAATGTTTTGCAGGAAGGAGGTTTGGCGTTTTACAACCTCACACTTGCAAGATCTGAATGACACGAGGCCTAGTAAGATCGTTTGTTTTGTCCTCCCTCTGTCTTCACTCCCTTGTCTTGTTACGCCTAGAAACACCTGTGGACAGGCGCGTTATAAAGGACTCATCATATCATATCATATCATATCATATCATATCATATCATGTCATATCATATCATACAATGGGAGGCATTTGTATAATGATAACTAGACATTAAGAGTTTAGAAATGATAGGGTCTTCTCTGAGAAGGGAAGAATACTGTGTCTCTCCTTATCGGGTCACCATGTTCCCCCGACAGCCATCTCCTCCCATGTGATCCTCCCTCATAATACCACCCCGATGGTCAGGATCAGCTAGCGGCAGCTGTCCCCTGGCCGCCACATGGTAGGAGATCTCTGGCTGAGGTTCAGTGATGACTCTACAAGGTCATCACAGTTCACTGGTAAATTAGACTTTGTACATAGGTCCAAGAAAGGCTCATTTGCGTCTTGGTCACATGAGAGAATCTTGGATCTGTCAAACTATTATTCCAGACACCCTTTCTTAATCAACAAAATCACACCACCAGTGTCAATGTGAATGAGATACTTTTTTCTCTTCATGGGTAAATTTAGTTTTTCCATGTATTTATGAACGATGGTTAAGCTGTTTCCATTCAACCTCATTTAAAAAATACTCTGTGGTATAGAATGAGTAAATGTGTAATAGGTTTATCATATGCAAGAGCCAAATTCAGCACACAGGGTATTCACACAATATGGACAAAAGTGCCAGGCCTGCATAAATAAAGTAAATAATGTATCTATGTTTCACACTCAAATACGTTTCCCTTACTAGCACATCCACAAACTATTCCAGAGGTAACAGACACTGAAATAGTCTCAGCTGTTTAATACCTGAACAATTAATGTACTCAAAAGTCGTAAATCTCACATTGGTTAAAACATATATACAACAAAACGTGGGACAAATATATAATGAGAAACAAGTCCCCTTTTGTCTTTTATAAATAATGTTTATCAGTGAACACTAATGAGACAAATAAAGGCACTCATGCAGTGTAGATTTATCATGCTTACATATATATTACTTGAGGCCTTTGTTGTCTGAAAGGAAACATTTTATCCATTTGAGCGACAGTCTTGCATTCATGTGCACAAAGACCATAGTTAATCTTCATATGCCAAGGTCTGAGGTTGAGGAATACTTTCTGATCTTGAGCAATTACTTTAGATTAATCTGAGAAATTGTGAGATTGTTTCATCTCCAAATGACTAATTCAATCAATGTCATAGTTCACAGGATAATATGTAAATGTTGTTGTGTAGGTAGGTCTTAAGGAAGTATGTATTCATGGGTTCATACATGTTAGAATCCTGGAGGAAATTCTAGGAGCGTGGGAGTCAATTTGAGCAATTTAAAGAGTCATTTTTCCAAGAATTCCTCACACACCACTTGTTCAAATATTGACCCTCCAAATATACTTTTTCCAATCTACCAACACTACCTCTACTGATTTGTTTCTGTGGTCCTGATGTTTATCATTTGTAGGTCCTTCGTGAGAACCACAATCTCCACGTTGATCTTGTATAGAATATTTTTGGAAAGTATCAGTTCTCGCTTTGGCGATATCTAATTATAAATGGAGTTTGTGTGAGTGTGTGTGTGTCCCTTTCTTGAGCCTTGTGTTTTAAGTAGAAGCATATCTTGTCTGTGTCATTTTTCAGCCCCTTTTGCTAGATGGTTAAATTTGCTTGTTGGCATATTGTTATCATAATGAAATCTCAGCATTGGAGTTGTGAGATCTTTAAAGAGGATTTGACACAGGCTGTCAAGTGACATATGACACATGTTTTAATTTGCCTGGGCATTGTTGAAATTAGGACACGTGCACCCATGTTAAGCTGCCTATCTCCTAAATAGAGACATTGGGCTGGTTCATCATGTGTGCCGCTAAATGCATGTGATGTTTTCTTACTGTATAGAATTTCTCTATGATTTAATAAATGGTTACTAAAGGATAACACTAAAGTTGAGCCCCTTCTCATATTTGTAGCACTACCACCTGATGGTCTATAAACAGAGGCTCATTTTAAGATCCGTAAGGCCTTCTGTTATGCCCCCCTGCATCTCTATGATATCAACTCTTCCTCTTTTGAACATGCCATTATTCAACTGCCCCAGTGATCCTCTCACTTTTCTTGCTCTCTATCGACCCCCCACTCATCACACCTTCTTTGTCCTTTTTTTAATTAGAATGTTTATCATTTACACTGCTACCACCACTTGTAATCAGTTGGAAATGTCACCTGACCAAGTGGTGGTAACGGTAATTTGTTCAGGGACATCATTTGGGGGTCACCAGAGGTCGCAAGTGCGACCTCTGAGGTCTCAGTTGCGACCTCTAAAAAAAAAAAGTTTCTATTTTTTTTTGCAATGCAAGCTCCTGGGCTGTGGCCAGCACCATGTGGCGCTTTAATTCTGGAGGAGCTAGCTTTCTTGTTCAGGCCCCTTAAAAAAATAAGAAAAATAAGAACATGAGGGCCACAAGTCTACCACTTTCAGCACTGAACCTAAATAAGAAAGAGTAGGAATGCCAAAAAATGTGTCTTTCTGGAATTCTATACAATAATTGCTAGACTCATTAAAGGTTTATTTCAGGCACACTTCAGGGGGTGAGTCACTGATTTAGTCTGTTCTCAAACGCCTCAACTCAGCCTTTCATCCTTCTGAGGTCGATAAATGGGTACCAAGTATATTTCTTCTATGTAAAGCGCTTAAACTTAAGTTCTCTATAATAACACATCATTATCATTTGGTCATGGACGTCTGCTTGCAATCACAGTAATTTGGAAATATGGGCCTATACACACTGATCTTAACGATACATATGGCGATCCATTCAGGTATGAAATGTACATCAAATTATAGTGATATCGTAACCATATTTTTCGTGGTGTACAATGCTATGTGATGCCACTTCCTGTTTTGTCAACAGGTGAAAGGTCGTGTTCCATCGCTTCCTGCGATATCTCTTTGGGGTGGGGTGAAATGACATCACTTCCTGTGATGTCATCAGGGGGTCGAGGGTCACGTGATGTCACTTCCGGTACCCCTGGCATGTTGGTGAAATGACGTCCCTGAATTTGTTTTCTGTGGATTTACCATCGAATTACAGCCAGACTTATAATGAGGTTCAATGAGTCTCATTAAGAATTAGGTGGAAAATCAGAGGCAAATACTTCAAAAAATAGCCTGATTACAAGTGGTGGTGGCGGTGTAATTTTCCATTTATTTTGGGTCCATTGGACCCAATGAGGCTTTTTTGTGGAATTACCGCAACTGAATTACTGCTACGGTAATTCCGTACATTCTGCTGATTATTCGGCACTGAGTGGGAAGATTTACCTCCAAGTTTTTGCTGGAGGTAAATCATCCACTCAAAACACAAACTCACAATTTGGCATAGTGGTAAGATTGCCGGTTACACAGTTATTGACAATTTTACAACTTACCGCCTAACTCATAATGAGGCCCAGTGTCTTAACCTCTTTAGTGAATGGCTCCAGTTATATGCTGTTAAATTCCTACAGACCACCACCAAATGGTATACAGATTCTGCACCACCCGTTTCTCCAAAATATATGCATTCATTTGAGTCTGCAAGATCTGTTTGTGAAATATCAATACCTGCCTGGTCGGGAGAATATTCAAGCATAATCTCATAAACAGATCTCGATAGTGAGCAGATGGAATCTTGTACAGGTACACTGGCAGTTGGGTAATTGCTCTCCTTTCAGGATCAAGAGTTTTAACAATAGTTTAAATTTACTTCTTAATTTCTGTCTATTCAGTCCTGACACGCAATTTGTTCTTGACCATCCCCGGATTCACTATTAGCATATCGATTGAGGTTTCAACAGATTCTAAACAACCACTACATCCCCGTTTCCAGTTTTCCAGCAGCTGATCTGGTTTAAAAATATTTACATTCCTTACAATCTGAAAAGGAGGAAGATCCTATGTCACAACACATTTCCTGAGCGGGGAGATAGATTTCCATAAGACAATAGACTCCATAGACTGCAGCCCCAGTTCATATCTGATAGAGGCCATGGGTAGGCCCTTAGGTAGCCTTAAAACCTTCCTCCAGAAATATCCCTTCAGGATCCCCCATGTTTACCAAGCAAGATTTAACATTGCTTCTGCTCCATAGGTTAAAATCGGAAACAACCTTTTGTTTGTAAATAGTCAAAATTGGGGAATTGGTATATTTACCATAATGTTTGTGCAGTGCTACTTCTTGAGCCGCCAACCTCTTGACTTTCGATCTGAGTATCGTATACCATGCCTTTTCATTTATACTTGGATTCTATCACCACCCCCAATTATGTGATCGATTGTACTTGTGATAATTTCTCTCTTCCTACCACCCAATCATATCCACCTTTAATCTTCCTTTGTACAGCTGACAAAATTAGGATTTTAGATTTTTTGGCATTCACTCTCAGATCATTTCCAGTTATATAGGTCAAACATTGATTTAGCCTGCGCTGCAACCCTATTGGGGTTTGGCCAATAATGACCAAGTCTTCGGCATATAGGATCCAGGGGATATAACAGTCATGTATTTTCAGGAGAAGGCCTTTATTAAATGCTGGGAGTCCCCCAGGTCAGACATCTATAGATTGAACAATGCTGGGGCTAGAAGGCAGCCTTGCTTCAAACCTCTATATGTGTACATTTTTTGGGGGGAGAAAGCCCTGTGCATTGTCAGTCTAACCTTTATAGAGGTTCCATAGTACAGTGCTTTAATTGCCTCTAACAGATCTCCGGGTCAGTCCCAGCTTCAAAGTGTTCCCCATAATCTCTCCCTGCTGACACTGTCGAACGCTTGCTCCAGATCTATAGATGCCAATTAGTAATTTGACTTGTTCTTAATAGCGTTCAGTTTCAACAGGCTCAGGAGGTTTAGGGTAGTGCCCATGCCCTTTACAAATCCCGTTTGTCTGGGGTCCAAACGGCCAACTCTAATTGCCTAGGCGTTCAAATAGCGAAACAAGATAGACACAAACATTTTTCCCAGAATTTTCAGGAGGGCGATAGGACGATAATTCTTCGGATATTCCCTATTGGCCTTCTTGAAAACTGGGATAATTAAAGCCATTTTCCATGAACTGGGAATTTCTCTGGCTGCCATAATCTGATCAAATACTATGCCAATAAGCTCAGCCCAAGGCCTGAGGCTTCTTTTAACATGGAATTGGTCAGCCCATCCGGAACAGGACACCCAGAGGAATTCCATTTCCTGATTTAGCCCTACCATCGTTATTTAACAGTTGCCATAAGCCCCTAGTGTTGTTTATTACAGCCAGTTTTTAACATGTGCTCCGCATCATGCTGCAATCTTATGGCTCTAGAACCATTTTCAATACTGTTGTTTTTGTTTTTTCACTAAGTGCCCATAATCACCACTTTCCATTCATTTTGATTTCCTTAAGTCTGACCGGAGTGATTTCTATGCCTCCACCACATCTTTATTATATATGTGGATCGGCTTAAGGCAGGTCTCCCATGGTTCTATCTTTTTTTACAAAACCTGCCAATACATAAGCATATTCAATCCCAGCATTATAGTCACAGATGTGTTTATTACATTTAGCTGTGATCTTTGGTACCTCAGAGGGTTTTTATCCACAATCTATTCTTACCCTGAGTGATCTGTTTTGCTGGGAGGCTGTTCTATAATTTATTGTGTCCCGATTACCCTTAAACCTTATTTCTAATAAGTTGTGATCGCTAGTTAGCATTGGGATCACTTGGAATATATCAACTGATTGGAGGATATTTGCAGAGACAAAACAGTAGTCCAGACACGATTTCTGTTTACCCCTAGACCAAGTCCATCTTCCAGGGATGTCTTCATTGGTTTGGTCATTTAGCATGTGTAAACCTTGATCAGATGTTTCTTGGAGCCATAATGCAGCTCTGCTATCTATTGGGTTCTCCCTTAACAATTTCTCATGATCATCTAGGTATTTCACGTTTAGGTCCCCACAGATAATAATTTGTGGATCTTCCAGAGAGGTGTATGTTTTGTCTATCAATCCCATTACAGAATCAATTAACACATATTGCCTACACATGGCCACATTGCAGTATAAATTCAATATCACAAATAGTGTTTTTGCGTCGCAATCTTTCTTCTTTCTGTCTAAGATCAACATTTGGGTAAAAGGTTAGGATTAGATACCTTTTTCACTGAAAGCCACTTTCCAAATATCAATAGTCCAGGAATGGTCTTACAGCTGGTCCTTTGTGTGCTTGATTCAAATAGCATACAAATCTGTCACAAATTGGCTTAAATTTTAGCCACATTTCTTGGAGGCATATAATGTCATATGTCCCAAACTAAGTTCTTCAATATTAAAAAGTTGAACAAAGCCTTGAGGCTGCAGAGAGCTATCGAGTGACAGATGGCAGCAAGATGGTTGCAATTCTGTTCAGAGATGGGTGGGATGAAAGATGCAAAAAAGAACAAGATTTGAACATCATCAGCAAAGGGGTGATAGTAAAACCAAAGGACAAAATAAGTCTTCCTTGGGCAGATGTGTAGAGTGTGAAGAACAGAGGTACAAGAACTGAACCTTGTGGACGGAAACAGATATAGGGGTGGGGTCCGGTGATTATAAAGGCTAAATCCAGGGCACTGGAGTGTGAGAAGGACAGAGCAGTGGTTGACAGAATCAAACGTGTCAGAAAGGTCTAAATGTATAGAAGAATTTGGGGGGTATCGAGCATCAGCGAGATAGTTATAGTCATGCATGAGTGCACTTTAATTGGAACATTTACATTGGAAGCCAGATTGAAGTGGAGCTCCAAGACCATCACACACAAGGACTTAGTGATCTGGTTAAAGACCAACTGCTCAAGGACCTTTGAACAATATGGAAGAATACATGGAAGTGGTCATGGGGGAGGGGCGGGGGGAGAGAGAGCGAAAGAGAGCGAGAGATAGAGAGAGCGAGACAGAGAGAGAGAAAGAGTGGGGTACAGGAAAACAGCTTTGATAGATAAGGGCAGGACATTGAGACTTAAGGAACCGATTTACAAAATGTTTTCAAAGGGATTTTCCCATTGAAAAATGCTTTGGAAATCAGGCCCAAGTCTTTGACAGTATTAGGGGCAAACATGTCAATAGAAACATAAAATGGGTCCCACTGGGAAGGATTGGTGCTAATCTGGTAGGAGAGATAGGTCTGACAAAGTTAAGAGTAGGCAATGTACAAGGGAGAGGGGGTGGACAGAAGGAGGGTGGAGTAGAGCATGAGAAGGGCTATGAGAGTGCCACACATGTTAAAGATTGTAGAGGAAAAATAGTGAGAAAATGTATTAGCAAAATGGGAGGAGGCAATGGATATTTGCATGAGAGGTATAAGCAAATCTTGGAGGGTAGTCCAGGCCCGGGGTTGATGACATAAAGGGATTGCGTGTATGCTAAGAGTAGGGTGGGGATATGTGATTTTCACCAGTGTAGTAGGTTATGACACGTTTGTTTTGATGGTCTGGAACTCAGAGCTGATTTACAGCTGTGGACCAGAATGAGAATGGGTGAATCTGCTTGTATGATACCATTGGCAGAAGGGAGGTATAAGTGCATATAGAAAATCAGAGGGAAAAAACCTGCTCAATGCAAGAGGCATGACAAGGAGTGAAATATGGGAGACACAGTAGAAAGGTCCTCACCTCATCATAGTAAGGGGAAAGAGAGTCCTGCCTGCATTTCCTTTTGGTGATTGTGAAGGGAAGGGAAGGAGTAGAGATGGGATGTTAAAGTTATGCATGGAATGGTCAGAGAGAGAGATGGGTACATTAAGAGATAAAAGGAGGAGAGCAAAGTAGAGAGAAACACAAGATTAAGATAATTTGCACAAGAGTGATTTACCTGGTCATGGAGGTATTACAAGGAGTGGTCAGATAGGATGATGTTAAGTATAAGGTGGGTGAATTCAGAGTGCTTGGGAAGAAGTCCCCCATCGGGACAATTGGGATATCAGTAGGAAGTGACACAAGACACAAGTAGAATGCACATTATGTCTAAGTGACCTGTTAGAAGAAATTACTATTTATGAAGAAGAGAAGATCCTTGAGGAATCAGTAACTGTGGACCCCGCAAGTACTGGATTTACCAAGGAAAGACCTTGAGTTAATGACATAAGTCCTCTGCTCATACTCTCAAGTAAGGAGGGGTGCCTATGTGGAAAGAGAGAGTACCACCAGAGCTTTTTGACATTGGAAGATAAAAGACTGGCTTTGATTCGGAAATCTGATTTAACAACCCAGGACAAACCAAAGCCAGCTGCTCCAAAGCAAACAGTGCCAACTAACATCTTGAGCAAATACTGTCCAAGACAACTTCCAGAGAAAACAATTATACTGGAGAGATGTTTTTATCTATGGATGATGAATTGATTCTCATCTGGAGAAACGTTCTGTAGCTGTTGCACCACATCCCTAAACTAAGATACATTTATTCAGATGACATCTGTCTGGTGCAATTTGTCAATGAAACATTGTCAGATTGGGTAATTCTCTATTTGAACTCTGCTCTGGTGAAGTCTAACCTTATGGAAGCAGGTTTTGTGAAAAGAGAAAAATAATATGAGGCCGGGAAACCGAAAGGAAACACACCAAACACTGGTTACAAAGGAACTGTCACAAATGTCGGTGATGTCCTCTTCGTCGGATGAAAAGGCAGACTCTCCCTCTTCCCCCAAGTCCTCACCTTCCACTTTCCTCTTGGGTTTCCCTTCCTTGCTTCTTGGAGTCTTCTCTTTTTTTTTGTGTAGTTAAGGACGCCCTCAATAGGATGCCACTGTGCCTCTAATATAGGGGCACGGGGGTTATCCACCTGGAGTGCCACTCAGGGGAAAAAAGCCAAGAGGCACAAAAAAACCCTAGAAGGTGTCCTTCTTGTAAAATGAGCGAAGATGGCAGAGTGCGCTGGAGGATGATAGGTAATGGGAGAGCAATCCGGTGGGCAGGCACGGGTCTGGTAGACAGCAGGTCAATAAAGTACCAGGGATAGGCACAGGCAGTCCGGTAAGCAGGCAAGGATCTGGAAGGCAGCAGTTCAATCAGGTACAAGGGACAGACACAGGCAGTCCGGTAAGCAGGCAAGGGTCTGGAAGGCAGTAGTTCAATCAGGTACAAGGGACAGACACAGGCAGTCCGGTAAGCAGGCAAGGGTCTGGAAGGCAATAGGCTAAGAAGCACGGCGCCAGGGCAAGAAGCAAAGGAGGAAAAAACAGAAAAGCACGGGGACAAAAGGCGAAAACAGACGGCGGAGTAAACACCAGTAGCGGGAGCGGCAGCAACACAGGAGGGAACCCAGAAACGTTGCAACGGAAGCGGAGTAATTTATACTTCCGGCCAGATTGTTATCTAGGTATTCCTGGAGGAAGTGTTTCTCCCTGAGAGATAAAGGGAACATCCTACAAAATGGTACTAGTGCACCTGGAACGAGATCCAGGCAGCAGTCTTCTGGTCGGTGAGGAGGAAAGTAGCTGGGTGTTTTTTCTGTCACCACTTCGGCGTATTCCTGAAGATGATGAGGAAGACAATGGATGAGTCTGGAATTGAAAACACTGGTGGTCTGAACTGTCTCGAAACTTGGTTCTGGCAAACATTCTGCCTTACAAAAGGCGGACTGAAAACTGAGCACGTTCTTTGCCCAGTCAATGTGAGGGTTGTGTTTTCTGAGCCAGCCTATCCCGAGTATGATAGGGAAGTGGGCTGCTCGAATTATATCAAATAAAATTCTTTCTTAATGCTGCTGAATGCTTAGTTGCAGTTCTCCGGTGGTGTGGGTAATCATACCGGAACTCAAAGGCTCTCCATCTACTCCTTCGACCTTCTGATCCTCCTGTTTAGCCAGACGACGAATACCCTTCTGTTCTGCCCACAAGGTATCGATGAAGTTGCCGGCTGCGCCGCAGTTGAGTAAGGCATGGGTTAAGATATGAATCTTGCCCAAAGTAAGAGTAACTGTGAGAACCATCAACCTGGAGTCCTCCGGTATACCTGAAGACGACACCAATAGAGTTGCGTAGGGACTTGGAACGGCCCCTCGGGAGTGCGTCCTGACACTCACCGAGGGCGCTCGTTTCCCGAACGCCTCGGAGGGACATCGGGACAGTCCCGAAGCAGGTGATTAGGGGCTCCGCAGTACATGCACATATTGCCATCCCGTATTCTCTTACGTTCCTCTGGGGTGAGCGGCGCATGAGCAGTTCCGATTTGCATCGGTTCCTCTTTGCCTTGATGAGAAGGTGGTTGAGAGGAAGGTGACTGAGACTCTAGGGGAGGGAGACTAGAATTTGGTCTTTTTTCGTTCTGACCGCCGTTCCGAGAGCCGAAAATCAATCCGAAGAGTGCCCGTTATGAGATCCGAAAAGGATGTTGGACGGGCAATACGTGCCAACTCATCCTTAAGATCCTCTCTCAATCCTTGACGGAAAATGGCATATTGAGCCTGTTCCTGCCAGCCCGCTTCTGCAGCTATCTGTTTGAAGGTAGTGATGTAGGTGAGTAAGTCTGAGCTTCCTTGGCGGATGTCCAAGAGGTCCTCAGATGCCAGAAAGGTACTTTCTGTGCGTAGACATGTCTGCTGTAACAGAGTCTTGAAAATAATATTTCCTGAAATGTAGAAGAAGCTCCCTGTATCATCTACTTCGGATTCACCATGTCCACTGGTCACTGTCTTTGAAGAGTAGAGTCCATGTTTTGGTGCATACAAGACTGTGAAACACCCCAGACACCCCAGACACCTGCCTACGTGTCTGCCTGTTCACTTCTTGCTCCCACCCTGCGTCGTGTCTGAATGCATGTGGGCACAGGGGGAATGGGCAAAAACATCTCAGAAAGATAGAAAGGGGCATCTGCATCAGCGCTGTTACTGATCTCAGCAAAAACATCCAGATGTGAAGGGATTTTCATGCTCCACCAGCGAGTCGCCCTGCAGACATTTATCTGTCTGTCAGATAGGCCGAGGCAGCAAATTTTTAAAGATAACATGCCATGCTGTGAGGAAAGGCTGTTGAAGTCCTCTCATGCCTTCAGACTACTCACAGCCAAAAAATAAAATAGGAAAGAGCCCTTGAATTTATTTTGCACGTCTAATATGCCACTGAAAGCTTTCATGCGGGAGGCACCTCAGTTCATGAAGATTTATTTTCTTAAAAGAGCTAGATACCTTGTGCACTGGTTCTGCGCTACTCAGGCTCTCCCAATGATATAAGGTGCTACAGGCTTCCACATAGAAAACAAGCAAAATGGGTGACCACGGAATGCCCTTCCAAAGCCTGAGAGCAGAAGGCCAGTCCTTCCATGAGAATACCTACTGAAGTGCCCCCTTAGCAGAAGGCCAGTCCTTCCATGGGAACACCTACTGAAGTGCCCCATTAGCAGAAGGCCAGTCCTTCCATGGGAACACCTACTGAAGTGCCCCATTAGCAGAAGGCCAGTCCTTCCATGAGAACACCTACTGAAGTGCCCCATTAGCAGAAGGCCAGTCCTTCCATGAGAACACCTACTGAAGTGCCCCATTAGCAGAAGGCCAGTCCTTCCATGAGAATACCTACTGAAGTGCCCCCTTAGCAGAAGGCCAGTCCTTCCATGGGAACACCTACTGAAGTGCCCCATTAGCAGAAGGCCAGTCCTTCCATGGGAACACCTACTGAAGTGCCCCATTAGCAGAAGGCCAGTCCTTCCATGAGAACACCTACTGAAGTGCCCCATTAGCAGAAGGCCAGTCCTTCCATGAGAATACCTACTGAAGTTCCCCATTACGGAAATATACCAAGCTTCTAAATCACGGTGTTTTTAAACGTTTTTTTATATCCATATTCAGCACCAGATGGGCGCATTTCCCTCTTTCTTTTGCTCTCTTCTATGACGTATCTAAAGACTTTGACGTCATAAGATGCAAAACACTGTTTTGCACTGTAAACACACAGCTCAATCAAATGTATTTTAATTTAAAATAAGCAACATTCATTGTTCTTTACATTTATTTAGATACGTATTGGTGGACTGTGTGTGCTTTTTTTTGCAATTTCAGTAAAGATGAAATAGAAAAATGAAATATATTCTTTTTTTATGGTGCATTGGTTCCAATATAAGAACCTTTAGCACTACAAAAGAAGTGCATATACATATAATACAAGTACAGATCAAAATATAAAAGAGAGATATTAACTACATTTCACAGTCATCTCAAATAACAATATTGTCATGTATAACATCCTAAGATAAAATTGCAAACGATCTAAACAAAATGTTAAATTCATAAAATTGGATAAACTCTTATCATAAAATGTTTGCATGAATAGACATCAGGATAGAACAATCAGTTTAGAAGAAGCTCTCCAGACATGGTAGGCTGAGGCTGAAATCACAATTGATTCTGCTCCTGGGATGCACTGCTCCGGAACTGATCGATTATAATAAAATCAATATCAGTCAGGTAACTGAAGTAGCTCCTCACATAGTGAAACTGTAATTTATTCCCATTTCTTTATCAAACATGGACATGAAGTGTGGCGCCTCACTTGGTGTAGCGTGATAATCCGAGCAGACGAAGCCAGTCCATGGAGTGATCGATTGGATTACTTATATCAGAGTTCATGACACACAAATGCATGCACAGATCTATTACAGATAACCTCAAAGTTGACAAAATTACTATTCCAAGTGAGACACCGCAATCAATTATCTGTACTTAGCTTGGATCGAGCCCATGAAAAAACCATGTGAATCAAAGTATTTAGAAATCCTTGTCAATGAGTTGCTCGATCATACTAGACCATAATCCGAAGCAAACTAAAGAACTCAGAGAGAAGTAGAAATGGCAATGAAGGAGCATTAATAACCAAATAAATAAATACACTCTACGCTAACTCTGAAATCGCTCCACTGGCCCCTGGCCAAGCAAAGAGTAGCCAGTAGAACTCTTTGCTTTACATACCGGACATACAAGAAGCAAAGCCCCAAATAACTACAATGCGTCTTCCGTTAGCACACCCCAATTAGAAATAGCTAATGAAAGTGCATGGCACTGCTCAAACTACCGCTAACAGCCAACACGGAAAGGCTGGTACAGTCAATCATCCTAAATTTTAAGAAGAAATTGAAAACAGAGGCCCTCCAGGTTGGCAATTTTCTTCCATGGCTATAAAAGCCAAAGGATGAATGGCTATCCGCAAACAAGTTTAGGACAAACTGTTTGGGGGACATGGTTTGTATGAACTACTGAGTACACATCTAATAGTTGTCCCCAAATTCAAAACTCTTCTTCACCACATCTCTCCTCCTGCCGTGGAAGGGGCTCCGTTTGGCCAGCGTCATTACGACTTTGGCGGTAGCCATGCCGCCAAAAATCTGCCAAAATCGGGTCCTGGTTCCCAGAATGGGGAATTACCGGGCCATTCCGAGATCGGAGGGCCCAGTAATTCCTCCCTTCAGGAACCCGTGCCTGGACTTCCCCATTTCAGCCCCCATAGGGCTGAATGGGAATGGGAGAGGGAGCAAACAACGGGCAGATTACGAGCGGCCCGTTGTTTTGCTCCCTCTTCCCCTCGCGGGACCCGCTCTGCACGTCTGGTAAAACCAGACGTGCAGAGCGGGTCCCTCGAGGGGACCTCGTAATCAGGCGGTACGGGGTTGATGGCGTCGGCACCTTTACCGGCGCCGTTAAACCCTTACTGCCTGACTTATAATGAGGCCCTTAGTCACACAGACAGTACTACTCTCCAAAAACATAACAATTGTTAAAGGAAAAGTTACAGTGCTAGTCATCTATGCTGAAGCAACAGTTATTTTCCGACAGTCTAAAGTCTATGATGTAATGTTCTGACCATGTCTATGCAATTTCCATGCAAACCACAACATTTGGAGGCCAAAAGAATGACAGTTTAGCACTATACAGATGTCACATGACAAAACACCATAAAGGAGCTCCTCTGTGTTGTACAAAATGACTGACTGCTTATACTCTTTTGCATTGCCCTAATGCTGATTAACAAGGTAAACTAAGCAAGGTTGTACCCAGCTCAAAAAGGACTCTTAATTCCGCAAATCAAACCATAACCTACGTCAGGAATACCCAACCACTTGTTGTAAACAAATGTCCGAGCCGAAAAATGGGCCCACTAGCACTTATATTCCAGCATTAGAAATTGTCTGTCTGTATTGGATCTTCAAGGGAACTCTCTCCTAAATTTGGGGAGGAAGGAACGCTCAGGGAGCAATGCGTTTGTCTTCGAAGTAAGATAACGCAGGGTAACACAGGTTCAAATCCCGATCCCGCGCTTAGAAACCACTCACTGGTATTAAGCACGTTATAAAAGGACAATGATAAATTAGGCAAATATTTGCAAGGCAAGCTCCTGCAAATGACATTGATGTGCTGCTGCCTGCTATCAGTACTCAAACCCCTCACCAGACCAGGAAGACTCAAACCTCTGCTGCATGTAGCCATGTGAGTCAGACACACCACAAATAAGACGGCCTAATCTGTTACTGGACTGTCCGGTTCACTGAGTACCAGTCATTATGTTTAGGGTATACTTGTAAGTCTGATAGAATAGAACTGGAAGTAACTGCACACTGAGAAGTATCATCCAATAAGCAATTGCAGACTCAACAAGACAAAGGGACATCCCATAGACGCTGATGCTGGACCTTCAGGTTCACGGAGCACCAGTCATCAAAGCTACAATGTACTTGTAAGTCTGATAGACAATAACTGACTGTAACCGTGCAATGAAGATATCATCCAATAAAGAATTGCAGACCCAACGAGTTTGAGGGTCGACCTTAGACCTGCAATTGCTTAGCCCAGTAAAGATTTTGAATCAGACCACTCAAAACAGATGACACTGGCAAGCAGGGAATGACACGCTCAAGTCTGGTAATCGGGACAAACTCCACCCTAGACTGAGAATGTTCTCTCAAAGAACTAAGGCTCAGAACTCCTAAAATAGATATGGTTACCTTGGCAGCCACTGGAAGGTAATCAGGAACAGGGGTCTCCCTCCATTCCGTACATACACTCACACAATATGCTCACTCTCTCCTCTACACCAACAAACATTAGAATGCAGCAATACCCCTCGATCAATTGTCCTAGCTGCACACATAATCTCATTCACAAGCTCCACCAGAATCCAAATACATTCAGGTCATTCAGCCTTGCTGCACACATTCTACTGATCTCACACAACCACTGCACCACACCTAGCATTAGAATGCAGCTACATACCACTCAAACCACAATGTCTGCAGACATACTGAGTGCACCCAAGCACTACTTACCACCCTACTCTCTCCGCTGACCTGGACTACGGTTCCCAAGGGTGTTCAACCCACAGCCCTTTGAGATCATACCAATGGTATAAAAGGCGCCATACAAATGCCAAATAACATAACATAACGTTGGTATGAGGTTAGAAATGTCACTGCACAGATGTGCATTTACCTAAGTACTCATGTGTGACCCGATAAATAAAGGCATTTGATTATGTGCATCTGAATGCGCATCATAAGATACTCATCAAAAGAAAAGTGCCAGTAAAGTATTCTGTAGTGGGATCAAGGTTGACTTGAGCCATGCCGCAAGCTGAGCCTCAAGTGCTATGCTGTCGTTGCTTCCCTGTGTCATGTCAGAAGCAGTGCTGGGTTTGAAACCCGAGCTGAGGCGGTGCAGCATGGGGAGGCAGTGGACAGTTTGTGGCGGACGTTGGTAGCCAGTCGCGGCTCCCAGATGGCAACTGAGGATTAAAGGTGTGACCTGCTATCCTGTGTTTGGCTCATCATTCATCTTGGCATCTTCCCTGTGCGGCTTCCAAAAGTAACATATGCCTATGGTGGTGATTGCTTCAATGGCAGCACAATCATGTGGCTAAGTCATTACAAATTCAGGAGAAGGAGAATTAGCATCCAGGGAGTGGTGCACGGGCAATCAGGTTCCATGGATCGTGGGCTGAAATCTCTGATCTCAGCCCGCGTTCCACGGAACCCACAGGCGTGCCCCCCCACCCTTCGGTTTCATTTTTTAAATCTATTGCCCAACCCCCATCCCCTACCCTGCTTACCTGATTGTTGCAGTGGCAGCAGCTTCCCTGCTGCTCACTTTTCCAGGCTGCCATGATAATGGAAAAGGGGCTCCGTATGGAGGCCCACCTTTCACATCCAGGCCGGCCATTTTAGCAAAGGATTTTCAGTCACTGAACGGGACGCGTGCAGCGTCCCGTTCAATGAAGGAAAATGCTTTTATTTGTAACAATAGTGTTAGCCCCCTGCTTCAAGGGCTGGAACAGGGGGTAATGTCTCAGTGCCCTCGTCTCGGGCTGCTGGGCCATTCACCCCCCAACCCCTCCCGTTCCAGCCCTTGGAACAGGGTGCTAACGCAATGTAATGCTTACACATCATGCACAGACGCAATTTGTAAAGGTTGGGACTCCTCAGTCTTCCATTCCATCATGGAGTGATGTGTATGCTGTGTATAAGCAATACTCTTAACTCACATTGAACAATCACATCTCAGGGCAAGCTTCAAGTTAAGTTTCAAGTCAGGTTGGAGAGCTGACAGGTTAAGCGCTCGCCTATGACACGGGGCACACCTGCCTTTCACACGTTTGAATCTCAGTCAATTGTCTATGGGCCTCATTCCGATTAGGGCGCAAAGGGATACCGGGCACCGTTAAGGACATCGGTGCCAGTAATCCCTTTGCGCCCTACTATGAGTTCCCTTAGCGGGTCCCGTCCTTAACGCCTGGTAAAACCTCATTCCGAGTATGGAGGTAGTCATGGCAAATAGCGAAATGACTACCTCCATACTCAGAATGAGGCCCTATGTTTTTCTATCTGAGGCCGATATGTTGAGTACCATTAAGTCGGTGAACAATTACAGCTCTTACTACAGTGTATATGAGCCTAAAGAATCTGTTCGCAAGCACTATGTATAACTAATTAATTGAATTATTAAACATACAGGGCCTCATTACGAGTTTGGAGGCCGCCATGGAGCTATTAGCTCCATGGCGGCCTCCAAACCAGGCTCCATTACCGGGTTCATGCAATGAGGAATAACCGGGTCATTCCGACATAGGAGGACCCGGTAATTCCTCCTTGCAGGAACCATTCCCCATTCCCATTTGAGCCCCCATAGGGCTCAATGGGAATGGGGATGGAGGTAACAATGGGTACATTACAAGTGTCCCATTGTTACCTCCCTCTTCCCCTCGCGGGACCCGCTCTGCACGTCTGGTAAAACCAGACGTGCAGAGCGGGTCCCTCGAGGGGACCTCGTAATCAGGCGGTACGGGGTTGATGGAGTCGGCACCTTTACCGGCGCCGTTAAACCCTTACTGCCTGACTTATAATGAGGCCCATAGTCACACAGACAGTACTACTCTCCAAAAACATAACAATTGTTAAAGGAAAAGTTACAGTGCTAGTCATCTATGCTGAAGCAACAGTTATTTTCCGACAGTCTAAAGTCTATGATGTAATGTTCTGACCATGTCTATGCAATTTCCATGCAAACCACAACATTTGGAGGCCAAAAGAATGACAGTTTAGCACTATACAGATGTCACATGACAAAACACCATAAAGGAGCTCCTCTGTGTTGTACAAAATGACTGACTGCTTACACTCTTTTGCATTGCCCTAATGCTGATTAACAAGGTAAACTAAGCAAGGTTGTACCCAGCTCAAAAAGGACTCTTAATTCCGCAAATCAAACCATAACCTACGTCAGGAATACCCAACCACTTGTTGTAAACAAATGTCCGAGCCGAAAAATGGGCCCACTAGCACTTACATTCCAGCATTAGAAATTGTCTGTCTGTATTGGATCTTCAAGGGAACTCTCTCCTAAATTTGGGGAGGAAGGAACGCTCAGGGAGCAATGCGTTTGTCTTCGAAGTAAGATAACGCAGGGTAACACAGGTTCAAATCCCGATCCCGCGCTTAGAAACCACTCACTGGTATTAAGCACGTTATAAAAGGACAATGATAAATTAGGCAAATATTTGCAAGGCAAGCTCCTGCAAATGACATTGATGTGCTGCTGCCTGCTATCAGTACTCAAACCCCTCACCAGACCAGGAAGACTCAAACCTCTGCTGCACGTAGCCATGTGAGTCAGACACACCACAAATAAGACGGCCTAATCTGTAACTGGACTGTCCGGTTCACTGAGTACCAGTCATTATGTTTAGGGTATACTTGTAAGTCTGATAGAATAGAACTGGAAGTAACTGCACACTGAGAAGTATCATCCAATAAGCAATTGCAGACTCAACAAGACAAAGGGACATCCCATAGACGCTGATGCTGGACCTTCAGGTTCACGGAGCACCAGTCATCAAAGCTACAATGTACTTGTAAGTCTGATAGACAATAACTGACTGTAACCGTGCAATGAAGATATCATCCAATAAAGAATTGCAGACCCAACGAGTTTGAGGGTCGACCTTAGACCTGCAATTGCTTAGCCCAGTAAAGATTTTGAATCAGACCACTCAAAACAGATGACACTGCCAAGCAGGGAATGACACGCTCAAGTCTGGTAATGGGGACAAACTCCACCCTAGACTGAGAATGTTTTCTCAAAGAACTAAGGCTCAGAACTCCTAAAATAGATATGGTTACCTTGGCAGCCACTGGAAGGTAATCAGAAACAGGGGTCTCCCTCCATTCCGTACATACACTCACACAATATGCTCACTCTCTCCTCTACACCAACAAACATTAGAATGCAGCAATACCCCTCGATCAATTGTCCTAGCTGCACACATAATCTCATTCACAAGCTCCACCAGAATCCAAATACATTCAGGTCATTCAGCCTTGCTGCACACATTCTACTGATCTCACACAACCACTGCACCACACCTAGCATTAGAATGCAGCTACATACCACTCAAACCACAATGGCTGCACACATACTGAGTGCACCCAAGCACTACTTACCACCCTACTCTCTCCACTGACCTGGACTACGGTTCCCAAGGGTGTTCAACCCACAGCCCTTTGAGATCATACCAATGGTATAAAAGGCGCCATACAAATGCCAAATAACATAACATAACGTTGGTATGAGGTTAGAAATGTCACTGCACAGATGTGCATTTACCTAAGTACTCATGTGTGACCCGATAAATAAAGGCATTTGATTATGTGCATCTGAATGCGCATCATAAGATACCCATCAAAAGAAAAGTGCCAGTAAAGTATTCTGTAGTGGGATCAAGGTTGACTTGAGCCATGCCGCAAGCTGAGCCTCAAGTGCTATGCTGTCGTTGCTTCCCTGTGTCATGTCAGAAGCAGTGCTGGGTTTGAAACCCGAGCTGAGGCGGTGCAGCATGGGGAGGCAGTGGACAGTTTGTGGCGGACGTTGGTAGCCAGTCGCGGCTCCCAGATGGCAACTGAGGATTAAAGGTGTGACCTGCTATCCTGTGTTTGGCTCATCATTCATCTTGGCATCTTCCCTGTGCGGCTTCCAAAAGTAACATATGCCTATGGTGGTGATTGCTTCAATGGCAGCACAATCATGTGGCTAAGTCATTACAAATTCAGGAGAAGGAGAATTAGCATCCAGGGAGTGGTGCACGGGCAATCAGGTTCCATGGATCGTGGGCTGAAATCTCTGATCTCAGCCCGCGTTCCACGGAACCCACAGGCTGCCTCCCCCACCCTTCGGTTTCATTTTTTAAATCTATTGCCCAACCCCCATCCCCTACCCCGCTTACCTGATTGTTGCAGTGGCAGCAGCTTCCCTGCTGCTCACTTTTCCAGGCTGCCATGATAATGGAAAAGGGGCTCCGTATGGAGGCCCACCTTTCACATCCAGGCCGGCCATTTTAGCAAAGGATTTTCAGTCACTGAACGGGACGCGTGCAGCGTCCCGTTCAATGAAGGAAAATGCTTTTATTTGTAACAATAGTGTTAGCCCCCTGTTTCAAGGGCTGGAACAGGGGGTAATGTCTCAGTGCCCTCGTCTCGGGCTGCTGGGCCATTCACCCCCCAACCCCTCCCGTTCCAGCCCTTGGAACAGGGTGCTAACGCAATGTAATGCTTACACATCATGCACAGACGCAATTTGTAAAGGTTGGGACTCCTCAGTCTTCCATTCCATCATGGAGTGATGTGTATGCTGTGTATAAGCAATACTCTTAACTCACATTGAACAATCACATCTCAGGGCAAGCTTCAAGTTAAGTTTCAAGTCAGGTTGGAGAGCTGACAGGTTAAGCGCTCGCCTATGACACGGGGCACACCTGCCTTTCACACGTTTGAATCTCAGTCAATTGTCTATGGGCCTCATTCCGATTAGGGCGCAAAGGGATACCGGGCACCGTTAAGGACATCGGTGCCAGTAATCCCTTTGCGCCCTACTATGAGTTCCCTTAGCGGGTCCCGTCCTTAACGCCTGGTAAAACCTCATTCCGAGTATGGAGGTAGTCATGGCAAATAGCGAAATGACTACCTCCATACTCAGAATGAGGCCCTATGTTTTTCTATCTGAGGCCGATATGTTGAGTACCATTAAGTCGGTGAACAATTACAGCTCTTACTACAGTGTATATGAGCCTAAAGAATCTGTTCGCAAGCACTATGTATAACTAATTAATTGAATTATTAAACATACAGGGCCTCATTACGAGTTTGGAGGCGGCCATGGAGCTATTAGCTCCATGGCGGCCTCCAAACCAGGCTCCATTACCGGGTTCATGCAATGAGGAATAACCGGGTCATTCCGACATAGGAGGACCCGGTAATTCCTCCTTGCAGGAACCATTCCCCATTCCCATTTGAGCCCCCATAGGGCTCAATGGGAATGGGGATGGAGGTTACAATGGGTACATTACAAGTGTCCCATTGTTACCTCCCTCTTCCCCTCGCGGGACCCGGAAAAGACGTCTGGTCGTGACGGAATGAAGGGGGCTGGTCCCGTAATGACACCCTTCATTCCGTCTGCGCCAGGGTCGTAATGAGGCCTACAGTGTTTCGAGTAGCAATGATCCAAAAAGTCGTTTAATATACCAGCCAACATTCCAATCTGTAGGTGCTTGTCCAGTCCTGTTTTCCTTCTTTGCATTCTGGGATTTGTAGTTCCACTTCTCCTATGATAAAACTCGGACTACAAGTCTCAGAATGCAAAGAAAAAACAGGACTGGATAAGCACATACAGATTGGAATGGGTAATGTTGGCAAATATGGTTTAATAATTCATCGGACACTATTGTCCAAGCAGCTGCATTTTGTTTTATAGCAGTCAGTCCATATTATCACCGTACAAGCCATGAATATCCATTTTTGATTGTAGCCCTCTTAACATTTTGCCAACCTTCAGCTTTATCCCTTTGGCCATGTGGGTAGCATTCTGTTTAGATTAAGAGGGTGGAATGTGAAGGCACTTCTTTGTGTTCTAAAGTGTTCCTTCATGTTTCCCACCACTGCTGCTGAAATTTCCCATTGCCACAGCCTGTTTGCAAACCATGATACGCTGAACAATGCATTTATCTGCCTAGCAGCAGCGAATGAAAATCAATGACGCCTGTTGAGCGTAACCGTTCGAGCACAGTACCAAGGGGACACAAGTGCCACAGCCGCTGTCAATAGACTGCATGCTTAAGTGGTCCTTTGTTGTACATACGCACACCGTTTAATGGCGATTGTAATTACAAGTGCGGTGTATTTGTTTGCATTGCACCTGCAGGGTGGCATTCATGTGCTGTGGGTACATGCAGGGGAATCATCCTGAAAATACCTCACTGCAATACATTGTCACTGACGTCTTCTTGTGGCAGGGTTTCTCATCATGCTAATAGTAAGCACCTCCAGCTGGTCAGTTTGAGATCTGAATGGGGAAAGGGTGCACGCGGGCTGAGGGCTAAGCATTGCTCAGATTACTTACCGGTAATCTTCATTACTCCCAGTCCTTCTCTTCCTCGTCCCGCTACTTATCAATGAGATAGCCCACCTCCATAAAGGAACCCTCTTCTATTTTCCATTTCCTCAGGCCCCACCCCCTTTTTGTATTTCAATAAATTGGTTTTGGTGGGGTTGCATTATCCATTTGCCTTTTGGTGTTTTTGTGGCACTGGGCCCATTCTCTCTGGAGTTGGCATGACTCATTGATAAGTGCTGGGATGAGGAAGTGTGGACGTGGAGGTATTGCTCAGATTACTTACCAGTAATTTTCATTACTCCCAGTCCTTCTCTTCCTCATCCTAGCACGAGTTTCCCGCCTCTCCCTTCCACGTGTTGAATGGGCCTTTTGGGCAGTCTTACGTACTGTTGGGTCTTGGGGAAGGCGGGCTATTATGCCCAGAGGCAAGAGGTGAAGGGGCGGAGCCTGAGGAAATTAAAAGTAGAAAGAGGGTTCCTGTATGGAGTTCGAACACCTCATTGATAAGTGCTCGGACGAGGAAGAGTGGATGTGGAGGTAATGCTGCCCTTGCAGAGCCACAGGAAGAGCAGGATTGCTTAAACAGCACTACTTTGTACACATGCAAATTGTAGCGCTAAACTGCATTTCTGGACTACGTCAGTGGTGGGTGCTAAGTTGCACAGGGAAATTGTGCGCATGGTGCTGGTAAACGGCTCTAGGTGACGTTCTAGCTGTCATGCGCATTTCTTTTCTATGTTAAATACAGATTTAACACAAATGTAAAAAAATCAAATGCACATGAAAAATGGAACGTATGAACAAGTGACATTTAGTACCACGTGCTCATTATCGCCCTGTGCAATTTACCAGCACTGAAGGAAAATAACACAGAAATCAAATTCCACCCAACATTGTTAATTGTCACCGCCCCCATTGCTGCAGCAGTGGACACCCAGGGCCTGATTTACAAAGCATTACAAAGCATCTCCCAATGGGGTTTTCCCATTCAAAAACGGTTCTGTACATCAGGCCCACACTGTCGTGCGCCACAGTCCCAAAATAGCACAAGCGTTTACTTGCACAAGAAAATCTTTGGGTCTGATTTACAAAGCGTTTTTTAACTGGGATTGAGCCATTGTAAAAGGCTTTTGGAATTCAGACCTTGCTTTGTCTTTGGGCCTCATTACACGGATGGCGGAGAACCATGGCGCTATTAGCGCCATGGTTCATGCCGGTAAAATACCGCCACCGCCTTGGCGGAAAGGGGAATTACCGCTCCATTCCAAGGTTGGCGGGGCAGTAATTCCCCCTTCCCCCATTGCCCTTCCCAATTCCCATTTTTGCCCCATAGGGCTTAATGGGAATGGGGAAGGCGCTAATTACGGTACCGCAAATTGCGGTACCGTAATTAGCTCCCTGGGTCCCTTTGCGGGTTGGTTTTTAACGCCTGCAAACAGCAGGCGTTAAATCCCCCAACCAGCAAAGGGATCTCGTAGTAAGGCGGTAAGGATTTACCGGTACCGGTATTTTATCGGTACCGGTAAATCCTTACCGCCATCCGTGTAATGAGGCCCTTTGTGTCCTAACTCACAGAATCGTTTTATAATGGAAAACACCCATTAGAAAACGCTCTGTGAATAAGGGCCTTTAAATGTCCCTTTGACGCTACTATTCTTATGCTGCACGGTTGTCGGTGAATTTAGGTTGTGGTGCACATGGTGCACAAATGTTCTCGAGGTGCTATCCAGACACGTAGGGCCCGATTCATGGAATTTGTAGCACGGCTCAAAGTGACTGCATTGCAGACACAAACCCGTATTCACGGAACTATGCAAAGTGTATTTTTGCAGTGCAAAGTCAGTGCAAAATCATTTTGAAATGCAAAAATGACTTTGTACTGTCTTTGCACTGACTTTTCAATGCAAAAATACGCTTTGCATAGTTCCATGAATCGGGTTTACGTCAGAGGTGCAAAGTCACTTTTCAGCAGTGCAAAGTCACTTTGAACTGTGCAAAAATGTCCATGAATCGGACCCATAGGGTCTGATTCACAAAGCGCCTTTCCAGGTGATTGTGCCGTTGTAAAACACGTTTTTAAATCAGGTCCTATAGAATCTTTCAAACATGTTTGAAACATGTCTCGTAATAAGTTGCACCACTGTCATAGAATCACAGCAACACACGCCTTCCGGGAATGACAGAAAACACCGCCGGAATTGCATGACACACACATTCTAACTGTTGTTTCGTCAGTTGCCCCCACCACTCTGCTCCTGTAACTTTGCATGTATTTCATATGTGCATAAAAAAGACACAGGATAACAGAGTGAGACAATGGGCCTCATTCCGACTTGGGCGGTAAGGGATACCGGGCACCGGTAAGGAGACAGGTGCCGGTAAACCCTTACGGCCCAATTCTGAGGTCCCTTAGGGGGAGCCGCAAAGAACGTGTGGTCTGACCACACGTCCTTTACGGGTCCCGCTAAGGGACCATGGCACTAATAACGGGCCTGCTGTTCGCGGGACCGTTATTAGCGCCTTCCCCTTTCCCATTGAGCCCTATGGGGGTTCAAACGGGAATGGGGAATGGTTGGTTGAATGGGGACTTACCGGGTCCGCACAGGGCGGAATGTCCCGGTAAGTCCCCATTCAACCAGACCCGACCCGGACCCCGGTATTGGAGGCAGCCATGGTGCTAATAGCACCATGGCTGCCTCCAATCTCGGAATGAGGCCCAATGTGCTGTACAAACGTGTCGGTAACTAGGTTATTTTCCAAGCCTTATGGTGAAGTTCACTTGAGAACCGCCTGTATGTGCGCAAATGGTGGGAATTCATATTTACCAACGCCGTGGACAAATACACTCACGATCATACGTTTCTATTGTAATGCCTGCATTACAATGTGCCCCTTAGTGCTGAGTATTTGCTGTGTTTGTATCTGAGGAGGCTGAGTGGTCAAAAGCATGATGAGTAAGATCATTCTGCTGTGTGTTGCGAGGCAGACATGGCAAGTGCGGGCCCATTGACTGTGTGAATGTGGGCATGGAGACTGGCATGCTGCATTGGCAGAGCTAACTGAACCATGGGGTGCAGGGATGGTAACCAGGGCCCGCCCATGCCGTGGCAAGACCTCACAGGAAGTGTTTCCTCTTTCTTCTTCCTTCTTATATCCTTTTTCAGCTATTGCTAAGCGGCAGCATCTCTCTGGTCTTCCAAGGGCATAAGGTGAGTTGGGAAGGTGGATGCAGGGGTGAATTACTGAAGTCGGGTTAGTCTAGTGGCTATGCGCCTGCTGACCGGATCATTTGGCAGAGGCTTGTGGTGTTCAATTGGTCTGTGCTTGGCTTTTGAAAATGGATGTTGACTGGGTTCAAGCTGGTCACGATATGTGCAGCAGCTGTGCTCCCAAATGCAGTCCTAGCCCTTTCTCGGAAGTATTTCGTTTGTGTGATCTGGATAGATTATTAAGTGTGCATTGCACAACTAAATGCTTCTAGGCTCTATGCTGGAGTGGTTCAGAGGAAAGGATACTTGAAATCAACCCTGGAGGAGAGACAGGGATGGGAACAGGACTGAAGAATGGGTCAACACCCAAACAACAAGAGGTGAGCCGGAGTAGGAAGAGGGCAGTTCAGGGAGTCTTTCCCAGGGACATCATTTCGATGGTCAACAGGGATTGTAACAGATATTCAGTGCACTTGACTTAGTACCCCTCTCCTATGGGTTACAACACCAATACATCAGTCAAAGAGAAGTTAGGGGAGTGGCTAGCCGCAGGGACGTCATTTCACCAAAATGCCTGGGGTAGCGGAAGTGACACCACATGGCCTTTGACCTCTGATGACATCACAGGCAGTGATGTCATTTGACCCCCTACCTCGAAGTGACATCACAAGAAACGATGGAACACGACCTTTCACCCCTTGACAAAACAGGAAGGGACATCACATATTGTTCCTAAGTACACTACGAGAAATATGGTTGCAATATCACTATAATGTTATATACATTTCATAGAGGAATGGATCACCGTATGTATCGTTATTATCAGTGTGTATAGGACTATATTACCAAATTACTGTGAATGCTAGCAGAGACCCAAGGCCAAATGATAATGATATGGTAATATATAGCACTTACGCTTAAGCGCTCATACATACAATATCACCCAACCTGTGTTGGTTCTCATTTATCGACCTCAGAAGGGTGAAAGGCTGAGTTGAGGTGTTTACGAACAGGCTACATCAGTGACTCACCCCCTGAAGTATGCCTGGAAATAAACCTTTATGAGTCTGGCAATTATTGGATAGAATTCCAGAAAGAAAAATTATGTGTTATTCCTATTCTTTCTTATTTAGCGTCACTGCTCAAAGTGATACACCTGTGGAACCCCGTATTTTTTTAGAGCCCTGAAAAAGAAAGTCTGCCACTCGATGACACTGGCCACAACCCAGGAGTTTACATTAAAAAAAAAAAAAGTTAAACTAAAAAAAAGTTAGCTAAAACTCTTTTTTTTCCTAGGGGTAGCAAGGGAGACCACAGGGGTAGCAAGGGAGAGCTCAGGGGTCGCAACTGCGACCCCTGGCGACCCTCAAATGACGTCCCTGGCTAGCCAGAGATTCGACTTTGTTGAATGTCTTTTTGTTGGATGGTTCCAGCCTGCTCCACCCAATAAGCATTATTGATGTGTTCATTGTATCTTCCTGTCATGATTATTTTTTAAAAAAAATGTATGCATCCAGAGACACTGGTGCTCACGCTTTACTGCATTTTCTGTTTGGACTCGATTAAAGAAAGCATGCAGATAGTGATACCGTAGAAGTGACCGAACCCAATGTTTTCGAGGAAGAAGTGAACAAATTCTTTTTTTTTTATACCAAAAAAAAACTGTTTCAATAAAATATATGTGAGGGTGGGGTAAGGGATTTAATAAAGGTAGGGGAATGAGGGAGAATTGCGGGGCTCTCCCCCAACAATAGAAAAAAATGTGGTCACCTCACTCTTTCGAAAACATGGATTTGGTGAAATCACCAACATCCTGCAGATTGCATTATCACAGTCTCCAGCTACTTTTCCTCCTCATCGGGTGGCTGCTTCGCCTTATTGGTTCAATTTGTGATAATGCCAGGACTGGACCTAGAAAGTTATTGTTTTTTTGTGTAGGGCCAGAGGACTCTGCGTTCTGGCACATACAGAGCATCACCATTTTGCATGAAGTACCTTTGTGGCCCTGGCCGTGTGTGGCCCTCTGAACCGTTTTACTACAAAAATGATAATCTGGTCAAGGCATATATGCAAACCACTCCAGCTAGGTCGCAATGGTTGTCATGCGATTGAGATGGTCACTAATTGCTCCACTCAAGCCTGTTTATCCCCCTCTCAAGCTCGTTTTTCCCCTTCTAGTTCCTCTACTCTACCTCCCCTAATTGTCACTTCTTGGTGTGCCCCCTATGTACAGCGCTCCATTGCGTCTCAGCTAGGTTTGTCCTTTATACATCCTGTATGTATTGATATTGATATTTTATTTATATCGCGCTCGTACACAAGTGTTTCAGAGCACGAATGTACATGTACATTCATAGATATGTGTCTACTGGTGCCCGTGATTCTCTGGTTTCTGTCTCTTTGACTACAGTGTAACTGGCACAACACAGCTGCACAGCATGGGGTGAGGCAAAATCTTGCCTTGGGAGAGAGAGGCAGCTCACTTAGCAGTCTTAAGAGTCTGCAGGCAGGTGATACGACCCTCTGCCCCCTCCTGACTTCCTTCTCAGTAGTGGCCTGTGAAGTTGTGTTTTACTGGTTCCAAGCACAAACGGAGATAGCAAGGATGGGTTAGTGTTGGCCACACTGCCCCCAGGCCTCAACTCCTGGCTCTTGTCTGCAAGTCTACGTCCTGCATGCAGTGGTTTGGGTCCCTCTCCATATTGGCATTAAAGCAATGAACCAGTGCAGAGAGGGCAGAAGAGAGTAGGTGGTGTTTCAGAAAGTAAAGGGGAGGTATAAGAATGGGTGGCTGAAAGATACAAGTGGTGTCAAAACGATAGCTTAATGAGTAGGGAGAGAGATTGCAGACCTTAAGTAGATGGCTGCATGCAGAGCGGGTCATTTTACCGCACAAATGTTTCTGTGCTACATGATTTTGAATCCGGATTGTTATTGAAAATAAATAACCGGTGGTCACGGATGTGTCTACCATGCATATGGATAGGAGGGGTGTCAATCGACCCCTCCTGAACAGTAAAGGGGGAGGGAGGAATGGGAGCACAAAAAGGGGGTCACAGAAAGATGACCCACAAAATAGTGAGCCCAATTCAATTGGCTGAAAGCGGGGAGCTCCTGCAGGAGGTGAAAGTTTAGGAATGGCCACAAAGGACAGCATTAGAGAAGAAATTGAAATATTTTAATTATTATTATTTTTATTTGTTATTATTATTATTGTTATTATTATTTAATTTCATATAGAGCGCAACGTGCCCGTAGGTCTCAGTGCGCACAAAGAAACAACAAGATTAACAGACAAGGTAGGCTAGGAATCAAGTTAAAAGGTAGGAGGGATATCTATTAGTCCTTGACATTAAACAAATATGTTTTGACTGCCTTATTGAAGTTGGATAAGCCTAGTCTACCACAAATGCTTTGCGGGATCAGGTTCCAGGGCGAGGGGCAACATATGCTGAAACGTCTACCTGCAAAGCCTTTTAGCTTGTATCTTGGGATGACAAGCTTGTTGGTGCCATTAGAGTATAACTTTCTACAGGTGCCTTTTGTATGCATTTTTTAAGGTGCTACAGGGTTTTTCCAGAGATACACTTATGAGTGAGAATGAGAATCTTATGCGCAATGGAGTGTCATACTGGCAGTCAGTGCAAGGACCATCTGGCTTCAGTTATGTGATCGCTGCAATTATTTCCAACGACGGCTTTAAAGGCCGCATTCTGAACCACCTGTAGTGTTCTGATGTTACTTTTGGTGTTACCAATCAACTTACTGTTGCAATAATCAATGTGAGAATTAACTAAGGCAGAGGCAACAGATGCAAGGTTAGTAGTTGTGAGATAAGGTTTGATTTGGTGCAGGAATTTATTTAAATAGGCACATGAAGCATTTATCTGTAGGACATGTTTTTGCATACTAAGCCCAGCATCCAGGAATACACCAAGTGTCTTGATTTGGGAGTTGATTTGAATATTACAATTAGCAATCCTGAGGTGGCTGTATCTAATGTCCATTGCTTTGAACCGATTAGCTGAGCCAACAAGCATAAGCTCGGTTTTATCATTATTTAGAGCAAGAGAGTTTACGACCATCCAATTTTGGATTAGGTCAAATTCTCTATTCACATTGCCAGTATCATGGTTGCCAGAGAGCTCAAACACAAGCAGAGTATCATCAGCATAATTTGTGCATTTTACACCTATACAATCAAGCATGTCAAATAAAGGACGTATATAAATATTGAATAAAGTAGGCGAGAGGCATGCACCTTGCGGAACCCCACATTCTAGGATCACTGGCTGTGATTGAAAACTACCTATAGCAACCATGGCTGATCTAGAAATCAGGGGGATGACATCCATTCTATAGTTTGCCTGGAGCAATTAGTGAGACTGCATGGCCCGGTATTTCCCCATTCAGGGAACCCGGTACGCTGTATGGGAGTAGCCATGGCGCTAATAGCACCATGGCTACCTCCATACTCGTAGTGATAAAACTTGTTCCTAGTATGAATAAGATGAGGACTAATTATGAATTTGAAAGGAAGCATATCAAGTCAACGCCCAAGGGCTAAATGTAAAAGTGTGAAAAGGTCTAAACAAAATAGCAAAAAACCTTTTGACATATTAGTTTGTTCGAAATGGGACTTACTGAAAAAAGATGTAGGTGTCTCGTTCTAAAACGAAAACACCAATAAAAAACGAAATCCACTGAAACACTATGGTCCTCATTATGACCCTGGCGGAATGGGTTTAACGGCGCCAGTAATGGTGCCGGTGCCGTTAAACCCATTCCGCCCTATTACGAGGTTACCTTTGCGGGTCCCAGATGGGAATGGGGATGGGTATTTTGAATGAGGAATTACCGGGTCCTCCAAGGTTGGAATGGCCCTCTAATTCCTCATTCAAGGAACCCGGACCCGAATATGGAGGCTGCCTCCAAACTCTTAATGAGGCCCTATATGGTTTTTCACATGACACAGAGACCATTTTATATCGTTCTTACATCAATATAAAAATAGGTTCTGCAAATTCAAAGTAGCAATGACAATATCCAGATGCTTCTGTACATGGATCATGATTTGATCTGTATGCAAATATACATCGCCCCAGTGCATAGGAGGCTAGAGAAATTCTGGGAATAGGTAATGATAACCTGTCTAAAAAGCAGTCATTACTTAAAATGATTATTTACTTTACATATGATTAATGAAACCCAAAATAAATCTGCCTAACAAAACCTCTTTTATTATGAATAATTACAAATGGTGGTCCTTGTCTGTAACATGAGCAATCGAAATATATGGAATATGGTTATCGGTTTGATGGAAATTATAGGTAAACCTGGAACAGACACATGTTGGTGTTTAATTGTAATTCTGTGATAACCAGCATCCTCTCATAGATGTTAACGTCACTGGTTTCCAGTGGTTTCAGTTTACAAAGGTGTATTCCTGTTGGGGTTGTTGTGTATATTTATAGGAAACAGAAAGGAAAGACAATATGCACATGCCATGGTTCAATGTATGAATGTATGAAATGTGCACACTCACGCACACACACACACACACACACACACACAGTCATGTTGAATTTTGTTTTATATGTAAAACATGATTTTGAGAAATGCATTGCAAAGATTCAAAGTTTTAAAAATTAGTAAAATATTGTATGTCTGAAAAAGACATGGATATATAATGTCATGATCATTGATTTGAAAGACATGCAATCATTATGAGAACATTTTTAGAGTACTTGTGGTATGGATTTTCATTTCTTTAACAAGTTAACGTTGGGTTTTTGACTAGAGCAAAGTGCATTTACAACATTAGTATTCATACTCAATGGCAGAACGTCAGATAGGAGTGACAATCTAGTCAGTTAATCAGAAAACCTTATTTGGAACAATGTCCCAAAAACTGCATTTTATTAAAACATCAACCATGTTACTAACACACATGTGAACAGTATGGCACTATCACTAGTCCATTTAAAAATTGTACCAGGAATCAGGAAATCTCAATACTCATTGCTCTTGAACGCTCATGAAAATTTACCAAAATGATGCCAGGAGTGGTAGTATTTCTTTGCCTCCAAAGAGCCCATCTGTACCCTTTTCTGGATAACTAGTTGATGAGGACTTGGTTGCAAGAAGTCATCAGATCTTGCTTCAGATCCTGCTCGATCTCTTATTAGAACTGAGCCTACCTATGTTTCAGTTGAAGTCATCCTTTAAGGTTTCACAGGACTTGATCTTTTTAGGCTTACGCTGGAACACTGTCTGCACCTGTCTTCTTGCCACTATGGACTGTGTGAGAGACAAATTCTGCACTTGGTTTTAGAGGCTGCTGAGGTCTCCTGTGTCTTTGGGATCCCTTCAGCATGCTTGAAGATGCGGAGAACACAACCCTTCTTGAGAGCCTCATGGCCACAGCCTTCAGATCCACAATCGAACGTTCACGTCATTCCAGAGGGAATTCACTCAGACCAGGTATCGGGGACTCAGTTGACGAACCTTCATGTTTTTGACCTAGGTGAGGATCACAAGGCTCATATAAACTGACCTGAGCTCTGGACTATTTTTCAAGTTGCACAGGGCTCTGTTGCCGAATCTCAGGAACAGCGATGGTCAGATTTGGAGAGGCAATTCAACATAAATGTTTTGCAATAACAAGTAGGGGGCACCACGTCTTGCTCCCTTGTCCAACTGTCCGTGAAGATGTCAAACAGTTGCTTGATCAGGGCATAGTAAGTCAAGCTGTCTACATTCTGGGCTGGGAAAATGATGAGGCGATCTACCTGAGCCATCTGGAGTCAGCAAATCATGAATAGGGATTATATCCTGATATGGTAGCGGAATTCATCCCTCAGAAGACCATAGACATATAAGTGTCCTTTCTCAACTGATGGGGGCAGGGGCTGAGATTTCTGTATGATGTACCAGGCATTCTGTGGGGGGTGTCTTCATCCTATTTTTTTCTCCTCTCCCCTTAATTCATGGGACTCTTCAGAAATTCCAGCGGTTGAAGGGCTGCTCGCTGATACTGACAGCTGCTTAGTGGCCACACAGATTTTGGTTTTCTGACCTCATGAACATGCTGGTGTCGCATTGAGTGACTCTTCAAATGTGGTTGGGCCTTCTTTCTCACATGGGTGTATCTTGCACTCATCCCCTCAAATGATGTCCGTAGCAGGCATGTTCCTGAGCAGCTAAACTTAGGTCACCTTGGCTTATCAGGGACAGCATGTGCATCAACCATTCTGTAAGAAAGGATTCCACCCACTCCCAGTATAGGAGCAAGTGGAGCAGATGCTGCCATTGGTCCCTTGAAAATCATACGAATTTGCCCTCTAGCTTAGTTTATGTGTCTTTCATTTCTTAACTAGCTTAATAGGGGCTATAGATAGAAGCCTGCGGGACTTACATGTTTGCTATAGGAGCCTATTATAATTATGATGCCTTATTCTTCTCTAGTTCCAATCCAGTAGTTATGTGCCACTTTGATGGGTTTTGCCACAAGGGAGGACCGCCATCACACATGGGATCAGAATGTTGTCTTGTCAGAAATCTGCCATAAATACTTTGAACTTTGGCTACAATTTATATCAGATTTGTAAATTGGAAAACTGCTTTCTTAATTTGTTGACATCAACAAAAGCAGATCGCATTGTCTCACAACTAGATACCAAAACAAAAAAGCACAAATTAGCTCCTACTCAATCACCCCCATTCGCCACATGCAAACCAACTACGCTGATATAAGTGGCTAAACAAAACACTGTCATCCAAAACCTACATCTATCTGATCACTGAGCAAACCTCACAATCAGAGTCAAAAGCATTGGGCTTCGTTATGAGTATGCCGGTCCAGAAAAAGGTGCCGGTAACAACGTGCACCAGCACCTATTACAGACCGGTATACCCTGAGTCTGCTAGCAGGGGCAGTGAACTATCAACCTGCCAGTAGTTCAGGCCCCTACCTGCAGATGATTCACTGAAGCACAGGTACCGTTAACAACTATGGGACTCCAGGGGAATGGGAACTTACTGTTACTCCACTGACCGTAATATCCCATTAATACCAGGATATCAGGTGACGAAAAACGGTAAACCGAGATTGCTGGTAATCCACCGGTACTACCAGCGGTTTACCAGTAATCTCATAATGAACCCCAATGACAAACCAAATGCTAGAGGTATCCCACCTGGAAACGTCACACCTACAGAATGCACAACAAAACCCACCCAGAAAGCACACCCACTCAGAAGCCCGTTACTCCTGGTTCTACAGACACCAACAAATAAACACACTGCCTTTTTCTTTCCCTTTCCTACACTAATCAGCCTACTCCCATTTCCCTTTCAGATCCACAAGAGCACCTGGGGACCATCCAAATGGCAGCAGTGTGCGATATACATCAACATAACATAACATTTCAAATCTTCTAAAGCTTTGAAAGTCCTTCCAAGTTCTAATCCCATGCTCCCAGTCTATTTATACCATTGTGTTTACTTTTAATAACATCTTAGGAAATAAGAGTGTAAAACTATCGAAAATTGAAAAAAAGACATGTTAAAACATATAACAAACAAAACTTGTAAATAATACACAAGTCACACATGCCAAAAGCAGTTCAGTACCACATCGCCAAGGCATTGTGGGTATGCAAATTAGCCCAAAAGCAAGCAATTTCCGCAAAGCAATTTCCTGACTGGAGCAAAAGGCTTGCCTTTGGCCAAATGTGCATAATGGTGGCTACTAGGTGGCTTGTGGCATGCGTGACATGGCTCAAACGGATTATTGTACTTTCACATGTCAGATTAATGTTTTTTTGAAGCCTTTTTAAATCCCCCATAACTTTATTTGTTTTTTATAAACATGTCCCAATGCTCCAAGCACAAGGATATAAATACTATGCTGCACTGATGACCCCTAATAAGAGTGAAACCACGTATGTAGTCTCCAGTGGCATCCAGAAATGCCTGTTTTCTGTTCATGAAGCTATGTATAAAGTAGCACTGCCCTGTAAGACAGAGACAATGTTATGCCTGGAACAAAAGTCTTGCATGTGTACTAATTTGCATACCCATAATGTCTTGCTGATGTGGTTCTGAACTGGAGGTGAACTTCCAGCGATGGCTACTATGTGGCGTGTGAATTAGCTCAAATGGATCATCGTACTTTCATTTCACATAGGCGCTGTGGGGTGTTGCCAAACAGAGGAGGGGAACCCACTATTAGGACCTCTGTTTTATGAGGATTCAATTTGAGGAGTTTGGCAGACATCAATTTGAGGAGGATCAACATACAGTTCTGAAAGCATGGAGCAATGATGCAAGAGTCATCACTGAGGTGTACATGAAGCTGTGTGTAAGCAGTGTAAGAAAATAATTTCTTGCAAGTGATTACAAGTGCCGCGTGGCTGAATATACAGATTAAAATCAATATGTAAGGGGGATGAGTCCAGGGGAAAACCATAGGAAAAAGGCACAATGAAAAAGTCAAGGAACATAGAGAGAGATTGTCTTGGTGCGATCAGTGAGAAAGGGGGAGTGCCAATTCAAATCCCTGAACACCTACATAGTCAAGTGGAGAGATACCAATGGTCCGATCAGTGGTGTTGAATGATGATGCTAGATCCAAAAGGACCATAGCCATAGCTTTCCACTTATCATGGACCACTTACCATGATATTTGTGTATGTGATCCAGTGCAGCAATAAGAATGGGTTATGTGCTGTGGCATGGGTGAACACCTACTTCAAGAGGGTTCAGAGAGTCAGAAAGTGCAGAGTGAGTATCCAGGAGGAACATCAACTGGGAAAGCGACACATGTTTTTTTCATCAGTGGAGAATATACAATAGTTTTCAAGCGGGAGGGTTTGCAGAGGAGAGGGCAGAATTAAGAATGTACTTAAGAGAAGGTGCTATAAGAGACATATGATGTAAGGAACCTGATAGGCTATATGTTTGAAGGAAAACGTTGTGTGTTTTGATATATTTGCCCTGTCCATTGTGTTCGCTTTCAGTAAGCATCTGACATTTGAGTGAAGCTGTGTGCCAAAATAATAGGGGTGGATTACAAGTAGTGTAGCATGGTAACATCTGTTGCTGCATGGAGTGGAATCTGCAGGGATTCTGGAAGGAGATTGTGGAGGTGGAGGAGTGGACATTGAAGAGACAGTTGGAGAGACTGAAGCATCTCCCTTCAGAGACTCCTTTTCTATCCCCTTTTAACATATATATTACTTACTGAAACCTATTAATAAACCCCTAATTATATTTATACAACTTCCGTTTCATTATTGATGCTACATTTGGCGACAAGGAAGTTTTGGAGAGCAGCTACCAGGTCGAAGTGAAGTAATCTGAATTTGCAGGTGAGCGTGAAAGTATCCTGCTTTCCTGCACGTTTAATAAGAACACAAAGGATTTACTATATGCATGTATAGATGTACTTTTGCTCCATTGAACTCACTGTTGCTGTCTGAGTGCGTGCGTGCATATCCAGCCGCGTATTGAATAATAACGCTGTCCGGAGCTGGTTGCGAGCTTGCTGCGTTAAGGGAGACCAATTGCTTTAGAGAAAAGCACCCGCAACGCGGTGACGTGTTGCGTATGGGTAGCCATCTTGATTGGATTACCATAGCAACTACAAATGAAGTCGTTACAGTTTTAGCGATCGCTGTGAAAGCGTGTTGGATATTACTTACAATACAGTGCTGGCGGAATATTTACAGTCCAATTTAAAAAAAAAGATGCAAAGTTACAGTTTATGATGGAAAATATAAACAATAAACATGTTCCCCTCAATATGATCAAGGAGGCAGATGTGCAAGGACTATGGAGTGTCAGAGATTAGTTGAGTATACAAGATGGATATTTGTTTAGAGGAGACAGATTGATTCCATCTGAAAATGTCAGGAAGAAAATAATTGAGCTGGGACATGAGGGCCATCAAGGCATATCCAAAACCAAGTGCAGGATAAGAAATACTTACTGGTGGCCAGCATGTGATGCGGAAATCGAGAGGATCATAAGAAACTGTATCCTGTGTAATAAGTCTGATAAGAGTTGTGTGAGTAGTGAGTACCCGATGGTTATGACTGATGTGCCAAGTAGACCATGGATGAAAGTTGAGATTGATATAATGGGTCCGATATGGAGTGAAGGAAGTCAAACGTTTGGTGTGGTAATGATCGATATTTTAACAAGATGGGCAGAAGTGAAAATGACGCCTGGTGTCACAACTAGAAATATTATTAAATTCATGGAGGAGGTATGTGGTAGGGAAGGATATCCTGGAGTTATCCTATCTGATAATGGTCCTCAATTCGCCTCGAAAGAGATGGAAGATTATTTAGGAAAGAAATTGATTAAGCATGTGACTAGTGCGGTTTATCACCCACAGGCTAATGGTGCAGTAGAAAGGTACAACAGGATTCTCAAAGATGCCATTAGATGGGCATGGGCCAATGGAATGAACTGGAAAGAAGCAGTCAGGAATGTAATTATGACACACAGGTTTACTCCGGACAGTTCTACAAGTATATCACCATTTGAATTGAGCAGAGGTAGAAAAGCAACTACCAAGTTATGTCCTGTTTAGATGGGTGAAGTGATAAATATGGGAGTAGTAACTAGTAAAGCTGTAGAGATGATTAGGCAGAGACAAAATAGGAATAACGCATGGCATGACAAGAAAAGATTTAGGTGTAATGAAACACTGGAAGTAGGTTGTTTAGTAAGAGTGAAGTTGCCGGAAGCTTTGAGAGTGAAAGGAATTAAGTGGTCTGATCCCATACAAGTTGTTGAAGTGTTCAAACATGCTGTACGAACAAGTGATGGAAGGGTATGGAACAATGGAAGAGTTATGGAAGAGAATAGTAAAGCTAATGGTGGAAGTATGGACAAAAGTGATGTTGGTGAAAGTAAAGAGAACCAGAAAGTTTCCTTACCAGTAAATCCCATATATGTACCAATTGTGATGAAAAGTTCAGTGTCAAGGTTTGGAAGAAGATACCAGAGACCGATGTACTTAACAGACTATGGAGAGTAAAGATGTGTCTAGAAAGAAGAGGGATGTGTAGCATGGTAACATCTGTTGCTGCATGGAGTGGAATCTGGAGGGATTCTGGAAGGAGAATGTGGAGGTGGAGAAGTGGACATTGAAGAGACAGTTGGAGAGACTGAAGCATCTCCCTTCAGAGACTCCTTTTCCATCCCCTTTTAACATATATATTACTTACTGCAACCTACTAATAAACCCCTAATTATATTTATACAACTTCCGTTTCATTATTGATGCTACAAGTAGGAGGGAGGAATTGGGTGAAAAGACTGTGAACAAGGAGATAAGCATGTGCATGAGGTGGATGGAGAGGATGATGGAGAGGGGGCAGTTGAGGACATATTAATCAATGAACACACAAACCATCAAAGGAAGGTGTTGAAAGTTCCTGTCGAGGAGCAATAGAAGTGCTGAAATGCCAGGGGTTGCATGGTCGCCTTGAGCACTGACTGAACCAGAGACCATGGGGACCTTGACATATGTTAGTCTAGCTTGGACACCCATTCTATCGAGGGTTCCAGAGAATGTAATCAACTCCAGAAATTTGGAGAGATGAGCAAAAACTGGCAAATACTTTACCTGAAAAGACACGCGTTAACAATGAGGGCCAAGCAAGCAAAGCCAATCCCAGATAATATTTTATATAAAGGAAGTGAGTAAGAAGGAAAGCCCAGAATGCACTGCCTGGGAGAGTCAGAGAAAATGGTTGTGAGACAAAGAAAACTGGAAGAGATGCTGCTGAGGAGTTGGAACTCACTGCCAGAGTAGGGCAGACATCCTAAGGGTAAAGATTGAATCCTCTATGTGGGAGGATAAAGAAGAATTGCTTGATAGGAATTGTGGCTCAAACACTCAAAGTAGCACAGTGGTGGTGACAAAGAAAGCATTGTTTCATGAGAGCTGTGGTTATAACAATCCATGGAGCACATTATTGTTGACAAAACTCAGTGAAGAATTACTTCAGGGAGGTTGTGGTCAAAACACTGAAATCAGTGCCGTACTGCTGACAACACCAAGTGAACAAAGTGAATAATTGTTTGTAACAGATGTGGTTCAAGCACTCTAAGGAGAGAAGTGGTGCTGAAAAACTCAAGTGAACCAAGAAGAAGCCTTCCTTAAACACTGTAATGATGTGTTTTGCTTAAGAGGACTACACCTAAACGTTGTTTAGAAGGTCTTGTGGTTCAATCACTTTAAAGAGAACAGAGGCCCTCACTAAATCGCAAAGCTATGTAAACTCAGTACAGAGGCACCACATGTATAAATGTGATCACAGGGGCAAATGGTACAACTACAGAAGCCATAACATAGACAAGTGAACTAAATACATAACTGGTAAAAATGGGAAGTGAACTAAGTAATCGCCTGCTCACAAAGGTAAGTAGACCAAGTTAGGAGGCACTAACAAAGTTATGTGAACCAAATACACAGGTGCTAACAAAGGCAAGTAAACCAAATACAAATGCAATAAAACAAGACAAGGGACGCAAATACTGAATTGCTAACAAAGGGAAGTGGAATTAAATGGAGAAATGATCCCAAAAGGAAGTGAAGCAAGGCCACACCAAGTAAAGAGGCATTAACAAAATCAAGTGAACCAAGCACGGAAGCACTGACTTGGTCAATCCAGTTAAATAGGAATTATTTAGTGAGAGTTGTGGTCCAAATACTCTCACAGATAAAACCAAGTGAATATGAAAAACATTGCCTCTGGGCAGTAGTGATCCAGCAGCTCCAGCAACCTGGCATAGTGGCACTAAAACATGGAAGTATGTCACTCCAAGGAAATTATTCAGAGTTCATATTCAGACATGTTCCCTGCTTGGTGCAGAGGCACTGACAAAGTTGTGGCTTTCACGATTCACACATTTGACTGGGTGACAATACCCTGTGGGCAATTCAACAAACACCTCAAAGACAAGTTCACCATATCTAATCCAGGTACTTCACCTGACAAAATACATTAAAATGTAATAATCCCTAGGGTTACCGTCCAATCCTGTATTCTGGTCCAAGATAGAGACTGTTTTGGTTAGAATATGTTGAATTTATTATTTACAAAAACCTAAATGCAGGTTGTACCCCTATCATACGCTGTCACCAAAATAATACAAATAAATCTGTGCCATCATGAAATACGGTATAACATCACACTGCAGCATGCCTACTTTTGTCTCACTAATCAATGTATGCAAACCTGAAACTGTAAAATAACATCACTCTTTGAAACAGACATGCATTCATAAATTATTGTATGTGAATGGTGATTGCAATCTAGAAGTTGCAAAGGAGAAATGTGACGTGCCACAGAGTGCAGTCCATGGGTTGATGTATCACACTTCCCCCAGCTGGCCTCTGGAGCACAGGCACATGGCCATATAAGTGTATAGATGCAATTGAAGGCAGCAGGAGAAGGCAGGGGAGGGGCGAGGGGGCACTATGCAAGGTATGGGGTGGGGACTTAGTTGGGGACCGTTCCCAAAGGGGTGATGGGGAGGGGGCAGAGTGTGACCTTGTGGGGGTGGCTCCTGACAGGCAACCTTCCGTGATGTTGCTCTTAGTTGAGTGATATTGAAACATATACCCATGAAAGGCTATTCTAAACGATTGTTTTCTGCACTTTGCTCACTTTCATGACAAGCACAACATTACTATAAAGCATTAAAATCAAATGTGATATCATAAAACATGGGTAAATCACAATATATTTACTGTAACAATTCTTGAGTCATTAAATAAAGCAAATAAAAATATGTAACATAGGCACAGCAATATTGTTTGGTTAAAGGAATAACTCTTAATCATCTGCACATTCGTTTTCTGGTGAATCAGAATTGTAACAATTTAAAAACTGGGCTTGGAAGTGTATATAATTCTATAGAAATCATTGAGAGGTTGCTGATGAAGGGACCTTTTCCCTAACTAAGCAATTGAGGGTTGCACTCCAAATACAATCTGTATCTGAATAAGGAAATTAAAACAGCATTCTAAATTATTTGGGTATTGTAGTGAAGGGCAAGTGAAAAGGGGGTATTGTTGTTTACCCTTGGTTCCTGAGAATATCCCATTTCCACAAAAACAATCCACAAATGTTCTAAACACCAGCAAATAAAATGCAATTAGTGACATTTAATCAACTAGGGCTGTTGCAGGGTATAACACATTTTAATGTCTCTGGAAATGTGTAACTTCTAATGAATACGGTTGCCACCGATTCCCAGAAGCCCACATTCTTTTAAACAAATCAGGGAATTTAAATTATGTTTTTTTTCTGGAGAGAGATTATAACATCAACATACAAAGAGGAGCCCTGTTTCACTTATGTTCTCAACTATTGCGTTGAAAGATTTGGAAAAGAGTCAGAATCAGGGATGAAGCTCTTTGGATCCACTCCTAGGTGTTGTCCACCTTCTGTCCTAAATCAAGTGGTAAAGCACTGGGCAACATCTCATCAAATTCCCATTCCCATCCCGTGTATCCATGAAGCAAGGTATTGCCCAGCTCTGCCCCACCCCTTCTGTTTCGGAGAGTGAATCAGCCCATGATCAAGAGTGCCTAAGTTCCCAGGCTTAGAGTTTAGCATGAACTCTCTGAAATGGTCTGTGTTTTCATCTTGAAAAAATAGCATGATGTCTCCTCTTACACCAGAGTACTCTGACACAGCATGGTTCTAGTGATGAACTCTCTCACTGGCTTGATGTCACTTGTGCATACCAACAGACGCCCTCTAAAATCTCATTATTCTAAAGGTTTCAAGTGTGATTTTAGATGCAGTGTCTGAATTCTGTTGTATCCCCACCATTGGAAGTGACACATTTCTGTTAAAATAGGTATTCTTTAAATAACTTACTTTGGGCCTCATTACGACCCTGGCGGAAATCGCGGTGCTAAATGCACCGCGGAGCACGGCGGAAAGCTGCCGATAGCGCCATGGGGGTTGGCGGATTTTCCGCCCCATGCCGACCTTGGCGGGGCGGTAAATCCCCATTCCCCATTTTACCCTTCCCCATTCCCATTTTTGCCCCATAGGGTATAATGGGAGTGGGGAAGGCGTTAATTGCGCCACCGTAAAATACGGTGGCGTAATTAACAACAAGGTCCCGTAGCGCCATGGATTTCTCCGCCCGGAAAAACCAGGCGGAAAACGCTCCATGGCGCTACGGGAACTCGTAGTAGGGCGGACGGGTCCGCCGCGAATAACGCTGGCGTAAACCCACTCCGCCAGGGTCGTAATGAGGCCCTTTGTGTTCATGTGAGAGTGTGCAAAATAAAATTACATTGCTAGAAAGCATATGATGATTTTAACACAATGGGATTCATTACGAGTCCGGCGGTAACTGTGCCGGTGATACCGGTGGGTTGCCACCGGACCCGTAAATATTTACTGGTGCCTGACATCCTGGTAATACTGGGGGATTACAACCCTGGCGGATAGGAAAGTCAGGTGCCGGCAAATTGTAAGTGCCTATTCCTATAGAGTACTATGGCACTATATGGGAATGGGGTCCACGGAAGCCCTGGCACCGTTTTTAACGGTGCCGGTGCTTCCTTGACGGGTCCACCTACCATGGACTCTGTGCCCGGCAGGGCAGACATGTCGGGAACGGTGGCTCCGTCAGGCAAACCCGTAGTTAGCCGGTCCGGAAACAACAGTGCCGGTAAGCTTACCAGCAGTTGTTTCCGGACCAGCAAACTTAGAATGAGGCCCAAATGTCTCTAAATCATGCAAACAATAAATAACTGAAGCTATGTGTATTAATTATATGGAGAAATATACATTATCTGAATATAATGTAGAAGTTACTTCAACATTTTCTAGTAGAATTGAGATCGAAAGATAAATAATGCAATGAAATCTCATTTACAAGTCTGCGTTTGTGATGTAGATTCTTCAAGTTCGTAGGTAATGAAAAGATTCTATTCAAGAAAAACTTCTTCTTTGTGTCAACTTACACTAACACTTACTTTAACAGCTGTTTCTTTTTTCTTTCCATTATAGTAAGCATCACATGGTTTTAAACTTATGTGAAAAAAGCAAGAGGTCAGTGTGAACACTTGATCAATGTGCTTATAGAAAACCATTACCTAGACACAAACTTTCATTTAATCACTTTTAGAAAGCATCATCACTTCTTGACACCATGCTTTCAATAATAATTACACTATATTGAAGTAAAATATATACATAATATAATTTCTTTACACCCGTATCAAAGAAAATGTAGAACAAACCTTTCTTGGGCTTTTGGATAAACAAATAAACAATATATTTATGTTTGTATCATATATGTATGTAGTCAAATAATAATCTACGATTTAATAGAGGTGCTCTGAGCAAACATAAGCTGTTTAAAAAAATAGAATCCTAAACTGAGCTTTTATATCACGCCTCTATGTGCCAGATCGAGATTTAACCCCTTAAGTGCCAGGCTATTATGCAAGTCTGAGCTATGTTTTTCTCCTTTATTATTGTCTTTATGGCGGTAGTCTGGTAATCAAATTGGTACTGACCTTAATTAATTTACTCAGAATATATGAGGTAACCCCAGCCCATTCGCTTTTTTAATAAAAACTCAACATATCTCTTTAATTAATGAATTAATCTTGTACAACACACTTAATACCAGAGGCCAGACTCCAAACATGGGAACAGGATGTGAACCTGTGTTGCTCTGAGTTGTCTTGCTTTCAAGACAAATGCCTTGCCATTGAGCTATCCTGTCGGCCGTTTAGGGGCATCCATTTCAGTGCAGAGTCCAAAGCAACACCATCATTTTAAAAGCCGAGTTACGTATATGGGACATGTACTCAGGGAACATGCATACACGCTTTTCGCAATTAATAAACACACTTTATTAATTTGTAATGTAATCACGTGTTTATCTGATGATGTGTATGACGTAGTTTGTTTTTACTTTCTTAAATAGTCCTTCAATTCAATGCATGTCAATGCAAAGTTCAGTAGCACCAGCATTTTGATTTCAGAGAAGTTGTGATAAAAGTTTGCAAGATTGACTGCTATGCATTGTTTATGCCTGGATGTTGGCAACTGTCCACCTGCATATTTATTCATTATTTGACCCTTAGATATTTTGGACTTCTACTACCAAATAGGCCTAGACATTTACAAGCCGATTCATGGAATAATTAGCGCGGCGCAAGTGGCCAAAAACGTGCGAATCGCAGTGGAATAGCGAAAATCGCAGTGGAATTGCGAAAATCGCACGAAAAGCAGCGCACATCGATTCATGGAAGGCCGTGCGCGAGAAAACCATCGGACGTGCGATAAGAAAGTGCGCGGCGCACGTTGGCGCACAGGCCATCTAACGGCGTGCGCCAGGCCACAGCGAAAATCGCACAGTCCACAGCGAAAATCGCACATAGCGCGGCGCACGCAACAAAAGTAGGCGGAACACGGGGCGTAACACTCGGAATGGGGAACAACTTGCCAAAATGTGGGCGTCACGGGGGAAGCACAGGGTAAAAGTGTGCGGAACGCCCACACGCTCGCCTACAACACGTATTCATGGAATAGAATAGGGCAAAAAAGCGCACGCTCAAACCAGCGCACAGGCACAAACACGACCGCCACAAGAAAGCAGGCGGTAGCGTCTCTGCGCCTGGAAGAAATGTGCGCTAAAAGGTGCGCCAACAAATAGCACCTATATACAGCCATGATGAATGTCCAATACTGTGGCCCTCCAGGATAAATGACGTACAAAGGGGTACCCACAAACACAGACACGCGCTGAGAGAAAAAATAAACGTGTGCGTGTATACCGGGGTGCGCGGGAAGTTGCACACGCGATATGGCCGGGTACGTGGATTTCAGGGGTGCGCGGGAAGTTCCACACGCGATATGGCCGGGTACGTGGATTTCAGGGGTGCGCGGGAAGTACCACACGCGATTAGTCAGGGTACGTGGATTTCAGGGGTGCGCGGGAAGTTCCACACGCGATATGGCCGGGTACGTGGATTTCAGGGGTGCGCGGGAAGTACCACACGCGATTAGTCAGGGTACGTGGATTTCAGGGGTGCATGGGAAGTCCCACACGCGATTAGGCAGGGTACGTGGATTTCAGGGGTGCACGGGAAGTTCCACACGCGATTAGGCAGGGTACATGGATTTCAGGGGTGCGCGGGAAGTTCCACACGCGATTAGGCAGGGTACGTGGATTGCAGGGGTGCGCGGGAAGTTCCACACACGATATGGCCGGGTACGTGGATTTCAGGGGTGCGCGGGAAGTTCCACACGCGATATGGCCGGGTACGTGGATATCAAGGGTGCGCGGGAAGTTCCACACGCGATTAGTCAGGGTACGTGGATTGCAGGGGTGCGTGGGAAGTTCCACACGCGATTTGGCTGTGTGCTCCCAGGCATTACCTGTACACCCTCCACGGCCCCTGCAGGCAGCACACACCACAGGGGACTACCCTGCACACCTGCTCATGTCTCCCACCACCCCCACCACCCAGCAGTGCAGGGGCACCCTCCACCAGGCCCCCACCCATGTCTCCCACCACCCCCACCCTCCCGCCACCAGGGGTATCCTCCACCAGGCCCCCACCCATGTCTCCCACCACCCCCACCCCCCAGCAGTGCAGGGGCACCCTCCACCAGGCCCCCACTCATGTCTCCCACCACCCCCACCCCCCCACCACCAGGGGCAGCCTCCACCAGGCCCCCACCCATGTCTCCCACCACCCCCACCCCCCAGCAGTGCAGGTGCACCCTCCACCAGGCCCCCACCCATGTCTCCCACCACCCCCACCCTCCCGCCACCAGGGGTACCCTCCACCAGGCCCCCACCCATGTCTCCCACCACCCCCACCCCCCAGCAGTGCAGGGGCACCCACTACCAGGCCCACACCCATGTCTCCCACCACCCCCACCCCCCAGCAGTGCAGGGGCACCCTCCACCAGGCCCCCACCCATGTCTCCCACCACCCCTACCCCCCCGCCACCAGGGGCAGCCTCCACCAGGCCCCCACTCATGTCCCCAATCACCCCCACCCCCCAGCAGTGCAGGGGCACCCACTACCAGGCCCCCACCCATGTCTCCCACCACCCCCACCCCCCCGCCACCAGGGGCAGCCTCCACCAGGCCCCCACCCATGTCTCCCACCACCCCCACCCCCCAGCAGTGCAGGGGCACCCACTACCAGGCCCCCACCCATGTGTCCCACCACCCCCACCCCCCCGCCACCAGGGGCAGCCTCCACCAGGCCCCCACACATGTCTCCCACCACCCCCAACCCCCTGCACTGTGGGGAACCTGCCAGCAGGCCCCCACCCATGTCCAACCCATGTCTCCCACCACCCCCACCCCCCAGCAGTGCAGGGGCACCCACTACCAGGCCCACACCCATGTCTCCCACCACCCCCACCCCCCAGCAGTGCAGGGGCACCCTCCACCAGGCCCCCACCCATGTCTCCCACCACCCCTACCCCCCGCCACCAGGGGCAGCCTCCACCAGGCCCCCACTCATGTCCCCAATCACCCCCACCCCCCAGCAGTGCAGGGGCACCCACTACCAGGCCCCCACCCATGTCTCCCACCACCCCCACCCTCCCGCCACCAGGGGTACCCTCCACCAGGCCCCCACCCATGTCTCCCACCACCCCCACCCCCCAGCAGTGCAGGGGCACCCACTACCAGGCCCCCACCCATGTCTCCCACCACCCCCACTCCCCCGCCACCAGGGGCAGCCTCCACCAGGCCCCCACACATGTCTCCCACCACCCCCAACCCCCAGCACTGTGGGGAACCTGCCAGCAGGCCCCCACCCATGTCCAACCCATGTCTCCCACCACCCCCACCCCCCAGCAGTGCAGGGGCACCCTCCACCAGGCCCCCACCCATGTCTCCCACCACCCCTACCCCCCCGCCACCAGGGGCAGCCTCCACCAGGCCCCCACTCATGTCCCCAATCACCCCCACCCCCCAGCAGTGCAGGGGCAGCCTCCACCAGGCCCCCACTCATGTCTCCCACCACCCCCACCCCCCCCGCCACCAGGGGCAGCCTCCACCAGGCCCCCACCCATGTCTCCCACCACCCCCACCCCCCAGCAGTGCAGGGGCACCCTCCACCAGGCCCCCACCCATGTCTCCCACCACCCCCACCCCCTCGCCACCAGGGGCAGCCTCCACCAGGCCCCCACCCATGTCTCCCACCACCCCCACCCCCCAGCAGTGCAGGTGCACCCTCCACCAGGCCCCCACCCATGTCTCCCACCACCCCCACCCCCCAGCAGTGCAGGGGCACCCTCCACCAGGCCCCCACCCATGTCTCCCACCACCCCCACCCCCCAGCAGTGCAGGGGCACCCTCCACCAGGCCCCCACTCATGTCTCCCACCACCCCCACCCCCCCGCCACCAGGGGCAGCCTCCACTAGGCCCCCACCCATGTCTCCCACCACCCCCACCCCCCAGCAGTGCAGGTGCACCCTCCACCAGGCCCCCACCCATGTCTCCCACCACCCCCACCCTCCCGCCACCAGGGGTACCCTCCACCAGGCCCCCACCCATGTCTCCCACCACCCCCACCCCCCAGCAGTGCAGGGGCACCCACTACCAGGCCCCCACCCATGTCTCCCACCACCCCCACCCCCCAGCAGTGCAGGGGCACCCTCCACCAGGCCCCCACTCATGTCTCCCACCACCCCCACCCCCCCGCCACCAGGGGCAGCCTCCACCAGGCCCCCACCCATGTCTCCCACCACCCCCACCCCCCAGCAGTGCAGGTGCACCCTCCACCAGGCCCCCACCCATGTCTCCCACCACCCCCACCCTCCCGCCACCAGGGGTACCCTCCACCAGGCCCCCACCCATGTCTCCCACCACCCCCACCCCCCAGCAGTGCAGGGGCACCCTCCACCAGGCCCCCACTCATGTCTCCCACCACCCCCACCCCCCCGCCACTAGGGGCAGCCTCCACCAGGCCCCCACCCATGTCTCCCAACACCCCCACCCCCCAGCAGTGCAGGTGCACCCTCCACCAGGCCCCCACCCATGTCTCCCACCACCCCCACCCTCCCGCCACCAGGGGTACCCTCCACCAGGCCCCCACCCATGTCTCCCACCACCCCCACCCCCCAGCAGTGCAGGGGCACCCACTACCAGGCCCACACCCATGACTCCCACCACCCCCACCCCCCAGCAGTGCAGGGGCACCCTCCACCAGGCCCCCACCCATGTCTCCCACCACCCCCACCCCCCCGCCACCAGGGGCAGCCTCCACCAGGCCCCCACACATGTCTCCCACCACCCCCAACCCCCAGCACTGTGGGGAACCTGCCAGCAGGCCCCCACCCATGTCCAACCCATGTCTCCCACCACCCCCACCCCCCAGCAGTGCAGGGGCACCCTCCACCAGGCCCCCACCCATGTCTCCCACCACCCCTACCCCCCCGCCACCAGGGGCAGCCTCCACCAGGCCCCCACTCATGTCCCCAATCACCCCCACCCCCCAGCAGTGCAGGGGCAGCCTCCACCAGGCCCCCACTCATGTCTCCCACCACCCCCACCCCCCCGCCACCAGGGGCAGCCTCCACCAGGCCCCCACCCATGTCTCCCACCACCCCCAACCCCCAGCATTGTGGGGAACCTGCCAGCAGGCCCCCACACATGTCCCCCTGGCCCCAGGTCCTGACGATACACAATCATGGCAGTAATGGCCAGCATACCCAGCACAAACACCCAGGCAAGGATTGCATCCACCCACATAGTGAATGCAATCACATGACACAACCCCAATGGCAAGTATGCAAAAGAACACATGTCCGTCACACACACATACACAAAGGGTGCAAGTGAATGTCAAAACCCATATCATGACATGTAAGAAACCAATGAGAAAATAACACAAGTGTAAGAAAATATAAAAAATGTATTAAATAACAAAAATAAGTTAACTTTTCAAACATACAACTATGTGGCTAAGTAAAGAAATGGTCCATGTCCGAGAACAAAAGTGATAAACAAGAAAACAAAGGAATGAAAAAAAAAAAATTGTCCAAAGCAATATCATGTAGTAGGAAATTAATGAAAAACCATTACGTCATGGTGAAAACAATAAGAAATTAAAATAATGTATCTCCCAAAAAAACAAACTATATACAGGAATGTACCAGGGTCCATGAGCCCAACACCATAAATGAAACCTACTACTAACTAATGAAAAATATATGTAAAAAAAAGTGGCCATTGTCCGAGCGGTCCAAAATAATAAAAAAAAATAAAGGAAACCTAGCACTAACTAACTAAATAACTATTTACAAAGGCAGCGGGCAAGTCCTGCGGCTCACTTGGTGATGTTGCTGGCCAGGGCATCATCGAACTCCATGTCGATGTCCTGGAGGCGGGACTCTGTCCTGGCCCCGAGGTCTCGCAGGGACAACCCCATGTCCACCTCAAATTCCCTGCGAGCTTCCTCGAGGCACTCAGCCCGCCTCAATGCCCGACGCATGGAGAACTCCGCCCTGACCATGGCGAGCCGCTCCTCTTCCGCCCGCTGCCGCTCCGCACCTATCTGCTGGCCAAACTCCTCCCACACGGAAGACACCACCATCCCAGGGTTGCCATGCCCTCCGGCCGATGCCTGCCCCTCTGCTCTTGATGGCCCCGAGCCATGATGCCTCCCACGTCGAGCCCGCTGCTGCCTCCGACGCCACTGCCTCTGCCAGCACGACGGCATCCAGGCTGATGGAAACCACCAACGCCGTCGTGCACGTGCCCTGCCCGATGATGCCGTCACATCTTCCATCTGCTGGGGTCCACTTGCTGTGTTGTCCACCCCTGCTGGACCTCCGACTCCCAACTGTGGCAGGGATGGGATCCCCACCGAGCTGGCTGCATTGGTTGGGGCAGGTCCACAGGGGGCCCTGGTGGCATCTGGGCCGGAAGACGGCAAGGAGAACGACCGGTGGATAGCCTGCACAGAGGAGGAGAGGGCCGTCAGATTGGCCAACACATGCAGGAAACCCCCGAACATGGCCGATCCCAATTGGGCCACGTCGGCACGGTGCACTTCGTGATGACGTGCGTGCTCCACCCGGGAAGCATGCACGTCATCACGAATCACAGTTGTGCGCATCGCGACCCCAATCAGGACCTTCTCCACGCGGCCAGGGGTTCCCACGTCCGCAGGTGAAGGGGAGTCAGGTGACATGGACATCCCCTCTACCTGCGGACGGGCCTGGGACGGGGCATCCCTGCTGGTGCATGGTGGTGCACTCACAGGGTCAGGGACAGCGACATGCACAGGCCCCTCCACGGTGACCTGTGCTGCCTCCTGGCCCTGGCCCTGGACTGCAACACTTGCACCAGCAGGGATGCTCCCACCAGGCCCCATGTGTGCACCAGTGTCGGCCTCCTCCTCCTCTGTGCAAACCACCAACCTGGATGGCTCCTCAACGTCTCCCGCCGTAGCAGGCCCCTGTGGGGGCTCACCCACCCCTTCCGCTGCAGCCGTGGGGGCATCCCCGCCGCCTTGCTCCACAGCGCCGTCTCCGCCCTCTTCTTCACTAGCCGCTGCGTAGAGGGAGACAAAGGACACAAGCATCAGGCTACTGTACAATGGTCCCCTAGACAGGAAGCAATAGCAGATGAGCACCACTGTCAAAGTACACTTCCATCATGTCCCTCCACAACACATGGGTCAGTCCAGGCAAAACACACACAGTAACAGGCATGGTGCATGCCATGGACATTTCCATGCATGTCCAATGGACTATTGAAACATTCAATGATATGTAACTCACATGCATCATGGCTCATGCATATCACATGCACACACTTCACCTCAGTCACATCCATCTGGCCCCAAACACACCAAACACAGGGGAAACAAGGGTAAGTTGGGTGCGTCACTGAATCTGTGCATTGTCACACACATGTGTCATGCATCCATGGCATGCACAAGTCACAGACACACAGGTCAGGCACACAGACATGGCTACCATATATGTACCTGGCATCAGCACCCATCCTTCACCCCCATCCATGTCCAGGTACAGAGACTGGCATGCTCTCATGCAACAACCATGTGGGTCACACATCACTGGTCGCATATGCATTACCATGATGTCCCTGCACACATACATGCATACATAGCCCATGGCACACATACAGGCAAGTATCATAGAACCAGCACACCGCAACATGCCCTGTCTCACACAGTAATGCTTGGACACTTACCGCACAACTCCAGACGGGCCTCCCTCTCAAGGACCTGGGCGTGGAGCGCTGGGCGTACGCGTTCCAGGACCCTCTTCTGGATGGAACTCATGCGGCCCCGGCCCCCCTCCACGAGGCGCCGGGCCTTCACAAGGGTCCTGGACCTCAAGTCCTCCCAGCGCTTCTTGATCTTCTGGACGTTGCGGGTTGCCACCCCCTCCGCGTTGATGGCAACCACACAGTCGGCCCAGATCCTCTCCCGTCCTTCCTTGCTGGCGTGGGACGATCCAAAGAGGGCATCATACTGCCCCAGGACATGCTCCACCAGGACACCAACTTCGGTGGCAGTGAAGCTGGTGCCCCTCTGCCCCTCTGGCCTGGGGTTGCCACTGGTGCCAGATGTGGAAGTGCCCGACATGGCAACCCCAGAGGCAGGTGTGGGTGGGCAACTGGGTCCTGGGGCTGGGCTGTGGAGCGATGTAATCCCAGTCGGGAGTCTTCAGTTCCAGCAGGGGTGGACACAGCAACTGGACCCCTGCAGATGGCTGATGTGCAGGCACCAAATGGCAGGGCACGGTGGCAGCAGGCAGGCAGGCAGGCAGCAGCAGATGGCACGTGGGAGGCTGCTCGGGGCACTGGGGGGCAGTAACTCGGCCTTCTGGGCAGGAGCGTGGTCTTCCGTGTGTTTTCGGGTGGCCAGCTGGATATGGAGTGATTTGGCACGTGAAATTCCTGCACGTCAGCGTGAAATCCGAGGAAAGGCCCTTAGCGCGTAAGCGCGTCAGCACGCATACGCAATTCTATTGGACCAGAGTCCCTCAGCGCGTAAGCGCGTCTGACGTGACCCGCACGGGTGTTCCCCACTCAGCACGTGATGACGGAGCACACGTGGAAATACTGCACGTCAGAGTGTCATCGCGTGTAATTGGACAAAAGTGCACATACACGCGATTGGCCTATGTACATGTATTCCAGGGGTGCGTCATCGCGTGTAATTGGACAAAAGTGCGCGTACACGCGATTGGCCTATGTACGTGTATTTCAGGGGTGCGCGGGCACTTACACACGCAAGTACGTCAGCGCACTTGATCCCGTGCTGCGTGGGAATTTCCACACGCTATTGGACTGGGAACTAGATTCCAGGGGTGCGCGGGTCACACGCTCGCCTAGAACACGCGCAAAGCATTAATTTGCGCACTTTTCAAACAACAAGCCAGATGCCAGGATGAACATACCGTTCCTAGCAGCAGTGGCAGTGGGCTACCAAAGGAGGAGGAGGAGGAGAGTCAGGGCCAGAATATTCACACCCAGAACCAGCCTTTTCGGGATGCCTGATGACCAGGTGTATGGAAGGTACAGGTTTCCACCACACATAATACTGGACCTGGTGAGTGAGTGGGAGGATGACCTCACATCACCCACCCTGTGCTCCCAAGCACTCAGCCCCCTGGAGAAGGTCCTCAATGTACTGCACTTCTTATCCACTGGATCATTTCAGCGGACAAGTGCCATAGTGGGTGGGGTGTCACAGGCCACCCAGTCACGCTGCCTACACCAGGTCTTGGACATCATCACTGCACGCCCATCAGTCCGCAGGCACATATACCTGCCCAGAACACCTGCTGAAAGGCATGCTGCCGCCCTGGATTTTTACGGTGTGGCACGATTCCCCAAAGTGCTAGGTGCCATCGACTGCACCCATGTGGCTCTACGTCCCCCCAGGGCATCTGAGCACAGCTATAGGAACTGACTACCTGCATCAACGTGCAGGTAGTATGTAATGCCAAGGGAATCATCACCTCAGTATATGCCAACTATCCCGGGTCCACCCACGATAGCTTCATTTACCGAATGTCCACCCTATGCCGGGACATAGATGCTGGGTGGCATGGCGATACATGGCTTCTTGGTGAGTATGTATGCCACTGCACATGCATGCATGTTGGATACTGAGCAAGGTCACAACCCCACCAATGATACCAATCACCACCTCCACAGGGGACAGTGCCTACCCTCTCAGCCCCCACATGATGACGCCAATTCGGAACCCCACCACGCCACCCGAGGTAAGATATAACACAGCCCACATTACAACCCGGGGCATAGTGGAGCGTACATTCGGAGTGCTAAAGTCACGCTTTCGCTCCCTTGACCGTTCTGGCGGGCAGCTGTTATACGCTCCCCCAGTAGTGAGCAGGATCATAGTGGCAGCATGTGTCCTGCACAACGCTGCAACACGCCGGGGCCTGGCCGTGGACATGGTGGTGGCCCCACATCCCCAACCACATGCACAGCCGCTGCGCATGGGAGGGGAAAGGGCACGAGGGGAGGCAACCCGTACACAGCTAGTGGCTAATTACTTCACATAGTATACACTCCCCTGTGGAGTGCACACTGGCCTGGCACATTCCATCTGACAATCAATGATGACTCAACCTGACACTGATCCTGGATGTCTGGAGATTCAACCGTGAAAAGCATATCAGCCTGAGATTGTTCACCAGGAAGTGTTACAATGTGTGCATCCCTACCCACACACAACACCAATGCAGTTTTGTGAAGAAACACATTCAAGCAGCCAAAATGAATACCCACTGGCTAAATGCAACAAGAGGACAGTGCCATGTCACCCAACCCATCCCCAGCACCGCCACACAACACACCGTGCCATGTCATGCTATGTGCAGGTAAACAAAGTAATCCCCACAACATGACAAGTGTTGCGATGTACAGTGTCCCCAATTGAAACTTCCTACACCTGAAATGCTCACTGTAATGCAGGACAAACAACAAACTTGAGCAAGTACTACCATTAACATGACTTCAGTAATGTAATAGATCAGTTGTCTCACCACCTGGATATGCCTGCACTCCCACCACTTCCAACTGAACAGTGTTGGTGCCATGTAGAGTTGTAGGTGCACTGCTGCCAACAAGGACCCCATCTCCAGACTAGAGGGCCTTGTGTAGACATGAGGAAGGGACCTGCAAATTGGGAGGCAGACACAGATGATGAGTTACACATCAATGCAACATGCAGTGTACAACACAACAGCATTATGCACTAGGAATGTATACACAGTATTGACTAGACTACCCACACATGTAGTGGGAGTCCAATGTCACCATGTACTTCAATGTCACTTGGGCACACCCTTTGCAAGCCCATGGAAACGGGAAGCAGGAGGGGTGTGTGTGACTCAAACCCAGGCATCTGAACCTAATACATGACAAGCCTGCATGTGCCCAGCCACAATGCAGCGTATGCCCACAGGAACCACGGAAGCCAACAAATTGTCCCAAAAAAATTTGGGAAAAATAAAAAAAATAATAAAAAAAAATCAAAAATGGCCATTAAAGGGCCCGGGGGGGTTGGGGAGGCCACCCAGGAGGTCCGAGGTCAGGGTGCACACCAGAAACCACCTGTGTGGATCCTGGGAAAAAAAAACACCTCCATGGGCTCATGGCCCACACGGCTACCCTATTGTGGGAGTATCACTGCTGTCGCTATTATCACCCTGTGCAGCTGCATCCGGAGGTGGTTGCACTATGGGAGGCAGCCCACGCAAGGCCCTACTCTGTTCCTCCATGGCTGCAAGCATGCGGGTGTGGTAGGTCTCGTTCTGGAGGATGAGTGTGAGGAGGTCCCCATGCAACAACTCACGGGATGCCCGGACCTCCGCCCTCGTTGCTTGCATCTCAGCTGAGAGCGTACAGGTGAGACGCTCCAGCTGCTGTTCTGTCCTTTGGTGTGTTGAAGCCTCTAGCTCAACAAGAGTCGTCCTGAGTTGATGTAGCTCCTGCCTCAGGGCTTCCCTGTGGCCCTGGGACTCTATGGAGATGGCCTCCTGCAGAGTCGCCAGTGCCGCCCGCCTGTCCCTGTTGGACGCCAACATGTCCTCCCTGTGTGACTGGCAGATGGAGTCGGTTGCCTGCTCTAGTCGCTCCATCAGCCTTTCAGGGGGGACAATGGAAGTGGCCACCCTATCCATGGCCTGAGCCATCATCTCGGATGATGCTGCCTGTTGGGTAGCCATAACGTAAATGGATTGCTCCAATGCGGTATTGCCAGGTGGCGTACGGCCACCACGTCGGCGGGCACCACACCTGTCTGGGGCAAGGCGGACTGCGCCTTGCTGTGCCGGCACTGCCTGAGGCTGCAGGACTGCATTCCCCCTCTGATCTGCTGGCCCAGGAACAGGATCAGATGTCGCGGAGTGTGACCCTGCATCCGTAACCACCAAAGGCCTAGCTGCCAACACTGACATCCCCATTGAGGGTTCTGACCCTGGTGCAGGTGGGTGGGACAGAACAGATTCCCTCCCTGGAACACTCACCTGCGACGGCACGTAGGTCTCATCATCCGAGTCAACAGCTGAGTACAGCTCGGGGGAGGTGCAGCCAGAGACACCCCTTGAGAGCACGACCTGCAGCACTTGTGGGTTTTCACCCACCAGCACACCACGTCCCTCACTGGTGGTTGGTCGGCCCTCAGAACCCTCCTGGCTCTGCACCATCTCCACAACCCCAGCAGTATCAGGTGCGTCTTCCCCTGCAATGACATAATGACAAAGAAATGGAAACCCGCATTAGCACCATGGCACACAATAAGGGCTGAGAAGCAAGAGAACCAGTACTTGATTGACACATGTCCCACATGACTAAGACCCTCCCATGCATGCACCCTCACTGCGTATGAAGGGCAGGCAAATGGCACACACTCATTACACAAAGATGGAAGTTGAACACATTTCATGCATGCTGCCTGGCAGTGGCATCACACATTGCCCTGTGATTGCCAGGTGACACACACATGCCATCACACAGATGGCATGTGCCATTGCTATTGAGTGTAGATGGAGAGGAGGGCAGCACTTATTCATTCTGTCCAGTTCCCACATGCAATAGCTTTTCTAATTCAAACAGGTCTGCTTTATCACCTGGAGCTGGCAGTCCAATATGGTCCAATTGCACAGGGACATGTGTGAACATATGATATCCAGGTAACAAAGTAACTCCACTTTACCATGGCCATGCCATACATGTGACTAGAGGACTGAGGAATGCCTAGTATAAGTGGTGGAATGCATACAATCTGTCTGATTGAACATAGGAAAATAAGCAACAATGTTGTGGCAAGGTGACACTTCAAGGCCAACTTGGGTGCTGTTGGCCTAGATGTCTACTGTTGGCAGAAGGGATACTGCAATGGCAAAATGCAGCTGCGCAGGATGTATTGCATGAAGCACATGGCTGACCCATTCGACTCAGGCGCACACACTCTCACCTGGCACACAAACAGATTCCCTCACACACACACCATGCACATGGATGACACACACATGCATGTGCACTCACCGGACAATGCCTCGTAATCAGGCAGATCTCCCACGCCTTGGATCTGTTCCTCCGTGACGTAGGTCCCAGCGACTGACTCATGTGGAGTGAGTTCCATGTCTTCTACTGGAGACCCACCTCCAGTCACTAGAGTTGCGGCATGACTTGAGGCCAGCTTCTTCTTTGCCCTGCGCTTTAGGTCATTCCAGCGCTTGTAGCAATCATTGGCTGTGCGCCTCACGATTCCAAGGGCACTTACGATGTCCGCAACGGTCTGCCAGTGTGCCTGGCGTTGTGCAGGTGTGGTCTTGGATCCTGCAACAATGACCATCTCGTTATCATGTCCGGACACATACTCGACAAGTGCATTCAGTTCGTCATCCGTGAAGCTGGGCTTCCTCGACGGACCGGACTGTGTAGCCGTGTCTGGGGCATCAGCCTGTGCCGGACGAGCACTCTTCCTCTTCCGCTTGGAAGGTGGTGGTGATCCTGAGTGTCCTGCGCCGCTCTGGACACTAGGGGCAGGAGCCCTGGTGGGCTCTGTATCAGGTGTGTGGGATTGCACACTCAGCATGGGAGTTGGTGCAGGCATTGGCTCAAGTGTAATGGTGTCATGGGGAATGTCAGCAGAATGGACTAGGACGGACACTGTCCTGGCTGGGTGTGTGAGAGCTGGGGTGGATGGAGCCGCAGCTGCCCCTGCAGCCTCTCCGCCCTGCCTACTTGGGGCAGCAGATGACCATGCTGCCCCAGATCCACGTGGCATGATAGCATCAACGTGCACCAGCGCACGTGTCGTAGCCCTGCTGACCTGGAAGTCAGCCATGGAGTCAGCCAGGTCTGGTGCCACAATGGGCTGGTCCAACAAGGGCTGAGCATGGATGGTGTCAGCCACTTCAGCCTCAACGGGGGGGATGATGGGTGCCCTTGACTGGTCCTCCACACATGGGGGGACAGGCTCACCCTGCAAGTTACGACCACGTCCCCTACCGGATCCACCACGGCCACCACTTGTGGCTCTTCCACCTTTGCCACCCTTACGGAATCCTCGCCTCCCAGCCATGGCACTGATATTAATGTGCGTATGGGAGTGGCTGTAGACAATTGTCCTGGGCAATTGGGGGTCAAAGGGGTTGGGTACCAGATGGTAATTGTACCCTAGTGCTCTAGCACGGCTGATTGTAACCCCTGGGGAAAGATGACGGGTCACGCAACGCACAGGAGGCCCAAAAAAGGGAGATGACGTGCACGCAACCCCTCCTAGACCACGTGTGCAGAAATAAAAACCTGCACTACGCTGTGGCACCCAGTAACACAAGAATGAACGTATGCGTGTCACACGCAGCCTAGAATGACCTCTGAAGGGGTAGGCTACACACGGGGCAAGCACAGAAGTTAGATACGTGCGTGACTCACCGTCTGCCAGGTAAAAGAGCGTGAAAAATGAGCGCGTTTGGTTGGCAATACCCCCGCCAAAAGAAGATGTGTACGCTGTCTGAGAAGACAGGACAACAGTAGAAGGGGACACTGTTTGAGGGAACAGGCCCAGGTAAACCAGTACAAGAGAAAAAAGAGAAAAAGCTGTCAGAGGTAACAGGGAGTACGAACTGGAAACGCCGTGAAGTAAATCGCATGTGAAACGACAAGAAGTACAGAATTCACCCACTCGCTCTCCACGAAAAGCACGTACAAGGAAATGGTGTTCTACACGTACTTTATATACAGGCCCACACGTACAGCGTCACTTACGCGGCGTGTACGTTCACCAATCACACGCTTTGTCACTCCTGCGTGTAGATCCATTTTCACCAATCACACGCTTTGTCACTTCTGCGTGTAGATCCATTTTCTCCAATTACACGCTTTGTCACTTCTGCGTGTAGGGACATTTCCTCCTATTACACGCTTTGTCACTTCTGCGTGTAGGGCCATTTCCACCAATCACACGCGATGAGACTCTGACGTGCAGTCTTTCCATGTGTGCTCTGTCATCACGTGCTGTGTGGGAAACACCCGTGCGGGTCACGTCACAGACGCGCTTACGCGCTGAGGGCCTTTGGTCCAATAGAATCGCCTATGCGTGCTGACGCGCTTATGCGCTAAGGGCCTTTCCTCGATTTTCACGCTGACGTGCAGGATTTTCACGTGCCAAATCACTCCGTACCAAGCTGGCCACGCGTAAGCACACGGAAGACCACGCTCCTGCCCAGAAGGCCGAACTACTGCCCCCCAGAGCCCCGAGCACGCTCCCACCTACCATCTGCTGCTGCCTGACTGCCTGCTGCCCACGTGCACTGCCATTTGCTGCCTGCACATCAGCCAGGGGTGCTGTTGCTGTGACCACCCCTGCTGGTACCGAAGACTCCCGACTGGAATTCCATCGCTCCACAGCCCAGCCCCAGGACCCAGTTTCCCACCCACTCCTGCCTCTGGGGTTGTCATGTCGGGGCAAACACCATCTGTGACCACTGACAACCCCCGGCCAGAGAGGCAGAGGGGCACCAGCTTCAGTGCCACCGAAGTTGGTGTCTTGGTGGAGCAAGTCCTGGGGCAGTATGATGCCCTCTTCGGAAGTTCCCGCGCCGACAAGGAAGGACGGACTCGGATCTGGACTGACATCGTGACTGCCATCAACGCGGAGGGGGTGGCAGTCCGGGACTTACAACATGTCAGGAAGCGCTGGGAGGACTTCAGGTCCAGGACCCTGAACAAGGCCCGGCGCCTCTTGAAGGCAGCGGATGCCAAGGGGCGCCGGGGCCACTTGTCGGAAGAACAGATGGGGGTCCTGGAACGCATATCCCCAGCGCTCCACGTCCAGGTCCTGGAGAAGCAGACCCGTCTGGAGTCGAGCGGTGAGTGTACATGCATCCTGATTGTGAGCAGTGCGTGTGGTGATTATTCGGTATTGTGCAGGTTGCACATCTGTTTGTATGGGGTCGAGTATGGGTGGGGGTGTACATGGCCGTGGGGCTGACACATGCGAGGGCTGTAATGTGTGAGACATGGATGGTGCTTGTGTGTGTAGGCTTGCATGGCAAATGCAGTTGTGCGTGCACACATGTTTGTATGAATGTGTATGTAAGTAGACATGTCCGTGATGTCATGCATGTATGTTGTATTGGGCTGCATGTATGAGCACTGTGTACATTTGCATGTGTGTGTATTTGACAAGGGTGCAACAGTGATGCAACATGGATGCATGTGACTGCGGTATGTGTAAGCCTGATTGGCAGATGTGACATGGATGCCCGTCTGAACAGTGCGACACTTGGCCGAGGTGTACACATGCATGCAAGTGTGGTGGTGTGTGTACATGTGTGGTGCACTTCCTGTGTTGCATGTGATGTCTGGGTCACCTTTGGCTGCTCATGCTGTTGTATGTGTATGGATGGTGGTGGCAGTTGCGATATGCCTGTGGTATGGCTCATGTGTGCGAGTTGCAATGACATGTGTGTTGGGGATTGTGATGACATGTCTGAGGTTTGCCAATGCCACTCATGTGCAACTGTCATGTGTGTATGTGTCCATTGTACAGTGCCCTGATGCCTGTGTTTTGTTTCTCCCTGTGTGCAGCGTCAACTGATGAAGAGGGCGGAGAAGGTGCTGTGGAGCACAGCGGCGGGGATCCGACCGCCAGCCAGAGACGCAAGGCCCGGCTCCCCTCCCGTGTTGTCATCTCGTCGGGGAGTGAGGAGTCCGGTGCCGCGTCCCAGGCCGCAGCTGCCGGGGGGAGGTCCAAGAGGCGGAGGTTGGAGTTGGACTCCTCGGCAGCAGAAGGGGCAGCTGGGACCTCACAGGGCCCAACAGGGGAAGATGGCACAGAGTCATCCAGGTTGGTGGGGGGTCTGGTGGAGGAGGAGGCCGTGCAAGCACGAGAGACGGGGTCTGGAGGTGGGGATCCCACTGGTGCTAGTGGTGCAGTCCAGGACCAGGGACAGGAGGCAGCACAGGCCGCCGCGGAGGTGCCTGTGTGCAATCCTGTCCCCGATCCTGTCCCTGCATCATCTTGCACCAGCAGGGATGCCTACGTCCAGACCCGTTTCCAGGCAGGGGATGAGCTGACATCAACTGGCCTTCCTCTGCCTGCGGACGTGGCTATCCAGGTCCGGGTTGAGCCTGTCCTGGCTGGTGTGGCGTTGCGTCAACGGGCCATGCGAGGTGACCTGCAGTCTTTTCATGGAGAGACTGCACGTCACCTCGAATGGCTCGTTGACCACGTCAGCCTGCTGGGACAGGTCACCCAGGCCGGATTCCTCCGTCTGATGGGGCTTGCTCCGACCCCCTCCTCAACTGGACCCCCTACGCGCCAGTCGACCTCTGTGCCATGTTCCCACCCATCAGTCACCTGGGTGCCCTGTGGAGCTGCCTCTGACGGTGCGGCCAGGCTGGTGGAGGAGGCATCCCTGCCACAGTCGGGAGTCGGTGGTCCAGCAGGGGTGGCCACATCAACAAGTGCACCCCAGCCGGCGGAGGATGTGCAGGCAGCAGGAGGCAGTGCACGGGCAGAGGCAGAGCAGCAGCAGCAGCAACATGGTGGGAGCCATGAAGGCTCGGGGCTTTCGACATCGGAGGGGCAGGCATCGGCCGGAGGGCAGGGGGACCCAGGACAGAGAGTGTCTTCCGTGTGGCAGCGGTTGGGCCACGCCATAGGTGCGGAGCGGCGGCGGGCGGAAGAGGCGTGGCTCACAATGGTCAGGGCGGAGAACTCCATGCGGAGGGCCCTGAGGCGGGCCGAGTGCCTCGAGGCAATCCGCAGGGGGTTGGAGGAGGACACAGCGTCGTCCCTGCGGACCCTCGGGGCCATGGAACTGGACCGCCTCTGGGGCATCGAACAGGAGTTCGATGATGCCCTGGCCCGGGACACCACAGAGTGAGCCGCTGGACTTGCCCGCCGCCTTTGTATATAGTTCTTTAGTTTTAGGTTTCCTTTCTTTCGTATTATGATTTGGAGTCGACGGACACTGCTCCACTTTTTGTATATAGTTGATTTTTAGGTAGATTTTTTAGTAGGTTTCCTTTGTTCAGTTGGGCTCATGGACCCTTGTTATTTTTGTACATAGTTCTTTATTGCATGGAGATTTTTTTACATTTGACTTTGGACAATATTTTTTTCTATTTGGATTTCAAGTTTAATTTTTTCATACGGACATGCAGCTTACTTTTTTCTCATTCACATTGTAGTTAGTTTTCTTTCTTTAGCATTCTTATTTTTTTTCAATACAATTTTGTTTGCATACTTCACTGTGTGGTATCATCTCATTGGTTTCATGCATGTCATGTTGTGTGTTTTCCCATTCAATTGCAACCATTGTGTGTGACGGACATGGCTTCATTAGCTTCATGAACATTGGGGGTGTAACATGTGATTTCCATTTCCATGTGGGTGAATGGGTTACTTGGTAGGGCTTTTTGGCTGTGGAGGCTGACCATTACGCACATGATTGGGGATTGTGAGGACCTGGTGGGGGCTGCCCATGGTGGCAGGGCGGTGGGGGGTGGTGGGAGACATGATTGGGGGCCTGGTGGAGGATGCCCCTGGTGGCTGGGGGGTGGGGGCGGTGGGAGACATGAGTGGGGGCCTGGTGGAGGGTGCCCCTGCACTGCTGGGGGGTGGGGGTGCAGGGGGACATGAGTGGGGGCCTGGTGGAGGGTGACCCTGGATGCTGGGGGGTGGGGGTGGTGGGAGACATGAGTGGGGGCCTGGTGGAGGGTGCCCCTGGTGGCTGGGGGGTGGGGGTGGTGCGAGACATGAGTGGGGGCCTGGTGGAGGCTGCCCCTGCACTGCTGGGGGGTGGGGGTGATGGGAGACATGCATTGTTGATCAGTAGTGCAAGGTGACATGTGGGTTGGCTGGGGGGCATGCCCATGGTGGATGGGCTGCCTGCGGGACATGAGCAGGGGTGCAGGGTAGTCCCCCGTGGTGTGGGCTGCCTGCAGGGGCCATGGAGGTTGTGGAGCATACACCTGGGAGGACCCACACGGCCAATTCACGTGTAGTACTCCCCAGAAACCCTGAAAAACACATACCCTGCAGAAATCGCGTGTGGAACTTCCCGCGCACCCCTGGAATACACATACCCTGCTGAAATCGCGTGTGGAACTTCCCGCGCACCCCTGGAATACACGTACCCTGCTTGCACGGGGCCAATCGCGTGTGGAACTTCCCGCGCACCCCTGGAATACACGTACCCTGCTTGCACGGGGCCAATCACGTGGGAGACTTCACGCGAACCCATGAAATACACGTAGCCCGCTCCCCCGGCCCGATCGTGTGAGAAAGTTCACGCGAACCCCTGTAATACACGTAGCCCGCTCCCCCAGGCCCGATCGCGTGAGAAACTTCACGCGAACCCCTGAAATACACGTAGCCCGCTCCCCCAGGCCCGATCGCGTGAGAAACTTCACGCGAACCCCTGAAATACACGTAGCCCACTCCCCCAGGCCCGATCGCGTGAGAAACTTCACGCGAACCCCTGTAATACACGTAGCCCGCTCCCCCAGGCCCGATCGCGTGAGAAACTTCACGCGAACCCCTGAAATACACGTAGCCCGCTCCCCCAGGCCCGATCGCGTGAGAAACTTCACGCGAACCCCTGTAATACACGTAGCCCGCTCCCCCAGGCCCGATCGCGTGAGAAACTTCACGCGAAGCCCTGAAATACACGTAGCCCGCTCTCCCAGGCCCGATCGCGTGTGGAACTTCCCGCGCACCCCTGAAATACACATACCTTGCTCGCACTGGGCCAATCGCGTGTGGAACTTCCCGCGCACCCCTGAAATACACGTAGCCCGCTCCCCCAGGCCCGATCGCGTGAGAAAGTTCACGCGAACCCCTGTAATACACGTAGCCCGCTCCCCCAGGCCCGATCGCGTGAGAAACTTCACGCGAACCCCTGAAATACACGTAGCCCGCTCCCCCAGGCCCGATCGCGTGAGAAACGTCACGCGAACCCCTGAAATACACGTAGCCCGCTCCCCCAGGCCCGATCGCGTGAGAAACTTCACGCGAACCCCTGAAATACACGTAGCCCGCTCCCCCAGGCCCGATCGCGTGAGAAACTTCACGCGAACCCCTGTAATACACGTAGCCCGCTCCCCCAGGCCCGATCGCGTGAGAAACTTCACGCGAACCCCTGAAATACACGTAGCCCGCTCCCCCAGGCCCGATCGCGTGAGAAACTTCACGCGAACCCCTGTAATACACGTAGCCCGCTCCCCCAGGCCCGATCGCGTGAGAAACTTCACGCGAACCCCTGTAATACACGTAGCCCGCTCCCCCAGGCCCGATCGCGTGAGAAACTTCACGCGAACCCCTGAAATACACGTAGCCCGCTCCCCCAGGCCCGATCGCGTGTGGAACTTCCCGCGCACCCCTGAAATACACATACCTTGCTCGCACTGGGCCAATCGCGTGTGGAACTTCCCGCGCACCCCTGAAATACACGTTCCCCGCTTGGCGTTTGCTGTTTGCCAGCCCGGTGAACTGGTCCAGGGTTAGCGCAGCCCTTTGCGATGATTTAGCGATTTTGATGGCTTTTCCTTGTGCGAGGGCGTTCTTGGGGGCGTAACTGGCGCTGCTGCAGGGTCGCTGCGATTCTCTGCGCCACGGCTGGTTTGGGAGCCTAAAATCCATGAATACGCTGTGCGCGGAAATCGGTTTTAGCGCACGTGCCTGGCGCAGTCAATCGCACGCGGACACTCTGCGCCAGCCGCTTGCGACACTTTTCTGCGAAATTCTATGAATTACCCTGATAGCCAGCTAGAGGTGAAAGATGATTGCGGTTTTAGCAAAGACATCTGCAGGGCCACATAATGAGTAACATAATGAGTAACCACGGAACTGTCATGATACGCCAATCAAAATTGAGCAGCCATACAATGTATCAAACACATCTTCAGAAAGGCTGTACAATCTCACGCATTCTCACACATTCTAACACGTTGTAACCCCCTCTGGCTCCACGTAATTGTCTCCTCAGATTTTAATGTGGTGCACATTACGACTGCAGAAATATTTGTTCCCCAGCAACAGTACTCTGATTTTGGTGTCTTCCTGGGAGGCCCAAATCACTGCTCACACATTTGAGTCAGGATGTGGCGTACCATATTAATGTTGCTGTATTGTGCCTGTCTGAGCAATGTAAGGAATGTGCTAGGATAAAGATAGGATTTTCATACAGCATAAATTGGGCTTTTGAAGTGTTGGGGTTGCCTACATTTACCTATTCTTTAAACTAATGGCTTCAGCAGCATACTAAATATGCAATCTATGTTGTCTTGGGTCAATGTGCAATATGAATCTGGTAAAGCATATCAGCAATATACAAGCAATCAAGAAGGAAGCATTTCTCCATCTTGCAACCACACAATGATATGTTATGCAATATGTGTCCTTCATTTTCTCTACCCATTCTCTATACAAATCCCAATCAAACAAAGTACATGCTTCTGTCTGCACCATGATGGTGAGTAGGCTGCAGGCTCTTCAATGAGCTCTCACCAGTGGACCTTTTAATGCGGGGAAATCATCACCTTCTACTGGACAGCCAGACCTCATACATATTTTATTAGAATGAAAATATTAGTGGTTCCCACATACAGGAACTCCACAAAAACTGAAAAACGGAACATCAATCTCCTTTGTTGAAGGTCATGTAGGAGCCAAGGCCTGGGAATCCCAGGGCTAGCTCACCATCACTGGTACTGTCTGATGCAGTCCATGCAACACTACAAACCTGCAAAACCACTTACTTCACTATCTGGTAGTTTGCCTAATTGTGCTTGATGATTATGACCCATAACTTGGCAAGCATATTCATAACGCTCATTGCCCACGCAAAGCCAAAGAACAAATAGCCCATCAGCTGCAACACCTTCCCTTCACTGCTGGCACCACATTATTGTCTGTTGTAGAACAGCCTCTCTGTGAACTGGCAGTGACCATCAGTCAACATTGATACCACCCCCGAAAATAAACGAAATAGGCATATTGATATATAGAAATAACTAGAAATGAAGTAACTATTACTAAAACCCAATATACTATTAGCACTAGAAGGAAAGGGACTGGACAATCTGCTGACCAGGATCATGGACTTAATCCGACAATCACATCATGCATTCAATACCACCCTCTTGTGTCTCCCTTGCAGTCTGCCACCTTTTTTTGTGATATGCCCCCAAAGGCACCCAAGTTCAGTCTGCATCCTCTGGAGTATTTCTGGAATCACGCACATGTCTATCCAATTTCTATAGACCAGTTCTCCTTCACACAGCTTGCTCCATTCCACATGCTTCTATTACGGAAATAGTAAAAGGACTCACTAATATGCTCTCTTTACTTTTACCTGATCGGCATCTTTGCTTGTAATTTTCTTTAATGGATTTAGGTATACCATACCTGAAGCCAATTTTGATAAAATAACAATTCATTAGCACCCTAGATTTTCAGACAGGATAATTTGCTCTTTTACCTTGGCTAGCAGGACATCCTTTGCTGGGCAAGCCCATACCCCTTACCATCAACACATGAACACTACCTTATTAATGAATAAATCAGCCCTTGATTTATTATTATTATTATTATTATTATTATTATTATTATTATTATTATTATTACTATTATTATTATTATTATTATTGTATTTATTGAGCGCAGACCTAGTTCTAAGAAGCAACATAGTGCACTACTGAGGTAAACAGCCATACAGACACACAACAGAGCACTTTGCAGAGGTATACAACAGTACAGATGCATAACAGAGTGCTTTTCAGAGGCAACAACAGAACAGATATACAGCGGGGTAGGATGCAGAGGGACACAGAGGAGGGGTACAGCTGTACAGGGTGGCGGGGAGGAGAGGGGCAGACTGTGGATAGCAAGTCAGGTGGAGCAGGGGCAATGTGATGGCTTAGATGTTGAGGTAGAGAGACTCCTCGAAGAAGTGGGTCTTGAGTTATTTTCTGAATTGTAGGAGTGTGGGTGCAAGTCTGATGCTGACAGGTAAGAGGTTCCACAGTCTTGGGGTGAAGGCAAAGAAGGTTTTTTTTCCCAGTCCTTTCCTTATTGCAGTGTCGGATTTCAAGTCTGCACGTGTCCTCGCTTCTGTTGGTATGCTGACCACCAGAGATGCTGAATATCTTTATGAGATAGTTGGGTGACTTAAGGGCGACTGCCTTATATATGATCCAGCAAGACATGAAGGTGACTCATGCGTGGAGTGGGAGCCAGTGAAGATTAATGCAGGCCAGGCTAATGCACTCATATCTGTGTAGACCCTTGATGAGACATGCTGCCATGTGTAGGACACTTCTCAGGGCCACAAGTGAGGATGACGGGAGGCCTTTGAGGAGGGCATTGCTCCCTTCCAGGTGGTATAGGACCAGTGCTTTAATGGTGGATCGAAAGCTGTCTTGATGGAGGGAAGGCTTGCATTTCTGCAAGAGGGAGAGCTGATACCAAGCTCTCTGAGTTTTCTTAGCTGTGAGTGTCTTGAAAGAGAGGTGTTGTTCGAGGTGGAACCTGAGGTACTTGGCACAGGAGGTGAGCTTGGGTGTGGAGCCCTCAAGATTCATGTTTGATAACCAGGTCTGTACGTCTGGGTGTTTAGTGTTGTTGGTAAGGAGTATTTGGTCTTGGATGGGTTGAGCTTCAAGCATGCACTGGACATCCAAGACTGAATCAGCGAGAGGCAGGTTTTGAGCCTGTGAATGTTCTTGATGGGGTCATTCTTGAGGTATAGCTGTGTGTCGTCGGCTTATTGGTGGATGTCAATGTTGTGTGTGGCTTGAAGGGCTCCCAGTGGCACCATGTATAGATTGAAGATCACTGGGGAGTGGATGGAACCCTGCAGGACTCCACAGGTGACAAGTAGTATTGGCGATCTAGAGGAGACCATCTGAATAAACTGCTGGTGGTTGGCAGGGTAGGACTTGAACCAGCATAGGGCAAGGGTGTCCGTGAGCAGCCAAGAGGTTGAGTAGAACCAGGAGACAGGGTTGGCCATCGTCAAGGATGTTGAGGGCATCGTCAACCACCTGTATGGTTGCCTTCTCCGTGCTGCATCTGGGCCTGAAGCCGGGTTGGTAGCTTTGGAGGAGATTGTTGGTGTCGATGTGTTGCTATAGTTGCACGGCTACTGCTTCCCGATGATCTTACATAGGCAGGTAAAATGGGTGATGAGGTGATAGTTACCTCGGTTGTCAGGATTCAGGGTGGGTTTCTTTAGTAGAGGGAGGATTTGTCCTGTCTTTAGGGTCAATGGGAAGGTGACTTGAATTAAGGAGCTGTTGACAATCTCCAGGTAGGGAAGGAGAGCTTCTCCTGGGAGGGTTTTCAGGATGGATGTTGGGAGGATGTCGCCTGTATACGATGTGGCTTTGAGGGCAGCCAGGATTTCTACCAGGTCCTCTGTAGAGAATGTATGCTGTCCAGTGTGTGAAGATTTTGCACGGAGGGACGTGATGTGGGTCTGTGCATGCAGAGCTGCCGGTGTCTATGTGTTGGCAAATCTTGCTGATTTTGTCGATGAAGAAGGTACTGATGGTGGTGGATTTTTTGATAGAGTATGGTATGGCAGGGTCGGGTACTGGGTTGATGAAGTGCTTGACCACTTTGAAGAGGCCTTGGCCTTTGTTTTCAGCTTCTACTATAGTGTTCTCATAGTAGGAGGCCTTGGTTGTGTTGATTAGTTGTCGCTGGTTGCTTGGACTTCGTTGAGGAACACCATGTCAGATGTCCTGGAGCAGCACCAGGTGTTCTCTTGTTTCCTGATGGCGCTTTTGTTGAGGTTGAGTTCTTGTGTGTACCCGGGTGTTGACGGTAGGGTGCTGACAGATTCAGTTTGCTGGTGCGTTGTTTCAGAGTCACGTGTCAGTCGATGGAAGCTGAAAGGGTGGCATTGAGTGCTTTCAGTAGAGCATTGCAGTTCAGTTGATGTTGTTCAGTTCATGTGAGTTGGAGGGGCAAGGTCTTCCATGAGGGCTTCCTCCAGGAAGTTGTTGAAGGACCTGAAGATTTGTCTGATGTGATTCTGCTGGAAGTGTTTGACTGGGGTGGTGTTCAGGATGTTGAAATGCACGGCCAGGTCGTCAGACTAGTCAAGTGGGAGAGGAGAGCTGTAGTGGCGAGAAGGCAGTGCAGTGATGATTAGGTTGAGGTTGTTACCTTTCTTGTTTATTGGATCTTTTGTGTGCTGTGTGAGGCTGAGGGTGTCGAGAAGACAGAGGAGAGTTTCCTTCGTCGGGTTGGTGGCCTTGTTTTCTGAGATGTTGAAGACGCCTCAGAAGATGTTGTTAGTGTGTGTGAGGGACATGAAGGTGACCAGGTCAGTGAAGTCTCCTATGCAGGCGGTGTTGGCTTTGGATGGTCTATAGATTGTAATTGTAATTGGTTATTTATAACATGCTTAATATCCAGAGGTGTCTAAGCGTGGACCGGGGTTCGTACGTGTGTTGCTCCACTTCGTCTTTCTTCCAAGGAAAGCACATTGCCCCTGAGCTATCCTGCAGAGACAGATGAGATGAGATGTAAGGTGACTGTTTTTGTCAGGGAGAGCAGGAAATGGCAGGAGAGGACTTCGAAGGAGCCCGTGTTGTCGATGTCAAGTTTGATGCAGCCCCACAAGGTCTTCTAGAGGACAGCAAGTTCTCCACCTGTCTTGTTCGTCCAGTCTCTGTTTTGGATGCTGTAGCTGTCGAGAACAAGGGCATCTAGGATATGGGTGGAGGTGGGTGTGAACCAGGTCTCATTGATGAAGGTGGCTTCAAGGTTGTGCGTAGTGATTGTGTCAATGATGTCTGCTGCATGGTGATAGCTGAGTGGACATTGGCTCGCCTCAACTTCCATGTTGTGGACGGTGAGGGGGTACTGATGGGCTTGAGGCTGATGTTGGTGAGGTTACTGCATTGTGGAGTCCATGACTTAGAAGAGGGTTGATGACGGTGTTGACTGCTGAAAGTGGAGATGGCCTGTGGTACGGAGGGAGAATACTTATGTTGGTGCATGCTTACCTGTTGTTTGAGCAGGGGTTTAGTCGCTGAGTCCTCCCGGTCCAGACAGGCTCAACCAGGAATCAAATTTGTTGGGGTTTTTGGGAAGGTGACTCGCGCTCAGGATAAGATAAATTCAAAATGACATTAGATTGATGTGTGAAATGTCCATTAGATTAATAAATGAAATGTACGGAAAACAAAGTGAGGCTATAATAGCCAGATGTATTCCATGTAGTGTACAGCCGTATGTAGTGTAAAGCAAAACAAAATGTTGTAATCATGGTATGCATTTAAAAGTACACAGACAAATATGCAGAAAACTAAATAACCAAACCATTAAAACAAACCAACATACCTCATGTGTGGGTGGAAGCAGGGATTACAACGTAATGGTCCTAATTTACGGGGAGAAAAAATAAAATTGAAAAATTATACAAGCATAATATATCAGATATGCATTTTTACACATAATCAAATTCTGATTAAATATTGCTTCGTATTTAGAGAAGGACGAAAGAAAAACAAAAGGCGCTCCAGAAATGAAAAAATATATTTATTTTTTTAAAGCCAGTTGCCTTGCCCCTATTAATTGATGTAAGTTAGGCCTGTGAAGGTGGTATTATTCATATTTTGACGTTGTTGTGTCCTTATAATTCGCCCTAAAAATGTGAGCCCAAAGAAGGAACCTGGGTGTCCCACATGGACTATTTGCATTATTGTTAATGTAGTGAGCAGTGAAGTGCCATAAAGTGTTACGCTCACCTGGTCTCTGCAGGGACGTTGGGGCATGGTTGCAGCCCTCCCTGGAACTGGCTCCCCTTGGTCAGGCTTCTTCCCCAGCTCTTGTGTTGTGGACTGTGCTGGTTGTTGGCACTGCCCCTGTTTAATTATGATGGCGAGCTCTCTGTCCTGCTTCTCACTGCAGGGTCGCTCTAGCAAGACCGAGTTTCTTCACTGGTCCATGTGCGTAGCAGCCCAGACCGGCTGTGGCTGAACCACTCAAAAGGTAATTATCCTTTCAATAATGATTATTGTCCGTATTCTTCTGTAACGTCTTTCCTTGATTTTTGTCTGTATCTTTTTGTAATGTCTTTCCTTTTCCCCAATAGGTGATATGAGGCCCAGCGGTAGTTGCGGTGCAAGAAGCGGGCCCCAATGGAAGAAAAGGGAGTTCACGATGTCCCAATAGGTGGTAAGTTTGGCTTTAAGGTCAAGCGCGAGGATTGGTCTAAGTGCAACCTTAGCATAATATCTTAATTGCTTTCCTAACCTTGTTTTGTCTTTTTCTCTTGCAGGGATTTTCTGGCGATGTCGGACTGCAATGCCTTATCCGAAGATCTGCCAGCAGGTGAAGGATGCCTGGATCCGCAATGATGCTGGCCGAAAGTGGACTCCCGAGTAAGTGTTGTGGCTGAGAGCCAGAATCAGGTAAGGATGCACTCCGACTGCGGTTGCTGCTGGAATCAGGTAAAGATGCGCTCCGACTGCAGTTGTTGCTGGAATCAGGTAAGGATGCACTCCGACTGCGGTTACTGCTGGAATCAGGTAAGGATGCGCTCCGACTGCAGTTGCTGCTCGAATCAGGTAAGAATGGCTTCAGACAGCGGTGAGCGATACACTGCTATAAGCAGACTAAAGCGAAGCGCTTGCATGCGGGTGGGGCAGGCTTAAATAGACCGGTCCCAGCCATGCCCATTTGTTCTGACTTGTGGACCCACCCTGCCACTCCTAGAGGATGCTGCACGTGCGGCCCAATTCACTCCTATGGCCACACCCGACCTTGGGGCACGTGGAGGCCCTGCAGGGGAAAAAACAGCACGTGCACCAGAATAAAAGTGTGCAGAGCACACTTACTCATGAGCCTGGCACCAAAGGCACCAGGACTGGGTCCAACTGGACCTTTTATGTAGTGGAGCTTGTGATTCTTGCCCAGTGGCCATGACATAAAGTTGATTTGGCTTTCTCTTTTTCTGCAATGTATAAATCAATCACCTGAAATCATGATAACAATGGTCCATGAGCTGCAACGAAACTAAGAGTTGGTCACTTTAAATACATCCAACTTCATTAAATGATAGTCAAATATGGAACATACCTGGAGGACTGACTAGTCCATATATAAATAATTGAACGTCTCAGGCAATTCAGTTAAAAACAAATCAAATGTCTCCAATTGCAATGTATCACCTCATCTGTAATATAAACATTGGGATTGATAAACAACGTGGTATCTTAAATTAAATTCAGGCATCTTGTGCGTTTAGCTAGATCAATGAAAACATACCTGAGTTAAGGTGCATAAGGTAAGAAAATATAGCACAGTGGCGCGTACATCCGAATCGAATGTAGTTAGATTTGCATTGTTCTTAAGATACCTAGAAATAAATGAAAAGAGTGAATTCTATTATGTGTTTCACCTAACTTGTTTAGATATAATAAAAAACAATCTTGCACGTCCCCATAGAGATATGTCTACTATGGGGTACTCAGGTGTTCTGTGATTCCAGTTCACCAAGTAAACTGTCAAAAATTGCATCGCTATAGGTATGTCAGCATATAGTGGTTTAGAAACAATATTCTAAATGGCGTGTGAATAAATCCATCCCCATCATAGCGTTGTAAGTTCATCTCTAGACAAAGCAACATTCTAACCTTTAATAGGTGACTCTTGATATCAGGGATAAATCCCTTGGGCAGTATTAACATGAACGATATCTGCAGAAGAATGCGCCTGGTTGCGCGGTATCTTTATCTGAAAGTACTGTAACACCGAATGCTGTCCAAAAGTGTTGACGTCATGCATATGAAATGCCTGATGTCACATGTAAACATAATACCTCACGTCTGATGTATACAAAGAAAGTCTGTATAATGATATTATTTGCAACAAAAAGACACATTGTTGATGATATAATATTGGAAAATTCCTAGTATAGATTTGACCATTAATACAGCAATACTCTTGTAAATCGACCCGAACATTGACGTTCGGGCATGGTGACATCATGCACATTAGAACGTGTAATGTCACAGGTGAATAATGACAACAAACTCGCTTCCATTGATAAACAGGAGAGTCCTGAATTCACCTGTAAACCAGTGAAAATGCACGAGTGCCTACTATTGATTCAAAAAAATATGTACATGTACAGTGTATCCATAAAGTTGTTACTGTTGTTCTTAGTATGTATTTTCTGTAGGATTATTTAGGTATAAGGCGATAAATTCTTGTTTCGGTAAATGCGTCCAAAAGGATCTAAAGTGAGTCTCAAAATGATCCTAACAGCAAAATGGAATTACAATTAGTAATCCCAAAAAAGGGCTCCTAATAAATATAATAGAGAGTAACTATAGTCATTGTTCTGACTATGTAAATAAGTTGGTCCTATGATATATTTGATATAATATGGTGACTGGCAATCTCTAGTGATTCTTGTATTATTCAGAAATGGTGAATGGTACTGTGCTGTCTTGAAATATGTCCCTATATGGGATTTATTGTGGGAATGGGCTGATATGTGTGTTGTTGATGATCAAGTCAGTATTGCCTTTACATTAAACAGCATTTACAGTACTTATTGGTTATGTAGTTTTGCATATACTACACATATTATCCAAAGTTGAACATTAGGATCCTGTCACAAAGGTTAGGGTTACAAAAAGACATACATTTCATGATCAGTATTGAAACCAAGAGTGGTAGATCGTAAAAATCAGATATGTTTGGATTCCATTTTTCTCAATTTGAGCTGGATATTCCCACCTCTTTTTCCCCTCTTCGCTTTCATGAGTCCAATGTATCGTAAATCCTCTTTGTTGGCCAACTGGTGTTTTTGTTGACAATGAGTAGCCAATGGTAGTTTAGAATCAGAATTTCTCAGACTTGCTAGATGTTCCCTAAAGCGTACTCTCAACTGCCTAATAGTACTGCTAATATACAGTTTACCGCAAACACATGTGATGGCATTTACAACATAACAGGTTTTACAATTTATAAAGTCAATGACTCAGTTTCTGCTTGATTGTGTGGGCTTGGGTAAAAGTAAATTTAGGTTTCTCAGACAAAAAAGGTGAGAGATATTTATCTAGTCTGAGTATTTGCCAGTGTTTGGCAGCCAATTGATATAAAGTAGAAGAATCCTTGGAAAATTGAGTAATGATTGAGATATGTTGAGATTGTACATTGTGGTTGCTCTTGTCAATTAAACATTTTGATTTTTTGATATTAGCAAATTCATCTGATGCTTTCTTGATGATGTCATTCTGATAACCTCTGTTAAAAAAACACTCAGTTAGAATGTCACATTTGTTGATATATTCAGAATCCAGACTACAATTCCTTCTAGCCCTTAAAAATGTTCCTCTTGGTATGTTGTTAACGATGATCCGTTGGTGGCTACTCTGTGCACAAAGCACAGACTTTACTTCTGTAGGCCTACTTGTTGGTCTCTATTAGAACAACTTCAATAAAAATGTGTAAATCCAAGAAATCAATCTGTGATGAGCTAGCATGACCAGTTAAATTAATACAAAAGGTGTTATTATTGGTATGTGTCACAAAGTTGTCAAAAGATTATTTTGGTCTCTTCCAAATAATCAAAATATTATCAATGAATCGTCTCCAAGCAATCAAATTATGACAAAAAGATTCCTGGTTATATATATGTGTCTCTTCATACTGTGACATAAATACAATAAATTAAGGATGGCACAAATGTCACCCCCATGGCCACCCCCTTGGCCTGGACATAATACTGATCATTGAATAAACAGTTATTGATGCATAAGGTAAATAATAAAAAAAAACTCTTAAGCATATCGACATGTTTCAGGTATGATGCTGATGAATTACGTAAGGTATAATCTGTGGTTTTCACCGCCAAATCATGATCAATACTCCTATACAATGAGGTCACATCTAAGGTAGCAAACATAAAGTCTGATTTCCATTCCATGGTTTTCAGGAACTACAATACATGAGTACTGTCTCTTATGTATGATTTCATCATCAAAACAAATGGTTTGAGGGTTTTGTCTATGTATTGTGACAACCCATCGGTAGCCCAGTCAATGCCACTCATGATTTGCCTCACTTCCGGCAATTGATGATATGGTTTATGAATTTTCAGTAAAAAATACAATGTGGGCATTGTTGGTTCAGTGATGGTTAGAAATCTTTTCTCATCTTCTATCAGATACCCCTTGTTGTACCACTCTTGTGTTAAGTCTTGTAGGTCTGATACTACCCTCTTGCTTGGGTTTAGTTTGAGTAGTATATAGCAATTGGAAGTGGCTAAATGATTCATACCCATTTTTATGTAGTATGAGGTATTAAGGACAACTAGGTTCACTCCCTTATCTGCCTCCTTGATAGTAATATTACTGTCTTTTGCCAGATCTTCCAGAGCCTTCGATCCTTCTCTACTGAGGTTTGATCTATATCTTTTCTTGTTCTTGCTGGATCTTTCTAGGAGTGCATGGATGTCTTTAGTAATTGCCTTGTGCAAGGTTTCAATTACATGTTCTGATGATAATTGTGGAATACATTTCGATTTTAGTTTGAGTTCTTTGATTTACAGATGTCTGGGCTTAACTTCTAGTTCATTGCAAATAGTATTTAAGTATGTATCGATGTATTGGTTTAAAGACATCACAATGTCTGTATTAGTGATATCTGATATAGTGGAAGTGCTAAGGGGATCAAGTGTGGGTTTAGGCACAAATGAAGGCACTTCTGTGGGAAAAACTTTTTCAACTTTAAATTTCTCAAACATTTTAACAAATCAATTTGAAAATTGTTGAAGTCTGTACCAGCACTGGGGCAAAAGAAAGCCCTTCATTCAGAACTGTAATTTCTGTTTTGGTTAATTCTCTATTAGAAAAAAATGCACATAAATTATGTTGAGTTACTTCCCCAAATGTTTCTTTGTGTTAGACCGTGTCAGTATCCCTGGGCAACCAGTGTCCTCGTCGGAGCTTCCACTTCCTGTCCCCCCCTCCTGCCCCTTGTTTTTGGTGCAAGAGTAAGGACAGTAGGTGGAGTTTGGAATCTTACTTGTTTGGTGTTAATAAACCTCTGGTTTCTGCTTTTGTATCTGCAAATCTGTTCTAAAAAAAAAACTCAGGGCGCCAGAGTTTGCCGATTCTGTTGCATTAGTACCCATAGCATGAGTTTCAATTGTTTCCCCCTATGAATCGGGCAATATTGAACGAGTTAGGTCTGTATCTAGAAACAATGTTGTCATATTTAGGTTAAAATGTGTAGGCTCTATCCTGCCTATAATCTCTACCATCTCTGATAAATGTTTTGAGTTCATATCTATGTCATAACAAGGGTTACCATCATTCATTGTAGAACACTTAAAACCTGTGTGTGTCAACTTTCTGTGTCAATCATAGTCTACCATCTACTGTGGATGACATTTTTTGATTCTCTAATGGGTTTTCAGATGTTATACCCTACGTCTCCCTTGTGTATAGTGTTTATCTCTTCTCTGTTGGTCCATACAACATCTTTTTTTCTGTATCTCATTGGTCTTGGTTTGTTTGTCTATATGAGAAACATAAAATATGATGCAATGCTAAGTTGCACCGTTCACTGGGTGGAAATGGGAAGGTATTAGACTTCCAGGTCAACTGTTTCTCCTCAGCCATTTGTATCCAGGTAACATGATGATGAAGATACCAAGTGGATGGGTGGTAGACGGTTGTCCCAACATTATTGACATAGGCAATTGTCTGCATACCAATCCTACAATAGGAAATAGTTGCGGTGTAGACAATCTGGGGTTCATTAAGCGTCTTTTGTATTTTGAAAGATTAATGTATCTATTTGTAGGATCTTGCCAAAGAAGAGCAACCGGAGTGTCACCTATCTAAAAGAGGGTAGAGAGACACTAAAAGGTATCCGTGAGTGTAAAATTATCCAGTCTTATCCAAAAAAGCATCATCACTCCTGATGTAGGACTCCAGATCTTCAAATGTTGATCCTTTGTGACAAAGTCTCCTGATATGGACTGAGGATCAACAATCCAATGGTTAGGGGGGCAAATGTATCTGCCTACCATGTGATGTTGAGGCTAGAGGAGGCATATTTGGTATCATCTGGACCAACCCACGTTTCCCCATGCCTTTGGAAGTCCTACAAGTGATAAACTAGTCATGGTGCTGCCCCTTTAAGAGGTACTCCTATGTTGAGAATAGGCGTCTGTACTGGTCAGCCTGTGAGGTATGGATATGCTGCATGTTCTCTGAAATCCAGCTAGATGATAAAAAGCCTTACTAATGTGGATTACCCTCACTGTGTCTTGTGGAGGAGTCTGGGGTAGTGACAGACTGACTACTGTGAGTTGGTGCCTGCAGGGATTCCACTCCATGGTGGGCTGAAAGTGCATATGAAATGCAAGATGGAGGACAAGCCTAAAGACTGCTCAGTCCATGTTGCCAAGCAGTGAGTGTGATGTTAATAGTTTAAATGCAGATGAGGTAGGCTCCCAATTTCTGGTATGTTGGATGGCACTAGTGACATGGCCAAAGCCCAATTAAAGCTTCAGCCATTCTTCGAGCGAGTCGAAGTGCAGGTGGAGTTTGTCAGTGAATACATTGGGTGGTTGGAGATGTCGAGAGACTTAGGAAGAGAGTTGGTGGAAGGGGAAAGACAAGAGAGAAGAGGAGCTGGATAAAGGCATCGTAAAAGAGCTTTCGGGAGGTACATCTGTAAGGAGAAGACAGAGGAAAAGAGAAGGTTGCATGAGATGTTTAGAAGAAGGTTGGAGAGAGAGAACGAAAGAAAAGGCTGGAGGAGAGACCAAGGGGGCAGTTTGAGAGAAAGATAAGACTTAAAGAGTTATCAAGGAGTAGGCTGCAGAGAGTTATAGAGCAGTTGACATTAGCTATCAAAGAGGTGGTTGGAGAGTGCAAGTGAGTGAAGTTTGAAGGGGCTAATAAGGAGAAGGTGGAGAAAATGCAAAGGAGATGGAAGGGAGATCTAAAGAGGTTGTGGGAGGTGCCTGAAAGTACACAGTAATTTGGAGTCAGGAGGAAGCAAACCTGACAACAGAATATGCTGAGTTTGGGGGGCAGAGAGTCAAAGAGGTGTAGGAAGAGAGAGCAAGGGAAAAGACAGGAGATGCAGGATGGTCTCCCTTAGGGACAACAACAACATGACCCATTGAGGACAGAAGGGACAGACCCATGGGGAACAAGGGCAGGACCTTGGGACTTGGAAGGAAGTAGACGTGGATAATTTCAGACAATTAATGTTGCAAGATTCAAGGTGAATGCTAATGTGCTTTTCCTGATGCAATGCAATGCAATAGAAGTCTCTGCTGCCCACCTGCTGATCTAACATGCTGGTGCAATTGTACATGAGAGCCAGGAGGCACTGGGCCTTCCCAGTGAATAGGACAGGAGGTAGAGGACCACAGACAATTGATAAACAAAGTAAATGATCAAGACCAATGTTGTGTAGAACAGGCCTGAAATAAACTAGTAAATTAGTGTTACTAATTTATATATCTGTATAGAGCATCAAATATTCTGACATGCGATTGCAATAACGTATACATTTATTAAATTCAATTTTCAATAAATGTTATGAACTCCTGGAAGATCGAGATCCAATCAGGCAACCCTATTTATATTCCCCCACGGACACTTGAGCCAGGAGAAAGGAAAGGAGTGTAGGTACTCTCAAATCCCCAACAGCATAAGTGACTATAAACTGAATGAAACATAGTGGCAGATCTCTTTTTACCAGCGCCACCACAACGCCATCAGCCTTTTCCAATGAGTATGTGCTTGTGCTTAAAATAATACTGCAACCCACTAGCCAATTTCACCTCTCCAACAATTCTCCCTGGCTAATGACTGAATATGTAGCATGCCCCAAAATGCTGGGCACATTTTGCCATGCAGCTCCTCTCTGGAACAATGAATTTAGAACCCCCATATCCTGGGATGCTGCCTGGAATTGGTTTGGGCCTTGCACTTTGGACAGCGGTGTCCTTTCCCGGTGTCCTGTGAGGTTCCTACCCTAACAAATGCCTCCTCACCCTCACTGTTATAGGGTTTGTGGTGGAAAGTGTTAAACACTTACCTCTGCCAGTGTTATAGGTACTTCAAATGAGTTGTTGCATCCGTTGAATGAGAGGCTGATTTTGTAACTATTCTATGGCAGCCTGGCAAAGGCTGCAATTCACTGTTTCAGCCATTGCTGCAGAAATACCTCCTGGCATTTTGAAATAACACCAAACACACAAAGTTGATGGCAACAGAGGGTATGATATGATATGATAGTTTATTTTAATAGCGCCTTTACACAATGTGTTTCAAAGCGCTTCAAGGCAAGAGAGGGAACAAGGGAAAATACAATGACATTCTTACAGGCCATGAACAGTAAGGATGTGAAATTAACTATCGTACTCAGCCTGACGACATTTCAGAGAGTGCAAGTGCTAAGACATATGGCCTCATTACACGGACGGCGGTAAGAGTTTACCGGTACCGGTAAGGGCACCGGTACCGGTAAACCCTTACCGCCTTACTACGAGGTTCCTTTGCGGGTAGGTACTTTAACGCCTGCTATTTAGCAGGCGTTAAAAACCAACCCGAAAAGGGACCAGGGTGCTAATTACAGTACCGCAATTTGCGGCACCGTAATTAGCGCCTTCCCCATTCCCATAGAGCTCTATGGGCAAAAATGGGAATGGGAATGGGGAAGGGCAATGGGGGAAGGGGGAATTACCGGCCCGCCAACCTTGGAATAGGGCGGTAATTCCCCTTTCCACCAAGGCGGTGCTGGTATTTTACCGGCATGGACCAAGGTGCTAACAGCACCTTGGTCCTCCGCCTAACGTGTAATGAGGCCCATAGATAAGGAAGGGAGGGGGACTGTGGGAAGGAAATGGAAACAGACAGGTGACTACCATACTAGGCCTGACAACATTTCTGGTAGAGCTGAAGAAAAACAAAAGGTGAGGGAGAGGGGTGCAGAAAGGGAGTAGAGGAACAAAACAAGCGACTATACGTACTAGGTCTGACGACATTTCAGCTAGTGCTTGCCCTCCCTGATTTGGTAGTAAAAATCCTTGGTCTGCATTTTGCCATCTTGTGGCGTTGTGCCTTCACATTCGGACCCCTGCAGTACTGACAGCACTGTTTTTCAGGATTCTCCACCAATGTCTGATATTACACCACCCATTCAGGCTCCACCAGCAGCCTCTCTTCTGCAATCTCATGCACTACCTCCTGAATTTTAGGATTCTTGATACTCCATACCTTCACGCCCCTTTTCACCATCTTTCTCAACATCACTTCAGCTGATCATCCTCACCAGGGCGACTACTAGTGCTGCTAACGGCCCCAAGGGGGAGCATCCGTTGGATTAGGGGGCAGATTGCTTGTCCCCTCTTTGGGTCAGCAGACTGATTACTAATAACAGTGCCCATCCCTCTTCATAATCGAGGCATGAGGAGAATAGTTTCACATCCACCTGCACACCTGCTCGTAGATTGCTGTCTTCATTGATAGACATTGGGCTTCATTATGAGTCCGGCAGTAGCCATGCCACCGGAGTCATGAAATTACTGGCACCCGGCAATGGGGATCTACCGGGGCATTCCAACCCCGGTGGACCCGTTAAATCCCCATTGCCGGGTGGTAGTAATTATTACTCCCCATTCCCATTGAGTCTCATTGGACCAGACCCATTCATGAATGGTGCTGGTGCATCCGTCAAGGTCTGCTTGCGGGTGCCGGTGCCCGCAAGCAGAGCTCATAGTTTGCTGGCCTGGTAACAACGGTACCGGAAAGCTTACCGGTACCATTGTTACCAGACAGGCAAACTTGTAATGAGACCCATTGTGTTGTGCAGGTCCCACTATGGCATATTCTTCAGCAAAGAAAACACAACAAAACAGAAAACTGAAAAAACCTTAGAAATAAAAAATGTAAAATAAGAGAAAATATCTTCAATTCTTAACAATTGAAAAAGAGGTTTATCAAATCTATGTAAGTTAAACAAACAAAAATATATTAAAAAAAAGTTTGGTTTCCCTAAGTAAATAAAACACAAAAAATTAAGCCTTCCTAAACAAATAGTTGCTTCTAAACTGAAACAGCTAAAATAAGAAAAATTTCACAACAAAAACCCAATCGCTCCATTTACTGAACAAGCTATCTCCATAATTCTCCACCTCCCCTGACTGTGGATCACACAATTCTTGCCATCCTGCGGTCAAACCAGTGGTCAAAGTGTACAAAAAGAAGAAGCAGAACTACGTTCCTTGCTGGCTTGCTCCCCGCTCGCGACAAACCCCATCTCTAATCCCCCTCCAGGTCCAATCCAAACCCTCAAACACACCTGCGGTTTACGGGAATGTTCTGTGCGGGGCACCGAAGTGCAAGTTTCATCTTCTTCCTACGCTAGTATTTTAAAACAAACCATTCCGGAACTGATTCTTTTTAAAATAAAAGTATAGGAGCAATAAAACATTTTTTTTGAAGTAGAGAATCACCGCTCCCAACCACTCTCGCCATCTTGACACAATATTCAAATGAAACAGGACTTGCTGGTTTCCTGTACAGGCGCTCAACTCCAGAATGAGGCAGCAGTCTCTGTCAGATCATTACATGATCTCTCAATGTATATATGGGATTCTGAATCTCACCCAAAATCATGGTAGACGTTTGGATGTCGCAATTCGCCTGCGCACTGCAGTGAATTCACAAGGGATTTGCAGATGCTTTTCAGGAAGGTTCACCCAGGCCTACTAAAAGCCCTTGCAACAACCCTTCCTTCGACTTTCACGATAAATATCAAATTCAGTGTAAGCCTTGAATAGTTCAAAAATATCAGGATAAAGGGAGGGAGACGAATTCATACCAAGGTACAACTTGGTTTCTCCCTACTGAAACTGGAAAGGGAAAGATGGTTAGCACAGACCACAACTTACTGTACTGTGCCACTGTTAAAAGACGCCATCAAAACCTGGCTTCCATTGCCATGTGCAGCGCTCTGTTGCCCTCAAGCTAGGTCCATGCTTTAAACAAATTAACACAACATGCAGATTACTGGGGATTTTAACTACAGTGGAGGGACACACATGAAAAATCACTGTTTCCTTCTCAAGCCTGCCCCCAAAAAGAGAAGGGGCGAAGAAGTGACCTTACCAGTATGACTGCTTGCACTTGGCTAATTATATGAAACGCACAATACTCAAATAATTACTAGAATCTAAATACATTTAAGGTAAAAGGTGTAGCATTTTGAATCTCTAAACACATTGCGTCATTAACATGGAAAGGGAAAGGTAATACAATATGGCCAAGAAAGAATTAGGAACAGATGAAGCAAGGAATGGTGAGAAGGAAGGAAGGAAGGAAGGAAGGAAGGAAGGAAGGAAGGAAGGAAGGAAGGAAGGAAGGAAGGAAGGAAGGAAGGAAGGAAGGAAGGAAGGAAGGAAGGAAGGAAGGAAGGAAGGAAGGAAGGAAGGAAGGAAGGAAGGAAGGAAGGAAGGAAGGAAGGAAGGAAGGAAGGACAGGAGGGAGGGAGGAAAGGAGGGAGAAAGGGAAGGAGGGAGGGATGGAGGGAGGGAGGGAGGGAAAGAGGGACGGAAGAAGGGAGGGGGAAGAATGGTTTCAGAAGAGGTGGAAAGGGGTGAAAAAAGAGCGGAAAAGACCTAACGGAGGGACTATGTGGAGGATAGAAGGAACAAAGAAAGGAATGAAGGAAGAAAAAAGGAAGCAGGGAAGGGAGGGAGGGTGGAGGGAAGTAAGGAAGGAAAAAGAGGTTGGAGGAAAGTGAGAAGTAATGAAAGACAGTCAGTGTTAATAGAGGGAAGGGCAGAGCAAAAAGAGACAAAGGGGAAGCCAGGAATAAAGTGAAGGGTGATGGAATCACTCATGTGATCCTGAATGTTCCCATTTCTCCTGATTATACCAAGCTTGTGAAGGTGCATCACAGTACAACAGCTGTGGATTGCTTTCTTTAAGATATCAAAGGAATCATTTTCAAAAGACTTTAGACTGACGTATTTTTCTGTATTCGTTATTTCTCGGAATTGGTAAATATGTCAACTCACATTGTTCAGCCTAGGTTGACTCTAAAAGAAGAACACGATCTACTTACTACCAGACGACCCCTTTCAAAGAGTTCTTGCTGTCCTTGAAAGGCCGTAGTGCAATGGCCTCTTCTCTCTGCCTTTGGTTCGGCTCCTTCTTTTGTTCTGGGCTCTTTTCAACACCAGGCACAACACTGCACTGGCCGGATCTGAACTGCAGTGGATTGATAAATCTATTGCAATGCGAATTTAGCTCCATGACGCAGGAGCTGTTTACAATGCCTCAAGGACTCGCGCTGGCATCCTGATAAACGAGGCCCTACAGACAATTAGAAAGGCAATTGAAAAGTTATATACGTCGTGCAGTAAGAGAGAGAAAGAATAGTGTCCGAGAGAGAGCGCGAGACAGAGAACGACAGAACGGGAACTAAAAAGCGGACGGAGAATTATACACGTACATTGCTGTGTTTAGGGAAAATAGCTTATTCGTTTATTTTGCAAACATGTACGTATGCAGCTTTTCAGCTTTAAAGGCTGAGTATACTGACATGCAACGTCTCTTTTCGGTAAAAGAACGGTAACAATCAGAATTCAATGCACGCCAACGCAATCTGAAATGGTGATTGTGTGTGCAAATGGTGGAGATGGAGGCGGTGGAGCAACCACAACAAGAGAGCAGGGCAAGTGGGGGTCCAGGATGTTGCCATGAACATGATGAGTAGGAACAGTACTGGGGTTATCTAAATATATATATATATATATATAGACTCTATAATGAGCTCAAACAAAGCTATATCTCACATGACTCCAAATGCAAGCAATCCTCATGCCACACAGTTAAGACCGAACCTACCGGATATTTGGGATCTATATGATCACTGCGAGAACAAGAAAAAAATCAAATAGGAAAATGTTGATTTTTTTTTTTCCCTTTCACTGCATGTATATGCGTGGGAGACCCCCGCTCCCTCGCACTCCCCTTACCTTATTTATTATCTTAATCCCCCATATACTTGCAGTGAAATGCGGAGCAAAAGGTTCAGCATTTTCACATTCAAATTATTTTAAGGTGCAGTGATTGTATGATCCCGGATATTTGTAGTTGAATATGTGTTACCATAATACGTGGATTCAGTATTTTAACCATACCTCATCGTTGGTTCCGTGCTCTGGCCGTCTTCCTCTGTCCTTCAACTATTGTTGATGGAACTGGAGAAGCGACAGCACACTGATTAGAGAAGATATTGAGTTCAAGAAATGATCAACATGTTGCATTCAATTATTAATTCCTATCTAATTATAGAAAATGATTTCTTATGGAAATGAGACTGAACAGGAAGGTGCTGGTAAATACACTTTGGATTAACGATATACACCCCGTAGGAAAACCATTGGGGCTGTGTCAAAAATCACCTGACTGTGTGAAGATATGCCCTTTCGTATGCTTGAATCCGTGCTACGACCCGGTGTTCATTGTAAAGATCAAAAGGATTTAAAGATTTATTTTCATATGGCCTGATGGGACCACACTGATGCATGATTACCTTTCACTTAAAGAAACAATCCTGACAATAATGATTGATTTATTTGCTCGGCGCAACCTACGAGTACACGATCCATATGTCATCATATATACCTTTCATTTAAGCCTTTATCCTGTGCATTTGGGTCATCAAGATAACAACATCGTATGAGTGTAAGCCTGGCAATATAATGATAATGATGCATATAAAGATATAGGGACACTATACAAAATCAATACACATCAAAGAAACAGATAATCAAAACAACTGTATATACCTTGACTGGAGAAATTACAAACATGGGTTCCACTAACCAGTTACATTTTCTTTTGAACCTCTCTATCACTCATTATCACCATTCAATTATAAGGAAGTACACATTTCAAGGGCGGGATGAATTGCATTTTATTCTTTATTTGCGATGCCTTTAATACAATTGTATCAAATCAATCATACGAAATTGAAAAAGTACAAACAGAAAACAGGGAATCCATCACTCCTTAGTAGCAGTACATCAATGGGGCCTGGTCAACATTGCTATTATATGTTACTATATGTCCTAATAAAAGCAAAGCCGGTTTTGATAAAGACACCTGCAACACAATTGATATGGATAATACATTACATTTCTTTATATGTGTAGTTGTTTAACATTGCATTGAAGCACACAATTAATGTGGGAGAATTGTTGTGGATGAATTAGTTATCCTGGGAATTATTCTGTTTTTGATGTTTGTTTAGTGGTCTATATTTGTAGTTTTTTAAATATCAATTACATTTATTGAGTTTTTTTTATTACATGAACTACTGCATGAAGTACATACTTTTAGTATATCATAAGTATTAGTAAAATGTAGTTACTTCTTTATAATATATTTTGATGTGACAGTGTACTTGAGAGAGATATTTGTACATTTTGCTATTTTCTCGCACTGCATATTTTTGACTGCAAGAGAAATATGTAAGAAACATGCCAGCTTTGAATGAGCGTTGAACTGTAAATATGGAGTGCTACTCATCAAAATGGCAGCCATCCAAACTCCAAGCATGGGCAATCCGAAAAGGAAAACAATTATGTATCCATTTCTCAAACACAATATTGTATTTCTGTGTTCATTCACAAAGGTTAAAAAAAGTTTAGTTAATGCAAAGAGGGTCTAGTCGTGTATTGAACAACACCAAGAGATGGGCCATTGTGATGATTTGTTTCGCACAGTTCAGATATTTTAAAACACGAGGAGCTGCTTTTTATTAACAAAGAATAATCCCACCCCATGAAGCCTCAAGATCTACACAAATATTTTGAGATATTTATTGAATTGATATAGTACATATTTTGACATACACTGTACAAACTGTCAAAAACAGTGGCTGGTATATACTTTGACATTCACTCCTCAAACACTGGCTGAAATCACCATTTCAAAATGGTTGCTCATGTTCTGATATGTCCTTCTGTTTTTAGCAACACAATGTGGGAGGAAACAAACAAAGTGATTGTGCTGCAGGCGGTATGCAGTTGAGTTGTATGATGACCAAGGGTATATCGTGTCTCGACTGAGATTACAAATATTCACAAGATGTACTGTCAGTTAAAGAGAGGAACAACACTTTATTTTAGTACCTAGTGAAACCAATGTGGTCTGGTAAGTGTGTCTTCAAGTTCAAAGGTCAAAATATTATTTTGTTTATCCAGATTCTTTTTTATGTGTTACTAGCATCAAGAAATAGGTACTCTATTCTGTACACTTGCTTTCCCTTGACATCAATAATCCCTCTCCAAAAAATAAAATACTAAGGAAAAGCCATGTTTGCCCTTCCTGAAGGGCCATCTCTTGAATCATCTGACTTAGGAAACTGCAAATCAATCTTTAATCGTTCTTTTATGATCAACCTTTGAAAATGTTATTTCTGTACGATTAGTAAAGAAATGATGTGAAGTGTGGGTACCAGAGTAGTACTATACAGCACAAATGTTACAGAATCATTATTTTATCCACTCTAGAACTCTCTTGCACCTGAGAGTGACAAAACGACTATACGAAATCTGGTGAATCCAGCTAGAAACCAGGTGAACTTTGGTGGTGATCCAACACAACTATTTGCATGGATAATTGTATATCCTATTGCTACAAACCATGTATAGATAACCATGAACATGTTTAACTCTTACTTCAAAGTAGAAAACCCATCCTAAATCTTTTCAATAAAATTGTCTTTTGATCAAAGGCACAGGGAAAGATGTGAAACCAATGCCTTTCAGTATTGCTTCCTTCATCAGGGAAAATGTGTGCCTCAGGTGTGTTCACACTGAGGAAACTTAAAAGAGATATATTCTTCCTAAAAGGTTATTGTTGCATCAATAAAATAGTCCAAAGTACATAATCATCATCCACTGTGTGTGGTGTGAATAATTCCCAAACTGCTTGTCCACAAAGACAAATAAAGAATGTTTACTTCTTGGTAATGAACAGACAAATCTTGTGCATATTTTGTAACAATAGGATTCTATAAAACAATTATGTGAATAGGTGTGTGGGATCACCACCAAAGTTCACTCAGTTTCTGATAGCGTTCAATAGAATTCATATTGGAATTGCTAAATGTCCTAGAAGGACAATTTTGGAGGAGCATGTTGGGAGTTCCACATTGCGTCCCCATGGAAGCGTTGCGTATTGAGGTGAATTTGCCCTCACTTAGGGGATTAGCTAGACAATAAATAGGAGTGTTGTATATAAAGATTGGGAAAGACCCACCATGCACTTTGCTGATCTGCCTTGGTGAAAGAGCAGTGTTAAATCGATTGAAGTCTTTTAGTAGTATGGACAAGGAACTGTTTGTGATCAATGGGTGGGTACCGGACTGAATGAAGGCCCCCTCAATATTGAAGCAGGTTTTCATTCAAAAATTGCAAATGTATGAATGGCAAATGAACTATCAGCATTTAGAAACCCTGAAATCATATTGGAAGTTCTATTATCTGAGACAAGATTAAGTAAAGATACAACACTACTTGATACTTTGTCCGGCTCCCAGATTCAGGAGATTTATCTTGTTACTAGGTTAGAACGGTTTTGTTTTGTTAAATACATTTTATCTTTCCTTTCTTTTTATAAATTTGTGATATTGATTGTTATATTGTATTGGAATATATGTAAAAAGTTCCTTTTAGAACTAAAACACATTAAATAAATAAATACATACATAAATAAATAAATATTGGTATTTACGTACAAGCAAATTAGCGGTCCCAAAATTGCTGACCTAACATGCAATCAGAGTTAAATACAGAGCATGGTATGCTATTAGCACTAGCATGTCTCATAGAAAAGCTCCTCAAGCAGAACCTGAAGGTTTATGGTTGTTTAGACATTGTAGAGCACACAACCCCATTTACATGCATGAACATTTATTGTAAGGGATTAAGAGGGTCATCTATAACTATGTTAAATTGTATGCCTCCGAATAATTCAGGCCAAACATTAAAGAAAAGCAGCCCCTTGATATGTTAAAGAAATTTAAGATGAATAAATGCTCACCTTGCTTTTCAAAAGAGTGTAAATGAGCCCTCTGAAAATGTGCATAATCTTCTCAAACATCCTCACAGAAACTGCAAGCTTTTTCTAAAAGATACCAAAGGTATGTTTTTTTAGTTTTGAGATTGACTTGATATTAACCTATAACCACATATTATTATACCAAGTGGTCAAACACTGTCTAATTCCTTCAAGTAACCCACCAATCTTCCCTCTGTATACAATGCAAACATAGTAATGTTTATTCTTGAGAGACAATTTTCAGGATGTGAGTGAAACTGCTCATTTGAAGCCTGCATTGGTCGTTGAATCTCCTGCTACTACTAAAATTGGTTGTGTCCATATTTAAGGTGTCCATTTTAATGAGGAAACCAGCCAGCAGTCCGTACACTTTTTGATTTTTATGTGGCTAATCAAATGTTTAAGCCTCATTTGTAAAGTTCAGACTTGTTGAAGATGTCTGATTTAAACTTGACAATATGCTTTATAAGCTAATAAGACTTGTTCCATGATTTCCATTCACATGTCATCATTCAGTAAGGCAGATGAAGAGGTTGTAAGTGATCTGCACTGTGGATGGTCTTTCTTATGGTATCTGATTTCACAAGAGAGCTGCTAATACCCATTCTTAGAATTACATTTTCTTAACAATTTCTGAGAAAGTATAACTGGGGACTCAACCATCAAATTAAGGATGACTTGTCCCAATCTACACATCCTCCCGCTTTTCATTGGTTGATTTAGTTGAACATTCACTTCCATAAAAGAATGTGGGACCAACAGATCCACTGGGTATGTGCAGTCTCAGATAGCCTGAAATAGTACTCAGTAGAAAAAGTGACTTGATTCAGAATGGTTAGTGCCCCTCAAATAACTCGTAAGGTTAGGTACTGTCTGTTTCCCACGTGTTAATGTTTGTATGTTTCAGATTTGTTAACTCTTACTTATTTGAGTACCCTTAATGGATCCATATTTTCTTCTGTGTGGAGAATTGTTTGAAAGAAGATATTGGTAAATCATGCTTGAACAACAGGAGACCAAAGAGAAAACCTTAATGTGATACTGGGGCCTGAAAGGGTGCAGAAGGAGGAGATTGGCACACAGGGGGCATTGACTTGTATGCACCCAGAAAATAAAGAGAAACATACTAGCTGATCCTTCTTCTATGAGGGGTTTCCCCTGACTAAAATACTTAAGGGGTCTGTCTGAATGTCCTTGTAAATTAAAGAGTTGACTGTCCTGTGTCAAAATCTATAATTATGTTCCATAAACTGATAACTACACTAGAGGGTTGCATCAAGGTGCTTGGTCCAGGTGAATGACTCCCTTCCTGTGGTCCCAATACTGCACAAACGAAGGACTGCCAATCCTGTAACAATCTGTATCAGAGTGTTCACTCTTTCTCCACTCCAGGGGGAATGCCATCCTTTCCCTGGATCACTTGTTCCCAACATAGTACTTGTCTTTCTGTGACGAATGGCCTCAAGGTTCCCAATTCAGATCACTAAATGGTCAAGAGAATGACTACCTTCTCTTGGCTGTAGCTTTTCGTCAACCTGGGGGAATGACTCCCTTCCCCAGGCTTCTTGGCTTTCCCCTGTGGATGTAGCACTAACAGGAGAATGACTCCCTTTTCATGGTGACTTGGTTTTACAATTACTTTAACCTCAGCAATTCTCAGAGGAAATTACTCCCTTCCCCGATGATCCTTTTTTCACTGTTTTCCTACTTTGCCAACAGTTCATGTACAAGTATGATCCTTGACCCAGATTTCCCCAGTATAACCCACTTGGTGTTTGACTTGCCAAGTACAGCCACGAGGTAGATGACTTGCATCTTTCTCCTTGTTTGGTTGTGGGTGCCAGACTTGTATTTGTCTGTCCTTATAATTTGACAGACTTGCTTCACTCTCCTGCCAATTACTGCCACAATGAAGATGGCATGCCTCTGTGTAACTCTTAGGGTCCAAACCCCTTTTCTCTGTGTTTTGTGTGTTTGTGTTCCCTTACCCTGTTATATATGTTGCGTACCACCTTAGCACCTTTCTGCTTCTCCAGGGAGCCTATATCTGCGTGCTTGCTACCAGGCTGTGTGGTAGCTGCCTCCCTCCCACACTGCCTTGCTTTTGGTGCTTCTTGGGGCTGGATTCTACCTCTCTATCCTACCGGGCTGTCATTGGTGGTGTCTTCTGTTCTCGGGCTGCTCAGCTTCCATTCTTCTGAGCAGTTTATGTGGCTCTGCTCCTTCAAAGCCCTCTCTGAAGTCTCATGGCTCCCCATCTGTGTCCTCCATCCTGTGCTGGGTCGCAGACAGGATTCGAATCTCCCGTGCTGGAGATCCCTTGCGCCTGATGCCTCCTTTGGCTGGATTCAACAACATGTCTAGTTAGTCCACCTTTATACTATGTTGCAAGCATACTCTTTTTGAAAGGGTTAAGTCCTTCTTCTGTTTCCCGGGTGTGTTCTTCATCGTTCTGCGGGGCCAACTCGTCTCAGTCCTAAAGCTACTTTGGTCTAGTATGCTCCTTTTCATCCCAGTACTTCCAAAATAGACAAGGTCTTGGGTCTTACAATAGTACATGTTACTACAAAGTACTGACCTCTCAGAAGAGGAAAAAGGAGATTGAGGATGTGTGGTTGTAGTGTGATGTCTCGGGCCATACCCTAGATGGCCGTCCCTCTTTCCAGAGGGGCAGTCTCTCCCCATGAGATACTCCTGCTGTGTACGGCCCCTAGTGGGGCTGTTGGGTAGCTGCCTCACCACCCTGGCCACATGGAAAGGGGCTCCCGCATGGGGGGAAGTGACAACATCTATGGATTCATCACAGGCCATTGAAGCTCTTTATCATCTTTAATCTTATGTTTTTATTTCATAGGTTCTTGAATGTAAGGTAAGCCTTTTTCAAAAGCCTATACTTTAAGAGTGGCTGGTGAAAGTATGTTTGTGCAATTGAGATGGAACCTGCAACTATTTTTTTTTTTTGGCTGAGGTGAGTGTACCATTTTCAAATTGTGAAACGAAACACTCCAAAACTATCTGCGGGAGAATCTCCAAGAGGTACTGGCACATTCTCAAAATCTTCATTTATGCTTTAGAAAATTTCGTACCTCAAAAAGAACTGAAGATAGTGTGTCTGTTGTTCATCAACTCTGGAATAATATGACCACTGGCAACTGTTATCTGTTATGTTTGTTGATGTCTTGAAATAAATACCAAGAGCTTTAATTTCAACTAAGTTAGTTATGTAGAAATATTATGACTTGCAGATAAATATAAAGACGATTGGAAGACTGTATGTAGGACACGTTTATGTAGTTTAAGAATCATCTGATGCACTTTGGGTTGCCCAATTCTTCATCAATATTCCAAAAGCTCTCTAATTCCATTTTAATGTGTTGAATCGGCTTGTGATTATTTATATAGATAACATTCTGATGTGTTCTTCCTTGTTGCAACTTCAAAGTCATGCTTTTGCAGTTTTGAGGAATATTACTTACTAGACATATGTTAAACCTGACAAGTTTGAACAAAGTGTGTTTGAGAAGGATAGTGTGGAATATTGGGGACTGCATCATTTCGACAAGCAGAATGCTCTAGTCAAAATGAAAGGCAAAGGAATTGATAAAGAAAGCAAACATCCTCCAACATATCTTTATTATGCATTTACTAAGCCCTACTCAGGCTTATAAAGGGTGTGAAATTGTAAATTAGCTAAATAAAGAGTCTGTGAATATTTTTCAAGTGTTTAACTGACTGCTTAGTCAATGATTAAACTGCTTGTAGAAATGAAATTCGAACCACTGCTCGATAACTGTTATTTAAATATTCCAATTACTTGATAAGTGCTTGAGAAATATTATGCAAGCATTTCTCTTTGACTAGGGTGGCTATGAATCTTAAGAAGGGTTCAGCTTTTAGGGATGAACTCACCTTTTCCAGGCAATACCGACACATGTTTAGGGTTTGACGTTTTTACTCTTAGTCCATTATGAGGTAATCATATGTGAGTGTGCAGAAGGAGGAGAATGAGACACAGGTGGTCTAGTAATTGCTACAGACCTTTATTTGTCATACAAATAAAGAGTAAACCTATATTTCCCTATATCTATAAGGGGTTTCCCTGCCTCAACTAAAAGTGCTAATGGGTCTGTCAGGATGTCTTAGTAACTTGAATTGAATTGATATTTTATTTCTTTCGCACTTGTACACAAGTGTTTCAGAGCGCAACAAGGAAAGGGAGGGGAATAGGGGAGAACAAAAACAATTATCTTACTAGACCCAGTCACATTGAGAATGCGCAAGTGCATGGGAAAGGGAAAAAGGGGAAACGTGCATGGAGGGGGTGAAGTGGAAAGTGCGGAGAAAAACATTTAATGATAAATACATAGATAAATAAATAAAGACAATAAGCAGTGGTAGTGCAGTCAGCAAGTCCAGAGTTTAGCAGACAGGGTATGTCTGATAAGTGCAGAAGAGAAACAGGTAGGGGACTGTATGGGTACAGATACAGACCACAGTGCAAGGGGAGGCCCGGAGGCAGTGCAGGGTGGTGGCAGCGTGAGCAGGTACCTAGCCGGGGAGGACATAGGGTGGTCAGGTGCACAGTGCCAAGAGAGAAAACAGATCAGCAGGGAAAAAGGAGGGCAAAGACAGAAGCAAAGAGTTAGGTCTTGAGGTGCTTCCAGAACTGGCGATGGTTCTCCTCAAATTTCAGAGTTGCAGGGAGGCTGTTCCAAAGGGAGGCCCCAGCAGAAGACAGAGATCGACACCCAGCTTGTTTATTGGAAAAACGACTGACCCTGAGGGAGTTAGAGGCAGAGGAGCGAAGAGCTCTGGTGGGAAGGTATTTACAGATGGATAGTTGAAGGTATTTTGGACCCTGGCCCCAGAAAACCTTGTGGACAATGCAGAGGGTTTTAATTGTAATCCTTGCATCCACTGGGAGCCAATGAAGGGATTTCAGAGCTAATCTTAAATAGTCCACCGTCATTTGTCAAAATAACTTATAACTAAACACTTATAACTAAACTAATAAGTAGCACCAACGTTCTTAGTCCAGGAGAATGACTCCCTGCTCCTGGACTGTGTGGCACAGTTCTAGTTGCAAGTTCCTTACCAGGGGGAACAACGCTCTTCCCCTGGTTTTAGTGCTTCACAAACAAACAAAATGATCACAGATTCTCTAACACTCTGCGTCAGAAATATCACTATTTTGTTAATCAGGGAGAATCACTCCGTTCCCCTGGATCACAGTTTTGATCCTCCTTGCACACTCGACTGCCAGGAGAATGACTCCCTTCTCCTGGCTTTCGTTGGCTTTGCTCTCACAGTTCACATTACCATGGGGAATGACACCATTCCTCTAGACTTCCTCTGGCTTTATCTCACAGTTCACACCACCAGGGGTAATGTTCCCATTCCCCTTGGCCTTTCTCAGGCTTTCTTTCACAGTTCACAATATCAGGGGGAATGTCTCCCTTCCTCTGGTCTTTCTAAGTCTTTCTTTCACAGTTCACAACAGCAGGGAAAATGTCTCCTTTGCCCTGGACCCTTTGTGTGCTTAGTTTCACAGTTCAGCTTTCTTCTGGTTTGTTCTGGCAGATTAGGTTCCCTCCCCTGCCAGGTACTGACCCAGGGAAGATAGTGGATTCTGGTCTTCCCTTTGTGGGTGTGGTCCCAGGCCTGTAACTCCTTATTATGTGGATTTTGCAGACCTGGGTTGCTTCCCTTCCAGGTACTTCCACGAAGATGATTACTTGCGTTAGGTTTCGGTTCTCAGGTACTCGACCCTACCCTGGTGGTCAGTGGTTCTATTTGCTCGCCAGCACAAGGGAGACTCCCTCTAACACTCTCTCCGATTGTGTGTGGGTCCCAGACCCTTCAATGATGCCTAGTGGTATTTCTGTTTCCACTGGGATGAGGGATTTTATCCCTGAGGTTATGCTTCTCTCTCTATTCCACCCTGCTGGGTCTGCCACATTTCCACTTTTTCCAAATGTGACATTCTTCTTGCCATCCTCTCTTGTTCCCTTCTGATCTGACTGGCTGCTTTCTCCAGATCTCCTCAAGCCCCACTGTTTCAGCATCTGCGACGTCTCGCCCTCTCGCTTCCCACTCAGGAATGGTACCTGTTTGGACACAGTGGTCTGTCTAACAACATGTGGCAGACTGCCACTCCTTCGGCCATCCCCGTAAGAGTCAGTCTCCTGCTGGAACCTTTGCTGCTTCTGTTTTCGACGATGTCTCAACCTCTTGCTCCCTTTGCTCGGTTTGAACTTCCCTGGTGGTTGACACAGACTCCTTGCTTCAGCTGTAGAAGACCCTGAGTCCTTCTTCAGTTTCCTTATTATAGATCTTGCTCCAGCCTTTTATAATATCAGTGCTTGTTTCTAGTGGCTTTGTGGTAATCGTGATGCTTCCCTTGAGCCACCTCATATCAGTATGTTTCGTTTATTCAGCTTTCAGGCACCGCAGCAATACCTTGATCTGGGTGGCCCTGAAGGTATGGCATACCATAAGAATGTTTTTTTTAGTTGCCTTTGCCTCAAGGATGCCTGGCATTGGTGTTTATCGTGCATGCTTTTTCGAAGATGGCCCATTTTATTCCACGGAAACGTCAACAGCAGGTGAGCTGGCTCAGATGTATTCCATGAATTTGATATGCACCAATGATTTGGGTGCTCAGTATATGTTGACATTTTGGAGTGGCAATCGTGAGGCCTTAAATGTAGAACCTGGTCTCTCTTTGGGATAACAACCTTCAAACTAAAGCTCAAAGGAAAGGGTCAATCAAACGCCAGTGTAGCATGTGTGATGTTCAAGGAATGACCAACAAATTCATTGTAGGGTTTTCATTCCCACTGCAGTATGTATGTGCATATCTCTCTCTGTTTCTCACTATAGACTAACATAAAAGTCAGGTTTTGATGTTAGTTTTCAGGATATGTAAAGGTCATAGAGGTGACACGCTCAGAATCCATTGTCAGCATCTCTATCAAATGTACACATCCACGCAGACTATGTACATTACACAAACTCAAAATCAATGTACAGGTTCTGTTCAAAATGTACCTGCTCTTGCACAATATGTACATAATGCACATGCACAATAATATAACCTGCAAACGTACATGAGAGTCAGGACTGACTTTGATGTCTATGTTCAGGAGATGTAACTTGCATACATGTACAAACTGTAAAACTCATGTACGCCTCATTATACGCATTGAAAACTGTGGAAAAACCTGACTTCAATATAATACATGTAGGGGGTGTACAGGACATGTGAATTCAATGGATTCATACCCAAAACTCATTCAACACGTACAAGTACAGTGTGTATGAAAGAAGCACATTTTTTCTGTGCCGTATTTAGTATAATCTCAAATCATTAATCTCAAAATTGATCAAGTCGTTTTTCAAAATGTCTTTTAAGTGTACCATATACTGATGAGATCTGGCTGAATGACAAATGTTACGAAAATCTAAGTGGGCAATTTTGAGACAGTTAGGCCGAAAATACATTGTTTTCCCATTTTGAAAACTCTTCAAAACGCGATTAAAGTAACATTTTTTGTAACGATCTCGAAATTTTACTTTGTAATTTGTTCAAATTTTTTCATGGAAGGGTTCAAGAATTATTAAGAAAAGCTATTTTGTGAAACTCCATAGACAATTCGTATTACCTTAATTATGCCTGTTTATGAAACATTTTGACCTGAGTTCCCACACGTACCTATGGGGGCATGTTTATTAAGCATTTCTTAAATAGGAGTGAAGAGTTTTTGCTGATTTTATCGCAGAGACCCGCATCAAGGAATCTGTGGCAATAAACGGTATTCTGCACCAGTTTTGCCAGCGGATTATTTGCTGTTTAGGCTTTTTGTTCAAACTTATTGCCAGATCTAGGTTAGTGATTCACTCAAGCTTCTAGGATTTGCAGATAAAGTCAAGATCCTTTTAATTCTTGCCTTCAAAACCCCTTTGTGTTTTTGATGGGTAATTCATATTTTAAGGTTTTTAAGATCTGCAATGCTTGGATAGCTCAGTGAAGTTGCAGCATAGTAATCTATGCACTGGAAGGGTTAACCTGTTCATCTACTTCTTGACTTCATTGAAAAACCTGTTAATGTTTTTATCATTAGTTTTCTGATAATCGGTGGTTCTCATAACTCATTCCACTACATCTGCTGTTACATAATAACATGTTCTTCTTGTAGATATTACTGTTCAATCATCCAAAACCAGCACCACATAGTTCCTTCCCACCATGTTGTCTCCATACATAAAAATATTGGAATTTTCTGTGTTTTTGTGACTGGATAATGTCCATTTCTCTCAACATAGTTTCCATTTGGGTACAGAGTTTTTGCAAAGGATTTGGTGACGGCCCACCAATAATTTCTGGTCCCAAAGTACAAGTGTCTTAATGGTTTCTGTACCTGATAGTTGAATGCATGACAAAAGGCAGGATTACTCAAGCTGATTGTTACCTGTCAACACCCTTGCACGAGCCACGAGGACACTGCACTGTTTTTATAGGAATGCAGAGAAATTAAGCCTTAACACTTTATTAAGACTTTTCCTGTTGATGTAAACTTGTTTTAGTTTCATAGACTCGTTCAGGGGGCTGCAATATTTGGCTCTAGAGATTCTTTTGACTTACAACTCCCATCAACTCAAACCAGCATCGTCAATGGTGTGGGATCATGGGAGTCATAGTCCAAAAACATCTGAAGAGCTGCAGGTTGCAGGCCTCTAGACACACAGAAAGGTTTGCTTAGCATTTCTCAAGCACTTATCAAGCAGTTGGAATATTTAAATAACAGTTCCCCTTCAGTGATTTGAAATTCTCTTCTACAAGCAGTTCATGTATCTACGCAATGAGTATACCACGTAAAACACGTTTGCTGACTATTCTTTGGGGGTATTTACATGTTGTGCTACATGCCTGCATATGGATTAGTACATGCTTGAATATGACATTTTAGAAGCAGTTTGCTTGCTTAACCAATACTCAAGAAATAGCTTTCATTTTGACTAAGCTGCATCTTTGTCAATTTTCTTTTTTCACACTAATAATGGTTTCCCCTTTGCTATTTTGTTGTGGTCTGGAAAAGCCACAGGGCCCAGGTGGTGGTGGAGACTGATATTGAGAATCAGACAGGAATACTCCACACAGACGCCAAGCTGGTGGATAAACAGAGTGCTTATTATGCACAAGATAACACATAATAGAAAAGTCAGGGTCGGCTGAGGTTTGGAAAGCACGTTATGACAAGTCAAAGTGAATGCCAGAAGGAACTCTGGCATCTAGGATCAGAGAAGCAGCATATATAACCCTATCATCAATACAAAATATAGTGGCTTGGGCCCAGGTGGGACTTAGCATAACAGGAACTCTTGTACATACTGGAGCCGTTGCATTCCAGAAATGGTATTGGCATAGCCTGCAGAAATAGCCACCGGTGATTGTGACGTATGTTACTGAGGCTTGCAGAAATCTGCAAGCCTGGTCACGTGTGCTTTGTGCAGGGTGAAATGGAGAAATAGAATAGGCCTACTGTAATATGGATAATACGGGTAAATATGCTGCCACATCACACACATCACAAGTTTCTAATTCTAAGTCATTCACACTATGCACAAAACATTTTTACATAGTTTTAGGTGGCCAGTGCCACCCTTGTAACCTATAGACACTCTTTCTTGTTCTAAAACGGATGGCCAGTTTAGACTTCCGTGGGCATTCATTCACTATAACAGAGACTCTAAATGTAATTCTTTTCAGACATTTTAAGGGTAGGTACCAGTAATTGGAATACATGTATGTACTGATCACGATGAAAGTGAGAGGAAACCATGATGGAACGGGTCCGATTTGTACAAGAATGCAGATTTCACAAACCACTGTCATCCATAGACCACCCCTTTTCTAAACGTGTTTGAAGGCCTCTCAGCTCTGCAGCATGCCTAGCCTTATAATCTTCACTGTCTATTGTTCTTAATATATATCAATTCCACACCGTTTCACCAATCTGCACCACATTTTGCATAGTTACCTGTTAGGATTCCCTGGACATTACTGGGTACATGACATTTAGATACCACACCGCTTTCCCCAGATTTCAGCACCTTCATACATGAGACGGTTGCCAGAAATCAGAAAAACATCAATGTGGTTGTAGAAGGACCGGTATCGAGATGAGAAACAAAGCTCAAGGTCCCTATGTGACCTCGAAAACCACATTTCAAGGCCCTAGGAAGCATGGTTTCTGAGATAAGTGCACTGCACTGCACCGCTGTCGAATGGAAATCATATCATGCCTCTTTTTTGTATATATTGGCCGAAGCCCAGTCGCTCTGCGAAGAAATCCACGTTGCAAGGTCTTGAACTTAGATCAGTGTTAGCCGCCATTTTAGGTTCATCCGCCATTTTGATTCTTAATCTAATCATCCTGTATTCTAAGATGGTGGACAGTGTCATTCTGAATGTAACATGGCGTCTCGCCCTCTGTGTATGAGTTAATGTGTAAACTGCCCGCAGGCCAAATGTTAGGGTCATGTACTGAGACCTTGTCCTTCGTTGACCTGTGTATAGAGGATTACCTGTGCCAACGATACTATTCCATGAACATATATTATGCACAATACTGTTTGGGCATCTAATGTGAACACTTGTTTAACTATATTGTCCAAGATATGTACGAATGTTTAATATTGAATCCGAAGACACACTGTTGCTATTGTAACTTGTTGGCAAATGTATTAAGGATAACCCCTAGATGTATAGATGCATAAATTAGGAATGAACTCGGCATGAACCTCTAGCCCGGGAAAATGGTTAACTTGCAATTGGGCTGGACATCATGTTTTGGATTGTATAAAAGGTGTGACTATTTTGATGTACAGCCCCACTCACTGCACACAGCGAACAGGGCTGGTATTCACTGTGTTGTACTGAGGGCCTGAGAGTGATCTGTTGCTTTGTCCTTTGAAACTGTTCAGTTGTAGAATAAAGAGCTGTGTATCTTTTGAACCCGCATTTGGTGTATTTCCTTTTGGGATACTCAGCCTCGATATCTTCTTTTTGCTTTCACAGATGGCGCCCGAATAGGGACCCTCAAGATTGATGCCAGCTCGTTGAAGGTTGACGCGGTTATCGGACCGGGATCGGACGGTGTAAAGGGGGCCCCTTTCCTGAATGAGAAGCAACACCTCAGCAGCGCTGCACGGCCCGATCCCTGGGCGGTGAGCACGCGGTCCGAGTCGGCATCTTGACGAGGGTCCACTTATCGAGGTGGGAAGATTTGCCGCAATCACCAAACACGAGATAAACTTCGTTAGAAAACTTTTAAATCTGATCGGACCTCCTTAGGCTTGATAAGGTGAGTCGTGACCCGATTCTTAAGTATTCTGATAATTTGTTTTGGTGCATTGCACTCGCGAGTACAATTATTGACCAGGTAACACCATTATTCTGACATGCCTGGGAAATTGTATGCCTGCTTCAGGGCGTTATTCAGCAGTGATAGACAATCTTTGGAATTTAGCCATCCGGCGCCACAGGAGGGGTCGCCGGCTTGTACTATGTACTGTAAGCATGGCATTGGTGGTATTGTGTTTAATGATATTTGGCACAGACAAACTAGACATGCTTCGAACTTCAGTGGCCAATCAATGGTAGTTATGAAATCCCTCGAATTGAGTATTTAGAATCTATATTATTAAAGAAAAAGGCTAGACCTGCAGCATTTGATGTATTACAGAATTGGAAAAAAGAAGCTTTACAGTAGCTTAAGAGTAGAGAAAAACATTCGAGCCATCATAAAGCGAACACCGAAAAAGCGTTGTTATATGACCAAGATAAACAGTCTGAGTCAGCTAGGAATATGGATAGGGCTTTCTCAATTAGTATCTAGAAAATCTATCCTTCTAAAGACTTTCATGTTTCCGATGAATTTATCGATAAATTGTTAAATGAACGAAGGCCTGGTGACACTGCGCCACCTCCGTATGTTCCTATTCCTGCTGGTTTGCCTCTTCCGGTTGTTATTCCTCCTCCTGCTGCTCCTATTATTCCTCCTTCTGTTCCTCTCCCTCCAGTCGTTGGTCCTCCTTTTGTTGCTGCTTCTCCGCTGCTCCTCCACTTTTGCCTGTTGTACCAGTGATAGCACCTCCGTTGAACTCACCTACTCTCCCTCTTCCAAGTGGTTCTATACCGCTTGTAGTAGATCAGGGAGCAGGATCGAGGGTTGGCACTCGCAATACTGTACCTCCAGAGAAGAAACGTGAGTTGATTGCGTGGGCTAAGCATTGTATGGAGAAGGGTGATCAAGCTAATGTTTTTGCCACACTTTCTAATATGGATAATTTTCCTGAGAAAAATGTTTTTATTGAGGGATTAGGGATTAATTTGTGTGTAATGTGGGACCGGTTAAACAATACAGATCTCCTGCTGGGATTGAGAGATCTGAACACTTTAGCGTTCTCTAGAGACACTGCGGAGAATGTGCAAGAGCATGTTGAGAGGGTATTTGAGTATAGAAAGGAATTGGAAAGTTTACAGAATGAGGATGAAGATGGAGATAGTTTGGACATTATGTATGTACAGAAACGGTTCCTTCCTTGTCGTAAATCGATATCTGAGGAAATGCGAATTTGCATGAAAGACGCGATTAGATGGATTTCAGACACATCGATAACTCTTGTTGAAGTATATGACATGTATAGTCAGTATACACCAGAAATGCAGAGGAAAGTGATACAGGTAATGGTAGAATACCAACAGGATGAGTGTGTAAAAAGAAAGATTTGTTGTCCCGCAGAGTTATTGAGAATTTACAAGAGAGCTTTTTCATTTGACACTTCTTCGGCTGCTTTAGCGCTCGATTTAGCTCTGTTGCTTAGTAAGCGTTTGGAATTGCCTACTTCTCAGTTGCCTATGAGAGAGGTTCCTCCGACACTTGTCCCAAAAGTCGAGGTGCCAGCGGATATCGGAACAGGTGCGCAGGCCTATGAAATTCCTGCACACTATGTGTCTCTGTTTGTTCACGTCCCGTTTTCGAGACAGAAAGTGAACACCATTAGACAATCTATTCCCGACATTAGGAAGGATCCGACAGGGTTCTACAAAGAAATAGAGTCTGTTTTACAGTCTTCAGTATTCACCTTAAGTGATATTGATCTGTTATTTCCTGTAATCCTGCCTGTGGATTTGTGGAAACAGGTTAGGACTATAGACGATGTAGCAGGGCTAGGAGATACATGTGCTAACATAATTAGACTCGATGGAGAAAGGCCAGCTGGCGAAAGACCGCCTCAGGTGATACTAACTTTACCTGACAGAATAGTTGCGAAACTGAAAACTATAATTCCCGAAAAGAGAATTATTTGGGACAAGCTTACTGCCTGTGTCCAAGGGAAATCTGAGGGTGCTACCGAGTTCTTTTATCAGTTCGAACAGGTATTCTCGGATTTCAGTGGACAAGATTTGGGCACAGAGTCTGGGAAAAGATTATTTGTAGAGAAATTTGTGCGTGGATTGCTGCCTGATATCCAGTCGCAAATGATGTCTTCTGAGAGCGCTTGGCAAGCGAAGTCTCAATCAGAAGTACTACATATGGCTCAGTACTACGAGAATCATGTCAATCATGTAAAAAGAAAGAGTCAAAAAAAGAAAAGGTGATTTGAAGACAAAAGTATTGTTACAGCAAATTGTTAGGTGCCCTAGAGGGGGTAATTCACAATTTAGAGGTCAGTATGTTCCACAAGGTAATGCGCCCTTGGGTCCTGTAAACATTAACCAGTGTGCCTATTGTAGGCAAGAGGGTCATTGACGTGCACAATGCCCGATCCTCCGACAGAGGTCAAATAACACATTTGGGAATATGGGTAGACGATCCAGAGGTCGCCCGGATGTAGTGAGCCCTGGTAGAGGTCAGTTTTCACAAGATTCACAGCAACCTTTTTCGCAGGATAATCAGACACCAAGTGTGGATACTAGAAACATTTTTGATCATCCTTCTGCCGCGTACCTCTTGGAAGATCTTCCTTTTGACAACATTCTGTTTCGCTAGGATTGCCCGAAGCAGGGTTTGGAACCTACGCCTATTCCTCTTATTTAGAAAGGTCCCTACGTTGAAATGTTAGTGGGAAATAGGAAACATCTATTCTTGATAGATACAGGGGCACAGAAGTGTTCCATTGATCATTCTCGGGTTCCAAACATTCCACTGTCAGGGCAAACCAATGTTTCTGTAGGGTTTTCTGGCACACCAGTTGTCTGTCCGGTTTCTTCACCGACACCTATTTCTTTGGCTCCCTTTACGGACCATTGTCCATTCCTTTTGACTTCGAATTGTGGAGAGAATTTGCTGGGGTTGAATTTGTTGAAGGAATTAAATGCGGTAATTCATTGTTCTTCTGATGGAGTGCGTTTGACGATTTCGCCACAGCAACTTTCTGTCTCTCAATTCTTGACCAGACCTTTGCCGCCAGAGTTTAGTGATGTTCCGGAGTGTTTGTGGGCAAGTGATGACAATGATGTCGGTGTTTTGCAAAATGAGTCTGTTAAAAGCGTCTTGAAACATGGAGTAAAACTGGCACGTATTCCACAGTATAAGATCTCGGTCGATGGTGAGCAAGCTTTGAAATGCATCGTCTCTGATTTTGTGCATCGAGGGGTGATTGTGGAAATTGAAGGTAGTTTGTGCAATAGTCTGATTTTGCCCGTGTACAAAAAAGGCGATAATACAAATCCTTTTCGTTTCATAATTGATCTACGTGCCATCAATAAGATCGTCGCTCCACAATTTCCAATTGTGCCTGATGTGACGACGATATTGATTATGATCCCGGCTTCAGCTACTTATTTTAGTGTTGTGGATCTAAAGAATGCTTTCTTTAGTATTCCTGTACACAAGGACAGTAGATACCTGTTTGCGTTCACGTTCGGGGGACGCTCCTTCACATTCACCCGTTCACCGCAGGGTTACACGGAAAGTCCTAGCGTCTACAGTAGGGCTTTCAAAGAACAACTCCATACCCTTGGGTTGCCCTCTACTTGTACACTGCTTCAATATGTCAATGACTTGCTTTTAGCTGCTGACACAGAGAGCGCTTGTAAAGAGGGCACTGTGTTCTTGCTTATTCACCTGGCTAAACATGGACATAAAGCTTCGCTCAAAAAATTTCAATATTGTTGTCAGGAGGTCGCCTATTTAGGCTATCTCCTGTCAAAGGAGGGAAGAAGGTTGACGCCTGAATAGATAAAACTCATTTCTAGCATGTCTGTCCCAAAGTGGTGTGCAAGTGGAGCAGTCATTGCAGTCCCCAGTCTTTGTGACCGAATTTGTGAAGCAATCTATGGTTTGGAGTCCTACTTCACTGTCTACTACTTCTGGCTGGCTGTGCAGGGGTTAAAAACTCCCAGAACCGCAAAGCGGAGCAAAGTGGTGTGCAAGTGGAGCAGTCATTGCAGTCCCCAGTCTTTGTGAACGAATTTGTGAAGCAATCTATGGTTTGGAGTCCTACTTCACTGTCTACTACTTCTGGCTGGCTGTGCAGGGGTTAAAAACTCCCAGAACCGCGAAGCGGAGCGAAGTGGTGTGCAAGTGGAACAGTCATTGCAGTCCCCAGTCTTTGTGACCGAATTTGTGAAGCAATCTATGGTTTGGAGTCCTACTTCACTGTCTACTACTTCTGGCTGGCTGTGCAGGGGTTAAAAACTCCCAGAACCGCGAAGCGGAGCGAAGTGGTGTGCAAGTGGAGCAGTCATTGCAGTCTGTGCAGGCGGCAGAGGCAAGGCGAGGACCCCTGTTATATCACCCTGCTGTCTCATCAGGTAATCCCCAACTGACTCTAACTGACTTTAACTGTGTCTGCATTATTAACTTTTACGACTGGAGCAAGTGAAGCGTAACATACCGATTGCGAGCCGTCATTGTTTACAACAGTTGGAGCAGGCTTCAATTTTCTATTTACTTTAGTACCGCCGTTTCACACTAACCTAGTTGAGTGAATAGTAGGGGGTAAAGAACAAACGTCTCTCGAACGTTGTGCCTTCCATAGCAAGGCTGATAAGAGCGGAGCAGCGACTGTGGGTTTCGCAGACTTTGTGAACTCGTCAACCCGGCGTGGGAAGCAGGAGGAAGGTAAAGCGGCGACTGCAAGCATCGTAACGTTTGTGCCGCTCTAATTCTACTGGAAAATCAACCCGCCGTGGAATGCATGAGGAAAACTGAGTGGTGACTGCGGGCTTCGTAGCCTTTGAGCCGCTCAATTACAATATTGTTGTACATCTTCGTGCACCCTATTGAATGGCCGTTGCACGGAGCTTATTGTAATTTGCAGCAACTGCGCTAGTTGAACCCATTGGGAATTGTCTTTCTGTTGCAATACGGGTTGAAGTTTTGAGGGCACGTTTAAACAGCGCATCACACGAGTTGCCTCCTTTTCAAATTACATTTTCACGTCAAAAGAATTATGAAATTGAGGAGCACCCCATTACAGGATGATCTAAGGGCCCCTGAATGGGAGGACTCTGAACCGAATAGTAGCCGATTGATTAGTGGCTCTACATGTATTGCAGACGAGCATAATAGCAGCAAAGTGATGGAGGTGGGGGGTTTGCAGATTGACGCTCAAGCAATGGTGCATATAAACTCATGTATTCCTCTCGTCTCCACGCCTGTTAGACATGGAGAGGCCCTAAACTCAGCACCCACCCTGCCGACATGTGGAAAAAAGGACTAGAATATACCACAACAACAATAAAAATTCAGAAGAGAATAGAGGAGCATTTTGGGGTAACCAAAATGCTACATGACAAATTAACACATGGATCAGGCAATATGTCATCAAGTTGCTTAGAAGATGGTGATCAATCAGATAAACGTGATAATTGCCATTTAGTTGTGAGCACTGGTGACCCAACCACGAGTCATCCGAGTCCTACAAACATGGAGGATAATCAAGAACTGAGAAGTCCAATGCAGGCCAATCAACCGGTTGAGACATCTACTGTCATGGACATAAATGCAGCACAAGAAGAAACTTTGGCTGAGGGGCCTGACTTGAATGTCAACACACTAACCGCACTTAGTTATGTGCTGAATTCGCTGGTCTCTGTTTTTGAACTACTAAAAACTGAAGTCCAAGTTCAATCTGGATCCATGATGGAACTCACAAAGGAAGTGGCAGCGTTGGACAGTTCAGTGGCAGGCTGTTGCAACGTTTTTAATTCATCTGTGTTACCAAAATTGCAGTTGATGCAACTGGAATGCATAAAACAAGGTTCAGACATCTCTGCAATACAGAGAGCCATGGCGGACATTCACAATTCTGAACAGGCTGATAGAACCCTTAAACAGGATCTTCTTACTCAATTGCAACTGTACAATCAAAATGTACAGGAACAGAAGGAAAAAGGACCTGAAGAGGCTGATCCTACAATTGACTGTGAATCTTCTCTTTCAGCCTCCATTCTGGAAGAATTCATGAGATTGGCAAATGTGAATGTGGAGCTTTTCCCTGGAAGCGTAATGGAGAAGCCCGCAGCAAAAAAAAACATTAGCAGCCAGCTGGACTCACAAGAGGCTGCAGTAGAAGATGTGGGAACCATAAGCCCCCAACAAAGCAGGAAGAAATTGAGAAAGGGAGCAGCAAGACGGGCAAAAAGAAGGAAAGAAATTAAATCTCAAAGGAAAAGGGCAAACTTGGAAAAAAAGACAAAAAATCAGAGTAGAACAAAACAAAATAATTCAGCCACTAACTTATTCATAAAGAAAGTTGGAAATAAGCAATTGGCACTGAATGAGGATGTCAATGAGATTGTGGAAGTAATGACCCCCATTAGCACATCAGCTAAGAAGGGGGATCCACAAATGAATTGCAAGCAGGCCAAAGCCACTCAACCTATTGATGAATGCATTAAAAAAGCTGGCACCAATAAAAAGATAGTCGAACAAAGCATGCATACAAAGGCATCACAAACTGAAAAGCCTTTTGAGAGTTCGCAGATGGCCCAAGCTTCATCTAGACCAAGGAAGTCAATCCCTCTGGCCCCCATCTTTCTGATAGGTAAACAAAAGAAGAAATCCAATGTATTGCTAGATGATGGTGTTTCCAAAGTGGCGAGGAACTCTAATTTGTAGATCGCGCCTATCTTTTTGAAAAAGTCAAATGGTGCCCAACAGCACTTCGTGGCACCCAGCGATTATGAGTCAATTGATAACACAAATACAAACAAGCGAATCAGAGTCCACCCACATTCACCATTGGATGCACTGATAAAAGAAATCTCACATAGTGAGCTACAGAAATCACAGTGTTTGGGGACAAATTTGCCTCCTAAAAAAAGCAACATTTCTGTGAACCGGAATAGTGGGGAAGATGTAAAAGCCCAGAGATCTGAAATTAGGAGTGCAGTAGATGCTTACATGCAAGGTCTTGTCATTCCTCCATTCATAGCCTCGGCGCCCGCATCCGCCATCTATAATACACTTGATGGTGATGATAAGGCTGCGGAGAATGTAAAACAAGCCCAGAAAAAGCCCAATATTGGAGGGCCTCTCCCCGTAATCCAAGGTTTAGCAGCACCAGTGGTTCACGCTGCGGATGTTGATGCAAATACCCAAGGGGTGGCCTCTTCTGTGGTTCACTCTGATTTAGTCGCACCATCACAATTGAGCCTACCCAGTGACTTTACAAAAGGCGTATTGGCCTTGATCAAAGATGCCTTAGGGGACTTAGTCCCCAATCTAAAAGAGAAAAGAAATAATGTGACCTCCATTAAGGACAACAAAACACAAGGAAGCCTGGGCACGGGGAAGGTTATCCCCCGAGTTGCACTGTGCTCCATGATTCTGAAATGTCGACCCACCCCCTGCATACAATACGACCTGAACCGAAGTGCTATTTTAGCAATCTTCTCGGACATACCATTGCTGGAAGACATAACTTCAGCTGATCTGACTTTAGTGGAATTTACATCTAATCACAACCTAAACACAGTACGGGTATGGATGCAATCCAGAGTAATTCGTAATCTGGTTTGGCAAGCAAAAAACTCATTATCTGATTTAGGTTTTCTGATCGAATTAGAAATGGACAATGAATCTGAGCCGGAGATGGCAAGCAACCCGATCTCTATGCCGAGAGAGAATATTGTTACAGCGAATGGCCAAGATTTAAAATATCCTTCGAAGGATAGATCTCTGTGTTCTTGCAATTGCAGTAGTAATTCGAATTAGCTGACCAAGATGAAAAAACTGCTTCCCACTACCTTGGTCAGCTGGAACTCAAGAGGTTTTAAACACTTGCTAAACAACGATACGAGTGGCCTAGGTAAATTTCACATCATTCTGTTGCAAGAGACCTGGTTGCTAAGTCCCATTGTCTGGGCAGGCTATCAAATACACCTGAATCCGGCACGGAAGCCCATAATAGGCAGACCTTCTGCCGGACTATTGGTGGCGTTAAAAGATGAACCGGGATCATCGTCAAGGCTGTGGGCTATGCCAAATGCACATATGCTGCTTGTAAGGGCAGTAATCAATGATGACATCTATGCCATCCTTAACATTTACTGGAATCCAGTAGCAGTCACAACTGAGTCCTTCTTTAATGATCTGAACAAACTATTTGACATAGTATCTGCAGATGACAAGATTTTGTATTTTATCTTGGCGGGTGATCTGAATATGAATTGTCTTGCAACAGATGGGGCGCAAAAGAGTAGAAAGCTACAACAATGGAACACAATGATTTCCTACAGAAATTTGCATATGTTGAATGGAGCCTTTAAAGAAGCCATTCCACCTGCACCAACATGGAAAAGAGGAAACTCTACATCAATAATTGATTTCATCTATGTGAATGGAGCTTTATGGTCATCAGTATGCTCCTTTTGTGTGTCTCCATCTGTAACAAGTGATCATAATATGTTGTGTGCCACTTGGCAAACCATGGTTAATGCTATTGATGTGAAACACAGGTCATTGGAAGGTGGTTGCCTTGTGGTAAATAGCGGTAAAAACCGCCTATGATGGTCGGAGAATGCCTTGTGGCATTTTAATCAAATTTTATATGATTCCAATGCCTCATCCAACTGGAAAACTTCAGATATAGGCCTCACATATAGCAATGCAATGCAATCGTATAGTCAACAAAACACTGCCAATACCAAAAAAGAAAGGCATATCCATGTCTTTGATACCACCGTATTTACTCGGAAGAGAATTTATCGTGCAGAAGTACGAAGTTTGGCAAAACTTCCTCTCTCCATTAGATTGCCCCTTATTAAAAAAGCTCGCCTACATTATAATAACTGGGTTAAAAGTTATAGAGCCAGTCTCTATCAAAAAGACAGAACAATTATGCTGTCGACTCTAGCGAATAAAAACATCACAAAAATGTGGGCGATAATTAATCAAACCAATAATGCCCAACAATTAGATCTCCAGACATCGATAGTCGAGGCACATCAATGGGTAGATTACTTCCAATCTGTATATGCTTTACCGCCAAATGCGATTTCGATATTAAAGACACGTGAGGCACTGAGGTTTTGGCTACACATTGATCACAAGGAAATAAAACATCTAATTATGACCTCAAGTAATTCATGTGCAGTGGGCCCGGATGGAATATCGAACTCTTTAATGAAAAAACACCCTGAAGTTTGGAGCTCAATTCTCTACAAAATATTTTCTGCAATAAACAAACACAAAGATTACCTAAAACATGGACGGAAGCTATTACAGTTCCAATTTACAAAAAGGGTGATCGCCAATCACCAACGAGCTATCGCCCAATCTCTTTGTTGGATGCCCCTGCGAAAATATTTTGTAGAATAATATTAAAGGAGCTCAATGAGTGGGTAGACCAAAAGAGTCTAAGAGACCGATTCCAGTCAGGATTTGTAAAGGGCATGGGCACAATACCAAACATCTTAGCACTCTCAATGATACAATCAGAGCAGGTTGATGGTGGACTCCCCTTATATTTGGGGTTCATTGATTTTAAATCTGCCTTTGATTACATTGATAGACATATGCTGATAACTAAGCTTAGATTACATCGGTGCCCGGTATCCCTTGTAAATCTAGTGTCACTGCTACACTCCACTACTACGATGCGTGTAAAACTAAATATGAATGGCAAATTATCACCAGCCATTCACACACATAGAGGAGTGAAGCAGGGTTGTGCTCTGGCTTCATTTTTATTTAACTTCTTTATTTTCGATCTGGGCCCTGTACTAATGAACTGCGTAGTAGATGCGCCTCGTATAGGATCTCAAAAGGTTGCTTATTTATTATACGCAGATGATTTGGTACTATTGTCCCGCACTCCCATAGGTTTGCAGAACATGTTAATTCAATTAGGGTCATATGTAACATCAAATAACCTTGTGATCAATACGACCAAATCTCAAATTTTGGTTTGCCACAATAAGTTCACTAAAAAATATCACTTGGAATGGTCGTTGCAAAACTGTATACTAAACATAGTTCCTAGATATAAATATCTTGGAGTTTATATTGAACATAAGAAAACCTTGAGTACTCTGACATCTGAAATTCGGGTGAAACTAAGCTCCCTGATATCTCAATCGAAAATTATGTTAAGAAGGTATGGGAAGTTTACAGTTAAACATATAGTGTTATTCTATAAGACCAAAGTAATCCCAATTTTGCTCTATGGAGTTGAGGCCTTGGTACCACAAAATCGCAAATTCTGGGATAGCATAGAAGCTAGGTTCTGGAAAAAAGTTCTATCACTTTCCCCAGGAACTCCACTTGCGATGCTGAGATTTGAACTAGGTTTGGTTTCCCTATATGCCCATGTAGTATGGAAGCAGTGTGCCCTTCTACGGAAAATGCTAGATGGCCTAGGAAAACCGACCTTTATAAATGCATTAGCTCAAAACCTATTAACTGCTAAAACGGGTATGTCAAGGTTGTGGAAAAATCATACATTGAATGCAGCTGCTGATGCTTCTGTGTCAATAGAGCTTCTGTTGAATAACCCTGATCATGCTAAAAATAAAATTCATCAGGCAGATTGGATCTCAAACCTGGAACTTTGTAACAATCTCAAAGACTTCAATCCTGAGGCTTTTGGCCACAAAAGGTATGGGGCAATAGCAGAATATTTGCTTAAATTCCCGTCGCATGCATGCAGACGGAAATATTTAAAATTTAGATTTAACCAATATGAAACAAACGAGATCTTGTTCAGAAGAAAGTTAATATCAAAGGAGCAGAATTATTGCCGTTACTGTAAAGTTGATGGACAATGTGAATCACTAAAACATCTTATAATTGAATGCCCAATATTAAATGATATTAGAGTGAAATGCTTCGGGGATAAATTGTTGGTGCAAAATGGCACCAGTTCTGCGCAAATATGGAATTGTTTGTTTTCTAATCCAAGATTGACTATACAGCTTGCAATTGTGCAATTTCTAAATCTAATCTTCCCCGATCCGAATTCAACCTCAAACTCTGCTCACACTAATTTAAAGTGAACGGTGAATGTTGACTCAAAATGAGAACATGGAGGATCTTATCTGTTGACAATTTAATTACTTTGTGGCATTTTGTTTTGTTTAGTCATAGTGCTCAAAAATGTGTTATTAACCTTTGTCCTGACTTTGATGGGTTGTAAATATTGTTTTAATTATGTATATAAAACATTTGAAAAGTTGGTTTTCCAGCTATGACAAATAAATAAAAAAAAAAAAAAAGTTAGAGCCTTAATAGGAATGGCTTCTTACTGTAGGCAGTGGATCCCCAACTTTTCACTAGTGATTAAGCTGATGTTGGCTCTGACGAAGAAGGGCATTTCTTTGCCATTGCCGTGGAACATGTAGCACAAGCGTGCATTTGATTTGCTCAAGACTGCATTGTGCTCGGCACCGGTTTTGGGAACACCAAGTTATGAAAAGGCCTTTGTGTTGTTTGTGCATGAATGTGATGGATGTGCTTTGGCTGTTACGCAGGAACATGGAGGGAAGAATAGGGCGTGCGGTTACTTTTCTTCCGCCCTTGATCCTGTAGCCTGCGCTTTGCCAAGATGTTTGCGGGCTGTCGCTGCTGCTGCTGCTTCTGTAAAACAGAGTGAGGGAATGGTCCTAGGCCATGCTTTAACCCTGATGGTGCCTCACTCTGTAGATGTTCTATTGAACAGAACTCAAACGCAACACCTCACTTCCGCAAGGTTGACGAGATATGAATTGATCTTGTTTGCACCACACATACAAATTAAGAGGTGTTATGTTCTTAATCCAGCTGAACTCTTATCTTTTCCCGCAAGGTACTGCTTACAATGACGAAGAGGCACATGATTGCCTTTACATTACTGAACAAGAGACAAAGGGTAGAATTGATCTGCAAGATACTCCTTTGAACAATCCACAAGGGGAGCTGTTTTGCGATGGCTCCTGTTTCAAACTTCCATATGGTACATCCACAGCTGCTTATGCAATCACTTCATTGAGTACGGTCGTGGAAACCAAGAGAATCACGCATAACTCTGTGCAGTCTGCAGAGATTATAGCATTGACCCGAGCTTGTGAACTTTGCGAAGGGCTTACCGTGAATATATACACTGACAGTCAGTATGCTTTTGGGGTGGTTCACAACTTTGGGAGACTTTGGTCAGAAAGAGGGTTCTTGACTTCACATGGTACAACAATCCAGCATGGCTCCTTGATAGTAAGGCTACTCTCAGCGCTTGAACTCCCTACTCAGCTGGCTATTGTAAAATACGTAGCGCATCAGAAGATTGTAGATGATATAGGGAAAGGGAACGCTTTTGCTGATCAGATAGCCAAACAGAGTGCCACTAATCTCTTTTCAGACATGTATACTTCAAGGGAAGCCACAAATGCCTATACTATGGATGAGGGTATTGATTCCGTAAGGGATATCCAAGCCGATGCCACATTAGAAGAGTCTAAGAAATGGGCTGAGGGCTTTGGGAAACTTGATGATGATGGGTGTTGGGTGGACAGAGTTGAAGGGAAATTGTTACTGCCTGACAAATACATTGGCCCTCATTACAAGTCAGGCGTTAAGGGTTTAACGGCGCCGTCGGCGCCGTTAACCCTTAACGCCTGATTCACACTTTAACGCCTGCTTTTTGCAGGCGTTAAAATCCAAGGCGCTAAGCGACCTTGGTGCTAATTACGGCACCGTAATTTACGGTGCCGTAATTAGCGCCTTCCCCATCCCCATTATGCCCTATGGGGCAAAAATGGGAATGGGGAAGGGCAAATGGTGAATGGGGAATTACCGCCCCACTCACCTTGGAATGGGGCGGTAATTCCGCCATCCACCATGGCGGAATCCGGCATGGACCATGGTGCTAATAGCACCATGGTCCAACTCCTGACTTGTAATGAGGGCCCTTATGTTGATCGTTGTTATGGCTCATGGTCCCCCCCATATATGTGCTCGTAAAATCATAAAAATGTTGGAAAAAGCATGTGTAAATTACAAAATCTCTAAGGTAGCTGAACGCTTTGTTCAGGAATGTATGATCTGTTTACAGCATAATGTGGGAAATGGCATGTCAACTCCTAGTGGAAGTTTTGGTCCACCTTCTGTCCCCTTCGAGTTTATACACTTTGATTTTATTGAGATGGAACGGTGTAATAATCTGAAGTACGTGTTAGTTGTCATCTGCGCTTTCAGCAAATGGGTTGAGGCTTTTCCTGCTGAAGACGCTACAGCCATGACTACTGCAAAGACTATGTTAAAAGAATATTTCCCGAGATTCGGGCTACCAAGAGTCATCTGGTCGGACAATGGTCCACATTTTATCGCTGCCGTAATTCTGCAGATATGCGCGGGATTATAGATCGATAAACGGTTCCATTCTGCCAGACACGCTCAGAGTGCCGGATTAGTGGAAAGACACAATGGCATCATCAAGAACAAGCTCGCTAAGACGCGTGCCGGCTCCAAACTAAAATGGCCGGACGCCTTACCGATCGTGTTGTTATCGATGCGTACAACCCCTCAAACTAAGACTGGGCTCTCTCCCTTTGAGGTGGTTATGGGGAGGCCTGCTAATATCTGGAACATTCCAAAATGTCATTCTTTGCAAAATGTTGAAAATGTACTTCTTTCAGATTACTGTAGCCAGTTGACTAAAAACTTGTATTTGACTTATCACCAGGTGCGAGAGGCTTTACCTGTACGATATGAGGGCCCCGGTCACAGCATACAACCTGGGGATTGGGTCCTCGTAAAGTCCTTCAAGCGATCATCTTGCCTTGCACCTCGTTGGCGGGGCCCCTTTCAAGTCCTGCTGGTCACACAGACTGTGGTGCAGGGGGCAGGCCGGAAAAATTGGATCCATGTGACGCATACCAAGAAGATTCCACACCCAGTGCCATACGATACAGAAGAAGCAGAACCCCTCATCAGTACTACAACCAAGGATCCCAAAGCAGTAACTAGCATCAAAAGCGTATGGGGGATCCTCCCTGATCCTGTGAGGTCTGGGGAAACAGCCATTTCATCCCCACACTCTCCAACCATTTCGTTTCCAGAGGCGATCACTAATTGTGCCTCTGACCTTGCTTCCACTCATTCGCCGCTTCCAGTGGGAAGTGACGACACGTTGTTCATGGATCAATCAGTACCAGGGATCACAAGGTATGATCTGCGTCCAAGGAAATAGACTTACGGCACGGTTCGGCTGTGCGCTCGGAGAAGAAGAAAATCATCAAGGGCTTGCTTTTTGGCCCGATAAGGGAATTCTGTTGGCTAGGGTTTGTGGAAGGACTAGGAAGACGCTCGGCCTGGAGGTCGCCAGCTAAAAATATTGGTGTTTTTCGTTTGAAGATTACAATGCCTGCAACTGCCACCGCTCGTACAGGACTGATAAGTGAACGTGTGACCAGCTGTGAAAATGGACAATCCGTAATGTGGGCCGTGAAAACGAACTGCTGTTTTGTGATAATGTTAATTGGTTTTATAATAGTCATTGTTTTAGGCTTCTGGTATCTAGAAGAAGTACATCCGCTTGAGAATGTGTTACTTACTGAAAATGTACCTACTGTTTCTACTCCTTTCATGCATCTGCACACTCTATCTCCTAGAGACTCTCAGCACAGACAGAGATATCATAATAATACACTATTACTCATCATGAATGCTACGCATGCCATTTTTAATAAATCCAATTGTTGGGTCTGTTCACATTTACCGCAAAACGGGGGTAAGGGGCTAGGTTGGTATATTCATCCTTTACCTTTGACAACTGCATGCTATGCTTCTCTTAGAGCACTATTCTTTGGTCGCTGGAATGATAGCATCTCAGGGAACTTTGATGGGACTAATTTGAATCAGTTTGAAAAACATGTTCTGACTCCCTTGTGATGCTCGCTCTTCGCAAATAGGAGTAAGCCCAATGTTGCTTCCATTAGGCCTTACGATAGACTGCCTTGTCCATTTCCATCCTTGATTTCTTTTAAAATGGCTCCTGTAGGCAATAAGGATGCCACGCCTCCTTCCTACACTGTTAACCAAAGCCCCGATTCAGTTTCTTTCTGCATACAGAGGAATGGTATTCAGTCAATGGGTGATTTTAAAGGTTGCGCCAACGTTGCGAATTTGACTGGGGAGGACAGACCTTTGTATGTAGGCGAACCTGTCTACTTTGTTTGCGGTAATGTAGCATTTCCATGGTTACCCAGGGATTGGCAGGGAACTTGGTATTTAGGGATCCTGTTACCCGGGGTATTCATAGCCAGTACCTTAGAGGTTTCAAAGGCTCGTCCACGGCGGGACGAAGATGGTGACACTTCAGCGCAAATTCTGTGCGATGTAGTTAAGTCCTTTGTGCCATTTTGGGGACAAATAATGAACTCTGAAGATATCAGAAGACTAGCGAGAGTACTGGAGAGAACCATCAACTGGACCACTGTCATACTCTATAATATGACTTTAGAACAGAAAGCAATAAGGTTAGTAGCACTTCAGAACCGGATGGCATTAGATGTCATCCTGACTGAACGTGGAGGGGTATGTAAATTAGTAGGGTCCGCTTGTTGCATTTTCGCGCCAGATTCCTCCCCGACTATCTTCAAAGCAATTCAGAATCTGCATGTCTTAAGTTCAGAAGTGCATGTTCCCGAGGGAAACTGGGATCTTAGCGCCTGTTCTGGGACTTCTTGCGATCTTGGGGTTGGAAGCTACTTTCGGTCTTGCTGATCATTTTAGGAATTCTGCTGTTTCTTTGATGCTGTATACAATGCCTTCCTGGTATATGTTCGATGTTAGGAGGATGTTGTGCGCAGGCGATGGGTACATTAGGACGCAAGGTATATGCCCCAGACAAGAACTCCAATGAATATGTGCTGAAAGAAATTCTGGTAACCGATCTAATGGCAATAGATATCTCCGATAGTGATTCAGGGAGTATGGATGTTGAGACGTGGCTTAGGCCAAAAGGAGGGTTTGTCGAACGGGAAATCATATCATGCCTCTTTTTTGTATACATTGGCCTAAACCCAGTCGCTCTGCAAAGAAATCCACGTTGCAAGGTCTTGACCTTAGATCAGTGTTGGCCGCCATTTTAGGTTCATCCACCATTTGATTCTTACTCTAATGTCATCCTGTGTTCTAAGATGGTGGACAGTATCGTTCTGAATATAACATGGCCGTCTCAACCTCTGTGTACGAATGAATGTGTAAACTGGCCACAGGCCAAATGTTAGGGTCATGTACTGAGACCTTGTCCTTCGTTGACCTGTGTATAGAGGATTACCTGTGCCAACTATACTAATCAATGAACATATATTATGCCCAATACTGTTCGAGCATCTAATGTGAACACTTGTTTAACTATATTGTCCAAGATATATACGAAGGTTTAATATTGAATCCGAAGACACACTGTTGCTATTGTAACTTGTTGGCGAATGTATTAAGGATAACCCCTAGATGTATAGATGCATACATTAGGAACAAACTCGGCATGAACCTCTAGCCCTGGAAAATGGTTAAATTGCAAGTGGGCAGGACATCATGTTTTGGATTGTATAAAAGGTGGGACTATTTTGATGTACAGCCCCACTCACTGCACACACCGAACAGGACTGGTATTCGCTGTGTTGTACTGAGGGCCTGATAGCTATCTGTTGCTTTGTCCTTTGAAACTGTTCAGTTGTAGAATAAAGATCTGTGTATCTTTTGAACCCGCGTTTGGTGTATTTCCTTTTGGGGTACTCATCCTCAATAGCTTCTTTTTGCTTTCACACCGCAATAAACTGCACCATGCCAGGGTGAGGTGGCAGTTGGGGAGAGAGCACAGAATGTCCTAGTATGCATCAGCACACCAACTCTCACCTCCCCAACGTCTGCTCCGGGGTATGTCAGCCAGCCACGTGCCCATTCGCAGTGCAGTTTATTTCAGAGTGCAAAGGACATCAAGCGATGAGCGAATCAGAACAGCGACCTACAGGATCAATGATTTTCAACAATTGGTGAGAGTGTTGTTATGTCTATCTACAGAACCCATACGTAGAACAGGTGCTTTTTGTTAGTCTGTATTTATAAAAGTACACATTTATTTATGGGTGTGTGGCTTGGCGAAACGTTGTTCCTTATACAATTCCACACAGTTTCACCAACCTGTACAGAATTTTGCATAGTTACCTGTTAGGACCCTCTGGACATTACTGGCTACATGACATCTGGACACCCCACCCTTTTCCCTGGATTTCAGCAAAAGTCCAAATTTGTTTGTGGTTTGTAGCCTGGCAAAGTGTTGTTTCTTATACAATTTCACACTATTTTACAAATCTGCACCAAATTTTGCATAGTTACCTGTTAGGGCCCTCTCGACACAACTAGCGACATGACATTTGGACACCTCACCCCTTTCCCCAGATTCTAGAAAATGTCAACCTTTGTTTGTGGGTTTGGGGCTTGTCAAAGTGTTCTTCCTTATACAATTCCACACAATTTTTCCAATCTGCACCACATTTTGCATAGTTACCTATTAGGACACTCTGGACATTACTGGTTACATGGCATTTGGACACCCAACCCCTTTCCCTGGATTTCAGCAAAAGTCAACATTTGTTTGTGGGTTTGTGGCTTGACAAAGTGTTCTTCCTTATACAATTCCACACCATTTTTCCAATCTGAACCACATTTTGCATAGTTACCTGTTAGGACACTCTGGACATTCATGGCTACATGGCATTTGGACACCCCACCCCTTTCCACAGATTTCACTAAAAGTCAAAATTTGTTTGTGAGTCTGTGGCTTGGTGAAGCATTGTTCCTCATATAATGCCACTTTGTTTCACCAAACGTTGCATACTTACCTGGTAGGACCCTCTGGACAAAACTGGCTACATGACATTCAGATACCCCACACCTTTTCCTGGATTTCAGCACCTTTACACCTTCACACATGAGACAGTCAGCTGAAATCAGCAAACCATCAATGTGGTTGTAGAAGGGCCGGTCTTGACATGAGGAACACAACTCGAGGTCCCAACCCACGTTTCAAGGCACTAGAACGCACAGTTTCAGAGATATTTGCACTGCAATGCACTGCAACGAACTACACCACACCAGGGTGAGACGACAGGTGGGGTGAGAGCACAAAAGTTCCCAGTATGCTGCAGCACACCAACTCTCGTCTCCCCCCACCGTCTGCTCCGGGATATGTCAGCCAGCCACATGTGCCCATTCTCAGTGCAGTTTACTTCAGAGTGCAAAGCGGATCAAGCGATAAGTGAATCGGAACAGCGATCTACAGTATCATTGATTTTCCCACAAAAGTGATGGTTGGAGGTTTTTGAATGAATCTGAACCACTGGCCTTGCTCCGGGCAACCTTCCACATCACTGTTTTGTAGTCCAGCTGCACCATTGCAAAAGGGGTCCAGCCATATGTAGATCAGTCAGGCGCTGCCACCAATGGTAGCAGCCCAGTCCAAACTGCTAGGCCAGGTCCCCTCTGCATGGAAACACAAGCAACCCCAGACTTGTTTCAGCCTTGTTGGGGCTCCTCAGTGAGGTGTTGCTTGGTTTCCTATGGCGCAGTGAACAAGGGACCCATGTCTTGGCATATCCTCTCTCACATAGTGAGACAAACTATAACCACAAAAGGGATGGGTGGAAGGTTTTGAATGAATCAGAACCTCTGGCATTTCTCTGGGCAACCCTCCACACCACTGTTTTTTTAGCCCATCTGCGCCATTACACAAGGGGTCCAGCCATATGTAAATCAGACAGTTACTGCCACCAATTGTAGCAGCTGAGCCCAAACGTCTAGGCCAGGTTCTCTCTGCACGGAAACACAAGCAACCCAGAAATGTTGCAGTCTTGTTCTCTCCTCAGTGAGGCACAGCTTTGTTCCCTATGGCCCAGCAAGCAAGGGACCCACATCTGGGCATAACCTGGGCATTCCCTCTCTCGCATAGAGAGAAAAACTAACACCACAAAAGTGATGAGGCCCAACAAGGTTGAAACATGTTTGGGGACACTTGTGGTCTCGTGCAGAATGGATTTGACATAGCATTTTTGGCTTGACTGCCCCTTTTATGGTGGGACCAGGCTTGATTTGCATATGGTCTTTACCCGCCTGTAATGGCTTGGCAGGTGAAGAACGATGGTCTGGAGGGATGCCCAGAGCAATGCCAGAAGTTAAGATTCATTATAAACCTTCCAGCCATCATCTCTTTGTTTTTGGATGTATGTCTATAGAACCTGTTTGGAGAACGGGTGCTTTTTGCTAGTGTATGATACATTTTGCAACCAAGGTGATATTTGTAACTCTTTTATGGCTAACAGATAGATCAATAAACCATGTTAGGACAATGCTTATATTGAAAAATACTTTTAAAAGATTTGCATTTATTAGGTTATACAACTGTTACTATTGTTAAACACAAGCAAGATATCCCATAAACCTGAAGCGCCAGAGTCACAACATTTTATAAAAAAGTTTTAAAACAGAATAAACATGTTAATGCAAATAGTTAAAGTGATAACTTTTATGGATACCAAAATAGATCATCTCACTATTAATGACAGCCATCACGTGTTTCAACCGAACCTGGTGTTTTTCAAGGCTGTTTACAATCCGTTCAACAATAGCAAAAGAGACGTGAACAATTGCACCAATGCTATGGATGCTCTGGCTGCCACAGAAGAGAAAAACTACAAGACTATGTATGACATCTTAAAAACACATCAAGATGAGGTTAAAATCAGAAAGTCATTGAAAAAAATGGAGTCGACAAGGACTATTTTGAAGATAGTCTATACTTTTTAACCGAAGTATGATGACATTAGTAATCCCACATCATGTGACAGTACCCCAAATTTGTCACCAGCCAGTTCTGACATTGATAGTGAGACAAAAACCAGTACTGACATACAGTTGCTATCTAATAAGGTGGCCTCTATTTCCCAACAACACAAGCAAAGTAATGTTTTAGAACAAATAAAAAGATTCAAGAAAGGAAATTGAAATGCATACACAAAGCATGTTCATTTTCAAGAGCCATTGGAATCAGCTACTTCAACCTGAAAGGCCTCAGAAAAGACATGAGAGGGGGAAGATACTGACATAGGATCCTATCTACAAACAGACAGTAGGTTAAACAGAGTGGGTTATCAGAGATTACGGAGACAAACAAAGGGTTATCTTTTTCCCCGTCTATTAACACAAACGTAGTCAACTTGTAAATATACCTGTTTAAATTCACTATGAAACCTAGGCTCAAAATAATGTTTGCACATAAAAGATCTGAATACTAACTTATAGAGACAGTCCCATGCATTGCCACTACCACTATCCAAGATATACGTAACACCCAATTGCTACTCTCTCTAGAAGATAATGAGGTTCTTGCAAGTTATGCAAGATCTCAACATTGAACAAACTTCCCTCAGCATGCCTCAATTTAAGAAAAAAACAATATTTCTCCACAGATTTCTGGTAGCAATGCCATTGATATTCAGCCAATCAGTGACCTAGGATATATACAAACACTAGCCGATAATACCAATGCTGGTCAGGGAGAAATAGGAAAGATTTCAAAAGATATGAAACATTAGCCCTCAATAATCTCCAAACTGTTCCAGAGAGTATTATTAAAGAAGCTGATAAGGGTGGTAATATTGATACCATGCACAAACGTGATTACATTATCATGGTTATGAATCATTTGACAACCCCAGATTGTTATTCAAGTGGAATCCAGCCATAGAAATTGCAACTCAAGCTAGGACTACCAAAGGTATATAAAACATTGAATAGGGAGGCTAAGGGATGCTCATAATTAGTGGCATTGGGTGTGTCACGGAACCCATGTCTAGATATCTCAATAATGCCATTCAGAAAGACGTTCTAAAATGATCATCATACGTACAAGTCACGATGCATGTCTTAGCCATATTGAGAGACTTTATTTGCCAAACAAATTATCTGATGGTTACACTGGATATTAGGGCTCTTTAGGCTTCCATAGCACACAATCTAGCATTGGAGAGTATTGATTTCACATATGGGGATGCCTCAGCATCCAATTCTATGCATGTAGAAATGATTAACAAATGCTTAGCATTTTCTTTGAAACACAACATATTTCTTTTCAATGGCGTATACTACCAAGCCATTAAGGGTGTGGCCATGGGAGCCAATTATGCACTGGATCTTGCCAACATTTCTATGGGGTATTTTGAACAAACACATGCATTTGCACTATCCGAATATTTGAAACACATAATAAGGTGGCATTGATGTGATTTGGCATGGCTCGCCTCATCATCTGGATACATTTGTAGCCTACTAAAATGCTAGTCAGTTTGGAATAAACCTGACATATACCACCAGCACTGCATCTATTGACTTCCTGGATATCAATATCTGTGTCATTCACGATAAATTAGTCACTGAGATGTTTTGTAAAACAACTGATGTAAATTCTACACTGCATGCAGCTAGCAGTCATTGGAAATCAGTGATTGACGATGTCCGTACGGGTGAATATATAAGAGCCAGAAGAAATTGAAGTAAGGAGTCCACCTATAAGGAAGAATGTGTTACTCTTTCCAGATGTTTCCAGGAAAGAGGCTTCAATTGCACTATACTGAAAAGAAGGCCTCTCCACTTAACAGATGTGATTTACTAATCCCTAAAATGAGAACTCCCACCAATATTGGGTGAGAAGGTGAGTTGTTTTACTAGATACAATGGCGATAGCTATACAACTCACAAGATTATCCAGTAACACTGGCACATTTTGTTATTGGATTCAGATATCAGATATCAGGAGCACTCAATAAAAATCCTATGCCTACCTATGCTAGAGCTCCAACTTTGAGATCTTCATTAAGTCCCTCCTATATAGAATCTAAACCTCACCCTCAAGGCAATTGACTACTTAGGACCCAGATCCAAGATTTTCACAAATGCTTTAGTTGTTCAATATGCACATACACTTTAAAAACTAATTCTCTTACCATTAACAAATTTAGGGATTCCCATATCAGACAGATCATTAATTGTCAGACTAAATTTGTCATTTATGTAATTGTTTGTTTGCAATCTTGTATATATTGACAGTACTATTCATGAACTGCGAAATAGGATTCAGGAGCACCTCACACTAATCAGGAGTCAGGATGGGAAATTACTGCTTGCAGTGCATTGGCAGGGTTGCCACCAGATAGAAGAAAAACAGATCTTGAAATTCATGGGATTGGCACAGGTGAAATGCGATGCCCGAGGAGGAGACAGAGAATTTAACCTTCGTCAACTGGTATCATGATACATCTGTAAATACCGGACTGTCCTCGATGGGCTGAATACAGAACATGAATATATTTTCCTATAATGTAGGAATAATTATAATCAGGAGGATTACTGTTCTTGTCACTATTCCAAGGTATCACGCCCTTTACTATTTAAATACTGGATGTTGTTATATTATTTTTGAATGAGTGAGTTTCCAGTTTTTGTGTGAGATACATTTTTGAATTTGTTGCTGACTCTCAGCTTTTCAAGTGTTGTCATTATTCATTGGGAAATCCCAATCCATGAATTTACAGTGACAGTATACAACAGTGGGAGTATACCTTGTAGGTACTATTTGGTTCCTCATTATTGCATGTCTACCCTCTATCATCACTTATACTTATTCATGACATTGTTATTTTTAAATGCTTACCTCTACATATGTTTAGGTCAGTTCAGATCTATAAGGCAAACTGAAGTGTTATTTGGATGACGCAAGTCGATTTCAAGAGTTATACCCATATGATCGCGTCTCACCCATACAGTGTTAAACTCATAGTTGGAATAAATTATCCTGTTTCCTGCTACTATGAATTGGTTGTGATCGATATTTGTATTTCTGGATCCCACCCAAAGGATTAAGAGCACTGCATTGTTTTGGTGAATAATATTAATATGATGAATTCATATGTAGCATGTACCATGTGACCTAGAACTTAGATCCAACATGATGCCCACTTGTTATACAGCGTCGGGTAACATCGCTTGCACATTTAGCATGTCCAGAGTGTTGAGACCCTTAAATTGTGTTGAGTGTCAGACAATCGGCTTAAGTGCACTATTGGCAAAGAGATTAGTCTATGTGTAACGGTTCTGTGTACCTATCTTTTTACATTTCAGATTCATGGAACCACATACACGTGTATTCTGTTCAGAGATTGCAAAATCGCTAGTCTGGAAACCTTTTCATTTCCACATTAATTAAATGTCAATTGTGGTGAGTTATCTAATTCCGGCCCCAGCATGTTGTTGACTAGGCCAGGTTGCAAAGGTTAACTGCCTCACGTGTGTATTGTTTTTCTGATACGTGGATCGGATCGGTTCCTTCGCTTATGCAATTCTTTCATGTATTGTTTCAAGTACTTAGGAGTTGTTTGAAATAGCACAGGTAGGAATGCTCCCATTCCAACATTTTAACTTTTTCACACAAAGGTGAGTACTAGGTTTACACAACAGGAAGTCACATAATTTACCCCCCCCTCTTTTTTTGCAAAAAACAGACTTATGTGAACTCTATTACAGTGTCTTTTTCATTTCCAGGTGAATCCTGAATGATCCTTAATTTCTGGATAAATATTAAACATTTAAATAATGTTGTTTACCTTCCAAATGAGCGACGCACTGCATAGGCTGTGATTTTCACGTGGTGTATTCAATTATGTTATCTGATTGAGATGCTGCTTATTTTCGTGGTTTGTAGTGTGGCTGTAATGTAACAGGGTACTTGGAGTAATTCCTCAATATTTAAGGGACAATAATATGCACTTTCAAATGATGTTCGAATGAACTTGGTGATTAATAACTGCATTATGTTTTGCTGAGATATACACTGTTTTTCGCTGATTATAATTAATGGTTTGTTATTTACCCTTTTTGGTTCTTCCCTCTTCCTGCACCCTCCTCTGTTCTGCTAAAGCATTGGTATAATTGTTCACCTCTCTTGGTATTCAATTGACCATCCTTTTTTTTATCATTTTAATTGTTCAATTTGTATTTGTATTTGTATTTGTTTATTTATAACGCGCAAACCATCAGGCCCGGGGGCATCAGGGCGCAATTTGTACAGGGTTGCAAGAAAAGAACATACAGGGAGATAAATTACAAAAAAGTATAACAATACAGCGTAATAAACAGACTTAATAATTACATATCTTGCACATGGTACAGTGTCCCAAGGCTCTGCAGAGGAAGTATCCCTGAGGTAGTTGGGAAAGGTAGTAGACCGGAAATCGTGCAGGGGAAAGGCGGGTTGGGTAAGTAGTTCCGATGTCTGACACAGCTATTGCTGGTCAAAGAGCCAAGATTTGGTTTTATTCTTGAAGGCGTTGAAGGAGTCTTCAGCTCTGATGGCAGCGGGGAGGGTGTTCCAAAGTTTGGAGGCTAGGACAGGGAAGCTAGTGCCTCCCGCTTTTTGGAGCTTAAACCTAGGGATAGTCAGGCAGTGAGTCTGAGCAATTCTTAGTGGTCGGGCAGTGGAGTGGCGTGTAAGCCGACTGCAGAGATAGATCGGAGCCTTCTTGGCTAGGCATTTGTGCGTGAGGGCAAGCGTTTTTAGGGAAATTCTCTGCTTCACGGGTAACCACCTAAGGCTAGCTCTGGCTTCTGAGATGTGGTGGTTATGAGGTATGTTCAGAGCCGCTCGAATTGCATTGTTCTGGGTGGTTTGGAGTTTGGACAGATTTTCTTGGCTGGTGCCTAGATTTGGGCACTGCAGTAATCTATTTTTGCCATGATAAGTGTTCTCGCTAGTGTGCCGCTATTGTGGGTGGTGAGGAATGGTCTACAGGCAGAAATGAGTTTGCACGTGTAGGCTGAGGTGGATCGGACTGCATTAGTTTGTCGTGACAAGGGAAAGGTGGAATCCAGGTAAAAGCCTAGTGTTTTGGTGTCTTTCGAGACTTGTATGGAGTTGCCGTCTATGATGAATGACTGATAGGATGGCTCCAGTTTGCTCAGGCGTTGTGAAGTACCTAGAATAAGTAGCTCCGTCTTATCGTCGTTCAGACATAGTTGGTGCTGGGCCATCCAGGCTTGGATGACCAGGTAGACGTCATTGAGGGCCTTGGTGTCAGCAAGATAGTCACCCGATATGGGAATGAGTATCTGGGTGTCGTCCGCATAGTTGGTGTAGGAGACACCCAGGTAATCGAGCACATCGAAGAGTGGTTTCGTAAAGATATTGTAAAGGGTAGGGGACACGCAAGAGCCCTGAGGAACACCGCAATGAATAGGGGAGGGAGCTGCGGCAGCGGAGGGTGCAAAGACCCTCATAGATCTGTTGCTCAGGAAGGATTTGATCCAGGCCGCTGCGGAGGGAGAGAAGTTGGCAGCAGAGTGGAGGTGCCTGCAAAGGATCTGGTGGTTAACCAAATCAAATGCGGCAGAAAGGTCGAGGAGTAATAGCATTGCTAATTTGCCCTTGTCCTTCAGGACTTCGATCTGGGTTTTTAGGTCTAATAGAGCCGTTTCGGTCCCGTGTCTGGGCCGAAATCCGGATTGTCGTAGACCTAGCAGATTGTTTGATTCAAGGTAGTTTTGGATCTGCAGGTAAGCTGCACGGTCCAGTATCTTCAGCAAGAATGGTACTGTAGTAATAGGTCGGAAATTCGTAGGTATGTTTGGGTCAAGGGAAGGTTTTTTTAGTAGCGGGATCACCCAGGCGTCTTTAAGGTTGTCCGGGACAACACATGTTTCAAAGGAAGAGTTAATGAAGGCTGTAATGTAAGGGGCTAGGTCATGGGCAGAGTCCTTAATGATGGGAGCTGGGCACGGGTCACCTTGGCAGTTGGAAGGTTTCATCCTGAGGATGATATTTTCTACTTCGAAGATAGTGAGAGGTGCGAAGGAGAAGGGTTTGATGTTGGCAGAGTTGGAGAGGGTGGGCCTAGTGGGGGAGGATGAGCGGTTGTCACGCCTCAGGCAGTCCTGCTTATCTTTTATTTTAGATTGGAGCATAGAGATTTTGTTTAGGAGGGCTGCTTCAATGTTAGCACACCATTTATTGTCTTTTGTGCAAGTGTCTGGCGGGGATACTGGGGTTTCGAGCTCTTTTAGGACTCTAAAGAGTTCCTTGGAATTAGAGACGGCTTGTGTGATACGATTATTAAGCGATTCTTTTTTAGCAATGATGATGCCGTCTTTATAAATGAGGGAGGCGAGGAGGAAGCTGTCTTTATGCTCATCAGATGGGTGGCTTTTCTACCGGTTTTCCGCGCAGCGTTTGGCTTTGCGAAGGATTCTTAGCTGTGGAGTGAACCATGAGTTGAGGTGTGCTCGTGGTTTAGCCTTTCTAAGTTTAGTTGGTGCTAAGGTGTCAATGGCAGTGAGCATCGTTTGGTTGTAGATGTCTGCAAGGGAGGTGGGATCAGAGCAGGCGTTGGTCGCCGCATTAAGAGAGGGGAGTAACAGTGGGAGGAGATGTTCTCTTGTTATATTTTTTTTATTGCGGGTGGGGAGGGCTGGGGCTATAGGTGTTGGGGCTCGCGGGGAAGCTTTAATGTTAAATGTTATGATATGATGGTCAGACCATAAGCAAGGGGAGTTATTGAGGACCTGGATGTTGCAGTTGGAGCCGGCTAACCAATCAATGGTCCTGCCTTTGATGTGGGTCAGTTCTTGTAAGTACAAGGTGAGGCCAAGGTCAGTAAGAGCATACTCTAGATCAGTTGCCACAGGATCCTTAGGGTCGCCGCGACCAAGATTGAGGTCACCTAAGATTATTGTTTGGGAGTTGTTTTTTGTATTGTCAAGAAGAAGAGAGGAAATGTCGCTGACAAAGGTGGGTGCCGGCCCTGGGGGCCTGTAGATAAGGTGAAGGGTGGCCGTTTGGTTAGGTGTTAGTAGTAATTTGATTGCCAGCAGTTCGGCTGATTCGAGTTTGGAGTCGGATACCACTCTTAGGTCAAGGGAGTTTTTGTGGATGAATGCCACGCCACCCCCTCTAGTATGGGCAGAGGGGCGGTCACAGCGTGTAATGCCATAGTCAGGCGGTAAGGCCAAGGATAGAGAAGGGCCAGAGGCGGCATGTAGCCAGGTTTCGGATATGGCAATGAAGTCAAGGTTGGCAGTAGTGATAAGGTCGGCTATGTCAAGAGCATGTGCTGTGAGGGATCTAGCATTGATGAGGGCACCCTTGAACACAGGCAATTTAACCCCTGAGGACTTAGTTTTGCAAGTGGCGGAGGGCGAAGGCGGGCTGGGTGGTGTGAGTGGGGCATGCTTAGTGGTGTGGGTGCGGGAAGGACGAATACGGAATCTGGTGCCTAGTCTCTTGTTCCTGAGAGTAAGGGGGCAAGGTTGGTTAGGGGTTGGTTTTGTGGCAAAGTGTTTGAGCCAGAGAGCAGGGTAATTAAGGTATTGGTTAATCTGGTTGCAGGGGTGGTGAGCGTCAACGGAAGTTGCTGAAGGACACGTTGAGGGTGTCAAAGTCATGGTGGGTGACGCTGGGTCACGTAGGTAAGGGCAGGCCAGGATATTAACCTCAAAGGTAGGAGTGGTTGACTTGGGTGGTTGAGTGAGTGGGGCAAGGTATGTGGTTAGGAGGTGGTGCAATAGAAATAGAAGGCGCACGCTGATGTGCATGATGGTGGTGCTGGCTGACAGGAGTGGGTTCCCTATGAGCTAGTTGAGAGGGACAAGTTAGGGTCTGCTAGAGTGGGCCTGGTGAGATAATGGAAGGGGGTAAGGATGCTATGGTATGGCTGGGCACAGTTGAGATGGTCTGAAAGCGACCTTAGGCACAACACAATTGAAATGGTCTGAAAGCGACCTTAAGGCAAAGCACAATTGAAATGATCTGTAAGCGACCTTAGGCACAACACAATTGAAATGGTCTGAAAGCGACCTTAAGGCAAAGCACAATTGAAATGGACTGTAAGCGACCATAAGGCAAAGCACAATTGAAATGGTCTGAAAGCGACTTTAGGCACAACACAATTGAAATGGTCTGAAAGCGACCTTAAGGCAAAGCACAATTGAAATGATCTGTAAGCGACCTTAGGCACAACACAATTGAAATGGTCTGAAGCGACCTTAAGGCAAAGCACAATTGAAATGGTCTGAAAGTGACTTTAGGCACAACACAATTGAAATGGTCTGTAGGCGACCATAAGGCACATAAGGCACAAAATACTTAAGATATACTAAGGTTCGAGAGATTCAAGGGAGGCATGAAACACATTCAAATAATAATGGCCCAGAGTACATGCCTAGAGTAGTGTCCCCGGTACTGGCATGCGTGATTCTACTCCTTGAAATGACGGACCAAGTAGAAAATGGAGTACAGGTAAAGGCGACTGAGGGGAAGTCGTATCATTGCAATGTCAGAAAAGGAGCCAGGACAGGGGCGAAGTACTTACAGTGGGTTCACCTTGTATGAAAGAGGGTATTTGGAGAATTGCTTGCGAATGCTTGCCTCGGACTTTGCGGAAAGGCGGTCGGGGAGGTTGAATTGAGCAGGGGGGGTGGCCACGCCACGCTCCCATGCGCGTAACAGGCGCAGGAACAGGCCTTTGTGTGGCCTTTGTGCTGGCCACCGGCGGTTCCACCTACCGGCGGCTGAAAGCAGTTTTACACTGCTTCGAGCGAGGATCAGCCTCGCTTTCGTGCCGCGCGGCGCCCGGCATGCGGGAGTCAGGCACCCTTGAAGACAGGGTCAGGCAGGCCCTTCGATGGTGCCGGCAAGGTTCTGGGATGCACTCCGTGTGCGTAGAGTAGATGGGAGGGGGGGCTCCTGCCCTCTACCCTCAGCGAGGAAGGATGGAATGGGGGCACAGGCGCAGGAACAGGCCTTTGTGTGGCCTTCGTGCTGGCCACCGGCAGTTCCACCTACCGGCAGCTGAAAGCAGTTTTACACTGCTTCGAGCGAAGATCAGCCTCGCTTTCGTGCCGCGCGGCGCCCGGCATGCGGGAGTCAGGCACCCTTGAAGACAGGGTCAGGCAGGCCCTTCGATGGTGCCGGCAAGGTTCTGGGATGCACTCCGTGTGCGCAGAGTAGATGGGAGGGGGGGCTCCTGCCCTCTACCCTCAGCGAGGAATGATGGAATGGGGGCACAGGCGCAGGAACAGGCCTTTGTGTGGCCTTCGTGCTGGCCACCGGCGGTTCCGCCTACCGGCGGCTGAAAGCAGTTTTACACTGCTTCGAGCGAGGATCAGCCTCGCTTTCGTGCCGCGCGGCGCCCGGCATGCGGGAGTCAGGCACCCTTGAAGACAGGGTCAGGCAGGCCCTTCGATGGTGCCGGCGAGGTTCTGGGATGCACTCCGTGTGCGTAGAGTAGATGGGAGGGGGGGCTCCTGCCCTCTACCCTCAGCGAGGAAGGATGGAATGGGGGCACAGGCGCAGGAACAGGCCTTTGTGTGGCCTTCGTGCTGGCCACCGGCGGTTACGCCTACCGGCGGCAGAAAGCAGTTTTACACTGCTTCGAGCGAGGATCAGCCTCGCTTTCGTGCCGCGCGGCGCCCGGCATGCGGGAGTCAGGCACCCTTGAAGACAGGGTCAGGCAGGCCCTTCGATGGTGCCGGCGAGGTTCTGGGATGCACTCCGTGTGCGTAGAGTAGATGGGAGGGGGGCTCCTGCCCTCTACCCTCAGCGAGGAAGGATGGAATGGGGCACAGGCGCAGGAACAGGCCTTTGTGTGGCCTTCGTGCTGGCCACCAGCGGTTCCGCCTACCGGCGGCTGAAAGCAGTTTTACACTGCTTCGAGCCAGGATCAGCCTCGCTTTCGTTCCGCGCGGCGCCAGGCATGCGGGAGTCAGGCACCCTTGAAGACAGGGTCAGGCAGGCCATTCGATGGTGCCGGCGAGGTTCTGGGATGCACTCCGTGTGCGTAGAGTAGATGGGAGGGGGGGCTCCTGCCCTCTACCCTCAGCGAGGAAGGATGGAATGGGGGCACAGGCGCAGGAACAGGCCTTTGTGTGGCCTTCGTGCTGGCCACCGGCAGTTCCGCCTACCGGCGGCTGAAAGCAGTTTTACACTGCTTCGAGCGAGGATCAGCCTCGCTTTCGAGCCGCGCGGCGCCCGGCATGCGGGAGTCAGGCACCCTTGAAGACAGGGTCAGGCAGGCCCTTCGATGGTGCCGGCGAGGTTCTGGGATGCACTCCGTGTGCGTAGAGTAGATGGGAGGGGGGGCTCCTGCCCTCTACCCTCAGCGAGGATGGATGGATGGTAAACAACCTTGAGAAGACCTGGATGGGCTGAAACACGTGTTGGCTGTACTTAATAGTTATATGATCCGTTTTGAAATCCATAAAAGTTATCACTTTAACTATTTGCATTAACATGTGTGTTGTGTTTTAACACTTTTTTTATGCACATCTGTGGCCCGGGCGCTTCAGGTTTATGGGATATCTTGGTTGGCTTCAATTCTTTTGTGAATCAGGACAGGCAGCAGCACACCCTCCTCCCAGATATTAGCAGCCGGGTCCCATAATTAGATAAGTGAAGGCAGGCACGCTTGAGAGTTGTTATTTTTTGCCCAATTAGGTTAGGGTGTTGTTAAACAATGTATCGAGAAACTGCCAAAAAAAGTGCCAACCGGTGTCCTGTAAGTCTTCCATTTTACAAAAGGTATTATTATTATTATTATTAGTAGTAGTAGTAGTAGTAGTAGTAGTAGTAGTAGTAGTAGTAGTAGTAGTGGTAGTAGTAGTAGAGGTAGTAGTAGATGTTGCTATATTAGTGGAAGTATTAAGTTTACAATATTGCAGTTATAAATAGATAACAATAAAATAATTCAGTCTAGCCAAGACAATTATCTAGGAGCTACCATTCATTCACCATCAGTCATTTGGAGTTGCCAAAATGCAGCTGCTTGACTTCTTACTGGCATGGGCAGTTTTGATTGCACGGGCCTTCACTGGCAACCTGCGTGATCAAGCAAATTCGGAACAAGACCCATTGCATAGCACATCAGGCCTCCCACCGTCTTGGACGCCGATTTATCTAAGATAAATGCATCTCTTGGCATTCTGAAAGTGTGTAAGTATTGCAGAAGAAGAGCTGATTGCCCAGCTAAGATACTCACAGCCAATAACTATACGCTCAGAGCCAAATCACTTCCACTCGAAATAAGCATGGAAAACATGGCTGTTTTCCTTTTGCCCACAATCCTTCCTTCAGCGCTTTAACATCCTGACAAAGGAGCCCTGGGTCAACTTCTCTGTATGGGGCTCATGTCCTAATGGGAGCCTAACATTAATGAAAGGCATAACAGCCTTCCCCATTTTCATAGACGTTTATGGCAGAGAGGGCGGGCGAGACGCAACTTGTGTTGCCGGCCCCTCATTCCTCTCCACCATACAAATGCTCCAGCATTTGCACCAGCGTGGATTTTCATGCCAGCGCAAATGCTGGAGATCCCCATGTGAGCATGGCAAACAGTGTTCACAATCAAAATTAAACCTTGCCTGATATGCGAGCATGGCAAGCAGCGCTCACAATTAAAAGTAAATGCTGCCTGGAATGCAAGCATGCCAAGCAGAATTTACTCACTTTGCCGTGCAAATGACGAGAATTTGGCATCAGGGAGCCATTTAGGTTGCAGTGCAAACCTAATGGCTCTCCGCCTTCAAATTGCACAATTCAGGAGCATGAGTTTATCTATCCTCTTAAAAATAAACAATGACTGTTTGAAGAGAAACTGCACGTAAAACAACTTTGCACCTACCTGCACGCAAAAGTACGATTTGCGCATTCCGCGTATTAAAGAAATTCTAAATTATAACTTCAAAGTAACCCTAGGCACAAAGAAAATAGAGTAGCAAATGGAACACCCGCAACATGCCACCACGCAAACCAAAACCAGTGAGATATACCAACCTTTGTGTCTACCTTATCCCTACCGTCAAGCACCCTGGCAATACTACAGGCCGTACCACGACAAGAAAGGCAGCACCCCAGAGACACTGCGTATGAACCCCCGTAACCAAAAACTGCACCTCGATAATCTGCATACCATTTCACGCAACTCAAGGCACCACCCGGTAAGCCTTTATATGAACCCCCGTAATTCAAGGCAGCACCCTGCTAATTTCCATACCATCACCCCTATATCCAAGCAGTATCTCAACAATGTCCCTTCAGCCCTAAATTGTGATGTAAACGTTAATTTTGTGCGTTGGATCCTATGCGCATCGCAGTGAGTTCACAAGGTTTGCCTGTGACTTTTCCCGATGTGAAGATGCACGTTGAAATCCAAGAATTCGGTTGGGTTTGCGTTTGACTGGGCATGCAATTTCTTTGTAGCAATTTCTTTGTATGATCCATCCCTCAACAAGCTCTTGTTATTCTTTGTTCATTCTCATTTTGCCTGGAGAATGGGGAATATGCATGTTCCAGCCCCCTATTTATTTATTTGCGTAGGCCGTCCCACACTTTGCGTGGAGTGTTGCACAAAGCGCTCATCTGCACTGTGGGGTGCAGCTTATTGCCCTTTGGTGTAGGTATGTCAGTAGCTGTATGTGCACTTTATTTTTTTAATGAGCTGCGTATGTGTGTGTTTGTGTGATCGTGTCAGACACTGTCTGTGGCCCTCATTACGACCCTTGCGGAAAGCGACTGACCGGAGCGCCACAGCGTAAATAGCGTTTCCGCCATTGCACGAAGGAGCAAAGTGCGGCCCATTCCGACCCATCGGGCACGAGCACCACGCCACGGCGGAAGTGCAAAGTCCGCGATGGCGGAAATGACCCTAAAACGGCCCACACCGCCGCCGTACGGCGCCCTAGGTGCAATACCGCCACCCCTCTTAGCGGTCACCGCAGTGTGCGCCTACCGGAAAGTACGGTGACCGGAAATATACGGAAACGGAAGTTAAAACATGGGCCCGGAACGGGAAACATCCCAGCGTACACCTATAAAACCACTAAAACCACACAACCACTAAAATCACTACCCTGAAACACACCCCAACCCGTCACCCACCCTAGCGAAACCAAGACAAATGGGAAAAGTAGCGAAGAAAGCGTGCGACCGCAAGCGGCAGGTCCACTTCTCCCGCGAGGAACTCACCGTGCTAACAGAGACCCTCCAGGAGAATGCTGCCGTCGTCTTCTCCACGCAAATGACCAGAACGGCACTTGCAAACAAGAAGACCATATGGGCTCTGGTGGCACAGCGGGTAAGTGCGGTGGGGACCGCACCCCGCACCCCACAGCAATGCCGCAAGCGATGGGACGACCTGCGGATACGCGTCCGCAGCATACTCTCTGCCAACCGCAACATTGCCACAGCCACCGGGGGAGGTCCTGAATCACCCATCAAGTTGACCCCCTGGGAAGAAATCTGTGCCTCCACCATCGGAATGGAGAGCATAGAGGGAGTCGGAGGGATGGAGAAAGGAGTGCAGACATCCGAAGATTCAGGTAGGTGTACCAGATAAAACAATGCCAAATCCACACAGTCCATCCATGTGAAGTACCATGCGTCCACATAGTGCAACAGAAACACATGTCCAGGAGAACGGCCACACACATCGGCCTGATAGCGCACGTTAAAACCCACAATAAATACATAAATAATTAAAAACCCCTAATACACGCACTACACGTGCAGCAGGCACACCCTAACTGCAGGCTGCCAAACAACTGCACCCTCACTCCACACACAAATCAAAGCACCTCCAAGGACCCGACCCAAATCACCCTCAGGTACCACCCCAGAGCATGTGATACAATGCCATTCCAATTCCCACAGACCCATCATTAACCCTCGCCCTCCTTTACTCCACCACAGGGTCCGATCCAAACGACGAGCTACAGGACACCCCTACCAGCACACCTGCAAAGAGGGCCAAGACCAACGGCCAGAGACCCTCCACCTCAGCTGCACGCATCAAGACACGGCAGCAGCACAAATCAGGTGGCAGCACAGAGGAGGGAACATCAACAGGCACCCCAGCAGCCAGCATGCCCACAACACCACCACCACAGGTCCCCCCAATGGATGCCACAGAAGGCACTGCCTCTGGTGGCAGCAGCACCATAGGTGACACCCCATTGATGGCAGCATGCTCCGACACAGAAAACGGGGATGTCGAAGTCAGATCCATCCATGACCTGTCCCAATCCCCCTGTCTGTCCCATCCCGTACAACATGAGGATACCACGCAGGGGCACCCACAAGACAACGACTGGCCATCCCCCACAAGCCCTGTGGCAAGGCAACATGAGGACAACAGCCCCTCTGTGACACCCCCGCAAATGGGCATGGCCCAGCAGAGGCAACAGTCCCTCGACAAGTTAATCGTGCAACAGCAGCAAATGGCCACGCTCCTCAAGGACCATGCCGATGAATGTGGGGGCACTAAGGCAGACATAGAAACATCAACTGAGACACTTAGGGCAGAAATGGAGAGAGGCACAGAGACGCTAAGGGCACAAATGGAGAGAAGCACCGAGAGCCTGAGGGGGGAACTGCATGCGACGTCCAAAGACGTATGTGCCGAACTTGCCGCAGTGCGCCGTGTGCTCACTGAGCTCTCGCAAACCCTTAGGGACATGCATGGACGTGAGCAGGCAGACACATCATCCGTTGCAAGTTCCGTCCAGGGCAGCCCCCAACGTAGATCTGGAAGGAACCTGCGCTCCACAGGCAGGGGTGCCCCTGATACCCGCAGAGGGGGCTTGCAATAGCGACAGCCCACTGACAATGAGCATCTTTGGACACTGGGGTTCGGGGGGGAGGTAGGAGGGTGGAGGGGGTGTGTTGGGCTCACTTGGGTGGCGGGTCGATAGGGTGTTCAACATGACATCACATATGTCATATAAAGTGCACGATCAACCAATGAGATGTGTGGACATTGATTTTTGTGTACTAGGCCATCATAGGCGTACAGTCCATATTGTGCATGTCCCAGACACGCACAGTGCCACGAGTCCCGTGTCCATGTATCAGCCACCAGGCGTGAGTGCTAGAAGCATACATCAATGAGATGCTGACGAATGTCACGGGCCTCCGGTGCCTCGCAGACTCCATGAGGTGCTGCCACATCCCCACCCTCATCATGACCATCATCAGGTGCTTGCATTTCTGCGTCAGGGGGCATGGGCACATTTCTACGTACGCACATGTTGTGGAGCATGACACATGCCATCACCATCTTTGCAACCTTCTCATGGCGGTACAGGAGTGCCCCGCCAGACCTGCTGAGGCAGCGGAAACGAGTCTTCAGTAGGCCGAATGCCTGTTCAATGACTACACGGGTACGTGAGTGGGCATGGTTGTAGTCCTCCTCATGCTGGTCCCGTGGGTTCCGGACTGGTGTGAGGAGCCATCTCTTCAGTGGATATCCAGCATCACCTGTATGTGGACGAGAAACCCATGATGTGGAATGCCATTGCTACGTACGCACACCCCCCCCCTTCCTGCCAGGTCATTGCCAAATCACATTCCCCACATAATCATGCATGTAATGAGACTCACCGAGTAGCCAGGATCTGTTCCCTGCGTGTCGCTCCATGTAGCGTGGTATTGTAGAGTTCCTCAAGACCATAGAATCATGGGTAGATCCAGGGAATCGGGCACAACAATGTGTAATGATCCTGTTGGAGTCACACACCATTTGTACATTCAGGGAATGAAATTGTTTTCTGTTGCGGTACTGGGCCTCCATTGCATGTGGGACGACCAATTCCACATGGGTGCAGTCGATGGCACCAATGCAACCCGGTATGCCGGCAAGTGCATGGAATCCCACTTTTGTGTTGGTAATTTCCTGCTCCGAGCGTGGTAGAGAGATGTAGTCGTCTGCGTGCTGCAGGAGGGCATCGAGCACTTGCAATAGTGTCCGTGAGAACAGTGGCTGAGAAATGCCATGCAACTGTCCGACTGTGTGCTGGTAGGTGCCTGTGGCCAGGAAGTGGAGTACAGACACCACCTTCAGTAGGGGTGGGATGGCGGTTGGGCTATCTATCATGCTGACAAGGTCAGCCTGTGTCATGTCCACAATGGCGGCTATGGTGTCCCGGTCCAGACGGTAGAGGGTGTGGATCTGCTCATCAGTGAGGTTGAACGGATGTGCTCGGAGGCGTGGGATTGCGGGCTGCCTGCGTGGTGGTAGTGGCTGTGCTGGCGGCCCTTGCTGGCCCTGCCTTGGCCTCCTCCTCCTCCTGCGTCTCCTTCGTGCGGCCGGTTGCAGTTGGTGTTCGTCTTCTTCTTGGAGTTGGAGTACTTGCAGTGCTATCAGGTCCCCCAGGGCCAACATCGCGAGTCCTGCCGGTAGCATTTCGGTGTGGTTGTGGGAGGAGACTGGCTGTGCAATTTATGTGTTTTCAGGCTGTATGGCCTCCACCTGTGGTGATTAATTCCACTTGTGCAAGCTGCTCTCCCCTTTGGCCGAGCACGTCCCGCGCACAACGCTGCAAATCTGGGAATGGCATCTTGCTATTGCAATCATGTATTTGTACCCGATGGCCGTGTAACATTGGTTGACATGTTCATTCTGCTGTGGTCCCATTGTTGCACATACTATCTGTGCAGTCGCGAACAGACTTGTGAAGGGTCAGTGGAACGTAGTACTCGAGTAACGGTGGGCCCTCATGCATCACTTTACCGAGTTGCAATGACGGGCGGGGCGTCCCATTTGTGGGTGAAGGCAGTTGCCATTTTCACACACAGCCGCACTCGATGGAATAATTAGTGATTTCAAACGGCCACAGATGCCTTTTCGGCGTGATGTTGCAAATGTGGAATTCCAAGGGCGGCGCTTTCGGTTTCCAGCTAGCGGCGAGGAGATGCCCACAGGTCTGACTGCAAATATAACGTTCTGTTGTTCAATGTCCTTGAGACAGGGCCCATGGCGAGGAAGCAATGATTGATATGAATAGTTTGGGATGCGCAATTGCTACGTGGGCGATGAGGCCGGCCGTTCCCAGATACATGTTACTTCACAACACTGGAATTACGGGCTGGGGCACTGTGGATTTTGCAGGCTGCATAACGCACAGACTCAATGGATGTTTCTAATGTTATGTGAGTAATTATTCAGGCGTTTTGATTCCGGGATGAGGGAATGATGAATGGATGCATGGGCAGGTGATTTGATACAGAGTTTGCCATGTACAGGGCTTCTTGGGATCTATCCGCCTCCCCTACGCTATGTGATGCAGGGCTGCCATGGTGGGACCATCGTCTATCTGGCCTTGTTGAGCCCTCCCTGTCTCGACACGCCCTCAGACACTTGTGTCCATGCACATTAACATTCCCATCTGATGGATTCTGTTTTGACAGACGCATGCACAGGTACACTCGTTTGTGATGGTGTTTGCACCTCGATATAGATGGTTATGAGTCGCAAGTGGTTTTGGGGTGGTGATGATCCTTTGGAGTGGGCTAGCATGCATATGGCTGTGGATTTCGTGTGATCATTGAAGTGAGTTGTTGGAATGTAGTTCTGATGGCCATTCTGTTCTTTTTCTTTTCTTTTGGTTGACAGGTATCTCCTCCCCTTTTGCCACTGCCATCTGTATGCCACTCCTGCAGATGGGTTTTACTCCCGACACCTGCTGCTTCGTGTTAATCAGTGGAGCAGCATTACGATCTTATGGGACGATCGCCAATGGCCCACATGCCCTTACGCTGTACTGGTGGCTCGGAGCAACATTTCGGCCTTTCGGCTGGACTAGTGCCTCCCCATTGGGACGGCCCTGCGGTTCTGTGCGCTTCCATGTTGCCTTTTCGTACGTGAATGTGGCTCTGTGTACCATGAGGGAACAGGACGACACACAAGTAGTGGCTGGTCATTTCTTGCGGATGCAGCCCACAATGGTGATTGGTGTTTAGGAGTTCATGGCCTGATGGCTGTATGGGCTTGGTGACTTTGATGTGCATTAAATTTCTATTCTGATTTGGCCCGTGTAGCGTTTTTCTTTGCAAGTGATGTGGCATATGCCTATTTGGGGGCGATGTATTGTGAGGAGATCTGCATTGGGTTCCAGCTTCGGAGTTTAGTTGCGTGGTACTGTACTGGGCGCGTTTGCCTACTAAGCCCGTGAGGTCAGGGATGGGGGCTGCCAATATGACAGTTTGAATGTTGTCATGCTCAGGGGCGGGGGATTGGGTTTTGTGTAACAGATGCCGGTCAGCCAGGTGGACTGGTGGAATGATGTGATTCTCGGAATATGGCTGGTCACAGGTGCCTGTGTTTGCGTGCGTTTCTTGGTGGGGGACTGTGGTCATGTCCATTGGGATGGCTTCTGTGTTCGTGCCATCTGTGCCCTGCAGCTCCCATTGGCCCCTCTTGTGTTTCTTTTGTTCGTTGCCATGCATGGGTGACTTGTACATTTCAATGGTTGCATTGTGGCTTCATTGCACCTACGGGGAGTTGTACTTTGTGGGCAGGGAGCGGTGTACAGGCACTCAGTGGGGCCGTTTACGGTTGATTCGCGATGCCGTACTTCTCACCATGGCGGAATGGTACATTACGCCATGCCTGATGGCGTTAGGTACATGTCCGCTAGGGTCGGAATTGGCGTACCGTTGCGCCATGGTGGTGTTTGCGGTTTGGCATGGCGCGCGCGCGCGTGCTTGGTGCAGTTAGCGTTGGCGTTCACTACGGTGTCGCTAATGGCTTCGTACTTTGCGGTGACGGGTCATAGTCGCACCGAGCGCTATTCGATGGCGGTATTGCATTTCCGCCATCGTTTTCCGATTTCCGCAAGGGTCGTAATGAGGGCCTGTGTGTCCTTGCGCACACCAAAAGGGCTGGACTGCATCCAGTAAGTGACAATGAAAGTTCAGTTGTGGGGCCAGTGGTTGTGACACAGGCACTTTTGGGGGCAATTTGCTTTACATTTTTCTTTTTACATTTGTAAAGCGCCCAAACTCTAAGGCACCAGGGCACTGTTGCAACCAGTTACATGATACAGATTTGACTGGGGCATTATACAAGGTGAGTTGCAAAAATGCATACATGATCATACATAGCAAAACATGTCAACAGAAAATGGAGAGTTTTAGGCAAAGAGCCACGTTTTTAGTGCTTTGCGCAAGGCCCAGTAAGAGTTTTCCTCTCTCAGAGTCCAGGATAGTGAGTTCCATTGGTGAGCTGCCACTGAAAGGAAGCTCACTCCCCCCTCCTTGGCTCTCTTGACTTTGGGGCATGTGAGTCTATGCTCGTGAGTAAACTTGACTGGTCTAGAAGAGTTTATTCTCTGAATTTTCTGAGCCAGGTATGGTAGGGCGGTGTTGCTCAGGCATTTGTGTGTAATCGAAATTGTCTTGAAGATGATCCTTTCTTTGATTGGGAGCCAGTATGCATTTCTCCTGGCAGCTGAGATGTGATATCTTCTCTTGATGTTCAGAGCCACCCGCAGGGTGCTTGCCTGAATTCTTTGCAGTTTGTTAATGTTTTGTTTCGAGGTACTGTCATAAAGGACGTTGCAGTAATCCAAGTTTGCGCCCATGATTCCTCTGGCAAAGGTCAAGCAGCTCTCTGGGGTAAGGAAGGAATTGTCTGGAGGAGGAGAGAAGTTTGGTGGTGTAGGCTGTTGATGATGCTACTGTTCTTACTTGTTTGGTAAGGGAGAAGGCCGAGTCAAGGTGGACACCCAGCATTTTTACTGTATCTGAGACTGGAATCTGTGTTCCATCTATGGTGAAGGAGGAGTATTACGGGCCAAGCTTCTGTAACCGGGCGGGTGAACCCGTGAGGAGGATCTCTGTCTTTTCATCATTGAGACAGAGGTAGTTTGCAGCCATCCATGTTTTGATGGTGGAGTAGAAGTTGTTTAGTGTGCAGGAGTCGTCATTGTAGGAGCCTGACAACGGGATGAGGATTTGAGTGTCATCAGCATAATTAGTGTATGATATGCCATCTAGAATGTCGAATAGCTGATTGGTGAAGATATTGTAGATGGAGGGAGGGAAAGGAATGAGGTGATGAAAGGTACAAGAGATTCTACACAGTCTTTGATTACTGAGGCTGGCAGCCGGATCAGAGGGGTCTAGCTAGCCTAGGTTGAAGTCACCTAGCACTATGATTCTTGATGTGGGTTTGATTTTGCCTAGTGTGTGGATGACATTGTCCTCAAAGGCTGCAATGGGCCATGGCTGGTGGTAGAGGGTATGAATGGTGGTGGAGTCTGTGGGGGAGTTGGTCAATTTGACGACAAGGTGTTCGTCTGTGGAATTGTGCGAGAGTCTAAATTGGAGGGTATCACTATAGATGATGGCAACACCACCCCGCTGAGAGATGGGGCGGTCAGATCTAAGAATGGTGAAACCTTCAGGTATGGCAATTGAAACCTTCAGGTATGGCAAGGGACAGGGCGGGTCCCGATGACTGAGTGAGCAATGTTTCTGTGATGGCAAGAAAGTCCAAGTTTTGTTTGGTTAGCAAGTCAAGTATGTCCAGCACATGGGCGGGAGTGATCTAGCATTTATGAGGGCTCCTTGGATCTGAGTGGGCAGTTTCGCTACCAAGGGAGTGTGGTCTGATGTGTCTGTTTTATGGCATGGGTAAGGGCTGGTTGTGTGTAAAGGACCTGCAGTAGGCTTGTGGCTGGAGCTGGTGTCTGTGTGGTTAGGGGTGCTGTGGTTGGGCATGGTATGTGTATGAATGAGGGCTAGTCCTGGGGCAGGGAAGCATAGTCTAAGATGGGGCTGTGTAGTGCTTGAGTTAAGGTTGTGGGTGGTAGGGGGAGGATTGTGGGCCAAGGTGTCTGTTTCTGTGATCTGTTGAAGCCAGAATGTGGGTGGGTGGGCTTCTCGTAGTACACAGGGAAAGGCAAGCGTTCCTACGGTGTGCAGTGTTTGCAGAGAAGGAAGGGAGCAGATTGGTTTGGCGTATGGCCATGATAAATCACAGTTTGTTGTGTGGTGTGGTTCCAATGGATGTGTGTGCGATGCATGGTGGGAAGTGGTTGAGGGTGCATTGGCAAGCTGGTCCTGTGTTGTTTTTTCATGCTGGATGGTTTCCAGTAACAGGGTGTGCAAGTGCTTCGGACCTGTTACAGGGCGGACATTGAGAACGGGCCGTGAACGACAGATATGCTGTGGTTTAGGGGTGAGAAGGTTATGCTGCTCGCGGTTAGCAGCGGATGCAGTTAGAGGCTGGGTGAGCACATTGGGTTGCTTAGGAGGGTGGGGGTGATCAGCGGTTTGCAGCAGGGTAATGTTGCCAGCACGGAGCGCTATGGCAGGCTTACCTCTGCTTGTGGGAATCGGCTCATGGGCAGGCGACATGTAGTCTGCAATAGGTAATTGCGGGAAGCAGCAGACAGCAGAAGACAGCTGTGTCTGCCTTAGAGGAGTGCCTTGGGAGGATGCCGGCTCCACCATCTGGCAGACCCGGGGCTTTGGCATAGGATGGTGATGTGGCCAATCAGGGCCTTCGGTGTTCGGTTGTGCTTTTTCGGTCCGGCACTTCTCTTTAAGGGGGCCTCGGAGTGCAGCACAAGACGAGGTGGTACTGAGAGTTTGTGGTACATGGTGAAAGCCATGGGCAGTTAAGGGTGTTATGGATGTGGCACAGGGCAGTTCTGACACAAAATGAGTGGCATGGGGCATAACTGGGGTAATAAGAAGTGCCTTGGCAATGTTCAGGAAAAGGATGAGGCATAGAGACATTCTGGGGACAATGGCCCTCATTACGACCCTGGCGGTAATTTGCGGACATTACCGGCATGGCGCAATCAACGTGTCCGTGCTGGCCATATAGCGCTAAAAGCGGCACATTATGACCTCTCGGGCACGAGCATTGCGCCATGCCGATAATGTAACAACCGCCATGGCGGTAAAGCACTAAAAACGCCACTTACCGGCATCTTATGGCGTGCAAATAGCACGTCCGCCACCTCAGCCATCGATATCTACAATCACTGCCATTAGCGGGGACGGCTATTAGCGGTGGCCGCAAATAAGCGGATCCGGAAGTTGATTCAACGCACAGGAACGGGAAAGAGCAAGGCGGCCATCTTCAAAAACACAATCCATTGCCATCCGCTGCAACCAGTGGACACCTGACCCCCACAACCTCGGCAAACCTTCCTCTACCTCATTCCTTCACCACAATGCCAAAAGTTGTTAAAAAAAGTGGAGAGCGGCTGCGGCAGGAGCGCTTCTCCAAGGAGGAGCTGAACATGTTGGCCGACACACTTCAGGAACACGCAGATGTGGTGTTCTCCACTGAGATGACAAGGCCAGCAATAGCCCGTAAGAAGGCCATATGGGCCATGGATGCACAGAGGGTAAGTGCAGTTGGCACTACACCTCGCAATGCACGACAGTGCAGGAAGAGGTGGGATGACCTACGGCTCCGCATAAGGAGCATTCTTTCTGCCAACAGGAACCTGGCCATGGAAACTGGTGAAGGAGCACAGTCCTCAATAAAAATGCAGCCATGGGAGGAGACATGTCCCGCCCTCATTGGCACCGAATGCATCAAGGGGGTCGGAGACATGGAGAGAGGAGCCCCAACCTCATGTGACGCAGGTAGGTGCCTCAAATTCAGCCATGCCAAAGTCACTGAAGTCCACTTTGATGGGAGTTGCAATGAAGCCTGACAGGGTTAACACAACACATCTGCACAATACTGCCAACAGGCAGTTCTGACCTCCACCTTGTACACATGCAGTATGCACACCCTTCCTGTAGCCACACACATGCCTCCATGCTTATACCACCTACAAGTATGTCACTGCCTCCAACGTGCAACATGTAGAAATCAAATTGAATGCAGCCATCACAATGCCTGCTCAAAGTCCACAGAGGCATCACTAACCCTTTCCTCCCTCTGCTCCACCACAGGCTCTCATTCGGACAGTGACAAGGAAGACACTGCCACCAAACCTGCAAAGAAAGCCAGGCCCGATGTCCCCACACAGCAACCCTCCACCTCTGCTGTAAAACACAAAATCCCTCAGAAGCCAAGCCGGGGCACAGTGCCCTGGACAGGCCGGGGCACAGATGTCCATCAGGCCAAGCACCATGGTTGCACCATCATCAGACACCCAGCAAGTGATGCCCACCGAGGCACTGGTTCTGCCGGAAGCAGCACAATGGGTGAGACTGCTGCCACCACAGGTGGCATGGACAAAGATGCAGGGAATGCAGATGCATTTGTAGGACCCCCCACTGGCCACCTTCATTCCCCCTACCTGTCCCCATGCAGCCTGCATGATGAAGCCATACAGGGTCAATCCCCTGATAACTCTTAGCCAGCCACTCCATCCCCAGTTGAAATTGTGCAAGAGGGGAGCAGCACATTCGAGATGCCACTGGCATCCTCGTTGGCCCCGAGAAACCAGGAATCAATGGAACAGATAATGCAGCGGCAACAACAACTGTCCTTACTGATGAACCAGCATGTGGCCGAATGTGGGAGTGCTAGGGCCGAAATGCAAAAATGTGCTTATACAGTGAAGGCGGCAATAGAATCCTCAACCAAGGACATATGTACAGAATTAGCCGCTGTGCGGCACGTGCTCACAAACCTTGTTCAGGTTCTGAGGGACATGCGTCCTTGTGAGGGGCCAAGTTCTGCCCCACCCAGCCCCGTCCGCAGATCTGCCAGGAACCTGCGGAGTACAAGCAGGGGTGCCCTGGGTGCAGGAAGAGGGGGGGGGCAATAGAGTCCACCCAGTGGGACCATCCCACATTATGCATCCACACACTTTTGTGGGAAGTTGAGGGGGATGGGGGATGGGGTGTGTTGGGGACTTGAGGGTGGAGGGGGGATGGGGTGTGTTGGGGACTTGAGGGGGGAGGGGGGATGGGGTGTGTTGGGGACTTGAGGGTGGAGGGGGGATGGGGTGTGTTGGGGACTTGAGGGGGGAGGGGGGATGGGGTGTGTTCATTCAAATCACAATTTCAATACACTTTTTGGTTATGCACAAATCACATGTGTGGACATTGCTCATTGTGTACGTGTGCTTTATTGGTGAACAGTCCACAGTGTGCATGTCCTAGAAACACGCAGTGCCCCAAGTGCAATCTCCATGTGACACCCACCGTCCATGTGTGCTAGAAGCATTGGTTAATGAGAGTCTGACGCATGGCACGTCCCTCCTGTGCATCGCTTCCTCCCTGAGGTGCTGCCCCATCCCCACCCTCCTCATCCTCATCGTCAGGTGGTTGCAGTTCAGCGTCAGGGGGCAGGGGAACATTCCGTCTGATGCACATATTGTGTAGCATTACACATGTCATGACGATCTTTGCCACCTTCTCATGGCGGTACAGGAGTGCCCCACCAGACCTGCTGAGGCAGCGAAACCGTGCCTTCAAGAGGCCAAATGTCTGCTCAATCACCACACAGGTTTTTGTATGTGCTCGATTAAAGTCCTCCTCGTGACGGTTCCGTGGGTTCCGGACTGGGGTAAGGAGCCACCTCTTCAAGGGATAGCCTGCATCACCTGTATGTGGGCAACAATGTATGTGTCAGTCATGACATCAGATTTCAAATCATGACGTGACACCATGGCATGCATTCATCTCTTACTTTGAAGCCCATTTCCATGCACGAATGGAGTCACACGATGTGACCGCTATATGTGTATTCCTCTTATGGACTGTTTTGCATGCCTTCAACCACTGTATGCAGGGGGGTCCAGTACCTTATGAGTGCCCATTCACTGTGTTAGTACATAGCGGTTGTTTTGGTGATCTGGCCAATGTCCATGTGTTATCAATGCTCTCCTCATGGCACCATTGCTGTCAGCCTCATGATGACCTCACTGAGCACTTCAAATGTTGTTATGCAATTCATTTGGGCCTCTGTGTCCATATATTGGTGTTTTGATGTTCATGTCCGTCATGTGGCTCCTTTGTGCGCAGTTATGGCGGACTGCCCTTCCAGTTGATGGTGTTTGGTGCCGTGTATTGGCTGAAGTCATTGCATGTAGGTGCATTTCTTTGAGGTGGATGTGGTCTGATTTTGTACAGTGCACATGCATTTGGTCGGGTCATGGTTGGGACACATCTTCATTCACATGGTGGGGCTGCCTACATTTGGCATTATGTGGTCAGGTGTCAGCAAAAGTCTGGACTGCTTTAGGGTATGAGCTGGCTCCATTACCTCTGCTACTCGCAGCCAGATGAAGTATCCATCCCCCCCCTGTCAGCCAGATGAAGTATTCATCCCCCCCTGTCAGCCAGATGAAGTATGCATCCTCCACCGCCTCCCTGTCAGTCAGATAAAGCATGCATTGGTACGTCAATCACCTATCCACTTCACAATTCCATGGCCATGACATGAGACTCACCAAGTAGCCAGGATCTCGGCCCTGCATGTCGCTCCATGTAGCGTGGTATTGTGGAGTTCCGCAGGACCATTGTATCATGGGTTGATCCGGGGTATCGGGCACAACAATGTGTGATGATCCTGTTTGAGTCACATACCATTTGTACGTTAATTGAGTGGTATTGCTTACGGTTGTGGTACGCTACCTCCATGGCATGTGGGACCACCAATTCCACATGGGTGCAGTCGATGGCACCAATGCAACCAGGTATGCCGGCCAGTGCATGGAAACCCACTTTGGTGTTTGCCATCTCCTGGGCAGTCCGTGGTAAGGTAATGTAGTCGTCTGTGTGCTTGAGGAGGGCATTGAGCACTTGGTTCAGCGTACGTGAGAATAATGGTTGTGAAATGCTAAGCAAGTGCCCCACTGTGTGCTGGTAGGTGCCTGTGGCCAGGAAGTGGAGCACGGACACTACCTTCAGTGGGGGGGGGGTGTGGCGGTGGGTGTTTCAATCATGCGGACGATGTTGTTGTATATCATGTCCACGATGGTGGTGATGGTGTCTCGGTCCAAACGGTACAGGGTGTGGATCTGCTCAGCAGTGAGGTTCAATGGACTGGCTCTGATGCGTGGGATTGGGGGCTGCCTGCGTGGTAGCACTGGCTGTGCTGGTGGGGCTTGCTGGCCCTGCCTTGCCCTCCTTCTCCTCCTGCGTCTCCTGTGTGCTGCCTGTTATTGTAGTAGTTGTTGTTGGTGTAGCGCTTCCATTGCAATCAGGTCCTCCAGCCCCAACATTGCTAGTCGTATTGGAATCATTGTGGAGTGTGGGAAGGGGTGGGGTGTGCTCCTTTTGTACTTGGCCAGTCTGTATTGCCTCCACCTGTGCTGATTGTGTGCACCTGTGACAGCTGGGTACACTGCACATGGCCATTTACGGGTGGTCCGCGATGGCGGTATTAGCACCATGGCGGTAAGGTACTTTACGGCCTTTGCAAGGGCGTTAAGAGCATGTCCGCTCGACTCGTGATGTCCCCCAATTTGCGCCATGTCACTATTTCCGGCATGGGGGGGTCGCGTGCCCACGCCCTTGGTGCTGTTAGCGACAATGTTAACTACGGTGCCGCTAATTGCACTTCCTCGGATCATAATGGAACCTAGCGGTAAGCGATGCCGGTAATCCTTTACTGGCATCGTTTTTCACTTACCGCCAGGGTCGTAATGAGGGCCAATGTAAGTGATATGGACACTTCTTAGGGCAGAATATGTAGCAACGGATAGTTCCAAGGTCAATTACTAGCATGGGGCACACCAGGAGGCAATGAGAATTGACAACACCATTCTTGGGTAATTGATATGTGTCAGGATGCCTACCTCCAAGGAGCCAGGTCGGACCCAGCAACCCCAGAGGCAGCCATCATTCCCCCCAGGGAAGTTCCAGCGGGCCCAAGCTGGGGCCCTTTGGACGCAGTCCTGGCGCCTTAGGCACCAGGCTCATGTTGGACCCCAGTCCTGGCGCCTTAGGCGCCAGGCTCATAAAGCTGGACATGTGTTCAAGTGTTTTTATGTGCACTTACCTGATGCAGACCATGCTGCTACATCCAGGCCCTCTTGAGGCCTGAATGGGACTACTTTACCTGTGGGACTACTTTCCACCCGGGTGTGGTCAGGGAAGGATACATACCTGATCGGTGGAAGGATACATACCTGGAACTTCTTCCAAAGCTATTTAAACCCCACCCGAACAGCCACACGTGCTTCGCGTTGTTCTGCACCTAGCAGCTGGACGCTCACCGTGTCAGCTTCTGCTTCTGGACTTCCGCCACGCCTGTCAGCATCCTGGGACACCTGCAAAGGGTGATAAGAAGAGAATTGGAGAGGAAGAAGGCCTTACCTGCTAAACCTGCATCACGGAGACATCTCACCGACGATCCTGAAAAGGAAGACATCATTTTTAAAAGCATTTCTCTCCGATCGCTGCAGCGCTGCATTTCACTCACCTTTCTTGGGCCCCTCCATCTTCAGCAGCGATCATCCGGATTCGCAGCCACTTCCCAGAGCCTAGATAGAAAAAGACAAGAACACAAGGTGAGAGACGGAAGGGAATAGGAAAAGCTCAGTTTCCTTCTAAGACTTACCTGTTGGGTCATTCCCATTTCATTTCGGGTCTTGCTGCTTCCAGGCATTTTCCGGACCCCGGCCCCTATGGGGAAAAAAGACAAAGACATTAGGTGAGCGAATGCAAAAACATTACCTGAGCGCTCATCTAGGACTTACCAGATCTTTACTGGAACTGCACTTTTCACTTCGGGTCGGCGCCATATCTCCGGCATTCCAAACCCCGGCCCCTATGGGGAAAAGACATCAACATTAGCGCTTTGTTGCAAGAAGTCTCCAAAGGAATCTTCTTTCATCACCTGAAAAAGACAATGAACATTATTATTTAAAGCTTGAACTTTTGAACTTGCAACAGAACTTTTACAGCGCCTTACCAGTATAATCAAGCTTACCTGAACTCCCATCCAACCTCAATCCAGTGAACTAACTAGGTTCTACTCGCCCCTGCATCATAAGCAGGATGGAGAGCTCGTCCTTTCAGACCTTAAGGTGAGACTTCACGGGGGATCGTGGAAGGGTATCGAGGAGGGTTGGAAGGAAGTGGGAGGCTCGAGCATTATTCCGCCAGATTGTAATACTCCCTTTTCACGTACAGGAGGATATTCCTGCGAGCCAGATTAGCCAGAGTAGAGGGGCCCGTCCTATCCATCTTCAGAGCCCTGCGCTTCACCATTGAAGAGGCATCAGCACTCGAAACCAGGCCAGCGCCCCCGTGGGAATCAGGTGAGCGTGACATATGTCAAAGTGTGAGGAATTTGACCATCCGCATGGGGAGAGTGTGCTTGCCTGGGCTTTTTTGATTCTTTAATAATGAAAATGAATGATGGAAGATCACTCCAAGGACTCTGTGAGGCCATTCCGCACACAGTGCATCTGCTTCCTGCACAAAACGCATAGTCACATGTACTCCGGGAAGATACAGCCTACAGGCGCTGTCTTCCCCTGTCATATTCACCTGGAATGTGACATCCTCGGGTACATCAAAGCATTCCATGAAGGGGGAAGGCACACCTTCATCCAGCCATGAGCAGCCTAATTTAAATATCAAAGGCAACATGGATTTGCATTCCTTTTGTCTAAATTCAGCTGGTGGCAGTGCATACTATTGAGATAATTGAGTGAAGCCAGAAGGGGCTTGGTTGCTGAATAAGGCAACAGGAAGGTGAGAATAACACCCCTTTGGTATGCAATGTGTCAACTTGAAGCTAGTTCCCACCTCTCTGTATGAAAGGCAGTGAATGGCCTGTCTGGGTCCAGCAGTTACTGAAGGTGTCCCTGCATAGAAGACCCCTTTCAGAGGGGGAAGGATGTGATTTGGGAGAGACATGAAGTCTGCTACTAGCACATACTTCAAGGGAAGCCTACACTTTATTCAAGAGTCACAGAGGGCTCAGTTAACCAGGGAGACACTTTGATCTACAACAGACAGGAAGATGGGTGGGACTAGGTATATGTTGCCACCTCTTGTCTGTACTGTTGCCGATCGTCCTGGTCCTGACCTCATGCATAACAGAAGATTGCTGGTAGGGACCCGGGATTGGTTCATTTAGGTAAGCTTAGCCTGACCCAATCACTTGGCTTTAAAAGAGTGCTGAACCCCTCACTTGACAGATCATCTGAAGACTTCAAAAGGAGTAAGAAGAAGGACTCATTTGGACCCGAGCTGAAGGTACAGTCTATCTTACATCTTCCACCAGTGAAGGAAGGTCAGGAGTTCCAAGAGGGAAGCAAGATCTCTCCCCTAAACATCTACCAGGGAACAGGGGCAGATAGCGGAGTCAGAAGACCCATCCAGCAGCTCCATAACTGGTATCCAGCCAGCAAACAGTATGCCCTGCTAGGTTCTGCCATCACACTTCCTAGGTGGGAAGTGCCAGAGAGTCTCTGGACAAAGGACAAGGCTGTTGCCTGCAATAACTCTCCTGATCTTTGGGCCATCCGCCTTGAAAGGACATGAGCCCAGCGAAGAAGCTAGGAGGAGTGCCACACAAGCATCATCCATCGTTTCAGGATATTTTCGAGACAGTCGTGTCCTAGGACTGCATCCTGCTGCACCACTGACTGTTGTCACGCCGCAGTCACAAGAGCCATCCGAGCTGTCTTGACCAGCATTCCAGATCTGCCAACCAGCACAAAGACAACAATTCTTGGCCTGAGCCTCCGCGCTGGGCAGCCTGCAGATGTCAGTGCAACCTTGCATGCTGAATTGCCTGCTGCCTGGTGCCCGCAGCTGTCTCCTGCCACTAACTCTGTCTCAAGGGCTACGAAGCACATTGGAACTGCCACTATGCTGTTGAGTACCAAGAACTACTTCAGCACCAGGTACATTGTGTTTCTGCCCACATAGTCCTTCTCCGAAGGCCACTAGAAACCGTTACGACTCTTTCCCCTTTGGTGCTGGACCCGAATAACCTTGAACAGTAAGACTAATTGCTTTACCAACTACCCTCCAATCAGTATCCAGAATGCACCCCTTTGCTTTGTAAAACTGTCTGTCCTCTGTGTTCCTTTACAGGGTGGGTCGTATTTGTAGTGTGCTAGAACTGTCTGCTGCAGTAATAATAACATAGATATTTGTGTACAATCTTGACTGGACAGTCCCTTTTATCACTGGGTAATAATTGTATTTTAGCTGTATTGCAACTAACCAACGATCCATGACCTTGCGGTGATAAGCCTGCCGTTCTGTCCACCTTAACCAAATTGGACGAGAAGGTCTTATAATTCACTTGTATTCCTATCTGTTTGGATCCCTTCTGGTGTACTAGAGGTGTGGGGTTGATTGATTGTTTAGAAACTGATATTCATCCCTGGACCACTGGTGCCCCAGAAGTTGATTCATTACACATCGGGCGAGGGCCAATGTGAGTAACATGGGGAAATTAGGCAAGGTAAAGCCAGTTTTACCAGACGTCCTTAGCGGGACCCGCAAGCAGACCTCGTAATGAGGCGGTAGAGGGTTAACGGTGCAGGCAGCTCTACCGGCGCCGTTAACTCTCTACCCCCTTGGTCATAATGAGGCCCAATGTGTTTTTCTTTGGCAAAACTGCCATTGCTTTGATGAGACTTTCACCAGAATTTCAGAGGAAAATATAGGTGTCTGTATGATAATGTGATTTACAATGGTAAGACTTGCATGACTTCAACTAATTACCTTAATTACAAGGTCGGAGGTAACCCGCCGGTGTTACTGGCATGTTGCCGCTGACCTTGTAACACCATTCTGCGTCCTGAGATCCCGCTGCCAACGGGACATTACAATTCCAGGCAGCCCAGCATGCCAGGTGCGGAAACTGTAAGTCGCCATTCCCGCAGAGTCCAATAGGACTCCATGGGAATGGGGACACAGAAGTACCAGCACTGCAGGGACGTAATTTAGGGGTCACCAGAGGTCGTAACGGTGACCTCTGTGGTCTCCCTTGCGACGTCTAAAAAAAAAAGAACAAATCTATTTTTTTAATGCAAGCTCCAGGGCTGTGGCCAGCACAATGTGGCTCTTTACTTCTGGATTGGCTGGCTTTCTTGTTCAGGCCCCTTAAAAAAAGAAGAAAAATAAGAACAGGTGTGCCACAAGTCTAACACTTTCAGCACTGACCCTAAATAAGAAAGAATAGGAATACCAAATAATGTGTCTTTCCGGAATTCTATACAATAATTGCTAGATTCATTAAAGGGTTGTTACAGGCACACTTTGCCTCAACTCAGCCTTTCATCCTTCTGAGGTCGATAAAGGAGTACCAACACAGGTTGGGTGATATTGGGTGTATACTTTTTCTATATAAAGCGCTAAAGCCTAAGTGCTATATAATAACACATCATTATCATTTGGTCATGGACATCTGCTTGCATTCACAGTAATTTGGTAATATGGGCCTATACGCACTGATATTAACGATACATATGGCGATCTATTCTTGTATGAAATGTACATCACATTATAGTGATAACCATATTTTTCGTAGTGTACAATGCTATGTGATGCCACTTCCTGTTTTGCCAACGGGTGAAACGTTGTGTTCCATCACTTCCCGCGATATCACTTCGGGGTGGGGCCAAATGACATCACTTCCTGTGATGTCATCAGGGGGTCAAGGGCCGTGTGATGCCACTTCCGCTACCCCGGCATTTTGGTGAAATGACATCCCTGCAGCACTGTTGCTAACGGTGCCGGTACTTCAGTGAAAACCATGCCTACAGAGGCCGTTGCTCCCGGCAGGTCAGACCTGCTGGGAGCACCGGCCCCTGCAGTCATTCTCATAGTCTGGCAGTCCAGAAAGGGTGCTGGTACGTTGCTGTTGCCACCCTAATTTCCGGACCACCAGACTTGGAATGAGGCCCATTATTTTGGAGGATATAGTTCTTTTACAAATAAGCATAGGTTTACAATACATCTGTATTTAGAAGTAATTCAGTTAAAACACTTTGTTAATGGGACATTATGGTTAAGTTGCTCTACTGAAATCCTATGAAATTCAGTAAAAAAAAGTTTGTTAAAGGGACGTTATGGTTCCAAGCAAAACCAAAAAAAAACTTCACCAGTTGTGGTAAGCTAAGCAACCATAACTCGCGCCACCACCGTGCACTGCTAAGACTAACACCCAGGAGATCAAAGATGACATCACAAATGCCATTGATGACATCACTGATAACGTCACATGTGCATTTACTTTTCATGTAAACTCTGTACAAGGGATTTTTATTATAATGTTGACAAAAAAAGTGTGAAGGATAATTGGAATATATATCTTGAGCTATGTAGTGCATTAGGTAATGCATTGATATAAATAGCATGCTATTACAAAGTTCCTTACAGTATACTAAGCTACTCAAGTAAAAATATAAAAATTGTGTGAAGCATACATCATGGAGGTGCAATATTCATGATCTTACCATGTTGAATAGTGAAATGATAAATGCTTTCTTAATAGAGTTTTGTGTACTGTGCAACATGTAATAAGTAGCTAATAAAACCACTTACTACATAATTTCATTATAACATACAAAACACAAAGACACAACAACACATAGAAATATGAGTATATATGGAGAAAGTGAAGTATGCAAAAAAGCAGCAGTAGAAGCAGAAAGTGTTCACAACCTAACTGATTATCTTTATGCACAGAAAGGGTTGCTTTGCTTCAAACCTACTACTTCCCTATGTACAAATATCACAAATTGTGACTGCATCCTAAAGAAACGAATGCAAATACAAATATGAGCACATCCAGAGAAAGTACATTAATAAAAATACAGCAAAACAATAAGAAAGTGTTGATAACCTTACTGATTGTGTATTTTTCCTATGTATATGTTTTATATGTTGTGAGTGGACCCTAAGTGAATTATTGTAAGAACATATTTAAAGTATAAGTCTACAAATATAGTACTTTTTTGATTTTTTTGTTCCTAACTATTACTGTCTACGATATATCACTAAAGAAAATAAAAGCGAGTCAGACATGTGATGTTATCAGTGATGTCATCAGTGACATTTGTGATGTCATCTTTAATGTCCTGGGTGTTAGTCTTAGCACTGTACCGTGGGTGGCGCAAGTTATGGTTGCTTAGCTTACCATAATTGATGAATTTCAGGGGGTTTTCGGTTTTACTTGGAACCATAACGTCCCTTTAACAAAGTTTTTTTACTGAATTTCATAGGTTTTTAGTAGAGCAACTTAACTATAACGTCCCTTTAACAAAGTTTTTTTACTGAATTTCATAGGTTTTAATAGAGCAACTTAACCATAACGTCCCTTTAACAAAGTTTTTTTACTGAATTTCATAGGTTTTTATTAGTGCAACTTAACCATAATGTCCCCTTAACAAAGTTTTTTCATTGAATTTCATAGGTTTTTATTAGTGCAACTTAACCATAATGTCTTCGAACATCTGACTTCATTGCAGACCTTCCGGAGAGTGCCACATGACCATATGCTGGCGCACAGCATGATGACGTGTCCAAGAACCCGTACACACTTCACGATAAGATCTGTGCTTCGCGGACAGTTCAGAACTGCATTTTCTACTGATCTAGGAACTTTCAACTTCAAAATTTCCCTTGCACATCTACAACACCTATTCCTACTCATCCATTAACAATCTAGTACACCGTACATACTTTTAGCAAAACTGCTATTTATCTTAAAATAGAATCAGCTAATGCCATCCCTCCTCCCCAAGAGAGACCACCACTGCTGTAATCAATGAGCATGAGAAACACTGCCCCCTACCTTAGAAATAACACACACGCAACATTTTCCCCTGTCCACCTGCCCCTCCATATTAGTGTTTGGTGCCTCTTCCCTCATTTCCCTGCCCACCTTTCGTTCCAAGCTCGCCTGCCAAAACAAATGCATCCAAAAACAAAATAAATGTTCCTTTAGGAACCACCTTTCACAGTTAAAAAATAGAACTAAAAAAAAACATGTAGACTCCATCTACTTTATATTTCTCAATAAAGTACATAGACTCAATAAGATTTTCCAACATTTCCATTTGCATTTTGTGTTATGCCAATGGGAATATTGTGGAGTTCATCCTCCGTTCCAGGGACTGGAACGGTGGATACCAGCCCAGCAGCCCAAGTTGTCAGCCCAAGCGAAGCGAGGGTGGATAATGAGGTCTCTGGACTATTATCCCCGCATTCCAGCCCCTGAAATGGGGGATGAAGGCCATTAGCAACATAGGTTCCCAAAACGGGAACCCGAGGTGCTAAAAAATAGGATTTTGCTTCCTACACCGGGACGCCATACGGTGTAGGAAGGAAAATCCTTTTCCAACATGGCCACCATAGAACGAGAAGGCGATGGTTCCATACAGGGCCCTCTTCACTTTCCATGGCAGCCTGCAGAAGGCAAAAAGAGAACCCTATGACCATATTACCACAAACACATTTTTCTTCCCTTTCAGATCTACCCTAATTTCGAATAACTTCACCACAAAGCCAGTCCCAAGTGGACATGGCCACTTTAATCCTATGTTTTGTCCCTTGTGGTCATGGCCAGTAGCCAGATTGTCCGGATCATAACCTTATTCCATGAACTGGACAATCTGGCCAATGCCCATGGCCACAGGCTACCCCTCAATCACTAAAGGTATACTGCTATTTTTGTAACTACATTATGCCACTTGTCAAATAATAAAACACTGGTACATTTACAAAACCATGCTTGTAGATCCTTTCCAATGCGCCTTACGCAAGTTTGCTGGAAATCCACCCACGTTTTATTTTATCAAAAGTGTCAAATGAAAGCACATACAATCATCATATAACCTAGCCCCCACGTCACAAAATCCATTCAGACTTTATGAAAACACTTACATCTAGATCTATAATCTTTTTGCAAACCTTTGTGTAGATTTGTCAAATGGCACCACATTTATAAGCCTTTACATTATTTTGGCACCCCCCCTCTAATTTTGCTCCCTCTGGACAAAATACCGCCAAACTTCGCAAAAACATTTATATCTAGATCTATTATCAGTTTGACAAATTGAGTGTAGATTCGTCAAATGGCACCTCATTTATAAGCCATTACATTATTTTGGGATCCCCCCTCTAATTTTCCCCCCTCATGACAGAATCCCACCAAACATTGTAAACTGATTCGAAATCAGGTCAGAAATATCCCATCCCATCCTCATCACCCCTCACCTCCCCAGAGATTATTTGATAAGTTTCACAAGTGCAATGCTCAGAAAATATTTTCCTGAGGGTTCAGGCATGTATTTTTATACATACTTGATCCATCGCACAAACATTTCCAATGCACCTTACTTTAGTTTTCCTCTTTTGTAAACATGCGAAATCTGACAGCAGGGTGCGGCCATCATGTGCTAATCTTATCTATTGCTGCATCAGCCTAAGGTAAATTGCCCTGACGTCACTAAATCATATGCCCCCCCGAGCCTCACATCACCAAACCTAGTGATATTCTCCACCTTTCTTGGTGACGTTCCTCGTCAGTGTAGCCAAACGCGCCCATAATCACCTACGTGACGCAGAACCCGAAAATCAACACACATCGACTCACAACACAGCACGTCACAATTCGGAATATTAAACCATACTTTAAAAGAAAACAACAACACTGTACAATTTGTAAAGTACTTTTATTACACAATAAACGCTCCGAGAACATCCGACCATTGCCATATTCAATCAAATTTCAAATTTGTTTCTTCACTCCTGATCCAAAATGTTTATCGTGAGGCACACATTGTTCTTTTTGCATACACAAGGTGTTCATTATCGGTAAAAGAAGCACTTGGGTCACACAGTGAATTCCAGTGATTCTGCATCAACTTGGGGCTAGACCACCTTAAAGGATGATATGTTGCTCCTAATCGCTAGTACAGCGTAAGGGCATATGGGCCTTTGGCGATTGTCCCAAAAAAGAGTCACTGTGATCCAGTTGTTCACAATTATGTGCAGCTGCCCATTAAAAAACCCATCAGTTGGCATCTGGAATCTATGACAATCACAGAATGGCAGGATGTACATGTTTCAAAAACATAATAGAAATGTGTCTAACTGGCCGATCTTTATTACAATTTATCTATTGACTTATTAATTCGGCATAGAGTTTAAACTAACGATTAGCACAGACATGACCCAATCTCAACAGAGAGAAAACAACGTGGAAAGTGGTTCACAATTCGAGATGGTCGTACGTGACATTATAATTAAATATTAGCGTTGAACCTGGGGGAACAGAGTGGTGGTCTACATGCACCTCGATGCTGGACTCCCCATATGCATGTAACAAAGACCACTACACACAAAGGTTGTACTTGCATTTCATTGCAATATGCCACACAGAACAAACAAATAGAATGTAACCCAGAAATAATGGTCAGATAATAATAAGTTGATGCCCGTTCGGGTATACAATCGTCGAAAATCAAACTTACATTATATTCACCATTTCCATTCTCTTGGCGTAACTCAGACCGTAACGCACACTGCGTTCGCACCAATGATTCTTCATAAACTGAATTTACATGTTCCTTAGCCCAGTTTTGGAATGCATAACCTTATCATAGCTTGCATTATTACAAACCTCCTTTCATTCTATTCCTTTCGGAATGGTCCCTTTCTCTCAGGGTCAAAAAACAATTGAACCTTATACTGTATGTCCGATGTGTGGGCTTCCTTAGCTCGCAAGGAAAAATTCAAAGCTGGTGACCTTCACTCAGAATCAACATACATTCTTAGTTTTTAACAACTTGCCTCACCGCATCTTTGAGAACTGTTATTCTGATGCACGTGCATCAGGCACTGCAGGTGGCTGCCTGAGGTGCCAGGCTCTAGAGGACGCCAGTCTGACTCTGATTATTCTTTTAATTACAGTTTAACACAGACATCATTAGCCCTTTATTTGCCGCGCTCTGGGTGTAGCACCAGCACATCAATTCATAAACATCAAGCGTTTTAATTAAGAGTGTAATATAACCTGAAATTGCTTCTATTTAATATTAATAAATATTGGGCAACCAATATAAACAATATAGACAAACGGGCATTCGGAATGTAGTATTACTCTGTAATACCACAAGGTAAGTTTGGGGTTGCAGACTGCAGAAGCAACAAACTATGTTTACAAGTCCACAATTCCATGATTATACATCTCCATCCCTTGAATGCCAAAATGCAATCTCTTTTATTGTGGAACACCTCCAAATCTACCGTGTGACTTTCGCGACAAAAAAACACCTGTTTTTTGCTTCTTGCAGCCATATCCCATCCCATCCTCATCACCACTCCCCAAAGATTATTTGATAAATTTAACAAGTGCAATGTTGTGTTTTTTTTATTTGTTTTTACCACGCAATGTTGTGTTTTATAATTTGTTTTTACCGCCATGTCCGCGGACACCAAACATGGATCCAAGATGGCGGGTGCATCGAAAACAATACGACGCACCTCACGCTTCATCCCAGCCAGTCAGCGAACACGTCGCATGTCTGTGGACATAACGCAAGCCGATTACCTACTTTTTAGTCATGTTAAAAAAAATGGACGCATTTTCGGGACCAAGCTGCTGCTCCTGCCACAAATTTGGTAAAAATCTGTCCAGCGGTTTGGGCTCTAGGCATGAGCAAAGTTTTTTCCCCATTCAGTCTATGAGAAAAAAAGACATTTTGGGACCCCCTATAACTTTTCCCCACCTGGACCAAACCTCACCAAACTTTGCAAAAAAATTCCTAGTGGGCCAGATACTTTTTTATGCGAAGTTTGGTATGGATTCGTCCAGGGGGGCGAAGGTTTAAGCCACCCAAAAAGTGTTCTTTCTATGGGATTAGCAATTTAACCATAACTATATATATATATATATATATATATAGTTATGGTTAAATTACCTGTAACATGAATGTTATAAAATGGGACTGCAGAGGATGGGAGGATGCACTTAGCATATTGCATAAATCCCCAGGTCCTAGATGCTGTTTAGCACAACTGGACTCGTCCTGGTATGCGCGGCTGTAACTGGCATTCGATGGAAGTAACTGGCTGTACGAGACCTAAAAGGCTAACAAATGATATGCTACTGGTCTATGGTGGTTAATACACGGTTGGTTGGAAAACTAAAGTACTCTTTAGTACTCTTTAGTCCACTTTACTACTATTGATTTCATCTTAGACTTATTGTAGTTATTTTGCATTTTCGATGTCACTCCCTATGATGCCCCAAGAGGCCAATGTCATGTGATGATATTTCATGTCACGTCGTCAAATGTGGACTGTCACCTTTGCTACCACTGGCACTGTCTGGAAATGACACCCCTCCTCTATGCAGTACATATATACATATATACATATACACACACACATATATATATATATACACATATATATATATATACACACACATATATATATATATATACATATATATATATATATAACATTTACTTTGCTTTTTCTGTGAGAAGGGAAGCGTGGTGCACAATTGACAATTCAGCTGGCACTGTGGTTCATTTAAATAATTAAAATCATTGATATAGGGGGCATGACTCATTTTTGACCTGCAACATATGTCACAGATGGCTTCTTGGAGCTAAAGCAGTAGCGAAGGGTTTGTTCCAGAACATGAGTTAACTTCCTACTTATTAACTATTTAATGTAAGACTACTTTTAATTATTAGCAGGATCTCATGGCGTAAACCGTAAATCATTCCCTAAACCAATGTTGTCTTTGAGTTAATCAAATGATTACATTTATAAAAAAACATAATTATTTCTTTTATTTTCATTAGAACAAAATTACATTATTTCTCAAAAATGTGTGAATGTAAAAAAGGCGAAAACCACCACATTAGTAATACACTGACAGACCAATCCATGTGACATACAAATAAGCCTACACTCAATTTTACATACTAAAGAGCTAACTACAATAAAATGTGCAGCTTAGTTGCGAGATAGTCCAGGGTCGACGCATATAAGGTGTGTTTAGGCGGAAAGAGATGTACCCTTCATCAGAACAGGACACCCGGGTGAAGCATGATAAAAGCAATCTTTACCTTTTACACTACCACCTAGTATACGCAGATGCAAACAAAATTAACTATACAAAAAACTCACCAATTCTTGCTGAGATCCACCAATGCTAGCTATTCAGTAAATGTGCTGTTCGAAATCATTTTCAAAAGTTCCTATTCTTAAGCTTCTTCCATCGAATCCTAAGAGACAGTTCAAATACAAAAGGCAGAAAAAGAGGCATTGGACCCTAAATCCTTATTTTTGCAGAAGAAAGACCACAGTTAACCTAAAACACATGCCTCTCATTATGGAGTGTCATACAGGAGTTACTGGAGGTGCACACCTATGCCGTCAATCATTAATGAAGGAAGAAAACATTATTTTAGATCTCAAATAGAATCTGGCAAAGTAAAATAAAAACAGGAATCAATCAGGTACATTTACTTGCAAGACAGATTAACTGCCTCAATGGGACCTTAAAAGACACAATCAAAGTGTTCACCATGTGTTTGTTAGATAAATGCTCAATAGAGCGGCCATGACATGGGCTACAAGATGCAGAGAAAAAATGCCTCAAAGAGCAGCCATTAAATAGCGCTAGTTAGCTTGGAGAAATCATCACGCCATGAGAGTGACGCGATGATGTCCCCCTTTAACATAATCACGTTAGCATGTGGGACAGACAGCCATATACAACAACTAGATTGGAAAAGACTATCAAAAAGGAAATTGCGACACATATTGGAAATTATATTCATAAATACTTACACAATGCGTTTGGTTATTTTTTTATAGAAATTGGTCCCTGAAGAGGGTCAACTAGACCAAAAAGCATTTGACTGCATATGAATGCCTATGTCTACAGAATAAATGCTTAAATATTATGAAAAATGAACTGAAGATTGTGAAGATGTATTTGTATAAATATTCAATATAATCTGCAAACTTAAAAAAGAGGTATACCATTAAATGCATGTAAGTTATCAAGGAATTATATGTGACGTATTCACACAAGGTCTTTCCAGACACCTGGGTAACTCCAACCCAGACAAAATCCTCCATTACTTAATCCACAACACAGTGCAAGTGGAGCCATTCTGGCAACAGGACTAAAGAACACTTACTATAGAATTATAACTATTGAACGTCATTTGGAAAGACTACTAATTAACTATGCCCACTCAACCAGAATCTTCCACTAAAGTCCAGGAGTTGCCATTTCCTATCAGAAAGGGAAGTGTTTTTTGTGTGAATCTACACACAGAGCATTGGCCACATGGGGGATGACCTACAAGTGGGTGTATGTTCCATAAGGTGTTTCTAGGTGTTTCTGTTTCATAACCTGAATGTACCAATGTGTCCCTTAAATTGGATGCACGTTTAAGCGCACACATTGGAGAAGCTTCATTAGGTAACTCCAATTTCACAATAGGCCAGTATTTGTTAATGCTACTTTTAAATATTGTCATCATTGGAGAATGGGTAATGATGTATTAAATCTGCTGTGCCACTTAGTCATATGCTCTTGGCTCCCTTGTAAAGCATGGGGAATTTCTTAATTAGTATCAACAATGCCAGGCTAGTTGAATGTTGAAATGCTGGTCTGTGAGTAGCAAAAAAGTACATCTTGTTAAACAATTGAAGTCTAGAACTCTACACCTGTTTCATGGTAATTCTACCTAGTAATTTAGAGGGCATTAGACCCTTACTTAAAATTGGGTGTCTTCTGCAAACTAGTCCACGCTGATACAAAATGTACTTCATAACAAATGTCAGGTTAGTCTGATGGTAGAAATAATGGTATATTTTGCAAAGCATATTTATTCCTATAACCAATTTACATCAAGAAGCTTCCATGTTGTTCGGGTAACGTGAAAAACAAGGAAATTCCCTTTGAGGTCAATTTGACTTGCCCAAATCAAGATACCCTTGAAAGAAACCCTCAAAACAATTATTTGGTGATCCCTACGTATTCTTACTCCACTTGAATTAAAACTCTATTCGACCCAGCTCCACTGACTGGCTTTCAGCTTGGTCTTTCCTCAGCAACCACCCCCACCTTTCAGCCCAGGACTCTTCAGGACCACAGCCTGGAAGCCTGTCATGATGCCAGCTACCCTCCTCTCACAGCCTTGCAAGCACCCGCGATATCTGACCAGATGACTTTGTGCTCAGGCAGCACAGCCTGCCCAACTTTCTCACTCGACTGATAAATCCCAGGTCTCCTTCAAATTCAGAAATCAAAACCCAGTACTTGCTAGAAGTCTGAGAATTGTTCAATCTCAGTGAATTTCAGTCAGCCAACTCCCAGCCACACTCTCTGTAAGGGCCCACAACAGCAGAGAGCCAAGCAGACCAGCATAGAGACTCAGTCTTCCTCCTTACAGTCACCTATGTACCCTTTTCAAAAGCCATCCCTTTCTACTATGTCACATATGGAAACTGTGCATTTTACCCATCCATTTTTTGTCACTTCCTTCAGTTCCAGCCCATCTTGTGGTGTCACTAAACATGTGACAAAACCTTTGTGAAACTTCCAGTGCCTTGTAGAATGCAGTCCATCCCTCTAGTCTTTGGACAGCATACAGCACATCACCTGATAATGTAACTTATTCTTCCTTCCCCTTTTCCTGTTCAGAACAACGCATGCCTTTCAAGGTCCTTTCAGCTGCTACCTCGCCTGCAAATGCAGCTCCGCTTTATTTTCTGAAACTGGCAGCTAACAGCCAGCGTGTTTGTTCATGCACCTGCCGTATGCCTAGTGTGCACAAAGCCCATGGCCTGCAAATCTAGCCCCGTAATGATTTCCTTATTAGCTGTTAGTATCCCCTTTCAGTTCCCACTGCCACATGTATTCCTCTACACACAGCATGTACTGCAATGTTAGCTTGACACGTTAGTATTGTAGCATTGTTAATAAAGCCTATGGCACACACAACACATGGCCTGTGCTGCAATGGTAGTATCATTTGTAACTGGTGCACACTGTCTCTGTTGAAATCAGTGGCATTGTCGAAATTAGTACACTCACTTTACATCATACAGACCCCAAACATCCTCAACAACACTATTCAATGACTGCAGAATTTGAACACACTTCTTTATAATTAATAGAAATAATTAATGTTTTAAAGCCATTATAAAGGCTTCATTTTTCTTTTATATAACTCTGGTATGATTAAGTATTTATTTTATTCATGTGTATTTCAATATACATTTTAAGCCATGACTGCAGGAAATAATGGCCAAGTGGCACTCCATCATGGATTCTTATTCTAACTTTATGACTGAATTATGACAAATGTTTGGTCAGCTAGATGAAGAGAAACCTTGTGATCTTTGGCAGCATTCCATGGATAGACCCATCCCCTCTGCCCGCCCACCCCATATAGAAATGTGTATGCAATTAGCTATAGGGACTAAGTGTTTGAAGAGCATGATGTGTATGTGTTTTCACTGGAATTAGAAGGAAGAACTCAAGGACGAATTGGCCAGAGCAGTCTGCTCAGCTTTCTCTGCAGGGTTGATTGAGGGATGTACATTGACTTTTGGGAGAAAGAAAAAGTAGGTAAAGGCACCTGATTTTCTAGACTCTGGTACTTTTGGAATGTAAATGGGTCATCTGTGGTGTCTCTTAAAAGAAAAATGTAAATAAAAGTTAGATTGATATACCACACATCCCTCTCATCACACAAACCTATTGAGATGAAATAATACTGTATGGCATACACAGGGGGTTCCCAAGCTTTATAAGAGCGTGTTCCAAGTGTCTGGCAAACATTGCTTGGATGTGTGTCCTACCCAAGGTTATCACTGCCTGTCTATGTCTTTGTATTGTTTCACATGCATTTATTCCTTTTCCATTATAATCTCGAGACAAGACTGCAAGTTCCAGCAACCAAAGGAAAACACTGCACTGGACGAGCATTTCCTAAATTACCTGAAGCATGTTGGCATGTGTGGTCGTGTGGCTCTGCTGCTGCTAGCGCATGATTTAAAGTAGCTGGCGATAAAGAAGATGTGAACTGTGCACAGGGGCACAAGGCTCCTCCTGGTCAAAGAAGGCTACACTTGACCTATCATGGAAACGTCTAGGCTGTAAATTACATATGATGACTATACCTGCCATATCAAGCTTTACCTAGCAGGAGTTGGAAGTACTTTGGCGATTTCGGCTACACTTGGCACGTGATAACAATCGCAGCAAGTGGGTCAGTGAGGCCATCCCTTGCATGTGATGGCTATACCTGTAACATGAATGTTATAAAATGGGACTGCAGAGGATGGGAGGATGCACTTAGCATATTGCATAAATCCCCAGGTCCTAGATGCTGTTTAGCACAACTGGACTCGTCCTGGCATGCGCGGCTGTAACTGGCATTCGATGGAAGTAACTGGCTGTACGAGACCTAAAAGGCTAACAAATGATATGCTACCGGTCTATGGTGGTTAATACACGGTTGGTTGGAAAACTAAAGTACTCTTTAGTACTCTTTAGTACTCTTTAGTCCACTTTACTACTATTGATTTCATCTTAGACTTATTGTAGTTCTTTTGCATTTCCGATGTCACTCCCTATGATGCCCCAAGAGGCCAATGTCATGTGATGATATTTCATGTCACGTCGTCAGATGTGGACTGTCACCTTTGCTACCACTGGCACTTAGCCGTGCCTGGAAATGACACCCCTCCTCTATGCAGTCACAGTTTACAGTTGTTGGACTGGCGTTATATTATGTAAGAAGAGTACTGCAGTTATTATCTTTATAAGTGATATGTCTTGTTGTGGTAAGACAGCCTCTGCTGTTAAATGCTTCCACTACTGGATTCTTAGTAGCATCACAATACAGATAATTGTTAACGGATAATTCTAGACACCATTTTCAGTGGACTTGTGAAACTTGTGAAACTGGTGAAACATGGGTCTCAAAGCAAAGGTTTTGAGTTGGCATCCTTTTTTTTTACTTCCAATTGCCCTCCCACAGTGATAAAAGGCAGAACAAATATAGAAAACAAAAAACTCAACTTACAAATCTTGAGGTTTCCAAAAATGATGTTGCTTTTGCTACAAATGAAGAGAAAATCTCGAAGTCAGTCCTGTATAATAAAATACACTTGCACTAAGTAACTGAACTTTATATTGTATCCATAATACCAAAACATGCAGAATACATTGAAGAGAAACTCGCATCACGGTAAGTTCGCTGCAGCATGGATAAGGGAAATTACAAATATGTCTTTTAAAATGAGAGACATACAGTTAGGTAGCTCGTGTGTTAATTGAAATCCTGTTAAGTGGATGAAATATAGTTAAATATGTTCAGTTAAAGGATGTGACTATTTCCGTCTCTGGGCGCACTTTCCACAAAGTGTACTTTCTTAACCATACAAACTACAAGTGACCAGTTTCGGAGAAACACGGTTCACAAATCAATTCCAGGTGAATACATAGACAGCTTTCTTCTTTGTCATGCAAGATAAGGAAAAACAGCATCTTATGTCTATCGGTACTGACCCCTCTGTTCCTAAGCACATTCCAGACCCTACATGTTTATATGTCACTAGTCACCTGGCCAGTTTGAAACCAAAGAACATTCTGATATTTTATTTCTATCGCGCTCGTACACAAGTGTTACACAGCGCGACAACGCAAGGGAGGGGAACAGGGGAGAACAAAACAACTAGGCCCAGTGACATTGAGAACGCGCAAATGCATGGGAGGAACCCATCACTAGGGAAATGCACCAAAATGTCACCTCCAGAATTCGATTCCCGAAATTCTGCTTTTTTTTTACCCCTCTGACACCACATAAATATGTGGCGGGTATGGGATATAACAGTAGTATGAGATGATTGCAGGGGTCTCCCCCGCATATCTACGTGGTGTAACGGGGGTTGGAAAAAAAGTCAGCATTTTCGGCCATCAGAATTCTGGGGGTCTTGGTAATCACATAGATCCATCAGTAGGCCTTCCGGCCCATGCATCTCACCTCCCGTCAATACAATGGATCCTTTCATTAGTACTCAGAACTTCTTCAGTTTCCACATCAGGGTACTACATCATGTGATAACCCAGCAATTCCCACCGAGGGGCATAGGCCCACCTCCGACCATGATGACGTCTGCTTTCATCAGCAGTCTATTGTTCATCCCAGTCCTTATCAGGCTTATCTATCATGTGGGCCAAGACGACCTAGTCACCAATTCCAGCTGAATAGCATTTTCCAGTTCCATCATCCTTGCAAGCTCAATGTTTGCTAAAACAAAATAAGGGTAAAACCAATGGTATAATCCAATACATGGAAGCCCCACAGAGTCTGCTGGAAGAGAAAATATTAACTTAACACCTGATTGATGTGGTGTTACTGAGGGGGGTGTCCGAAATCTCATTTTCATTTTTTTTTCACTTTAATTTGTACCCCCCCCCCCACATCAGTGAGTATTTTTGAGGGTCAGTCTGGGATGTGGAGCCCACTAGGGCCATTCATTGGGATCTGAGAGCCCCCCTGTGCCCAACAATATAAATCGCCGAAATACTAGTCTATTTCTACCCAATCCTCATGCCAGAGATCCCATTTGTACTATTTATATTGCAGGAAAGCACAAGTTAGAAAATAGAAACAAGTATTTCTAGCTCTAATTGGCCTAGCAGAAGAAAAAGCATACACAATATTTCTAGCATGACAATTGCCTATATTGGATATAGAAACAAAATATTTTTAGTGCTGTAGATTTCTGGAAGCAGCATTATAAACGTGTTTTTTCACACTTAATTACATTCAGAACTTCTATGGGAGCCACACAAATGTTTGCACTGTCAATTCTAGTTGTTTACGCAGGTTTTCTATGTCGTTTTGTTTTGGTCAGTGCTCATAATTAAAATGATTAGAATGTTGTCAATGTCAAAGAGGGAGTCAATGTAACCTTAACTATAGAACCGTTAATAAATGCCCTAATATTTATATTTTGTTGATACTGTGTTCTTTTACTTAATGTACAACCAGAGTGGGGCGTACATGAGGTTGGCTTAACGGAGAAGCATAAAGGCATGCAATGTCAACAATGGTTTTTCTGTTGGATAGGCATACTGAGAATAGAAAGCCTTTAGGAGCACCATCAAATGACTGTACTTGGAGGGAGAGAAGCAGTAACTGCTGACTTCATAGGCTCTCAAGTGTTGGTGATTGATTGTTCTTTGCCATCAAATATTCTCTCAATATCCAGAACACAGTTCACAATTGGTCAACTCCACCAACCACTTAAACTGGAAGAAAACTTGAACAAGACACTCACTGAGGAAACTGAAGTCCGTATACAGAACACTGTTGTGTATGTGTGATGATTTGCCATCCGGCAAGGGTGTGAAAGGCTTTTTTGATTTTCATTAACTAATAAAACAATGTAGGTAATTCCATCTCTGAAAGGGAAATCTGCTAATCAAATTCCTCTCTCATAGACTTAATGCCAAAAGCCCAGTGTGTACTTGTGCCCTGCTGCATCAGTCTCCTGACTCATAGAACCTGCTCTAAAATTGGCACAGAGCAGGTTCAGAGGTCACAGGTGATCTCTTGACAGCTGCATGGACATCCAAGTATTTGCAGCTCAGGGGTAGCATTTAAAAAATGCACCTTGTTACAAAACTGCATAGCTCTGATGATCCTGTTCCAGTGGCATTTTAAACTGTAAAAATAAATCATACCTTATTTAGGGTATAGTGGCCGGCAATTCTCAGAGTTCCAAGCCACATTAAATTTATATTGCACACTTGGCAGACCTGTGGGACCAGTTCAACTGTTGAAGGGTTACGTGTATTTCCCCAGACAGGCTAGACCCTGCCCTACTTGCAGGAATGTAGCCTAGTGGCATTGCCTCACTTTATTCCTTTGTAAGGGCATGTAACACCCTTCTTCTAGGGACAGCCACTTAACAGGAATCAAAGGGCACACCTATTCACAAAGAGCCTGACCTCAGACCAGGGTGCTGTATTTCTCAATGCCTTTGTTCCTAGAGAGAAGGGAAGCAGGCAGGGTTAGAGTAGTCAGGGGACCTCTTTTCAAGGGAAGGAGACTCACACAATTCTTTTATCTCCCTGCCGCACGTTCTTTTTTATTTCTTCATTGTGTTTGGTTTACAAAAAAACATTGGCAACAGTAGATTCACAATAAAATACATGATGCAACAATCAATAACAAGTTAAACACAATTCATTAATAAATAAAACATTACATTCATTACTCTCCTGAAATAGTAAAATACTAGTTGGGACCTTTGCCCAATAAAAAGTATTCACTGTAAAAGCAATGCTTCTAGCGTAACATTTTTGATAACAATTCATGCAGGGAAACAAAATACAAAATCATATATCTAGCAAACTGCAGCTTTGTGTTGAAGTATGCCTCCCTTTCTCTTTCCTGACTTTTCACTTCCTCTGGAGCAAAGCACTTTGTGTGTGACATCAGAATGGCAAAGCCCACTAACTTCAAGGGCAGGGATTGACCCCCTAAGCAGGCTAGCTTTAGTCCAATCACCTGGAGACTTTTGTCTACAAAAGAAGGGGTCTCCCATAACTTCTCTGAAGGAAGCATCTTTAATCATCTTGAAGCATCGTTGGATCATCACTTGAGAAGATTTTGCTGAATGTTATTGAGAGAGCAGTCCTCCAGTTGTGAGGTGAAGGCACATGTCCCAAGGCAAAGGCAAGCTCTGTCCCCTAACCATCTCCAGGGACCATTGGGAGTGAACTCTGCTACTGGACCATAAGCCTGCTTCTCTGATAGCCACCCTATTGCCTAGGACCTCACTGTGTTGCAGGTTCCCTGAAGCTGTATGCCAGCCTCCACCGTGTTTGGGAGCTGAGGAAAAAGAGTGAGAATGGCCCTTCAGACCTGTATGCCAGCCTCCACTGTGTTTGGGAGCCAAGGAAAAAGACTGACAATGGCCATGCAGACCCCGGAGTGGGACTCACAGCACCTGGAAGCCAGAACAGCCAAGGTTCCTGTTGTCAACAGTGACCCGTTCTGAGCCATGACTTAAGAAGGCTCAACATCGAGCAATCTAGCAGGACCCTTCAACCACGCCCTTTGATGTCCATTCCTCTCTGAACCGCTGTCTACTGTTCAACTCTGTTTGTCACCACACAATGCTATCAGAATCGCATCATTTCCACAACTCTAACTATGAAGCAGCACTGCCTTGCCGTGCTCGAGCCACCTTCCATAACAATAGCTTCTTTGTCGCTGCTTCTTTAAGTCAATTGATCCAACCCTGGTGTTCCCTGAACAGTGACTTCCAAGTCTCTGCATATAATCCACTTGCCTGCTCATCCCAGTACCAGCTAACTGCCGTCGAACTGCAACCACCGACTGATTCTGGGGATCGCTCAATCAACACAGCATGAATAGATGATTCAAGAACGCAGCCACCTTCCGTTTGGCCCCGCCAGTTTGCTGCTGGGCCATTGCGACTGCTGCATCCTCGACCTGAGCTGACACCACTATTGATGATGAGAATCCTAGTTCGATGCCTTTGAACCACCAAGACATTTAGAAAGGCACTCTTGAATGATATCTGCCCTCTGGTCAATCCTTGGGCCCTAGATACTGGATAGGTCATTTTAATCCCCCTTTACAACTCAAAGAAATATCCTTTTGAACATTGTGGTCTTTTTATTGCCTTGCTCTCCTTGTCTCATCACCCAGAGTGCTGCATCTATGCTATCTATGCATATTCTGTGTTAATTCATGAGGGGTGGGTTTTTACAGTGTTTTCAAGTCACTTAGTACTGTACATGGTGTGTCTGATTAAAGTATATATTTTTATAGAACCTTGATTGGGCATTCCTTCTTTTTTACTGTTACACTTCGCTGTTTCAGTTGCTACAAAACCATACTCGCACCCCTCCTAAAAGTATAGCCTTCCCTTGGCCCAGGTTACCACAAAAAGAAAAGGGGGTATATCTCTTGATTGTGTCTGTTTTACCTTCCTGATTGTGTTGGCACTTGGTTTGTCGAAGTGTGAGGGATAGATGGTCAGTTTAGCCTCTACTCATCCAGGCACTCTTCCAGGGCAGAAGTCAATTTGTCAGAATGTCTTCCATATGTTATGATATTGGGCTTTATACTAAGCATCTGCATGATCTCCAGATGGTATGTCAGGTATGAATGAGTGGTCGATGGATATATCTAGGTAACACGTGAGAGGAAAATGCAAGGTAGCTTTCTGTTGTGGTGATGGGTGAAGACCATAAGTACCTTCTGCTCTGCATGTGGAACTGATTATAGGTATCTTGTATTGAGAACACAGAGGCATTGTTGTCCAGAGGGGAGCCCCACATGCTTGCATGAATTGGCTAGGACTTTGATATATAAGTTGATTTTTCTGGTGTCATATTCTGGGTTTGATGTCTGTTGGGAGAGTTATTCTATTGCACTGTGCAAACGGCTTAGTCAGTATAGTATGCTTGACTGAAGACATATGTGAAGGTTAGGAGGGCCAAAGGAGCACAAGGTGGGAAACTTGGGGCATCCTTTATTGTGTGCCTATTGTGGCATCTCGGTAGTGGTGCCCTTCAGGAAAGCTAGTTGTGAGGAGAAGCCCTGGACTTACCTGACATCTATGGCAGTAAACAGTGCAGAAACTGGTCCTTCATGAGAGTGGGGGAATACAGGGAGAAGTGGGAAACATAGGGAGCAAGTAGCATTGGGTAAGCAGTACATATTGGGTGAGAAGAGTTCCTGGGGGAGGTCAGATTTAGTACAGGTTACTTTGTACATATTACATTACTGTTGAGTCATAGTTGTCTTCAGAATAATGCCAGGAAACATCTTCTTTTTAGGAATGAGATACTAAAACAAGAGCACCTCACACGAAACAGGATACCACGTGCGTAATATTGAATCATGACCCTCACTGAAGGAGTGAAGCAAGCATACCTTGTCCTTCACTACCCTTATGTTAAAGCAATATTTTAATTGTTGCCCCTGAATACTTTTCTAAACATCGAATAGTTAGGTTGTTTTTCTCCAATTGTCCACTCTTTTTTATGAACTCTACTCTTTATTATCAATGCACCTCCATTCATCATGATTCTTGTTATATGGCACGCAGCTAACTCGTTTTGTGCTACAGTTTGTCACACCTGATCCCAAATGAAGACAGCTAAACTGTGTGTGTGTTCTGTGTGTGTGTTTGTGTTTATATATCTCATGGGCTTTACTGAACACCAAGTAGATAGCATCCATCATTCCATCGCCTCTGTCTTGAGATAACGCATAGTCATTCAGTCAAATAATACAAGTACATTTGTCACCTGTGATCCTCCAATGCATATGCCATACACGTTCACTTTATGATCCATTACAATGACGTTCTTAACTTATGGATCAGCTTGAATTGCCTACAGCGCCCTTTTTTCCCTTCTGGCACCTTCCCTGAAAGGGAGTACATCTGCAAATGATTCATTTAATAATGCCTGCAATACAAGTAGAGGCACTTCCAGTAATGCATTTATTTATTTATTCATTTATTTGAACATTTATAAAGCGCACATAACTCAGGGGTATCTAGGCGCTTGAACTTGGGAAATTGGTTACAGGCATAGTTTTCAACTTGTACAGGTAAATCACATAGTAGGGATGGTTACAGTCAGGTCTTGTATTAATCTCAGGCATGAACAAACATTATCATAGTAATATCATGCCCTTTGTGTTAACTGCTGAATTTGAATGATAGATTGATATTGTCTTCTCTTGCCCCAATATCTTGGCTTACATTTGAACCCTTAGACACAAATGATGTCACATTTAAATGTGTACCCTTTCAAAGGAATTCTAATTAACCTGAATGCAGCTATTGCAGAGATAGACGAAATTGCTGCATGAATCACCTGTCTGATGCTTAAGTGGAATTGCTATTCCAACTCACAACGCTAGGAACACTGAGATGAAAGTGTCATGAGACGCCTGAATAAGGTGTTCCTGTCATTAAAGGTTATGCGAGTAGCCATTACACTGTGTTACTTGTATGGTTGTGTTCAACAGCAGCATATTTCCAAAGTAGATTTTGTTCTTAAAATCAAAATGATGTCAAACCGTGTCTGCGGAGACTCATTCAACCTACCTCAAAATCCTTTTGGTAAATGGATCATGGTATTTGCAGATTCAAGTTGCCCAGAGACATATCCATCCTTTCATCATCATCATAAATTTTACTCCGCAAAAAATAAAAAACATTGAATACAACAATTACATAAATGACCAGATCATTCTTAATGTCATAAAATCATTATAAACATACTATATATACAATTATAAAACCAAGATAGGGTTGTGTAAGTGGGATTAGTTATTCCGCACACACACACATCCTTACTTTCGGCCTAACTGCCAAAAATGTAAACAATTCGAAATAAAACTGCATTAGTCATAGAACAAACTTTAAAGAGCTTGAAACAGTGGGTAACACAATCCTTAAACATTAGCCCATCTTAACACTCTGGCAATCTAGAAACATTTCTAGCCTCTGGCATTCTCTTGTTAAAAAGAGATCTTGAGAAAAATGAAACTGCTAGCACAGATGCGGGCAAGATGCCACATTTCAGGGCTCAAAGATCTGACGGGATTGAGAGCTGGTCTAGGTGGCTCCAGACCGGGGTGAACCAACGCACCCTTGCTCAGCATTAGGACTGGCAAAAAAAGAAAAGATGCGCCTTATCCTCATGCCCCTTGCCACAAATAGGGCAAAGGGTTGAGGAGCAAGGCCCATTCTTCTACTTGGTGGACAAGTAAGCCAACTGGAGAGTGCCTAATTGGAATTTTTGCAAACTAGCTTTTTTAATTTCACAAACATTTGGAGATCCAGATACACTTCCGGGCCCCAAACGTCCTTAAGCTGCAAATAAGCCCTGGGTTTTTCCCATCAGGCATTTATCGATCATCACGCTCCACGTCCACTCTCTAAATTTGTTCATTATCACCACTTTGCAGCCTCTGCCTAACCTTGTGGGATCGCTCCATAAATCCCTTTGCCCAATGCTGAAAAGCCTGGTTCTTACATGCCTAAACCAAGGATGTTTCCTGCCACCTGGTAATGATAGCAGCTCCTCCAAACCCTCCCTAAACAAAGTTAAACTTTATAGCTCCACATCCGCAGCCAGTATAATACTGGCTGTATCATGATAGCATATCGGATCTCAATGAGACCAAATTTGCACGCCACTGGCATGGATAGCACATTAGGGGGTAAACCAAGCAAAGGTTTCAAAAATCTATTTTCGGCTGTCTGACTGGGGGTACAATCATTTGTACCCCACAGCTCAGCTCCACAGGTTACCCATGGGATTGTCTGAACCTAGTAGATCTTGAGAAGTACAGAAAGAACCTCACCATCAAGTCTTGTTATTACGTTCCCAATGAGCCACACTGGCAAATTCTATCTGTTCCTGCCATTTTAATTTGTTTGAGAAAATCAACCACAGATACATATAAGAATCCACAGACTCCAGCGGCTGGCCATTTAACTGAAAATTCCTTCGTACTTGGGCCTTTTCCTGGCGCTGGCAAACCGCATGATTTTGGTTTTTAGAAAAATTGATTCAGAGGCCTGTTACGGCACATAATTCATTAAAAACAACCAATTGGTTCTGCAGGCCAACCAGGTTTTTGAAAACAAAACTGTGTCATCCACAAACATCAATAGGCTGAACTTTCTGTTTCCAAAACTTGGGGCATCCCTTGCAGCTTCTAAAAATGACGGGACTATGCTGTAAATATATAATAAGAATAACAGAGGGGCCGCGACACACCCGTGCCTAAGCCCAATGTCAATGTATACTTGATGGGTTAGCTCGCCAAACGGCCCCCAACATATCCATTCAGAGTTGCCAGAGGATAAAGATGTATTGCCATTACCCAGGGATGAGGGTATGCCTGTTTTCTCTAAAACGGACCACAGGGAATCCCTTGGTACTATATCGAAGACAGATTGTAAATCGACAAATGCCAAATACAAGCATTGTGAATTAAGAAGCACGTATTTCCGGCATAAGAGGTCAAGCCTCACAGCCTAGTCTAACTTGGAGATACCCGTTCTAAACCCTGCGTGCACATCGGAAAGAATTCCTTCACTGGCCACACAATGCTGTAAGCAGTGCAAAAGCACCCTGGAATAAAGTTTTGCCCATAAATCAATCAACAAGATCGGCCTATAATTACAGGGCAAATCCTGATCGTCTTTTTTATATAGTAGGATAATGATTGCCTCCCTCCAGCTGCTTGGGGGGAGGTTACTGGAAAAAACACCATTACAAAATTTCATTGAAAAAAGGTACCATAACATAGGTTCACTTTGAAAAAGAACAAAAGGAATACAATCCGGGCCAGGGGCCATACCCTTTAACGCTTCAGACAACACCTGGCCTACTTCGAGGGCTGTAATTGGATCAACCCTAAACTCATTGGAGGGGGAAGGGCACCAGTGCCTGTCCCGTCTTCTCTCCACTAGCCAGCACAGACCGCAAACAGCATATAAGGCAGTAAAATGGTCATGCTAGGCATCCCCGGAGATATTGCTTACTACACCAGGCTGCTCTGGTTTAAGATTTTTCTTCACCAAATGCCAAAACTCTTTAGAATCATTTGACCCGGCAGCCCTACCAAGAACTAACCTGATGTTTTTAGCCTGTTCTCACTTCTTTTCAACAAGCATGAGTTTATAGTCTATGCCTATGTTTTATAACCACCCCTGGGGGAATAGCTACCCCACACGTAAGTGTGTTAACCAAGACAGTCTTGGCCACCCGACAATCACAATCATACAGTAGAGAAGGAGCTAAGTACCCCAACCTCAAGCATCACTGAACCAGAGTGTGAGACACGTGCAGTGCGAGTGAAAATACCAATACCAAGAAGAATCCTGGAAGCGAGGTTCCTGTTGAGAAAACCATACTTGCATACACAACAATATGATGGCCATTTGAATGAAATCCAAGAAGAAGTGTGAAAAATGAGCAAAAGGGAAGATTGATGACAAAGCAAGGCTGATGCACCCAGAAGAGATGCAGAGACAAGAGAACGTAGACATTCTATAGGAGTTAAGAAAGTGTCGAAGATAAGCAACATTTAGGGCTCCAGATGAAGATGCTTATGCTACAGAAACGATGAAGATATTAAGTCCTTTTACACATGTACAGATGCAAGATCCGCAAGCAGACAAAGTATTCTTAAGGCTAGCTTTGAAGTGAATATATATATATATATATATATATATATATATATATATATATAGGAACAAATGAACTATGGACCATTCCACAACGCGCTTTAGAAGAGCTGGACCCAGAAAAAGAAGGGCTTTTCTAGTGTGTCGCAGCTGAAAAGCAATTGAATTATAGAGGTGAATCGAAAGTGAGGCTGGACCAGCACCAAGAAGTCAAGGTCGCTCTGGGCCTGAATGATCAGACAGTAGTTACAAACGTGTGAAAAGAACAAACTCCTGTTCAGAAGAGAGGCACGGGAACAATGAAGACGTCAGAGCTTTATTGAAAAATAGTATTTTAAATGCAGCATAACTCTAAAACATGGTCTCGGGTCACGTGGATGAGTGAAAATAGATCATTATGACATGCTGCACCAATTCCAGGAGACAGAGGGCCTCATTACACGGTAGGCGGTAACCATGGCGCTATTAGCGCCATGGTTGCCGCCGGTATTTTACCGTGTCTGCCTTGGTGGATTGCGGAATTACCGCCCTACTTCAAGGAGAGCGGGGGCGGTATTTCCCCATTCACCAAGGCACTTCCCCATTCCCATTTTTGCCCCCATAGGGCATAATAGGAATGGGGAAGGAGTTAATTACGGTACCGCAAATTGCGGTAGCGTAATTAGCGCCGAAGTCCCTTTGCAGCACCCTACTTTAACGGCTGGTAAAACCAGCCGTTAAGGTCGGGCCCCGCAAAGGGAACTCGTAGTTAGGCGGTAAGGGTTTACCGGTGCCCTTACCGGTACCGGTAAACCCTTACCGCCTACCGTGTAATGAGGCCCAGACTATGCTATACTCCCTCATAATCTCCAGAGCAAAGAATATTTCCAAGGCCAAGTTCAAAGCCTTAATTTACAAGTAGACTGCAAGGGTGATGATAGATGACATGATAATTGATGTGAAGCTATGGTCAAGACCAGCCCACCAGCAGCTGGAGGCCAGCCTGCATGCTGCTGGCGTTTGTGGAAAAGTACAGTGGGGTACGAGGGTCCCAACCAATTATAGAGGCCCACATAATAGAGAGCCCCATAGTTTGTGTAACTAATGGGACGTCGTGTATTTGATGACATTCATATTGACCTGCATGAGGGGTGGGCTTAGTTGCCCCACCTGATGTTAGAGACCCAATCACTTTCTCAGACAAGTATGGAACATATACCTAGATGTTCCTTTTTAACCAATCACTTTCCCAAGTAGGTTTTTGTATTTTGCAACGTAGGATGACGTCAATGATGAAGAGTTTTTGCTATATAACCTGTTATTTTATGAAACTTGCTGAGTGAGAAGATCAAGAGAACCCGTCAATGTTCGTTGTAATTCCCTGTTTTAGACAATTGCTAATAAAACAGATGTGATTTGCCAACTTCCTGTGTTAGTTTGATTATTGATGTTTAAGTAGCTTCTGCATCCCCATCCATCTCAAAGTATTGCTACCTCATCTTAAAGGGCTGGGTCGGTTACCCCAGTTCAGTACCAACCCCTGACTTTCCATTAGCCGCAGCTTGAGGACACGTTTTCTTGGTAACAAGAGTATAATCAATATGGCTCCCTTTGGTCTGCGTGCGAAAGGCAATGTGCACCAGGGAATCTTCCACAAACCTCCCATTGCAGGCTCTCGGACATTGCACATATAACATCGACCGGACCCTACCCACTAAGGGATAACGTGTTCTGGGGGGACCAACAGGCGTGCGATGCCCCATAGTTCATCTTCTACAGCAAGATTCCACGTGGACTGACTCGGTTCCTCCAATTGGCAGTTAAAGTCGCCCAGCAAAAATAAATGGCAGTTAGAGGAAGCGGTTGTGGGTAGGGCAAGCTTATACAAAGCCATCTCCAGGTGCTTGATGGCACTCCGAGTTTGACTCAAGTATACATTTAGAAAAAAGACAGTTGGGCCATTCCTAAAATTGCACACCACACAAAGCAGGTCAGGTGAACCCACGTCCAAAACTTTGCATGTTGCCTTAATTCTTTCAATTCAGCTAGCTACCCACACAAGTGTCTGGGTTCAAGGTCAGCAACTAAATCATATGCCCTTCCCCCTTTCAAAGCAGCAACTGTAAGAAAATGAGATAGACAGAGCAGTGTCCAGATTTCATACTTTAGGCAGATGGCAGAGTGCTCTACTTTCACCTTGCAGAAATGCTAATGGCGGGCCTATTTTTGCCTAAAATGCTTATCAGCCTAAGCAAAGCCTGCTCCTCGTACCCCATTCATTAGTATCACCTAATTTTCCTCACTGCGACAGGTTACAGATTGAGCCGATAGTGCACTGCATTGCCTTGTGTGTGACAGTGAGCAGCAATGTGATGAGCAAAGGCATTCATTCTGTACTAAAGCTGATCTTTTCATGAACACTTTCACAATAGAATCATACGGGAAGACAAAGAGGCCTCCTTTCAATGGGGCCGTCAAAGCAGACTGCTCTTTTTAATTCGAATAAAAGATGTCCATATCAGGAGACAAATAGAGATTATGCTGTAATCAATCATGTTTCTCTTTTGGTCCGGGACTGCTGTGAATACTGGCAAAGAAATTAGACCTTTAACTGTGGCCGTAATAACAAAGCACCAGGCTTCTCCTGGCACAGAAGATAAAGGGAATGCCAGCTGCAACCTAGGGGTTTAGTCCCAGTATCAAACAAAACAAGCATTGGCAATGCCAACAGTTTTGGCTTTTGTGTAGATATTGGAAAGTTATTTGCCAGACACTGCCATAAATGCATATACTGGCCATTATTGATAGCAGTTTGAAAATGGTGCAGTACATGGGCATATAATAGCAGTGCCTGGCAAATGCCTTTCTAATACCTATACATATGACAAAACTGTTGGCTTTGCTAATGCTTGTTTTTAATTGACACCTATAATGTATGACAAAACTGTTGACTTTGCTAATGCGTGTTTTTAACAGGACTTCGGTGAAGAACACATATAATGCTTATAAATCAAGTGGCTAAAGGCAGACCTGGTTATGACATTTGTATTACATCAGTAGCATGTTTACAGTACCAGCTAAATAGTTAGCTCTCAGAAGACTGCTTTGAAAAAACCCTGGCAGGCACTTTGAATGAAAAGTTTGATTTTAAGGTTTGATAAAGTTAGATCAAAGACATCTAGGGAGGATGTGCTTTGGACGGGGAGAGGCAGGAAATGGGTAGGAATGGCCTTAGGGATTAGTATGGCCATGTGCAGTCAATCGGTGGGTAAATAATCAAACAACACCCACAAGCATTGGCCCTTCCTCATATGCCAACTCTCCCTAGCTGTACTCCTATACAATAGTTTTGAGTTATAGGTGGCGCTTATAGCCAAAACAAAACAAAAAAACGCTGTTCGCGAGTGCAAACAGCTTGGTGCAAACACTCAGCTTGGAGCAGCAAAAAAAGGTTTACAGTATATGCTTTAAGAGAGATGAAAAGAGTTGGACAGGAGCAGGACGGTAAAGCACCACGAAAGAGGTGGAGCCTAAGAAGCGAACGAGCGAAGCTTAGTTATAAGTATTCAGTAATTTATTACACTCCAGAATTTTGAACGCTTGCACGTTCAGTATACCCACAGTTCTGATAACAAATCTTGTCATGTATAAACAAGCCAGCCTACGAGTAAATGAGGACCGGAATGGGCAGTTCTTTCTAGACGTTGTCAAGGCTGTCTACATTATCAATGTTTTCCAAATAAATCAACTGAGGCACACAGAGAGAGATAAGGTGATGTGCCCAAGAGCAAACCATTTCGGTGGTGTATGGAAGCTGGGATTGGTGTCCTGGTTCCAAACTCTACATCTTCTCTTACACCATTTCTGGAATTAGGCAAACGGAGCCGTTGGGTTGAGAGGGGGGTTCAAGCCTGCGGGGTGAGTGGCAGGGGCTAGCCGATGCTAAAAAATAAAAAGCATTGCCGATGAAAGAAAACTGTAGGAGGGAGTTATGTTAAGGTTAATGTTAAAGGCTATTTGTACCATGCACTATCACCACCGGAGTGGTCGCCTGGCGCTCTCGCGGCTATGAAAAATGGAAGGGGGAGGAGGGGGAGTTAGTGGGAATAAACTGGAAAAGTGCAAGAGAGCAGTGATATGCTGTTGGCAGCCTCAGCCCGGTGGGTCCGTTGGCTGGGCTTGGGGTGTTTTACGGACCGTAGTCGCCGTGTGCTGTTGTGAAATGTGTGGTTTGTTTTGTTGTTGCAGTGTAGTGTAGTTTGTGCGGATTGTTGTGTTTTAGGCTTGTGGTTGTGTTTGGTTAGAGTTTGAGAGGTGTATGCAGAGGGTTGGAATGCTTAGTGGATTGGCTAATTGGCATTGCTGTTCTTGCAATAATGTCTAGGGGTGCTGCTTGCCATCATTCACCATTCCATCCGAGTGTGGCACCTGCTAATCTTCAATATCCTATCTGGATGTGAGGTAGGCTAGTGATCACGATTCCATCTTAATGTGGCACTTGTTAACATAAACAGTTTCATTTAAGTGTGTCGCATGCTAGCATTTACATTTCTTTCTAGATGCGACACAGGCTAAAGTTAAGAATTCCATCTAAGTGTGTCGCATGCTAGCGTTTACATTCCTATCTAGATGCGACACAGGATAAAGTTAAGAATTCCATCTAAGGGGGTAATTCATGGGTTATTTGCGTAAAAAAAACAGGATTTGTGTGCCATTCTGCCCGCAAATCCCTGTTTAACGAATGGGGATTTGCGGGCAGAATGGCGCACAATTCACGTTTTTTTCGGCGCAAATAATCCATGAATTACCCCCTAAGTGTGGCACATGCTAACATTCACCTCCCATAGGACAGGGTTGCACTATCCAGTCAGGATCGCCTCCGTTATCTGGAAAAGACAACAAAAACGGAGATAATTGTACTGTAGCGAAAGGCAAACTCACAGGCGCTACAGGGAAAAATACAATTCAGCACATCATACTCAAAGCATGCTAAAAACGTGAATAGCCAAAATTGAGTAAGAACTGCATAGGGCTTTCAAAATAATTCCATATCCAGGGTTTTTAACTGAATGTTAGTGATAAACTCCCATTCACACATGCACTTTTTTCTTCATTTAGGTGTGCTGAGGGGCAACTTGCTGCAAGCTTCATTCATCTGCATCTGCTAAAGGGCAGGCAACAGCAGGCAGACAACAGGAGCCAATCAGATAAACGCTTCACAATGAAAGAGGGAGGCTACAACTGCCAGCGCCGACCTTGCCTGAAACATATGTCCCAGCAAGGAAGGAACTTGTTCATGCTTGCTGGGTCTGGGACCCAGGATGGCCTTGCTCATTTAAATTGTAGCCATGCAGCCAGTGTGGCAAAGAGTGTCTCAACAAGATTAATGAGTTTCCACTCGAGTGCACTTGTATATGCTCCCCACGGGGTGAATGCAGTCTGCAATTGAACGCCTGTGAGATCCCCACAGTCTTCGCAGGTATCCCCCTGTTCATATTTCAATGTGCTCTCTCGGAGAGCACTGTGAATTGTACTTTCAGATAAAAGTACCAAGGACCATCAATGATGATGTAATAATGGAAACCTGCATATATGCTACAGTGGTGAAAAGAAGGTTGAAAATTGAGTACATTGGGCCTCATCACGAGTTGGCCGGTAGCCCTTGGGTCTGCCCAATCTCGAGTCTGGTGTGTTTAGCCCCAGCTCATAGCTGGGGGTAAACAAGTCGGAAAAATGGCAATTTATAGGCTTAATGAGAATGGGGAGTAACAGCGCCATCAACCCGTGATCCAGCAATAATACCGTTGGACGGGTGGGCATTAACGCAAATGATGTTGGGCGGTATCCAAGCCGGAATACGCCCAACTCTTGATGAGGCCTCATCACGAGTTGGGCGTTACCCCATAAATGCAGCAGTAACACTGTTACTGCCGCATTTAAGGGGGGCCCTATAACGAGTCTGGTGTGTTTACCCCCAGCTCAGCGCTGGGGGTTAACACGCAGAGAAAATGCCAATTTTCGGTGCAATTACCGCTGGTGGTATTATCTCATGGTAATTGCAACAAATTGGGAATGGGGACTTACAGTTAGCGCCCAACCTGTGATCCAGCGGTAATACCGCCAGATGGGTGGGAGCTAACATTAATAAAGTTGTGCGGTATCCCCGTCGAGATACTGCCCAACTCGTGATCAGGCCCATTGATCATGGGTTTAGCTGTAGTCCTTAAATCCAGCAGTACCGGTATTACCACTACATTTAAAGGCTGGCTCTATCGTGAGTTGGGCGCTAAATGGGCTGTTTTACCTCCAGCTTTTTTGTGGAGGCGAAAATCCCATTTAGCGCCCTGTATTACCACCGGCTGTATTAGCGCGCAGGGTTAGCGCTAAAAATGCTCCATTGGATCCAATGGGCATAATGGGGAACAGGGATTTATAAGTGCCTCATCACAAGATGGGCTTTAGCCTTTAAATGCAGCGGTAACGGTATTACCGCAGCATTTATGGGCTGGCCCTATCACGAGTTGGGTCCTAAATGGGCTGTTTTACCTCCAGCTTTTTTTTGGAGGTGAAAATCCGATTTAGCGCCCTATTTTCGGCGGTATTACTGCTGGCTGTCTTAGCTGTATTGGGCGCTAATGCTATTACAGTTTGGAAGTATTACAGCCGGGATACCGCCTAACTCGTGATGAGGCCCAATGTGTCAAATCAGATGTATGTGAAACTGCTGCCACACACACACACTGGCAGTAAATGCTCTGGTATTTGTTTCTTTTTTCTATGTATGTACTTATTTATTTTACTGGGAGAGGGGTCTCCGTGTTCCACCACCTTACACCTCCATCCCCCAATCATCTATAAACATCTCCGTTGCTCCCCTGTGTGAGGGCTATATGGGAGGCATACTTACCGCTGGAATAATTGGGCCAGCGAAAAGAATCTGAATGGTAAAATCCAGACTATCAGTGGTTATTAAGGAAATAGATGTATTGATAAACCAATGTATGAGCCACATGTATGTCGGCCCTTCCTTTGTGCTTACACATGGCACATGGTGTTCATGCAGATTTCAAACAAACGTGACCATCGAATTCCCATCGGAAATTAAACGTGCTTAACTGCATTTTTGGGTGCAATTTGCACACCTTTGCACAATAAATCAGTAATGACAGGCTCTATAATGATAGCAATTCTGTCTTAATTATATTGTGCCTAAAAATTAAAGTTGAGGCAGGGCTACCAGCTGTGAGGTAAGATCCACCAACCTGCTGTTTTACAAAGATATTAACAATGTTGGTGCGCTCTCAGATGCATAATTGCTTTAATGCGAAAAAAATGATGTGCCAATGTATACTTGCATCTATCTATGTATTTTTCAACTGAACTCTTGATGTGGGCAGGGCCGGCCTCAGCTCTAGCACCACCCCGGGCGAAACAACATTTGGCACCCTTTCTCCCGCCACAGCCCTGTGAAGGTGCAGCCAGGACAGCACAGGAGGTGAGAGCTTTTCACTTAAATAGGGTGGAATTAGCCCCTGGCTTGGAATGGGTTAAGCATCCCACTTTGAGTACTAAGCCCTGGCCTCCGATGGGAAAGGGGTGCTACCAAGATCCTTTCAGATTCCTCACCTATGAGAGCACACTGTTTATTTACATTTCCCCATTAATGTGGCAGCAGCAGTAAACATGGCAGAGGACAAAAGCCCGCCCAGGCAATATCAATATATCCCATGATGGCTGGCTTTCAAAACTGTCACCCAGCCACACCCCACCACCTAAACAAATTTGAGGCAGGCTCCACTGTCGCGCCAGCTCAGGGAAGCTCTTCAATGCTTGCCCGTGCCCTATGTGAAAGAGTAGCCCCTGTCACCAGCACAGGAGGCTTTTCTGTCCTGAGGACCAGTGCTGTCCCAGGAAACTCCCAGATATGCTTCAGAAGACTTGGCACGAGACTGAATGCAGAAACAGCCAGCCTCACATCCTCTAGAATATGATATGATATGTTATTTATAACGTGCTTAATACCCAGGGTAACGCGCTCCTCAGCCCTTCTTCGCATCAAGATATAGGCAACTCTTCCTGAGCTCTCCATTCTACCCAGATGTAATCAGTGCAGCACAGGGCAGAGACCTGCAGTAATGTTTTTAGAAAAAGAAGAGCCTCATCATGAGTTGGGCCTAAGCCCTTAAATGCGGCGTTAACACTATTACCACCGCATTTAAGGGTTGGCCCAATCATGAGTCGGGCGGTAAGTGGGGGTTTTAACTCCAGCTTTTTGCTGGAGGTAAAAATGTCCCCTTACCACCCGTTTACATCTGTTTTCAGGTGCTATTATCACTGGCGCAATTACTGCCAGCAGTAATAGCGCACCACATTGGCCCCAATGGGGTATGGGAACTTACCGTTGTACCGCTACTCGTGATCCGGCACTAATAGTGCTGGACCATGTAGCAGTAACGCTATTTGCACTGGGGTTATCCCAGTGGTGTTACTGCCAGGATACCGCCAGGCTCCTGATGAAGCCCTTTCAATTCCATACTTCAAAATCCAGAGTACTTGACCAAGCACTATGAATATCTACTGCATTTGTGCAAGGGACAATAATATGCAGGAACGGTAAGAGTTTTGAGACCTCTTGTCACAGTGCTAACCACCCTAAATACGATCCACAGATCATGTGACAGAAAGAACGTACACAGCAACCACTGTGGCTTGGAAAATTTCAAATCAGTCCCTGCAACATAAGCAGACAACTCTGCCTGTCTGAAAACAATCATCAGAATGTGTCCAGCATGGCATCTGAGCCTGCAGGACAAACCACAACTCTGGAATGGGGATGCAAACAGTGGCTTTCAAACATTTACCTTGCCCCCCTTGCCCACTTATTTCCACATTCTCTCCTCATTGCCAATGTTTTGCAGATGACACACAGCTTTCCTTTAAGCTGCCCTCCTCTGCCTCCTCAACTTCCATCTCTCATTCCCGATTGTCTGACTGTTATTCAGGCATGGTGTGCTGCTAATGATCTCTGCCTTAATGCCAGTAAGACTGAGATCCTTCTCATTGGAACTCCTGCCCCTTTCGTTCCACCCTAATCTCTAGCCATTCTCCTTAGGACCCCACCCCTCTCTGTCTTGTGAGGCAAAAAAAAGTGGAGTCATCTTTAACTCCTCTCTCTCCTTCTCACCTCATATTGCGGGCCTTGCCAATAAGGCCCACTTTCATCTCTACCTCCTCCCAGGCTTTCTCCCTTTCCTCACCTTCCCCCAGAAACTCAATGTCTCCAGAGCTCTGGTTCTCTCCAGGCTAGACTACTGTAGCATCCTCCCTCTGCCCTCTTCAACTAATCCAGAGTAGGACTGCAAGACTTATCCTTGGCCTCAAGCCCAGAGGCCACATCTTTCCAACCCTAAAATCTCTCCACTGGCTCCTTGTGGGTGCAAGGATCAAGTTCAAGACCTTCTGTGTCGTTCACAGGGCTTTGACTTACCCTGCCTCAGCCCTGCCCCCCCTACACTTTGCTTATTACACTTGCATGATCTGAATGTCACAAGGCCTAGCAGGACATTTTTTTGTTATTTCTCCTCCCCTGTTCGCCCTCCCCTTTTGTCTTGTGGAGCTTGGAAACACTTTCTGCTGTATAGGCATCATACAAATGTCTAATAAATAAAATAAAAAATATACATTCCACAAACTCAGGGAAACCATTGACAAGACAGCATGACACCCCAGGTCACTGTTGTAATTGATGCTCATAAAAAAGGAAATTGCTTCTCAGGAATTGTGATAGGGCTAATTTGGATGAAATCTTGGGATCCGAAAAGCTTAAATGAGCAAATGAAGTGAAAACGCTGTTGCAATGAATACAAATTAAAATAACAGTTGTGAGAATGCACCAGGAAACAGATCTTTTTTCTGATGACTTACCATATCTCCAGAGAGGCTGCTTCACAAGATTTGGGTCCAATAACTGTTGGAATAAACAATTGCCATGTTTCAATATTATTGTGAAAATATTTAGTCGTAAAATTATGTGGTTAAGGATTGGGGAAGATATGTGATTTTACAATTAGAAACATAAGGGTGTAGCTATGTCCTCGTCAACATGTAGAACCCTAAGACATTTTTTTCCTAATAGCTTTGCATACAATGATGGCCCAAATGAAGTTTGATGATATTATCGAGAGGGTGGTTGTAACGGGAAACTTTAACCCACATTGAAGACATCTCACAGGGTTCAGAGCCGAGATAAATAGTATACCAAAAAACTGTAGATGTTGAAAAGAAGCATGTTGCTTGTTAATGTATAGAGAGAAATGTACCTTGCACAGAGTGACTATTCCTTTTATTCTACATTCTATGGGATCTGGTCGAGCGTGGACCAGTTCCCACCCTCTAGTCAAAGTCGATTCTGGTCCAGCATTCCTTCATTTTCATTCCACTAGTTAATGATGATGAACCCATCTACATTTTAATCTGCTTGCAGGGTTCTGGGCTTTCAAATCACATGCATCTGTGAATACAGAGACCTCTATGCATGTATAATGGTATGTGATTTATAAAGTTCAAACCTAGTTCGGAATCAACAGAACACTGCACAAATGGGATGCACTGAAGTGGTACTACTCTTCTATAGAGGTTTTAATGTGTATGGGGAACTCGTAGTGGTATCCTTCTAAGGTCAGAATATTTAATTGTTCACATTATTCAGTACAGTTTGGGAGGCACTCAAAGCATGTGTTAGAGGAAAACGTCTAAACTGTGTTTCTGACAGTTTGAAAGCCTGTTGAAGATTGATTGAATGTGAGTCATGGGTGAAGAGTGTGCAGAAGAGATACACATATTTGAAAAATGAGAGGGAGCTTCTGGAATTTACTATCCTATATCGTAGAGTTAATAGCTAAATTAATCAAGACCTTTAGTTATGTCTGTGTAATAGGAAGCAGGCCTTTAGACGGCAAAGCACATCCATGCGAAAGTTGCTGCTTAACAGGGTGAAGAAAATAGAAATCTCTAAAAGATTGCTTTCTCTTCACAATAGTGCTGCCATGCCTATTTTACATAGAAAGTATGTTAATGGTGCCTTTGAGATTTGTTATATTGGAGTCCACTTCGAGGAGTGTGATAATCATACTAAGCAACTACAGGAGTTCTTGGTATGGTGTATCAGTCAATTTGATGTATTGCAGTACAAGACCATAAAATCAGCAATAGTGCAAATACATTTCAAAGATATCGGCACTCATTAAGGGTCCGACGGTAATCACGCCTGTAAAACAGGCAGGTAGCCGCCGGACCCGTAAACAGTTACTGGCACCTGGCTTACAACACCGGTGGCCGGAAAGTCAGGCACCAGTAACTCTGTTGTTCACCATTCCTATAGAGTCCCATAGGACTCTATGGGAGTGGGGACCATGGCACAACGGCACCGTTAATAACGGTGGTGGTGCTTCCGTGATTGTCTGCTTACCATGGCCTCTGTGTCTGGCAGGGTCCTACCTGTCGGACACAGCGTCTCTGGCATGCAGACCTGTAATATGCCGGGCCGGAAACAATGGTGCCGGTAAGCTTACTGTCACTGTTGTTTTCGGACCGGCCTAGTTGTAATGAGGGCCATCATCTCACAAAAGCAATTCAGATATAAAAGGTGCACATGAACATTATTATTTTTTAAAAGTAATTGCCGCGTGCAATAAGGTGCTCATATGATTTCAGTTAGATGATGTTGAAGTATTATCTGGTTAGGAAAGAGCAAATAATAGTAGGAACCTATTTGTAGGCCACCAAGCTCTTTTTAGATATTGACTCTGTGCGCAAATCATGGAATCGTCTTGTGCATGGAAAACACAATGAACAGCCTGAAGTGCAAGATAATGTTCAAAGTCCTGTATGTCGAAAATAGCCATTTTCTATTCAAATGTAAGTAAAGTGGACAGAATTTTTTTTTAAAAAAGGCAAATCTTCTTTAATCGTTTGGTAGTTTTTGCAAATTTTTGGAGGTATCCTACAGGCTACTTCTACGTGAATTTGACCAAGGTAGATTACTTAATCTAAGATTCATGTAAACAATTCTCACTTCTCTGTCTTCGATAGAGACTAAGTAACATTCAATTACGAAGCTAATTTCATGATCTAGGTACCTAGAGGTCAGACCTGTTGGCCTAGTCTTTAGTATTAATGTTTTGTAGGACTCTGGGTAACAAAAACATATTTTTCAAATTATTAATTCATGTAGACTATCAGCACTCAAGATTGGAGTGTTCCCATATTTTGGTTCTGTAGGGAGCGGACGAATTTGCACATGCTCTCAAAACCTCCAAGGACTGAGAGAATGATCTACCACCACATCTTTTGGAGAATGTCTGTACAGCACCCTTGTGTCTCAAATAACACAATGGTGCCTTTTTTATTTGTTTCTCCCAAGCCCTTCTAACAATCAGTCTCACTCCTAAATTGTCATAATGTCTATGATGGAGTTGTTGAGATATAAGAGAGGAGCTAATGTTTTTCTCTCTGGACCAGATAAGAAGCTTTGTTTTGAGGAAATTGATTTGCAAACAGATCTTTGTGGAGTTATTCTCAAAGGCTTTCAAAACACGTTTGATACCACTGCAGATTCTACTAATCAGAACGCTATCATCTGCAAAAACAAGCATGGCAGTTTTTCTTTTGACAAGGACAGGAGCGCCCGTCTCCAAAAGATTGGATTCATTTTCTAATTTGCTGATGTATAAATCAAAGATTGTTAGAGCCATGCTGCAAACCTGCCTGTCACCTCTGTTTACAGGATACTGCTCTGTTACTTGTCCTCCTAGAACAAAATGGATTTGGGCAAAATTCCACTTAGTGGGAATAGAGTCTAAATCAGTAGCTCCATTACAGTTTTGTGAGTTTACAGCCATTTCTACTTCTATAGATGTAATATTGAGCAGAAACGAATTGCATATCTTATTCTCTCCTGACCAAGAAGAGTATTGCATGGTGGAGAGATACTTTCTTGTTGAGGAGGTGTTTGTGATAAATACATTTCTTGAAATAACAAAAGGCAATGTAAGCTCAATGTATTCTCTCATGCAATGTATTTTCAAATTCTCTGGCACTATAGCCTAATCCTGACAAAACTGTGTATATATACATGTTTTGTAGGGTTTTTCATCTGCATTTCATGGAAACTAACTGTGTTGATAAACTTGGTCTGTAAACACAGGACGTTGCTGCCAGATTTAATCAAGTAAAGTCCACATTTCTTCATGAAACATGATCTCAACATTATTGCATTCAAATTAGTGATCGGAATATAGACTCTATACATGAAAAATTGCATTTGGTATTTTGTAAAGGCATTTATGGTCTTTTATGGTCTTTCTAATGTTATAGCCCTGGTGGATATACCCACTTCTTTACAGAAAAAAACTGACAATATATGTATAAGACATCAAAAGATGTAGTTTTGATGAAAACATGTTCAATCCTCTGCTTACTTTGTATTCAGTGCCAAAAGCTAGAATGCTCATCAGTGGATCTGTGTCTGATGGATTTTCCCTGTCCAAGAGGCCATTGCAGGGTTGTCCATTCTTGGGTATCTTCCTTTTCATGTTCATTGATCATATGTTAGATCAGGTTTAGAATGATAACAATGTGGGAGATATTGCAGCAAGCAATGTTGCATATATATCTTGGGCCTGTGCAGCCAATGTAATGATGTTGCTTTCTGATGGGATGAATGATTGGGAGCTGCCTAGAAGGGAATATGGTGTTTTCTTTCTGGTTCCATGCACAGCTTTCATAATCTGAGAACGTTCTTATTTCACATTTTGCTAACGAAACATGCATCTACAGTTTGAACTTAAAATGGTCCTAGCAAGGCTGCATGTGCCGGTTAATTAAGTTGGTAAGACAGGTAATAAACACAGTAGCAATCAAAGTTGAAGGCAGACTTTGCAGGTTGCTCACTTGTGGGAATTGGATCTTTTTAAAGGTGCGTTCAATGAAGATGTGTGTGTTTGTAATGATTGTATTATGTGTTTACAAAATTGCCTTTTGATGTTAATGATTACAGCTTGCTTTAGGTGTGCAAGCCTATGGGAGGCATAATAATGGGTCAGGGTTCGAGGGATAACTTCCATGAGCACGGTTGACGAGAGAAGTGTTTAGTGTAGTGTTTCTGTTGCCAGATCTAAACAACTGCAAGAAAGTCTTTGCACGTCAACAAGTGTTGAAAGGTTTAAATGAACTAGATGCTCTGGGCACAATGTGTTAAGAGGTACGGTGAACTGGTCTGTACCCATTTACCATCAATTGAAACAAAAGGAAATAAGGGAATAGTTTGTAATGTGACAATTTATTTGACACAATCCTTTCCTAAGTGTCACGGGAAAAAATATCTACTGAAGGCACTGGATTATTGAGGTAATTTATGTAATTGGGAATCATGCCCCCCCAATAATACATTAAGAGGCAGTACTGATGAATAACAGCAGGGCCAGATTGTCAATATGAGGGTGGCTGAGTGATTTAAAGGCATTCCACTTTCTTGGACAGCCTCATTTCTGAAGAGAAAGGTCTGTGATAACACATCCATAGTTAAAGCAAGGGACAATCTAAGAGAAATAAATTTTCAATTGGACAAGTTCAAGACAACCACGCTTAATAAAAACAAACAAAAGTAGTGGCTATGGAGATCAAGGAGTACAAAGTTGAAATAGTGTTCCCATACCTAGCTGAGAAATATTTAGAACACAGGCACAATGATTGGGAGCAGTCCAAATTTGATTGGCTCAAACCCAGTAGAAAGTGGATCACATTTTTGGATTAATCAGGATCCAATTAGGCAGAAGATGAAATGCAGGATTACAATGGCTATTCCATGGGGCAAAATATAGGTCAACAATACCCTTTTTAGGGCATGGAGACCGCAGAGGGCATCCATGGGGTTGATTCCAAACAGAACCCTTTTGGTTCCAGGGGCGCAGAATGTACCACCCACAGAGACAGTGATTGAGGTGGTAGACCCTCACTTGACTTTATCTTTTTTCAATTTGTCAGCAATTAAACATTCCACAGAACAAAATAATGCCCTCATGAAGCAGGTTCACAGGCTCCCCATCAAAGAGCGGATTATCTTTAAAACTCTTGTGCTTAAGCATTAACATGCCCCCTTTACCTGTCTCAAAGAATGGCCAAACCTATCACAGCCAGACCCACAAAAACGGCTTACACCAACCAGATATCCACTCCTAAGACCCGTAGGATTCGCGCAGGAGGTGCCAGCTTCCTTGCCATGGCCGCAACCCACTGGAAAACGCTACCACCTCACATTAGAAGTATCGAGTCACATTTAGCCTTCTGGAAAGTGATAAAAACTATGCTGTTTTTATAAACTGAGCCGTATTGGTTCCATTGCTTCCACCTAGGCTCCATGTTTCTACCCTCTCTGTGATGTAATCTTCATTGTTACTGTATGATATACTAAACCTATAACCACCTATGTATGTAACCTTCTAAATTCAAACTGTCAGGCTACACACTCACTGTAACCAAGAGCAAAGCAATCTTCCTGTAACTAAGACACTCTCTGGCAACAGCGCCTAGATGCCCACAGGCTGGTAGTGCACTTTACAAATTCAAAAATAAAAAATAAAAAAAAATAAGCACTCTGTTCTGGCCAAGAGTTTATCTTTTGTCCCTACCATTCCTACAAATTAGTATCTGGCTGAATCAGAGATGAGGAAAAAAAATTCAGACGATTACTCTAAAAGCATATTTTGAGAACTGTGTGCATGGAAGATACAGGACTAAGGGTAACATCCATTTTAACACCCACAGGGAGTCAGACACCACAAATAACTCCTGGCAGTTGAAAAATGTATCCCATGGAAAATTCAGGGTCTACAAACTAAAAAACAACATGTCAGACATAGCCTTACTCACAATGAGCATACAGCTTTGAAATTGCTGAGCTCCAATATTGACTTCATCATCAAACCGGCTGACAAAGGAGGCGGAATTTTAGTTTTTAAAATTGACCAATGCCACCGGATGGTGTTAGACCTTCTTGAACAAGATGAGAATTACCTCAGGTTGAATAGTGATCCAACGACAGCCATTAAACAAGACTTTTTTGAAACCACTATTTTGGGTTTAAGTATAGAGTGAATTTCTTAACAGGAATTTGAATAATTGAACAACTCAGAGGGCAGAACACCAGCATTTTATGCCAATCCTAAGATCCACAAAAGTGAACAACACCTGCCCGGAGGACCAATAAATTGGAAGAAGAAAGAAATATACCACAGCAGCAGGTCATTGAGTGTATAAGAAATCAATTTATGCAACAAGACGTCCAGCATAGAGTCCCTGCCAAGTTAAAAGTTGACCTGATGTCCATTGCTCTCACTAAGAATTTGTTTACCTTTGATAACACATTTTACCAACAAGTTTGTAGGACAGCTATGGGTGCAGTGTTCACCCCAAGCCTGGCAATAATGTACATGGCATGGTTCGAGGAACGACATATATACTCCCAAGATAATCCTTTTCACCATAACATAAGCAAATGGAAAAAGATATATCGACAATATTATGTTCATTTGGAGAGACACATCTAATTGACTGGGAATAATTCTGGGGTCGATCAATGATCGTGATCCGCACATAAGGTTCACATGGATTTATGATGTTGAGGAAATTGATTTCCTGGATATGACCATATAAAATGATAATGCCAAGCTCAAGTGTAGTCTATTTAGAAAAATTACAGACAGGAACACACTGTTCCACTTTAGTAGTTACCACCTACTTACATTCAAACAAAATTTAAGATATGGTCAATATCTAAGAGTACGCAGAAATTGTACATCCTTAGAAAACCTTTACATACATGCCATTAACTTGGATGCTATATTAAAAGCAAAGAGCTATCCAGAGCAACTAGTTAATCATTCCAATAAAAGGGCTCGGTACACCCCACCGGAAAACATTACTATGCACCCAGCAAAAGTCAGTGACAGAATGCAGAATGACGTACATCCTCACATATTGCATAACGCTCCCAGTTTTGATCTAGGGTTATGATATTTTGGCCTTTAATCCAATTAGCCTAGCAAAGTGAACCACTCCTGACGATGGCGCTAAAGAGAGAAAAAATGTAAAGAAATATCTGATCCGTTCACTGTTTCAAAGATAGTCAGTCAAAGCCACATTATGGAATTTGAGGCAGGTGGTTGGGCATTACCCATGTGGAATGCGCACAGCATGCAGATTTACTAAGAAGTTAAAATCTTTGGAAGGAAAACCTTGTAGGTAGAGATACTTTTCCAACTGAAATATACAATATGCCATTTACTGCATTCAATGTCCATGTGGCAAGAAATACATTGGACAAACGAGTAGGCCAGTGCACAAGAGAATCATAGAACACAGGTCGAGAATAAGGTGCAGGAACACATTAGCCCCGTTGGTTACACATTTCATTGAACATCATCATAAACAGTCTGATATCCTATGGTAGGGAACTGAGTGGCCACATCCTCATTGAATAGTGGCAATGCTTTAACAGACAAAAGAATCCTGGTATATACATAGAACAAAGGCCCACATCCGAGGACTCAACAAAGAGCGTTCAGTGATTCTTTTAAAGAAATCAGTGTGTGATCACCAAAGACAGAAAACAGGCTTAGAAATCCTGTTTGGAGTCAAGAAATCTCAAATAAGCATTAAAATACAAAATCTCGAAAAAGGAATTTTCGAGTGATAGCAGCAGCGCTCACAATCTAGCCCGCAAGTTCACTCTCAAACTTCTGGATTACTACAACCACTGAAGCAGTGAGCAGTGGCCACATATGGGTAGTGTGCCAGAAGGGGAGGTATATTAAACAAAGCTGGCATGACCTTTTGATACCTAAACCAAAAAGCGATTCAACCCCTCTTATGTATATTTCCAAATATTTGCGACAAAGCTTTCAGATAAGCAAGTCAATACGTAAAAATTGGAATATTATCCAAAGCAACGAACATCTAAAAAACCTCTTCCCTAGAACTCCTATGATGGCATTTAGAAGAGGCCGGAATCTCAGAGACATACTTGTTAAGGCAGAGAGACCTAACAAAGACAAGCAAAAACTTCTCCAGACCAGAAAGATGGGCACCTTTCCCTGCCTCAACTGCACCAGCTGCAACAACGTGATTAAAGGTGATACTATTTCTCACCCACAAAAGGGGAAAAAATGTAAGATCAAGTGTTTTGCCACATGTATGACTCCAAGTGTGATATATGCTTTAAAATGCCTGTGGGGAAAGCTATATATTGGACAAACCACAAGGCCACTAAAGGATCGCATAGCAGAACACAAATCAACCATCCGGTGCAACAATCAGAAATCACCAGTGGTGAGACATTTTCTGGAGGCTAAACACAGCATTGCCCAATTAAGATTTCAAGCAATTGAAGTTGTTAAGAAACCACAACGAGGAGGTAACTATTCATTGATGTTATCCCGAAGAGAAAAATATTGGATATACCTCTTGGACACGAAATATCCCCTAGGGCTTAATGAAGAAACATTGCTTAATTGCTTTATCTGAACTAGTACTCACCCATACACCATGACTATCCAATACTTTATACAAATAAATATACACCAGCTTCATCTAGATGCTTCAGTCACACTCTCATGTCATTTATCCATTTGACAGACAGCACTAACAGCCTTTTTTTTTAATTACATAACAGGTTGAACTTTTGAACGACAGATGATACATGCTGTAATTAAGATCATGACTCCCTGTTATAGAATCAGATAGGCAACCATGCATTACCAACTGGGCTATCTGTAGAACATCCGTTCACATGTCTATGACCATTTGTAGATTGTTTTGATTATATTAGGACGTCTGTAAATATGGTTCAAGTCATCCGCACAATATTGTCAAGTTAGTTTGAGTAACATATATACACCGTAGCACACAGTGTTAACAGCTCTCATTGTACAATGATGTTCACATGTGTAACTAATTGTATTTAATATGTAACTGTTTATTTTTGTTACCACAGAAATAATGATAGGTTCCAAGTGGAGGCTTTAGCACAGGGTTGCACTCAGGATCCAGAAATGTACGTGTTTGCGCCCCATACTGTCAGTATGCAGTTTTCAATTAAGTCTAGATAGGAATGAATATCAGTTACACTGTTCAACTTGAGAATGGACTGACTTTGAACACTTATGTTAGTGTTTCTTTCTCCAAAATATACCCAACCGTGGTGTTACAACTAGGATCCACAAGTTTTGTATGACAGTTTATATATGCCACTATTGGTATTGGATGATGCAGACCCTTCTCCAAGACGTCTGCCATATTCTTGTGACGAGTGTAGTCCTTCTTCTATTTTTCGCATTTGTTCCGCGTTTTCCTGTACACTTAGACTTATACCGTAAGTTTCGTGACATTCCCTAGTCTCCATGGACACTGTTCTCATAGCAGGACGCTACTGACTATCCACCTCGCAGACTCCAGGTACTCTTACTTCCCCCTCTGATTTATTCACTGTACACTTAACCCACAGACATACATATTGCCTTCAATACGTGCCCTCTGTCGTTACAGAGCGAGATTTCCACCGACGTTGATACTGGGTTCCTTTTAGCTGATGAAGGCTTGAGACGCGGCTACGTGTCGACTCTAGATCCATGTGGAAGGCTCCCCACACTCAGAGAGACTCCATGATCCAGCGCTGACCGGCACAAGGTCAGTTTCCTAACTTCATTACCGAGCACCCATTTCCCAGAGTTTAGACATTACATACCATTTTATCTGCAACACTTTAAGGGATCCCCTGTATATACATTTTTTTACAGGCAGCCAGTACTTCCTCATTTCCTGCTTTTCGATAAGTGATCTCCTTCAGACATACTCCATATGTGCAGAGGGCAATCGCACACTTACACCGGCTTATCTTCGGATTTTTTATAAATTGTAAGTCCCAGCTGTCGTCCTTCTTTTAACACTGCATTTACTTACCTTTTCCGTCATCCAATAGTGTTCATATATACTCCTCATCTCTTATTGGAATTTGGGTCGACCACCCTCCATATCTGAGATTACTAGTAGACCTCCCCACAAATGACTAATTGTTTTGTAACATGTGTTTTGCTATCATGTGCACTATTCGAGAGTTTTTTAGTAGATAGATTTGATGGATCTTAACACATTGTCCTTGTTACTATGGATATAGATCTCATGTGAGTGTATACAGTGATTTGACTAGTTTGGTGTGACTAGAACTAACGAGATTTACATCTATACATTTCTGATACTAATGTGATTGTAAATAGTGATTTGACTAGTTTGGTGTGACTAGAACTAATGAGACTTTCTTTCTTCTATTTTTTGTGCTGCTTTTGATAACACTATACTGAATACCACTTCCCCAAAGGCTTTTGAAGAAGGGGACAGACCTCGAAACGTGTCAGCCAAACACAGTGGATTTTTCTGTTATAGTTGTTGTTAATGATGTAAATAATGCGCTGTACTCCATATTGCCTTTGCTTCATACATCCCCTACGAATAAATGGGAGTGTACTCTCCTTTTACTCTTTACACGGCACTAGTTAAGTGTTTTTTCCGAACTACTAAGAATATAATTCCTATTAAGTATTACATACATTCTATGCTACATTGAATTTCTAAAATTGTACGCCTTTATTGCGTACACCCAGAGGGTGCAGGGGACGGGAGGACTCCAATCTTGGGTCCTCTTTCTTGTTCTAGTTTCATTATTGTTCACAGACCTCCTCCCACCAAACAGAAGCAGTAGCAAGTATTGATTATACACAGCTGAACATATATACGGGTGGAGCTTGTGAGGTAGGTATGTTTTCACAATCAACAAGATGCATATGTATATATATATGGTATCGCATAGAAAACATCTGCAGTAACTTTGAGGTCATTAAGACAAGGTCATAGAGATGTGTCCTTTCTGTCTACAGCACGTCATGCTATAAAGTTGTGGAATCACGGCTGTAGAAGCGACTCTAGTAGAAGGTCAACCATACAGGAGAGATGTTAAAACTCGCACCACAAGTTGGAAGGATCCCAGTTCTTTTTTGGGCTATTTATAGTGAATACATATAGAAATATACAAGAGCATCATATGGAAATGTATATTATTGCAGATGATGTAGCCTAGGTCTGAATCAAGAAAGGCCGGTGTGGACCATTAGTCATGGGCTATTGGACATGCAGTTTGACCAGGTGGTCTGAAAGAAGGGGGGACGAATAAGGTCAGTGTTTTAGATTTAATGTTGCAAACACCAGGGCAGTTTTTAGCAAAAGTGGCCTGCAATAATACCACTTCCGATCTGTTGTTTTAACACATGGTCAATTCAATGTTACAGTCCTGACGAAGGTGGTTAAATAGAAGTTCAGCCGAAACGTCCGTTCAAAGAGTAGTTTTCAAACACTCTTAGCAAAATGACCCTACAGACTTGTTAAAAGCCAAACAGGAACGCCAATCAAGGGTTAAAATAATATTGGATGTGTATCATTGTTGGATTTATCAAATTGTTTCATGCATGCTGCATTTTTTCAATATTTTGTACACTGTATCATAACGAGTATAACAGATTATAAGGTTGCATTGAAATGCAAGAGTGTATAGTTGTCAATATCAATTCATATTCCTGAATGCATGCAAAATAGAGTTAGCATGTGAAGAATAACTAGAATTATATTTTGATAACATAGGGTGAAAAGATATAAAGGGTGACTTTAATGTGTCTAGAGTCTGACATTTTGTATATTTGTATTTTGCACTTTGTGAATTTGCACTGTGGGATTGAACATGGATGTCATTTAGGGGTCGCCATGGGTCGCAATTGCGACCCCTGAGGTCTCCCTTGCTTCTACCCCTGTGGTCTCCATTGCTACGCCAAAAGAAAATCTAAAAAGAAACTTTAAAATATATATATTTTATTTTTACATTGAGGTCATGGCCTGTGGCTAGCAGCATGTGGCTCTTTGTTTCTGCAGTGGCTGGTTTTCTGATAGCTATAGCTGGTAAGATAGCTCAGTGGGTTGAGCACTAGCTGCTGCAAAGTGTGTGATCTGCAGGTTGCAGGTTCAACTCCCAGCAAGGTCAATTCAGCCTTCCATCCTGCTAAGGTTCATAAATGAGTAGCAACCCAGGCTGGGTGATATTGTATGTATATTTGTTCTATATGAAGCGCTTAAGCGGGTGCTATGTACTAACACATCATTATAGTTTGGCTTTGGAAGTCTGCTTGCATTCACAGTGATTTGGTAATATGGGCCAATACGCGCTGATATTAACGATGCATATGGTGATCCATTCTTGTATGAAATATATATCACTTTACAGTCATATCATAAACATATTTTTCGTTGTGTACTCAGAAACAATGTTATGAGATGCCACTTCCTGTTTTGTCGAGGGGTGAAAGGTCGTGTTCCATTGCTTCCCGCGATGTCACTTCGGGATGGGGTCAAATGACATAACTTTCACTGATGTCATCAGAGGTCATGGGTCATGTGATGTCACTTCCGCTACCCCTGGCATTTTGGTGAAATGACGTTCCTGGTTTTGAAGCAAACCTGTTAGCTTGTCGAATTAATCCTACGGATGCATTCGCTCAGTTATCTTTTAACTGTTGCAGCAATGTGGTGTCTTTGTGCATATTGGAGATAAGCATATTTTATTTTTAAAGTATCAGTCATTATGAAATAAATGAAACATAGAAATTGCAGAAATATAAATAAATAACACATTACTAACTCAAAAACGGCCTATTGGAATATTAACGCATTTGGTTGCTAAGGCTAACTAGTGAAGTAATTATGAGGTTTGGTTCATGCCAGGAAATGCTTTGTGTTTTGCTCCTTTCCCTGGTGGCTTTCTGAAAAGGCTGCAGAAATGAAGTGCTGTGTTTCCAGCATTTTTCATGTATAGTGAAGTGGCCAGACTCTAGATCAGAGGACCGGGATTTATGTTTCTCGGCGGACCCTTATTGTTTGCAAATATTTGTATGTGTTTTTAGTTCTGCCCCGGTTCAGCTTGGGGAGTCGGTGTTGATTGCAGTCTGCAACCAAAAGTAGGGTCTGCCCAATCTAGATTGGTTCAAATGTAGTTTATCAACAAAGCGTTGCTCACAACACATACACTTCCCTTGAGTGTTTGGAAAACTTTAAAGAAGCCATGCGTGATTAGTAGCAGGGGCTCAGAAAAATGGCAATTGATGGAGGGATTGATGTACAAGAGGCATTCCAATCAAGACATCTTTGAGAGCACATGGGGCCAACGTTAGGGTCGCTGATGAAGAGATTTCTTACAATCGTGCAAATGGCGAAATACATTTTTCCGCTTTCCTTTTCCAGGGTCTGGGAGTGGGGGGCATCTCTTGTCCATTTGGTTCTTTGTGTTCCCCCTCACCCCCTATGCACATTGCATTATCGCAATTACGCGATCGGAATGACACAAGGCCTAGTAAGATCGTTGTTTTGTCCTCCCGCGGTCTTCCCTCCTTAGTCGTGTCTCGCCTAGAAACACTTGTGTACAGGCGCATGAGAAATAAATTAACATATCGTATCACCCAGGGGCCGTCTCCAGACGCTCCGGCAAAGAGCGCATCACATGTTGTCCACTATTACAAAAGCCGACGACAACTACTGTAGCTACCCCCATTGTGACGAATGGAAAATCATGGTGTTTGCTTTTAATGATGTACGCATTTTTTACTTTCAATTGTTTGTAAATCTGTGAAGCACTGTGGTGATATGATATATGATATTTTATTTATAGCACGCCTATACACAAGTGTTTCAAGGCGCGACCGCATTTTATAAGCATTTAAGCATTTTATAAATTCAAACAAATGGTGAAACACAAAATGTATTCTCCTAGATGGTGAACATCGTCTCAGATTTAGAGAAGAAGGACAAGAACGTGTCTGTGGTTGTTGTCTTTGACATCTCACCAAAATTCAACACCCTCAAATAGCTCATCCAGCTCAGAGGACTCCTTAGGAATATACAGGAAATCACAGAAAGCTATAAAGCACACTTTTCATCTGTCGATCACAGGCTGGATCCACCCATTCCAGGCTATGTAATGATAGAAGCAGGCATTCTCCTCTATGGTGTCTGCAAAGTTGTTCACATGCAGTTCTGTGAAAAAGCAATTATCTAACACTAATAAGTAATTTTGACAATGTATGTGTGCATCATAAATAACAATCTGTAACGATAATAAGCCTTGGATGCATGCCTACCTGGAAATGACAACAAAACAACAGCTTCTGCATATTGAAACCAAAATCTTTAGCTAAATTGGCCACTGGAAATGAAAGCATGCCTGTGTCCAGCTTATCCTAGCCGGATCAACTAAAACACCAGCGAAATATTTAATTCTACGATAAATATGGAGAACTCAGTCAATGAAATTACATGGATAAACAGAATCAATAAATAATTATTTAGAAGACAGAGCTCCTTTTTGCATGAAAAGCTTGCAATTCGAGATAAAGTGAATTATTGTAACCATGTGCTTATTGTACTTTACAAAAAATTACATATTTCCGAACTACAAAACAATCTAAGAAGGAATACAAAAAAAGGATTAAGACAAAATAATTTCACAACAAATATTCAGTCTTAATGAGCTGTTATTGATTGTCATAGTTATATGTGCATTGGTTGTAATACATACGTATGTGTATGCATCAAATGCAAAATATGACATAATAGAGGCATAAAAACCTCTATGTGTTGCTTATCTGACCAATGTGTCTATCATGCCTTACTGTCTGCTGCGATTGGGCAAACCTCCAGTGATTGGGATTCAGCTGATTTGAGAGTTCTCTGGGGATATGCCTGCCATCCAAAATAGGGCTCCTCTGGCATGAAAACTTATTGTGTAGGCTGGAGATTTCCAGGTCAATGAGCTGACAAACATCTATAAGAAATGTGGTGGAATTATTGGAGTCATGTGCTCTCAAGGGTAGTTTGGTGACAATATAGAAGGACCACCTCCGTGCCTGCTTTGCTTTTTTTATTATGCAAGTTTTTTTGAAGTCCCTTAAATGTGAGTGTTCCTTTTGTGCTTTGTCTAAAAATCTCTTTGCCATACCTTTCTTCCTTTAACCCATGGATCAGCTACACTCACTGTTTGCTATCATGTGAAGCTAACATCACTCACAGGGTCATCACGAGTTGAGCGGTAGCTCTTAAATGTGGCGGTAACGCTATTACCCAATGGGGAATTACAGTTACGGCTTAACCCGTGATCCGGCGCTAAACGTGCCAGACCTGTTGGCGGGAACGCTATTAGCGCAAGCGGTAATGCCAGAGGTAATACTGCCGGGTTACCACCCAAATCGTGATGAGGCACTCAGTGTGGAGAGATGTAGTTCACACTTTTTCCACAGGTCCACTTAGAGGACTTTCTGTCTCTCAAACAAACCTAGTGCCTGCCCAACTTTGAAAATAACTTTGTGGTGATACTTCAGGGTAGCCTTGCATGAAAAGTAAGAGTGAGAAAATGTCCCAGATCTGATTGACGCTTCCCATTAAAAGATTACGTACAAGGACATATTATGGACAAAATAAAATACCACTGCCCGTCCCGCACGTGTACCCCTTCCCGATTTCACAGCCCGCCATCCCCTCAAAATCTGTGTGATCAGAAACGTTATGATGATATCTCAATCCCTTCCTCCCCTCACAACCAACTTGTACAAATCCCCAATTTCCCACAATATTTATCCACTTCTGCTATCCCTTCCTTTTCCTAATATTATCTAGGAATGTGTGGAAATAACGGTTGACATGTAAATTGTTGCTGAGTGTGTATGTGGCTTTTCCTTTGTTTTTAAAATCCTGTTATGACTCAGTGGGGCACAGTACTGGTGGGAATGACCGCAATTATGTAAAAGGGAGGTGTCCTACAGACACCGCACCTGCCTTGCCTATCTGCAATCACAATGGAGGCATCCGTACGATGCCAGTATGAACCGCATGTCCGCATCTTGTGAACGACCTATAGTTAGTAGTGGGAGCGGACGTTTGTCCGTTGCACAAGAACACACATGCATATCTCTTCCTCTGTCTCCTGGTAACAAAAACATCCCACCTATTATACCCTACAAACACCCAGCTTCTCCCAATATGGTCAGTGCACATGTGTCACACTATTAATCAGTCCAGAGATCCCAATGGTGTGCATAGGACACCTATGCATATGCTCACAAAGTATTCCACCCAAAACGCATCCTGCGGACAGCTGTCCCAATTGAGAACATTTGCAACATCACCATGCGACCACACCAATGCGCGTGGGCCCTTATTTTGTGGACACGATCCGGACCTTCGGACAGCGGAAAAGTGCAATGTTCTGCAATCTATGGAGTGGTTATGGGAAAGTACACGCTTACAAACACCCCACAATGTGCCATTGCACATGTATGTATTTGGTTGAACGATGTAGGCCTCTTCTCCATTTGCAAGGGCTCCAAAGCAGCCCTAGAAAAGGCCACACCCCAGAGCTGCTCTGATTCTGTTTGTAGCTTTTCACAGCAGAGTAGCGGGCCACATAGCTTTGAGCTGTAATTGATTTCAGACCAATTCTGCTATGCTACATTACCTTTGCAAGTAATGGCAACCATGTCAGGCCAGCTCAATACGCACAGTAATGGAGAAAAGTATTAACGCTCCTTCCTTTGAACCACACCCTCAGTACAGATAATCCCCACTGTCCCATTCCCATGGGCAGCATGCTGAAAACGGTAGTATGTGGCATGTGCGCTTCCCCAAGTACCATGAGGGCCGTGCCCCAGTAAAGCAAGAACAGTCCTTCTTCCCTTTCCACTATCTTCTTTACATTATGCCCTCATTGGGTACTGTTAAATAGTCACACACGCACCCACAAATCACATTAAAGAGCTCTCCATGTAACACTATCAGTTATGTACAATATTCCTCTGCATAGACACCACACCTAGAAATGTTAATGTGCAATCCCTTAGCCTCCATCCTATTTCCATGCCCACCATCCTCAAAAGCCCCGGGTGTGGATGTCGTGCTGTGTGTGGGCATGGGGGAATAAATTGCAACCAGGGTAGGAGATTTCATCTTTAGTAGTGGCTCTGAAAAGAGCCTTTTTTTTAGATGCTTCTAGAGAGACTCCTTTAATTGTGGTTTTATAGGGTTTTCTATTTTCTTCTCCTTCTCGCATTCTTACAGTAAACCTTTCAATGCCTCCTGTAGATGGGCAAACAAAAGAGCATCACCAATGCTGGACAAAGAAATGCCATTTGCATGGACAAACTCAGCATTTCGAGAATTAATGATGTCATTGTTGCAGAAGAACATCCCAAAAGCGGACAAAAAATCACAGATGCTTCTGTTGATGAGACCCCTTCTAGCCTCTGGCTGGGAACAACATTCATTAGGATAGTACCATACTATTTTTTTGTGGTATGGCTGAGAAAACCACCTGGGCAGTGGGAAAAAGCCTCTTCACTGCATTCATCAACCTCTTCAGTTGATGGAACAAACGTTAACAAGCCATGTAACCCTAATGCATACCCCCATAATGCACGACGACAACATGAACAGTAGCAAAACTGGCCACTTCTCTGCAAAGTGCAAGGATAGCGACAAAATACCTCCAATCTTTCCAAACCGAAATCACCATCAAAGTCTCTTTCCTGGGCATACTTGTGCAGATCAACCACAAAGGCATCACCCAAAATCAACACAGTGCATCTCTCCATGTCAGCCCGCCTCACTACGCAGAGTAATGAAAAACAGTATTACCGCCCCTTCCTGTGAACTACACCCTCAGTACCTGAGTACCTGATTGGATCATCCCCACAGTCCCATTCCCATTGGCCAGCATGCTGAGAAGTGCAGACTGTGGCACGTGCGCTTCCACAAGTACCGCAAGGGTGGCGCCCCAGTAAAGCCGGAGCAGTACTCCTTCCCGTTCCACTATATTTTGTCCAGCACAACCATATTTGGTACTGTTAAATAGTCACACATGCATCCACCAATCACAGCCAAGACGTCAGCATCTACCACTGTCAATTCTGTACAACACTACATGTGTACCGTTACACATTCAGACTGCAAGTGTTTTGTGAATTGAAAGCACCTCCAGTACAAAGTTCAGTAAAACTATCCAATATTTCGCCATCGACATTCATCCACATGGGCACCCATCACCCCAAAGTAGAGGTATGAATACGTTTTGCTCAGTATGTTTACAACTGCCTTTATAAGTGCCTCTGAACACAGTATCTGGCACTGAACGTCCATAACTTACTTTAAAAAAAATGCTGTTTTTTCTCCCATCGCCTACCATCAAGTGCCACTTCAATGGTATATGCTTTCCATGTTTTGATTTACCCATATCAGCCATTGTAGTATCCAAACAGGAATTCTCTTCTTTCCTTCCGACAATGCTACACATTGTTTTCCGCACTCACCCATCTCCTACAAAATTCATAAAAATATTGCACAAATGCAGCACTGAATGTATCAAACAAGTACATACAGTGCATGCATGCAAACAGGATGCCTGCCCCTTACCTTGCACACTTCAACCATAGGCTTCTGCATTTCTCTGTACGAATAGACCTTCTGCCACAGTTTTTGCATCCAGACCACAACCCAAGACCTTATTGAGCGATGCCTTAGCCTTCACAGTCCCATTGCCATGGCTGCCATCCTGAGAAGAGCCAGATGTGACACATGTAATCCTGAAACAACTTGCGCTAGGAACGGGAGTCGGGAAGAAAGTTGAAACAGGGTAGGGGATTTGGTCTTTAGTGGTGGTTCTGAAAAGAGGGTTTTTTTTCTTGGTTTTTTTACATGCTTGCAAAGAACCTTTTTTATTTTTTCTCTTTATATGAGTTGCTGTTTTCTTCTCTGCCTTACATTTTTACTGAATTCTGGTCAACGTTTCTTGCACAGTGTAAAAGAAAATAGCAATGCCAATGGTCAAAGAAATGCCATTTGCATTGAAACAGTGCATATTTTCTGAATTCATGGTCTCATAGTGGGTGGAGAACATCCCATCAGTGCATATAACTTCACACATGCTTCTGTTTATAAGACACCCTCTGAGCTCTGGCCGGGGACAAATGACACCGGCATGGTCCCATGCGCCTCTTGATGGTAAACATGAGAAAATCGCCTTGGCAGTGGGAAAAAATCTGCATCACAGCATTCATCAACTTCTTCAGGTGATGGAAAAAACATCCACACGTCATGTAACCCAAATGTAGACCTCCGTAATGCACCACGACAAAATCAACAGTAGCGACAGAGACCACATATCTGCAAAGGTGAACCATACCACCGAAACTGCACTCATGGAGACTGCCCCATAAAGCCCCCACTCCTTCCAACCCAAAATTAGCAGCAATGCCTCTTTTCACGGCATACCATCTGCAGATCTTGCACAAAGTTATAACCCACGATCAGCACTGTGCATCTCTTCATCTCTGCCAACCTCAGTACACAGAGTTGTGGGAAAAAATAGTACTGCCCCTTCCTGTGAACCACACCCTGAACACCTGATTGGATAATCCCAACAGTTCCATTTCCATGCCCACCATGCTCAGAAGGGCAGGATGTAGCACGTGTTCTTTCCCAGCTACAGTGAGGGCGGCGCCTCAATAAAGCAGGGACAGTCCTTCTTCCCTTTTCACTGTTCTTTTTGCAGCACTCCCTCATTGGGTACTGAAAAATATTCACACACACATGCACCCATCACATCCAAGACCGCTGCTATAATTTCTGTACAGCACTCCATATGTACCATTAAACACTCGGTGTACACGTTACGTGTGCTTCCAAAGCACCTCTAGTAGAAATTCTGCAAAAGAATCCACAATTTCAGCATCCAAAATCATCCAGAGCGACACCCATCACGACTTTGGCCATACATCCAAGAGTGTAGACCTTGCCCACAACAAGCACAACATAATGGAGCCATGCATGCAAACACGTGGCCAGGTACCAGAATCCATAAACGTAACATAGCCAGTGGCACTTCCACCCAACCCCTGCACCCTAAAACAACGATGTATGGAAACATGTAACAGTTAGCAGAATCCACAACCATACCATAGCGTCCGGCACCCCTACACACTTCCATTCACAAAGTATTGTGTCACTGCCACCCAAACCACAAAATCTTCACAACATTGGGCCTTCTCCCAGCGATCTGCACAAAGGAGAGCACCCGAGCACATAGAAGATCCAGTTTAACCTTACCCTCTTCCAAACTGACAGTATTCCAATACTGCACCCAGTGGGCACACTGCAGGACTTGTCACTGCAGCATCTCCAGCCATACACCGAAAACTGTAGGATGTTCTAACAATCACCTCACCCATGGAACCAACAATATACACATGTCAGCTCACTTCTGGTGCACTACCAAGTCTAAAATGTGCTCCACAACCATTCTTTAAAGGTCACCACCCTCTGAGAGATGCAGAGTGAAAACTGCATTGCTGCGATGGGTGTGGTCCAGGCCGAGGCGCTTGGGTGCATGGCCTACAGCCTTTGGCCATGGACCCAAGAGTCAGGCTCCTGGCCATACCCACTGCAACGTATTGCAGCCATGCATGCGAACATGTGACCAGGTATGACAATCCACAAATGTACCACAGCCACCAGCACTCCTACCTAACCTCTGCACCATAATACAGCTATGCATGGAAACATGAAACTATACTATGGTGTTGCTGCCAACCAAACCACAAAATCTTCACAACAGTGGCCTTGCTCCCAGCACCCTATTAAGTGCACAAAACCAATACTTCATAGTGTAGTACAGTAGTTAGCACTCTGCGCAATGGACACTACCCAAGCCGATAAAATATGCAGTTGAACCCTATCCACTTCTATGCACACAGCATTTGAACATTGCACCCAGTTGACACACTGCAGGAGTGTTCACTCCATTGGCTCCAGCCATGGACTAAACACTGTAGTATGTGCTAACAATCACCACACCCATGGAACCAACAATATATGCAATGTTGACAAACCACACACACAAGACAACAATTGCAAACCTACTTGCAACCGGGGCACAAAGTTGTCAGTGCAATGCCTCCAGCCATGCATGTAAGGGGCTATGGGCTTACCACATGCAACACACCGCAGTACACGCTATGTTAAAATATTAATGTAATGCACTCCCCTTCTGCAATTGACCTGCCACCAGTCACCATGCAAAGAATTTGCTGCATGAGCTATTGTGCAGTAACAAAGGCAGCCTGCATTCTCCACACAAGGTACTTGCCTCGGGAGATACCCGCGAATTGGCGCAGTATGCACGGATACTGCACGCACAACACCGTCTTCTTCCACCTAATGAGATATATCAGATGAACCACTTCACATTCCCCCACCCTTTCCATCCCTTCTTCCCACCACCACATAGTGTAAAGTATTCTTTCCAGGCCCTTTCGGCGTGGCACTGTCCATGGATACAACATGGTGGTGTAACCCAAAATTGTGACGTACAGCACGCTTCCCTCCAGCCAACCAGCAGGCACGTCCCATGTTCGCCGACATTACGCCACACTCCAGGCGAATGAGACTTTGTACCGCGGAGCGAATAGGGAAATGGGACCGCGCAGTGGAGCCAGATACCACTATTTTTTAGAGGCTTACATTTTAGCTGTTTTTAAAGAAAGCACTGGACATATATTTACTAAATCCACAAAGGCATATTTCGGGACCAAGAGGCTGCAACTACGACAAATTTAGTGAAAATACGTCCAACTGTTTGCCCTGTAGAGCTGCGCAAAGTTTTTATCCATTCAGGATATGAGAAATAAAAAAATTGAGACCCCCCTATAACTTTGCCCCCCCTCCACGAAACCTCACCCAACTTCCCATAAAAATTCAGAGAGGGCCATACACTTCATTTTGCAAAGTTTGATACATATTCGTCCACAAAGAGCGAAGTTATAAGCTGGCCAAAAAGTGGTTCTCCTATCAGGTGAGCAACTTAACCATAATTACACGTGTAATATATATATCTATAGCTATAAAACGAACACCAGTAAATTTACAGTGGGTTGAAAAAGGGCTGGAAAAAGACGTTCCACCTGAAACATTAAAGTTGAATTTCTCATATAAGCCAAGTCACAAATACCACATAATAATCATCACTGGAACTTCACCTCCAGTTCAGCAAAGCATTGTGGGCATGCAAATTGGCTCAAATGCAGTCCTTTACTCCCAGAATTTGTCTTTGGGCCTCATTACACGGAAGGCGGTGAGCCATGGCGCTATTAGCGCCATGGCTCATGCCGGTAAAATACCGGCACCGCCTTGGCGGAAAGGGGATTTACCGCCCCATTCCAAGGTTGGTGGGGCGGTAAATCCCCCTTCTGCCATTGCCCTTCCCCATTCCCATTTCTGCCCCATAGGGCTCTATGGGAATGGGGAAGGCGCTAATTACGGCACCGCAATTTTGCGGTGCCGTAATTAGCTCCGAGGTCCCTTAGCGGGTTGGTTTTTAACGCCTGCAAAAAGCAGGCGTTAAAGCACCAACACGCTAAGGGACCTCGTAGTACGGCGATAAGGGTTAACGGTCACCGTTGCCATTAACGGGGACCGTTAACCCTTACCGCCGTCCGTGTAATGAGGCCCTTTGTCTTGCAAATAAATGCTGAGTTTTACATAACTTAATCCAAGAAAGACATTTCCTAAAACTTCAAACAATTACATACCTGGGTTGACCCTTACCAGCAATCGTCAGTGTAGTATATCCTCACAGTATTGTGTTTGGAGCACTGAGGCATGTTTAACAAACAACATTAAAGTTATGGTGGGTTCAAAAAGGCTTCAATAAAAACCCTTCCACCCAAATTGTGAAAGTAGAATTTTCCATTTAATCAAGTCACAAATACCACAACTCCAACAAGTAACCATCTATGGAAGTTCACCTCTAGTTCAGAGCCACATCAGCAAAACACTGTGGGCAGGCATATAGGCTCATATGTGTTCCTTTTGCTTCAGAAAATGACCTCTGTTTTACATGGCAGTCCTACTTCATGCATAGGTTAATCAACCCAAAACAGATATTCCTGAAGACTGCCGACAACTACATATCATGCTGATGTGGCTTTGAACTGGAGGTGCACTTCCAGCACTGGTTGCTAGGTGGCAGTGACTTGGCTTAAATGGAAAGTTCTACATATATATAAAACACATTCTAATTTGTTTAACAAGATTTTTCTAGGCTCTAGGTGCAGCCTTAACTATCAATCATCAGAGGTGTGAAGATAGCTAATTCATTTCATTTATGGATTCTGAGGATTGGAAAGGTGAGGGAGTGCGAAGCCCCGTTTTCAAAAGAATGTTTATAAATAAAACAAACATATAGCCAGTACTTATTTGTTAGCATGGACTTCTGAACGCTGAATTGTCGTAGGCTCTTTTTCTCCTGCTATACATGGGGCCTCATTACGACCCAGGCGATAATGGGTTAACAGCGCCGTAAAAGGCTGCGGCGCCGTTAACCTATTAGCGCCTAATTACGAGGTCCCTTTGCGAACCCAACCTTAACGGCTGGTGTAGACCAGCCGTTAAAGTAGGGACCCGCAAAGGGACGTTGGTGCTAATTACGGCGCCGCAATTTGCGGCACCGTACTTAGCGCCTTCCCCATTCCCATTGAGCCCTTTGGGGCAAAAATGGGAATGGGGAAGGGCCATGGAGGAAGGGGGAATTACCACCCCGCCAACCTTGTAATGGGGTGGTAATTCCCCCTTTCTCCATGGCGGAGTCGGTAACTTACCGGCATGGACCATGGTGCTAATAGCACCATGGTCTTCTACCAGGGTCGTAATGAGGCCCATGGTTCTAGTCTGGGTCTGTGACGCAGCTTGTGAATGAAGAATCGTGATCATAGGTCATACTAAACTCTGCTGATTCTCTAGCATTGCAGTTTTCTATTCAGTGCAGTTTTACTCCTTTCATATCCTTTATCCTACTGGCCGCACAGTCCAAGACCAGCCTCACACTCTGTTCCCATCTTGCTCTGTGCTTCAAAGCCTACTCTGGCTCCACGCTCCCTGATTTTGGCCCATCTGCACCAGTTTCCTGGGAGCCTCCCTGGCATTTATGAAAGCAGAATGCAGCCGGCATAGCTGAGCCAGATCTGTGTTCTGTATTGTTTATTTGTATGCAAATGCAGTAAATCTTCGAAATGGCATCCAATTTATTCAACGGGTATATTGGGAAATACTGAGCATGGTTGGAGAGTAGTATAGCTAAGTCTTATAATAGTTGGTCCCTCAGTGTCTTGGTGTACTGTGTATTCATCAATTTAGCAACTGTTATATGTAGTACACATACTGTCCGAAGGCCGATAGAGACTGCAGGGCAGGAACAGGGAGGTTTGATGGAGTCATACCATACACTTGTCAGTTAAGGTAGGCTGTGAGGACATTGGAGAACTGGCCAACTGGCCGAAGTTCAACTGAATGCAAAAAAGATAAAAAATAAGGAAGATCCATAGGGGGAAGAATTGTAAAGTTAATGTTCCACTGGAGTGTGGGAGTCCTGCTACTGAAAACGAACACGGGACAAATACTCTATTCTGTGGAATTCCTTCCACTCAGAGGGCCCTACAAATCACATTTTAGCTCAATGCACCCTTCACAGAGGAGAAATATCCATTTGCATATCAGTCTGGAAACCTACCCATAGAACATGTTCTCGATATAGGGGCTCCCAGACCTTTCTGTATATGTTTAGGGACTTGGGGTTTCACCCTAAAGTACCATGGGTAATCCGGACGGGGCCCCTTTGCTCACTCTGCTTATAGAGGCACAGCTTCACCTCACTGATGAGGCCCGACTAGGCTGAAACACGTGCCTGGAGTTGCTGTTGGTACTCTAGTTCAGAGGAGAATTGCCTAGCATTTCGGTGCTAGACTGCCCTTGTGGGTGGGACCAGACTGACATGCTAATGGGTATTTCTCCTCTGTGAAAGGTGCAGTGAGCTAAAATGTGGTTGTAGATCCTCTCGAGTGGGAACCTATCCATAGGGTTGGGTATTTGGCCGTGTTTGTTCTTGGTAGAGGGACTCCCAGACATGTGTATATAATATTAATGTTTCCCCGTCACTGTGTCTGTATCTCATCGACAAGAAGATCAATTATTTTTGGCGGCCAAATGTATTTGTCTGTTGGGGGTGTTATGGCAATATGTTCCTTTCATCAATGGTTTCTTACAACAGGAACATTTCAGTATTGAAGACCCCACTGCTACCTTGTGTGCCATCTATGTTATAGGATCATGACTCATATGCTCCATGTTGCTTTGTTTTCAAGGCAAACTATTTCATGGAAGTGCATATGGGTTTTACAGCAGATCCTCATATGTTGAATATAATTCAAATGCTGTCCACTTACATCTTGTTGTGTGGGTTTTGTGACTCGTGGATACATTCCTAAAATTATTCAACCAATCTTTGCAATTTTATGACTTCATTCATGATTGTTCTGCATCTCAAGAACATCTATGATATGATAGGTTAGTTATAATGCGCTTAATACCCAGAGGTTTCTAAGCGTGGAACCGAGGATCGAACTTGTGTGGCTCTGTGTTGTCTTGCTTCCAAGGCGGGCACGTTCCCCCTGAGCTATCCTCCCGAGCTAAATATGATAACAGCAGAGTGTCACAGCCATCTGCAACCAAATTATTTATCAAACAGAATATGTGTAACAGAATCTCTATGAATCTTATTCAATACAATAACTCAATTATGCTTTCATAGTAAGACTTCATAGTGATACAAATGTACCAAAGATTAACTGGCCGATTCATGGAATTAATGTGCACCGAAAATTCCGGCGCAGAGGTGGCAAAACATGCGAATCGCAGTGCAAGTACGAAAATCGCAGGGAAACCAGCGCACATCGATTCATGGAAGTCCGTGCGCAAGAAAAATATTGGATGTGTGCTGAAAAAGTGCGCGGCGCACGCCGGCGCACAGGTCATCCAACGGCGTGCGCCATGGCCATAGCGAAATCGCACATAGCGCGGTGCACATAACAAAAGTAGGCGGAACACGGGGCGTAACACTCGGAATGGGGAACAACGCGTGAAAATATTCTACTCATGGAATCGAATAGGGCAAACCAGCGCACAGACAAAGACGCGCACAGGGCCAAACAAGTCCGCCACAAGAAAGCAGGCGGTAACGGATCATCTCACGGATCATTTCAGCGGACAAGTGCCATAGTGGGGAGGGTGTCACAGGCCACGCAGTCACGGTGCCTACACCAGTTGTTGGCCATCATCACTGCACACCCATCAGTCCGCAGGCACATATACCTGCCCAGAACACCTGCAGAAAGGCAGGCTGTCATCCAGGATTTCTACGTGGTGGCACAATTCCCCAAAGTGCTAGGTGCCATTGATTGCACCCATGTGGCTCTACGTCCCCCAAGGGCATCTGAGCACATCTATAGAAACCGCAAGCACTGGCATTCCATCAACGTCCAGGTAGTATGTGATGCCAAGGGAATCATCATCTCAGTATATGCCAACTATCAAGGGTCCACCCACAACAGCTTCATTTACAGGATGTCAACCCTAAACTGGGACATGGAAGCTGGGCGGCATGGCGATGCATGGCTGCTTGGTGAGTATAAATGCCACAGCACACGCATGCATGTCAGATACAGAGTAATGTCACTACCCCACTAATGATACCCATCACCACCTCCCCAGGGGACAGTGCCTACCCTCTGAGCACCCACATGATGACGCTAATTCGGAACCCCATCACGCCTCCCGAGGTAAGATACAACACAGCCCATATTGCAACCCGGTGCATAGTGGAGCGCACATTCGGAGTGCTCAAGTCACGCTTTCACTCCCTTGACCGTTCTGGCGGGCAGTTGTTAGACGCTCCCCCAGTAGTGTGCAGGATCATAGTGGCAGCATGTGTCCTGCACAATGTTGCAACACGCCGGGGCCTGGCTGTGGACATGGTGGTGCCCCCACATCCCCAACCACATGCACGCCCGCTGCGCATGGGAGGGGAAAGGGCACAGGGTGAGGCAGCCTGTACGCAGCTGGTGGCTAATTACTTCACATAGAAATCAGACCCCTGTGGAGTGCACACAGCCCTGGCACATAACATCTGACAATCAATGATGACTCAATCTGACAATTATAATGAATGAAGGGACAGTCAACTGTCAGAACCATAGCAGCCTGAGATTGTTCACCTGGAAGTATCACAATGTGTGCATCCCTACCTACACAAACACCACCAATGCAGTGTCATCAAAAGACACACTTCTATGCAGCAAAAATGAATACCCACTTGCAAAATACAACATGAGAACAGTGCAATGTCACCCAACCCCTCCCCGGCACCGCCACACAACACACCATGGCATGTCATGCTATGTGAGAGCAAAGAAAGTAATCCCCACAACATGACACAAGTGTTACAAAGTACAGTGTCCCTAATGGAAACTGGCCACACATGAAATGCTCACAATAATGCAGGACCAACAACACACATTACCAAACATTTAGCAATAATACAGATCACCTACACAACCTCAAACCTACTAAAAAATTGGTAGTCTCACTACCTGATAATGCCAGCACTTCGACCACTTTCAACTGTACAGTGTTAGCTCCACGCAAAAGTGTAGGTGCACTGCTTACAACATGGACTCCATTTCCAAAGTAGACCGCCTTGTGAAGACATGAGGAATGGACCTGCAAATTAGGAGGATGAGATGGATGCAGAGGCACATATCAATACACCATGCAGTGTACAATATAACAACAATATGCACAAGGAATGTATACACAGTATTGACTACAGACTGCCCACACAGCAAATGGGAGTCCAACGTCACTGTGTAGGTCAATGTCACTTGGGCACACCCTTTGCAAGCCCATGGAAACGGGAAGCAGGAGGGGTGTGTGTCACACAAACCCAAGCATCTAACCCAAATTCAGGACAAGCCTGCATGTGCCCAGCCACAATACAGCGTATGCCCACGGAGGCCACACAAGGCAACACACTGTAAAATAAATCAAAAATCAAAAAACAAAAATCAAAAATGGTCATGTATGGGCCAGGGGGAGTAGGGGAGGCCACCCAGGAGGTCCGAGGACAGGGTGCACACCAAAACCCACCTGTATGGATTTTGGGGAAAAGAAACACCTCCATGGGCTCATTGCCTGCACGGCTACCCTATCGTGAGAGAATCGCTGCTGTCGCTCTCCTCATCCTCTGCAGCTGCATCAGGAGGTGGTGGTAGTATGGGAGGCAGCCCACAAAAAGCCCTAGTCTGGTCCTCCATGGCAGCAAGCATGCGGGTGTGGAAGGTCTGGTTCTGGAGGATAATCGTGCGGAGGTCCCCGTGCAACAACTCCCCGGATACTCGGACCTCCTCCCAAGTTGCCTCCATCTCAGCTGAGAGCGTACGTGTGAGCCGCTCCAGCTGCTGTTCTGTCCTCGTGTCAGTTGAAGCCTCAAGCTCAACAAGAGTCACCCTGAGCTGACAGAGTTCCACCCTCAGGGCTTCCCTGTGGTCCTGGCACTCAATAGAAATGGCTTCCTGCAGAGTCTCCAGTGCCGCCCGTCTGTCCCTGTTGGACGCCAACATGTCCTCCCTGTGTGACTGGCAAATGGAGTCTGTTGCCTACTGTAGTTGTTCCATCAGCCTTTCTTGGGGGACAATGGAAGTGGCCACCCTATCCATGGCCTGAGCCATCATCTCAGATGATGCTGCCTGTTGGTTTGCCATACCGTATATAGATTGCTCCCATGCGGTATTGCCAGGTGGCGTACGGCCACTGCGTCGGCGGGCACCACACCTGTCTGGGGCAAGGCGAACTGCGCCTTGCTGTGCCGGCACTGACTGAGGCTGCAGGACTGCATTCCCCCTCTGATCTGCTGGCCCAGGAACAGGATCAGATGTTGCGGGGTGTGACCCTGCATTCGTAACCACCAAAGGCGGACCTACCAACACTGACATCCCCATTAAGGGTTCTACCCCTGGTGCAAGTGGGTTGGACAGTACAGAATCCCTCCCAGAAACACTTACCTGTGACGGCACATAGGTCTCATCATCCGAATCGACACCTGAATAGAGCTCGGGGGAGGTGCACCCAGAGACATCCCTTGAGAGAATGGTCTGCAGCAAGTGTGGGTTCTCACCCACCACCACACCACGTCCCTCACTGGTGCCCGGTCGGGCCTGAGACCCCTCGTGGGTCTGCACCATCTACACAACCCCAGCAGTATCAAGTGTGTCATCCCCTGCAAAGACATGAAAGAAAAGAAATGGGAACAGGCATTAGCACCATGGCACACAATTAGGGCTGAGAAGCAACAGAAACAGTACATGATTTACACATGTCCCACATGACTATAACCCTCCCATGCATGCACTGTCACTGCATGTGAAGGGGAGGCAAATGGCACACATTGATGACACCAAGATGGAAGACCAACACATTTGCTGCATGCTGGCTAGCAGTGCCATCACACATAGGCCTGTGGTTGGCATGTCCAATACACATACATGACACATGCCATCACACAGATGGCATGTACCCTAGCCATGTCACACATGTGACAATAGGACTGAGAAATGCCTAGTGAAAGTGGTGGAATGCAGACAATCAGCCTGATTGAACACAGAATAATATGCAACTATGTTGTGGCAAGATGACACTTCAAGGGCAACTGGCGTGAGGTTGGGCTGAATGTCTACTGTTGCCAGAAGGGATACTGCAACACCCAAATCCTGGTGCGCAGAATGTATTGGATGAAGCACATGGGTGACCCAAACCACTCAGGCACACACCCCCTCACCTGGCACTCAATCAGAAGCACTCACACACACACCATGCACATGGATGACACACACATGCATGTGCACTCACCGGACAATGCCTCGTAATCTGGCAGGTCTCCCTCGCCTTGGATCTGTCCCTCCGTGACGTAGGTCCCAGCAACATACTCATGTGGAGTGAGTTCAATGTCCTCTGCTGGAGACCCACCTCCAGTCACTAGAGTAGCGGCATGACTTGAGGCTAGCTTTTTCTTTGCCCTGCGCTTAAGGTCATTCCAGCGCTTGTAGCAATCATTAGCTGTGCGCCTCACGAATCCAAGGGCACTTATGATGTCCGCGATGGTCTGCCAGTGTGCCAGACGTTGTGCAGGTGTGGTCTTGCATCCTGCAGTAATCACCATTTCGCTGTCATGTGCGGACACATACTCCACAAGTGCATCACGTTCGGCCAGATTGAAGCTGGGCTTCCTTGGCGGGCCGGACTGTGTAGCCGTGTCTAGGGCATCAGCCTGTACTGGACGAGCACTCTTCCTCTTCCGCTTGGAAGGTGGTGGGGATCCTGAGTGTCCTCCGCCGCTCTGGACACTAGGGGCAGGAGCCCCGGTGGACTGTGGACTAGGAGTGTGGGAATGAACAATCACCATGGGACTTGGTGCAGGCATTAGCTGAAGTGTGATGTAGTCTGGGGGAACGTCAGCAGGATGGACTGGGACCGACACTGTCCTGGCTGGCAGACTCAGAGCTGGGGTGGATGGAGCCGCAGCTGCCCCTGCAGCCTCCCCACCCTGCCTACTCGGGGCAGCAGATGACATAGCTGCCCCTGATCCACGTGGCCTGGTGACACCAACGTGCACCGCCACATGTGGCCTAGACCTGCTGATCTGGAAGTCAGCCATGGAGTCACCCTGTGCCAGGTCTGGTGCCACAATGGGCTGGTCCAACAAGGGCTGAGCAGGGATGGTGTCAGCCACGTTACCCTCAACCAGGGGGGGGCATGGGTGTCCCTGACTGGTCACCCACACATGGGGGGCTAGCGGCACCCTGCAAGTCCCGGCCACGTCCCCTACCATATCCACCACGCCCACCTCTTGAGGCTCGGCCACCTTTGCCACCCTTACCGCATGCTCGCCTCGCAACCATGGCACTGATGTTGTTGTGCATATCGGAGTTGCAGTAAACTATTTTCCTGGGCAACTGGGGTCAAAGGTGTAGGGTACTAGATGGAATTCGTACCCTAGTGGTCTAGCAAGGCTGTATGTGACCCCTGGGGGAAGATGACGGGTCACGCGACGCACAGGCACCCCAAAAAAGGGAGATAATGTGCACGCAACCCCTCCTAGACCACGTGCGTGGAAAAATAAACCTTCACTACGCTGTGGCACCCAGAAACACAAAAATGAACGTATGCATGTCACACGCAGCCTAGAATGACCTCTGAAGGGGTACGCGACACACGGGACAAGCACAGATGTTAAATATGTGCGCGACTCACCATATGCCTGGAAAAATAGCATGAAAAAGACGCGTGTGTGTGCGTTGGCAACACCCCCGCCAAAAGAAGAATTGTATGCTGTCTGAGGAGACAGGACAACAGAAGAAGTAACGCTGTTTGAGGAAACAGGCCCAGGAAAAATACAAAAAGAGAAAAAGCTGTCAGAGGTAACAGGGAGTACGAACTTGGAACGGCGTGAAGTAAATCACGCGTGAATCGACAAGAAGTACAGATTTCACCCACTCGCTCTCCACGAAAAGCACGTACAAGGAAATGGCGTTCTACACGTACCTTTTAAACATGCCCACACGGCCAGCGTCACTTCCGCTTGTACGCGCTAAGGCCCTATCATCCAATTACACAAGCTGACACTCTGACGTGCAGTCATTGGACGTGTAACATGCACCCGTGTACAGGGAAACGCCCGCGCACGCACGTCACAGACGCGCATTCCCGCTGAGGCCCTTTCCACCAATTACACGCTATGACACTCTGACGTGCTTATTTTTTCTACGCGCCATGGAAAACGCATGTGCGCGTAACGTCATAGATGCGCCTACACGCTGGGGGCCTTTGGGCCAATGAATTTGCGTACGTGTGCTGATGCGCTTACGCGCTAAGGCCCTTTCCTCGAATTACACGCAGACGTGCTGGATTTTCACGAGCCAAATCACTCCGTATCAAGCTGGCCACGCGTAAGCACACAGAAGACCACGCTCCTGCCCAGAAGGCTGAATTACTACCCCCCAGAGCCCTGAGCACGCTCCCACCTGCCATCTGCTGCTGCCTGACTGCCTGCTGCCCACGTGCCCTGCCATTTGCTGCCTGCACATCAGCCAGGGGTGCTGTTGCTGTGACCACCCCTGCTGGAACCGAAGACTCCCGACTGGGATTCCATCGCTCCACAGACCAGCCCAAGGACCCAGTTGCCCACCCACTCCTGCCTCTGGGGTTGCCATGTCGGGCACTGCAACATCTGGCACCACTGGCAACCCCCGGCCAGAGAGGCAGAGGGACACCAGCTTCACTGCCACCGAAGTTGGTGTCCTGGTGGAGCAAGTCATGTGGCAGTGTGATGCCCTCTTCGGAAGTTTGCGTGCCGACAAGGAAGGACGGACTCGGATCTGGATGGACATTGTGACTGCCATCAACGCGGAGGGGGTGGCAGTCCGACTATTCCATCATGTCAAGAAGTGCTGGAAGGACTTCAGGTCCAGGACCCTCAACAAGCCTGTTGCCTCTTGAAGGCAGTGGATGCTAAGGGGAGCCAGGGCCACTTGTCGGAAGATCAGATGAGGGTCCTGAAACGCATATCCCCAGTGCTCCACGTCCAGATCCTTGAGAGGCAGACCCGTCTGGAGTCGAGCGGTAACTGTACATGCATCCTGATTGTAAGCTGTGCGTGTGGTAGTGTGCCAGTAGTGTGCAGGTTGCACATGTGTTTTTATGGGGCCAAGTATGGGGGGTGTACAGGGCCGTGAGGCTAACACATGTGAGGGCTCTCATGTGTGAGACATGGATGGTGCTTGTGTGTGTAGGCTTGCATGCCAAATGCAGATGTGTGGGCACACATGTTTGAATGAATGTTTATGTAAGTAGGCATGTTCGTGATGTCACACATGGATGTTGGGTTCAGCTGCATGTATCTGTACTGTGTACATGTGCATGTGTGTGTATTTGACAAGGGTGCAACAGTGATGCAACATGGATGCATGTGACACCGGGATGTGGAAGACTGATTGGCAGATGTGACATGGATGCCGATCTCAACACTGCAACAGTTGGCAGAGGTGTACACATGCATGCAAGTGTGGTGGTGTGTGTGCATGTGTAGTGCACTCCCTGTGTTGCATGTGATGTCTGGCTCACCTTTGCCTGCTCATGCTGTTGTATGTGTATGGATGGTGCTGGCTGCTGCGATATGGCTGTGGTATGGCTCATGTGTGCAAGTTGAAATGACATGTGTGTTGGCGATTGTGATGCCATGTCTGAGGTTTGCCAATGCCACTCATGTACAACTGTCATGTGTGTATGTGTCCATTGTACAGTGCCCTGATGCCTGTGTTTTATTTCTCCCTGTCTGCAGCGTCAACTGATGAAGAGGGCGGAGAAGGTGCTGTGGAGCACAGCAGCAGGGATCGCACCGCCAGCCGGAGACGCAAGGCCCAGCTCCCCTCACAGGTTGTCATCTCGTCAAGGAGTGAGGAGCCGGTGCCGCGTCCCGGGCCGCAGCTGCCAGGGGGAGGTCCAAGAGGCAGAGGCCGGAGTTGGACTCCTCGGCAGCAGAAGGGGCAGCTGGGACCCCACAGGGCCCAAAGGGGGAAGATGGCACGGAGTCATCCAGGTTGGTGGGGGGTTTGGTGGAGGAGGAGGCCATGCAAGCGACAGAGACGGGGTCTGGAGGTGGGGATTCCACTGGTGCTAGTGGTGCAGTGCAGGACCAGGGACAGGAGGCAGCACAGGCCGCCGCGGAGGTGCCTGTGTGCAATCCTGTCCCTGATCCTGTCACTGCATCATCTTGCACCAGCAGGGATGCCTACGTCCAGACCTGTTTTCAGGCAGGGGATGAGCTTACAACAACTGGCCTTCCTCTGCCTGCGGACGTGGCTATCCAGGTACGGGTTGAGCCTGTCCTGACTGGTGTGGCGTTTCGTCAACGGGCCATGCGAGGTGACCTGCAGTCTTTTCATGAGGAGACTGCACATCATCTCGAATGGCTCGTTGACCGCGTCGGCCTACTGGGACAGGTCACCCAGGCCAGATTCCTCCGTTTGCTGGAGCTTGTTCCGACCCCCTCCTCAACTGAACACCCTTTGCGCCAGTCGTCCTCCGTGCCATCTTTCCACCCATTTGTCACCTGGGTGCCCTGTGGAGCTGCCTCTGATGGTGCGGCCAGGCTGGTGGAGGACACATCCCTGCCACAGTCGGGAGTCGGACGTCCAGCAGGGGTGGCCACATCAATGACTGCACCCCGGCCGGTGGAGGATGTGCAGGCAGCAGGAGCCAGGGCACAGGCACAGGCACAGCAGCAGCAGCAACGAGGTGGGAGCCATGATGGCTCGGGGCCTTCGACATCAGAGGGGCAGGCATCGGCCGGAGGGCAGGAGGACCCAACACGGGAAGTGTCTTCCGTGTGGCAGCGGTTGGGCCACGCCATAGATGCGGAGCGGCAGCGGGCGGAAGAGGCATGTCTCACGATGGTCAGGGTGGAGAACTCCATGCGGAGGGCCCTGAGGCGGGCCGAGTGCCTCGAGGCAATCCGCAGGGAGTAAGAGGAGAACATGTCGTCATCCCTGCGGACCCTCGGGCCATGGAAGAGGACCGCCTCTGGGACATTGAGCAGGAGTTCGATGATGCACTGGCGCGGAACATCCAGAAGTGACCGGTCGGAATAGCCCGCTGCCCTTGTAAATAGTTCTTTAGTGTTAAGTTTCCTTTCGGTTTTGTTTTGTTTTGGGGTGCTTGGACAATGCCCCAACTTCTTGTGTATAGTTCTTCATTAGGTAGGATTTTATTTTATAGGTTTAAAGGATTGGGCACATGGACCCTGGATGTTCACTTTGTACATAGTTTGACAATGGATTTGGATTGTTGATTTTTTTTTCTCCATGGATCAATGGTTTTTTATTATTTTTGGACCTTGGATTTATTTTCTCAGACTGACACTTTGGAGACTTGCTTTTGGATTTCTTTTCATTTGGATTTCATGCGTCTTTTTCATTTATTGGACATGCTGGATTTCATTTATTATTTCCATTTTCTTCTGTTCCATTTCATTGCCTTGCTTTTCTGTTTAATACATTATCATTTGGTACTTCAATGTGTGGTATTCTCTCTTTGGTTTCATGCATGTCACAATGTGTGTTTTATCATTCACATGCTGTCATTGTGTGGGTTTGACGGATATATGTTGATGTGCAGACTAGCCATTTGGGATGCATCATGTGTTGGTGATTTCTTTGTGGGGTGGATGTCATACCTGGTGGTGTGTTCGGACTGGGGTGGTGTAGGCAGTGTATTGAGGGGGCATGGGGGCCATGATTATGGATCGTCATGAGGTGTTGGGGGGACATGTATGGGGGCCTGCTGGCAGGTGCCCTGCACTGCTGGGGGGTGGTGGTGCAGGGGGACATGTGTGGGGGCCTGGTGGAGGGTGCCCCTGACTGCTGGGGCGTGGGTATGCAGGGGGACATGAGTTGGACATGAGTGGGGGCCTGCTGGCAGGTGCCCCACAGTGCTGGGGGGTGGGGGTGCAGGGGGACATGAGTTGGACATGTGTGGGGGCCTGGTGGAGGGTGCCCCTGACTGCTGGGGGGTGGGGGTGCAGAGGGACATGAGTGGGGGCCTGCTGGCAGGTGCCCCACAGTGCTGGGGGGTCGGGGTGCTGGGAGACATGCGTTGTTGATCAGTAGTGCAAGGTGACATGTGGCTTGGCTGGGGGGCATGCCCATGGTGGATGGGCTGCCTGCGGGACATGAGCAGGGGTGCAGGGTAGTCCCCTGTGGTGTGGGCTGCCTGCAGGGGCTGTGGAGGGTGTAGAGGGAACACCTGGGAGGACCCACACGGCCAATTCACGTGTAGTACTCCCCGGGAACCCCTGAAATACACGTACCCTGCTGAAATTGCATGTGAGACTTCCCGCGCACCCCGAAATACACCTACCCAGGGCAATCACGTGTGGAACTTCCCGCGCACCCCTGAAATACACGTGCCCTGATGGAATCGCGTATGAAACTTCATGCGCACCCCTGAAATACACATACCCAGGACAATCGCGTGTGGAACTTCCCGCGCACCCCTGAAATACACGTGCCCTGATGGAATCGCGTATGAAACTTCATGCGCACCCCTGAAATACACATACCCAGGACAATTGCGTGTGGAACTTCCCGCGCACCCCTGAAATACACGTACCCTGCTGAATTTGCATATGGAAATTCCCGTGCACCTTGAGATACACGTACCCTGCTGGAATCGTGTGTGAAAATTCACATGCACCCCGAAATACACGTACCCAGGCCAATCGCATGTGGAACTTTCCGCGCACCCCTGAAATGCACATACCCTGCTGAATTCGCGTATGGAAATTCCCGCGCACCTTGAGATACACGTACCCTGCTGGAATTGCATGTGAAAATTCACGCGCAACACCAAAATAAACGTACCAAGGCTAATCGCGTGTGGATCTTCCCGCGCACCCCGAAATACACGTGCCCTGATGGAATCGTGTGTGAAACTTCACACGCACCCCTGAAATACACGTACCCAGGACAATCGCGTGTGGAACTTCCCGCGCACCCCTGAAATACACGTACCCTGCTGAATTCGCATATAGAAATTCCCGCGCACCTTGAGATACACGTACCCTGCTGGAATTGCGTGTGAAAATTCACGCACACCCCGAAATACACGTACCCAGGCCAATCGCGTGTGGATTTTCCTGTGCACCCCAAAAATACACGTACCCTGTTGGGATTGCGTGTGAAACTTCCCGCGAACCCCTGAAATACATGTTCCCCGCTTGGCGTTTGCTGTTTGGCAGCCCTGCAAACTGGTCCAGGGTTAGCACAGACATTTGCGATGAATTGGGGATTTTGATGGATTTTCCTTGCGCGATGGCGTTCTTGGGGGCGTAATTGGCGCTGCTGCAGGGCCGCTGCCCCACTCTGCGCCACGGCTGGTTTTGGAGTCTAAAATCCATGAATACACTGTGCGATGAAATGGATTTTATCGCACGCGTCTGGCGCAGTGTATAGCACAGGGACACTGTGCGCAAGCCTCGTGCGCCACTTTTGTGCGAAATTCTATGAATTACCCTGTTAATATGGACATTGTATTACCTGGGGGAATCATAAGCTGACTGTCATTCTTCTTTTTTCTAGAACCTAGCTCTGGGTTTTGGTATTGTACACTTTCATATTTGTTTTTTCATCCTGATTCTACAATGATTTAGACTTTTGGGGGGGATTTCTGCAATATCACAGACTTTGGACCCTATCCCCAATATAGTTGGGAAAGAAGATTGGACCCATGAATTGTTTCCCTAATACAGTTGGAAGAGAACAGTGTACGCTTGGTTTCAGTTTGGTGTTTCCTCAGAAACAGTTGGATTTAGTTTGCCTTCCCATTTAAAGCATGTCAGGTGTCATCTCTCCCTTTTATTGTTTTTTTTCTTTCATGCAGCTAAGTCAAGGTCCTTCATGCTACCCTCCCTCTGCCCTTCTACCCTTTCGCTCTATCTTTCCACACTGCTGCGTAACTGTGCTAGCAGTGTGGTACGGTCAGAAGACAGGTCTTTTACTCTCCAGGAGCACTCATTGTGATGGTAAGTGGGTCTCTCCTCTGATTCATTACCAAATCGAAGGCCTGCTCACCAGCACGGTGTGCTCTGTTCTCTGTGCTGCTGAGCAGGCCTCTGAATTGGGGGCAGCCCCTACAGCCGTTGCCCCAAATCACAATGGGCTCTGATTTGGGGGCATGAGACCCATACACATCATTCACGCTCTATTTCACACACGCACTCACACAATATACACTATTCCATTCACTCAACAACACATACACTCATTGATCACACATGCAGTCTGGCACACGTTCACAGTTTTTTCTTACCTGCTGTCACCCCCGGTCTAGCATTCGCTCCTTAAGGTCCCCCAGCGGCCCACTCTTTGCAACATTAACAGGCACCAGGAAGTGGGATGCATTCCTGTGCTGACATATGCATACAGGAGCCAGAGTGGCTCCTGGAGGACACCCAGATGGCTTTGATTGTGGGCGGAGGTGCAGGAGTACCAAAGTACCAAAGACAGCATCCCAGTGGGCCATGCAAGGCTGAGGAAGCAAAATGCGCCAGCCTTATATGGCCCATTGGACATGCACAGTGGTGTATGAACAGTCAAAGGGAAAATGTGTTTCCCTTTGATAGTTCATGCAAACCCAGGAGCACTCCCTCAGCTGCTTATTTCAGCTAAGGGAGCGCTCAGTGTTTTTACTGTGCTGGCTTTGCAGTGGCTTGCCCAAAATGGCTGGCTCGAAGCCCCGTCGCCTTTAATGTTTGGCTGACCCTGGCATATGAGTAAGTCCATAATGCTGGTGGTAACATTGTGATTAGCAGTGTCACAACAGTAGTGTCTCAAAGGATGCACACATGGGAGGTGTTCATTTCGTAACTTCTTCATCGTTTTTCTCTGAGCATGGGCAAGTCACACTTTTAACCTCTGGCGCTAGTTGCTGATAATCATGTTTCAGTATGAAACAAAATATCACGGTCTTCACCGGTTTATAACTACTTATCAGGCATTTAATAATAACATACATGTCAAGTTCTGTTTATGACAGTATGGTCAATTGACCTCTTTAAGTTACAGTCTTACTATGTGGAGTTTGCCTGAATGTACAGATTTAGATTTTCAATGGAAGGGATTTGCAGCTTTCTGTTTCCTTTTGCGATCATCTGTTTAACAGTAGTCCAAAACAAGGCCACAGTTTGTAACCAAGTGTAATCCCATCCTTAGATGAAACTGAATGGGTGAAGACAAGATATCCTTTGGCAAGCTTTTGGCATGCCTTTGCCTTTACCGCAGGGAGCGTCTACTGTGTTGCCATCTCACGCCCTTAGTCCATGCCAATCTGCTGTGTGTGTTTACCCACCAGAAATGGAAGAAGTACTTAAAACCATCTCAAAGAGGCTCATCATGCTTTCTGCTGGGGTTGCTGATAATATGTATGTACGGATGTTAAGAATAATGCACAATAAAATAATGATCTCCACCCTTAAAGTCTTGAACAATTGAACCCCAAAAACATGTTAATGCACAATAGAAAGGCAATTTGAACTCAGAACTAGGCAATTGTACCCCACTCCATAAAAGTACCAATGGCCAAGAAGCTGCTGCTCTGGGACTCTGCTGTGTATTTCCCCACCAGTGTGCAGCTGTCCCAGGCCCTTCATGCATACCATCCTGTGGGTGTGTCCGCCTGCCAGGAATGGTAGAAGGATTCAAAATTCACTTTCAGAAATGTGTTGACAACAAAGTCTTTCTCGCAACGTCCAGTAGCAGGGAAGGAACCTCCATTGACAATATCATTATTGAGGTTTTGAAATGACATCAATCTTACTATAATAAAGTAACGAAGGTAATCTATTTATGAATTTTGCAACAGCACATGCACTTTATAAAAATAAATGGACACATTCTTTATGTACTTGATCGACTGTGGTTTCAATGTTTATGTATTAAGTAGTCTGTACTCATTTGATGTTTTAAATTTGTGTGAAAAGTTTCACTGTAAACTGTGACACACTAATAAGAAAAGCCGGCACTGCAATTGCTTCTAGAACTGCCCTCAGCACGGCCACTCTTGACCTGAGGAGGGTGGAATAGTGGGTGAAATATTGGTTGAATCTTTGGGTTTCATGCTGATAGGTTAGTGAACCGTCTGGGGGTGAACGTGCTACAGATTGTGGAGAATGCTGATAGAGTGCTGTTTCCCATATGGATGATACATGAACCGAAAATCTGTTTAGAATGGACGAAGGTACTGGTGAAACAGAAGGGCGAGCGAGGGGAAATCAAACAATTGTGCTTGCGTATGTGGAGGTAATGTCGGTGCACAAGTGTATACCGATGGATCCATGGACCCCAAGAAGCAGAAAGTAGGTATGGCCTACTATTTTAAGGAGGAAGAGGAGTTTAAAAAGGCGAAGTTATCAAATAATGCGTCCATATGAACGGCAGAGTTGATGGCAGTGAACAGCAGTGATGGTTAAAGCTATGGAGAAACGGCTAGCAAAAGTAGTCGTATTGGCGGATTCTTTGAGTGTGGTACAAGCTATAAAGGAATGGAACGGTAATAGACAAGACATTGTGTTACATATTAGACAGCAGCTGGAGAAATGCACAGTGGGTGGGACTGTTATTGAGTTGGCATGGATTCCCAGTCAGTGGGCCTCATTACGTGTTTGGCAGTAGACATGCCGTTAAAACCGACACAGCTGCCGCCAAATTCGTGAAATTACCGGCAGCCAGCAATGGGGACGTACGGGGGCATTCCGACCCCGGCAGACCGGGTCTGTCCCCATTGCCGGATGCCAGTATTCATTTCTCCCCATTCCCATTGAGCCCCAGGGGGCTCAATGGGAATGGGGAGCTCAGATGCACCGACACCATTCATGAATGGTGCTGGTGTATCCAACGAGTTGTGCTCGCCGGTGCCGCTCTGCCCGCCAGGTCAGACCTGGCGGGCAGAAAGGCACCCGCGAGCACAACTTGTAGTTTGCCGTCTGGTATTAACATCGTTGGTAGGTTACTGGCACTATTACTACCGGACCGGCAAATTTATAATGAGGCCCATTGTGGGATTTTGGGAAATGAGGGGGTGGACAGAGCTGCGTATGGGGCCACGACTAGAGAGGTAATGGATATAGAGATCCCCTTAAGTGTCTCTGAGGTGCAGGTGGTGGTGAAAGGCAGAGTTAAGAGAGAATGGCAATGCAGATGGGATACGGACATTGAAGGGGAGGCACTTGTATGCGGTACAAAGGAAGGTTCAGTGTAAAAGATGTGGGGTGAATGCAGAGTTGTCACGCAGAGAGGGAACTATTATGAATTGTCTAAGAGTGGGCGATGCAGGTTTGAAAGGATGGAAGTTTAAGATGAGTATAGTCACATCTGCGCATTGTGAGGCGTGCGGAAGCCCAGAAACGGTGCATCACTATATGATTGGATGTGAAAAGTTCAGATTGCAGAGGGAATTGCTAATAGTCAGGGGAGTCGGTGCAGAGTCTCGTGAGTCTGCTTTGCCTGCTGGACTGTTGGACTGCTGTTGGAACTTTACAGTCCTCTTTCTATCTCTATCAACTGAGAGGGGTGTGCTTATAACCCCCTGTACTCCGCGGAGTGGCGCGGAGTCGGTGCAGAGTCTCGTGAGTCTCTGGAGGCTCCCGAGGCTCAAGGGGCTCAAGGGGCTTAAGGGGCACAACCCTCATGGATCGAGGAAAAATATCTAAAGTGCCGCCAAGAATCGTACATCACCCCCTTACTCGTATGCAGCTGAAGCGTGCTGAAGAAGGATCTGAAGGAACTTTACCTGTGTCTTGGAACCGCTTTGACGTGTCTACTACAACAGCGGGGAGCAATCAAGTAAGGAAATCCAAATCCAAATCTCATTCTTCTCCAGCCGCACGCATAATATCATTGCCGCGCGTGTCAATGGAAGACACAAGCGTTTGTGCTAGCGACATGCAAACCACACATGCTGTTGTCTCTTGTGTAAATCGATCGTACAGTGAGCCAGACTGTTGCCTTTCTACCGATAGCCTATTGAGCTTAAAAAAAACAGGAAATGTTTCAACTAATTCTGCTTGCAGAATGAATGAAGGGGGGCCCTGTGACAATGAAGTATGGAGAGAGGGTAATGGTGTCCCACTAAGCAACATGAATACGAGTGCAAGTTATCTTCCTGAGAGTGGTGCACAAGTGCTGGGAGAGTCCTCATGTGTAGACGATGTTGCCAGCTCTGATGGAGTCCAACTCCCATGCGTACAATCCGTTGACTCGGCAGGGCCTGTATGCTTACCGGGAGATGTAGAACTGGCTGTTGATATGGGGGGTTCAATAAACCGCAAATCGCAACGGCTAACCTCGAAAGCTACTGGATCATGGCTTGAATGTACTTCTGATACCACTTCCCTGATAACCATGACCTCCCATATCGGGAGTCCTTCACTGTCCCCCAAGTCTTGTGTCACTTATCCACTGCCAGACGCTACCAGCCCCTCGTCTTCCAATAAAACTTCCTCCAATGTGGAGAAAAGAGTCCACGTCAATGAAGCACCGTTAAGTAACTTGGCTGAAATTATGACAGAAGTAGAGGAACGAGGCGTTAGAGAAGCTAAATGCAATTATCCCTCTACTAACTGTATCAACCCTAATGTCTCGAAAACTCATTACGATGAAAAAACCAATTCCTTGGCCATAGCGAACAAACTCCTCTTAGATCTGACAAAAACGAACAGCTCATTGAATGCCAAATCAACATCAAATGACAGTGACCCGAATAGTGGACTGACCACCATTGAAACCCGTCCCATGGCAAATGAGCTGGAGGTTAACGTACGATCAAGTAGCGAATGGCCAAGGGGTCCTAGAAAAAGAAGACGAATGGCTTCCAGTGCATCTCCCCCCATACCATGCTCCCAAAATAGAAACCAACGGAATGGAATTTCTCGGTCTCAAACCTCTCCAGCGACACCTAGAGGTTACACAAAAACCATTACAAGGCTACCTATATCTTCATGTAATGAGGAGCTGTCCGACTTTTCATCTTTGGACGAATCGCTGAATGCCTCTCCTATTAGACATCAGCTTCCCAAAGGGAAATCATCCAACTACAGAAAATCCGCCTCCCAAACATTGAAAGATCTCAAGCTGCAAAATATGGTGAAAGAAGCCTTAAATGATCTTAGACCGTTTGTTTTGTCCTCACTGACCATAGCTATGGCTCCAATGCTCAAACTGTATGAACAATTGAATGACAATGTCAAAGATCTAACTACACTTGCAGCATTGACAAACTCTAAACTGGTAACAGCAGAATTATCGCATAATGGAGGAAATTCCAAAATACAGGATTATATCCAAAGATTTGAAACCTTAACCAAGGATCTTGCGGATCAGAAACGCTCAAACGTTGATGAGAAACGCCTAATGTCTGAAATAACATTGGAAGCGTTAAGCCTGTTGAAACAGGCCCAACCACCAAGGAGAATGTACGACGAGTCCCAACCAGCTTCTTGGGAGTCTGAGACGGCTCCACTAATGGCAGATACCTCATCAACTGTGCGGGAAGGCTGTGTCCTTCACAAAACAATTGTTCCATTCTCAACAATGAATGGACAAGAGGAGCCAGATACCTCTAGGCCTCAAATAATGCAGCTGAATGGGAGTATTCCCCAGAGGGTTCCCCCGGGTGATGAAAGATCTACGAGCGAGGGAGACAATCCCTCGGATGTGTCTCACTCAGATTCATCCCAGAAGCTACCACCGACTATTCGGGTTGCAGATGTTGCCATTCGTCTGCCAGACGTAAACATCATATCATCTCATATCGAGCAATCAGAAACCCCAATGAAATCCCCCTCAGGTATTCCATCTACTCAACCTGAAAACAACCTGTTGGATGTAAGTATCCCTGTGCCATCTACGTCTGCTAATACTGAAGGAATTACTGGACTTTCAGAACATGAAGCAAACCGCTGTTCTGAAACAAAACATAAAACCTCTGAAATATTCTAGAAAGCACATATTGCCGATGTAAGCAAACTGCAGGAAAAAAAAACAAAGAATCAAAAATGCAAACGAAAAGGCAATAACATGGGATCAAGGAAATTTCTAAGAAATCTAAAATCAGTCAATGTATTTGTTAATACAGAAAAAGCAAATGAATCATCTAAAAAGACCATTATAGAGGTCCAGCAAAAGTGCCCGGACGATTCTGAACTGACAATTGTGATAGATGAAAGTGTCGAAACTGTTGAGCAAGAGCTCTTAAACTTATCAGTCTATGATGATGTAACAAATGCCGAAATAGACCATGAGGAGTCGGCACACAAAATCACAAGTCCTGAGGCCTTGGCAAAAATTGACCGGTCAAACTCTTCGAATGGGGCTCCCCGAGCCAGCAACGGGTGAGTTTGTGAACTAATACTCCCGCCAACAGAAGTGATCGTGTTGTCCCCCACTGAAAACTCTAACAAATTCGAAACTATGGCAGAAAAAAGAAGACGCCTGGGAGCTCGGAAAGAAGCCCTAAAATCTGGAACTGAAAATAGCTTAGCTTGCTGGAATGATCATAGCAAAACGCAGACTGAAGAACTTGACAAACCAAAACTTAACATGACAGATATGGTTAGTACAATTCAGCCCATCCTGCAGGATTCCAAAATAACCACAACATCAAATGTGGCTAATAAAAACCAACGAAGTTCGCAACAAAACCTTTTCGAAAACAAAGACAAACTGGCAAAAACTGCGAAGTATATGCTAATACTGGAAAGAATATTGGACACTAAAGATGGCCTAACTTTGAACGGAAACAATGTCCTTAGACTTTTACATCATGTTCCTGGACTCCGGTCAATTGAGTCCAATGACATTCAAACAGTGGCCTTTATCAACGATCATCAGAATGACAAAGTTGTACTGCATATAAATTCCAGACTTGTCTGTGATTCACTCCTAAATGCAGTCTCGTTCCTGCTATCTTTAGGCTCTGACATCCATGAGGTCTTTCAAAATAATACTGCAGACTCTAGCTCCACAAAGGCAACGGTAGCATTAGATAACAATTCGTCCTCAACCCACAAGGTTACCTTTGGAAACAATGCTAATCTAAATCGTCCCACTAAAGCTGCCATTAAGACATCGAACAATAAGCCACAAATCAACAAGGAATTAAACAACCTCCCACAAGAAGAAAAATTTTGTAACTTGGGAGAAAACATCAAAATTACAATTTTTGGAACAAATTCTGCAGTTGTAAGCGAGCAAAACATCGAATCACACATTTCGGATGATAATAACACAACAAAAAATTGGAATTGGTTAGCTGGCGTTCAGGGAGGGCAATCTAGCTAACGCCACCAGGGACACTGTAGTCCCCACATGAATGTCCTCTCATGGACCACCCGAGGATTCATGCATCTATTTAATGAATCAAAAATAAATCCATTGAATCAAACAGTGATTTGTCTGCAGGAAACGTGGCTGACTCTGTGCCCATTATCAGATGAGTATGAAATAGTTATGAACCCAGCCATAGCGAGAAAAAAAGGTCGCCCATCTGCTGGTTTAATAACAATGGTGAAAAAAAACTCGGGTTGGACAGTGAAAAGTGTCTGTAATTACACTCCTTACATCCAATATACAATTGCAGAGGCTACTTCAATGAATCCCGGGAAAACAATCCAGCTCAACATAATCAATTTATACTGGCATCATAAAGAAGCCGGTACATACAAATTTATGAATACAGTATTGGATCTAATTGATGCGATTAATAGCGAGCAACAAGTACCCAACGTAATTTGCTGTGGTGATTTCAACCTATCATGCTTGAGGAACATGCAAGGTTCTGCAGCATCAACCACAACGCAAAAGTTGGCAGAAAAGTGGTGCTCGGCCCTACAAGAAAGAAACATAACAATGGCAAATGGGAACACTAGTGGAGACATTCCAGCACAAACAACATGGAAAATTGGAAAGGCATCCTCCACTATAGACTATTTCTTTATTTCTGACAATCTGAGCCAACGAGCTGTGGAACTAACGATACTAGAAGATCCAAACAGTGACCACAGTAAGTTAACACTCACTCTGCTTTCTCCGATTGTAGTGAAACCAAACATCTGGAGGAATCAGGTTGAAGTAGAATCTAACAGAATTCGCCTGAAAATAAAGCCATCTGAGGTGAAGCGGATTACAGATTTATACTATAACCTCATAACAAACTCAACAGACGTTAACCCTGAATACATTGTTGTATTAGAACAGTTTATGACCATTCATAATGGTTCAAAAAGACCGGACTTTGCTCCTAAACACTGTTATAATCACAAAATTGCAGTAAGAAAGAGGCAACTAAGAAAAGAGCTAAGACATCACGCACAACTTGATACTGATCAGCGACAGCTTGCAAAAAAAGCCTCAATGCAGAAATACAAAAACTGGCTAATTTCGCACAAAACCATCCAATACCAACAGGATAGCGAAGCCATGTTAGCGGTGCTTAGCAACAAGAAGTCAGCCGACTTTTGGAACCTGATCAACAACATGAACTGTCAACAAAGCGCAATTCAGACAAACATGGTCCCACAAGCGGAATGGGTTACTCATTTCGATTCGGTCTATAGAAAAAACAGCTCAACAACTGAACCTAAATTTCCGAAGCTCACCAAGTGGGATTTAAGGTTCGACAAGGAGAGCATAGCACAGAGCATCCTACGAGCTTCCTCCTCAAGAGCACCGGGTCCCGATGGACTTACCAACCATCTAATAAAACAAAACCCAGAGGATTGGTCTGAGTTCCTCATGCTATTGTTCACACAGATCACGGAAGAAGCCACTATACCATCTAGCTGGAAATCAGCAATTATAATTCCCATCTTCAAGAATGGAAACAGAGCAGATCCGAAAAACTATAGGCCCATAGCATTACTAGATGTCCTAGGAAAAATCTTTGCTACCCAACTACAAAATCAACTTATGAAATGGATTGAATCTACAAAACATCTAGACCTCCGCCAAACTGGTTTTGTCCGAGGTGTTGGCTGCGGCCTAAATCTACTACTGTTGAACATTTTGAAAATGGAAACTATAAGAGCAAACAAAAAAATATATCTTGCATTCGTGGACTTATCCCAGGCATTTGACAGTATTGACCGGGAATTATTATGGAAGAAAATGGCGACCTGGAACTGTCCTCTCATTCTACTCTTGGCTATTAAAGCACTTCACACCGACACAGTGATAAGGGTGAGACTGAATCAACAAGGACTCCTCTCCGAGCCAATAAATACTTATAGAGGAGTTAAACAGGGCTGCCCACTTGCTGCCATAATATTCAATCTGTTCATCTCAGACCTGGGGGCTGCCTTTGCAAATATCAATGCCTTTGCTCCAAAAATAAACGGAAACGAAGTAAATTGGCTCCTGTATGCGGACGACCTAGTCCTATTGGATTTAACACCAATAGGACTGCAACGGAAATTGCAGATTCTTGATCAATATGTCACGCAAAACGGATTAGTTGTGAACTCTAAAAAATCTGTAATCCTAACTCTGCAAGTTCTTCAAAAAAACAAAAAGAGAGAGGGCCTGAAAAAATTTAAATGGAGAATTGGGAAGGAGGCCTTACAATGCATTGACCAGACTATGTATCTTGGCACGTGCATTAGCTCAAGTATCAACGAGTCTCCTTGGGTTGCGAAAACAAAGGATAAATGTAAACAACTAACAGCACAGGCCTGTATACTTAATAAGAAGTTTGGTAAACATTCATTAAAACCTGTCATGGACTTCTATAAAATGAAATTCATTCCGGCAATTACACATGGAGCCAATAGTGCTCTGGGATGTCCAGACACACTATGGTCATCGCTTGAACATCACTTCTGGTCCAAAGTTTTGCGCCTTCCAATGGGTGTACCAACAGCTTGCATAAGATAGGAGCTAAGTCTCTTGTCAATCAACGCAATAGTAACGTGGACCACTCTAAATGAATTTAGAAAAATAACCTCTGAGTCAACTGCTCCTCAATACCAGATTCTAACAAGTGCAGACACAGGACCGACAAACTGTATTCTGTCCCAATGGATAACACGCTGTGACACCATCCTCAGTGATCTATGCACTAACAGAGAGTTACTCCATATGAGTCCTGTCAAGGTAAAATTACTATTATGGCAGCAAGATTGGATTGACACAGGGGACATAAGAGGAACTCATAGAATCATGAAAATATGTCCAGCCGAAGCAAGAAAATTAAATGACCCTCAATCCTACATGCTTAAGTTCCCAGACACTGCCCGTAGACTCCTTTACATGAAATTTCGCTTGAACCAATTCCCAACAAGAGAAATGTTGGCAATTCGACAAAAAGATGGAGCTCCAATATTGACCTGTCGCTTATGCGGGGAGGAAAATGAAACACTGAAACATCTTATTTTGTATTGCACACAATTTCGACAGGAACGATCTATTCATTTGAGAAAATATATTGTGGCAAGACCAACCCTGTCTGCCGAGGATTGGTGGGATATGATGCATCAAGACGTGGAACGCAGTCTAACAATCAAACTGACTTTCCTTCTTGAAAAGATGATCGAAAAGCTAGAAAAATATGAAAACGACATCAAAGTCGCCGTAATCTCTGCTTGAACATTGGCAATCTAAGAGTGCTTTGGACTGCAAATGCTCCTTATTTAGTCTTATGCCTCTCCCTCTTGCCTTCCTCCAGTCTATCTGTCTATCTTTGCCCTTATATTCCGTTTGGAGCTCCTTCTGTAAATCTCTTTTCTTCAAGAATGAATATTTCTAATGTTTTTTGAGATTTTCCTTTTTCTTTTTCTCTTTATTTTTTGAAGGTTTGTAACAACCCAATTAAAAAAAAAAAAAAAAATAGTCAGGGGAGTAGCATCAGGGCTGCAGTGAAGAGTATAGTTGACTTGCTTCACCTCAAAACAAGGTCTGGGGTGAAGCAGTGCAGGTTCCTCCTTCAATATGTTAGAGGCACTAGGAAGTGGGAGGAGCTTTAGCAGAGTTGCATGACTGACAAGGGTGACTAACTGCGAACACCATCTCTCCTTGAGGAGCCATCCCAGGAAGAAGTACTCCCCCTCCTGTATCAGTGCCCACTCAACCACAGTGGTTTAGAGGATGTGGAATTGACACTACCAGGTCATGCTGTACAAGTGAGGAGGGTGGAGATGGTCCATCAGCTGAAATTGTGACAGTGGGGGCATTCTAGTTCATTAAAGATGAAACATTTAAGTGCGCACATTCTTATCATCCAGATGAAATTTCCGCACCTCCTGATGAAGACCACAGTGAGGATTTACTTTGTTTGACAAAAAAAGATGTACCCCCAATGTCATCCCCATCCCACTTCCAAGGAATAGGGGATACGGTCCAAAGTGATATGGATGACTTTCTCTTGGTTTTTAACAATGGATGGTTATGTGAGGGTTGCTGGTAATGAAGCAGCAATAGGATGCCCAGGAGTGCATTGCGCAATGGCCGGTAGAGGTGTAGATGCAAACAAAAGGAGGACATTTGGGCAAATGTTCAAGACATTGAGTCAACAATCAGTATGGCTTTGCAGGGTATTTGAGGGGTTAGCAGAAGCTAAAACCCCTGAAAGCCAGCACACATGTGAGGCCTCAGAACGCATGACTCTGGGCTTCCAGACATTTTAGGGGATACTGGAGGGGGTTGAGAGGGATTCAACACTTCCATAGCAAGTGGGTGGCAGGTGATAATCCCCATACCAACAACCCCATAGATGAAGATAGAAGCAGCATGGCCGGAGAAAGATCTACATGCGCTGCAAGCCTCCAACCCTATGTGACTAAGCCAGACCATGGAAAACATGGCAGACGGGCTTACAGGCCGGCCAGGGGGGCCAGGCCCCCCCAGAGCCAGCCTCTGGCCCCCCTAGAAAGCAGGCCATGTCAGTGATGTTTATGACCACCAGGTAACCGAGGGAGTGTGGGGGGGGGGGTGGATGTCACTCTTAACCACGGGTGCACAACATGGCGCCCGAGTGCACCCAGCATGTTGATTTTCCCGCAAGCAGCTACGGCCGTCCTCTATTAGGAAAGTCTTTTTTTGACTTGCCAATGGGAAATGCTGACCCTCTATTGGTGGACTGCATTTACTACGTGACTCTTACTAGTCACATAGTGTTTGGGCTATACCAACAGAGGGCCAGCACTGTGGCTGCATGGCGTGGAATGTTGCCGGAAGGCATTTCAGCCTTGCCACGCCAGCTGCAGCGCAAGCACATCCACAGTGCTGGTAAGTGGGGGCGCTCGCATGTTCTTTATCAGTGTTTGTGTGCTGGGAGTTTGGGGTGTGTGCAGAGGAGTATCCAGCATTGCAACAGTGTGTCGGGTGAAGCGCAAAAAAAGTCCTGCTACTTTCCCCCTCAAATGCAGTGTGCGCAATTCCATACATACAGCCTCATTCACGCAGCTTCCCCTCCCATCAACTTTTTTTTTGGTAACATTAGTGGCAGATGGCATTTTAACACCTACACTTGCATATGGATTGCACCAACAGAAGTGACTTCACAGAAAAGGACTTTGCAAGGAGCATCATCAGTTTTTAGTACTTGCAGGTACAATGGAAGTGACTTTAGAAAAGGTTGCCATAAGTAAGCCAAGTGGCACATAACTTTGTGGTGCAAAATACCTAAATTGCACTGTTATTATATAACAACTCTATAGTCATTAGGATTTGTTTTTCTTAATGACTTTATAACAGCATGATATGCTATCATAAACTATGAAGTGAATCACTGCAGATAAGGCACAGTGCGATTACATGATTTGCCCAGGATCACACACTTTGGTTCGTAGTGAAACCGGGATGCAGACAGAGTCATTTGTTGATGCCAATTCTATTTAGCTCACTGTCTTTGTGAAAAGGCTCTTGCGCTGATGCAATCCACTGGTCACTCGATTGTTTGGGGGGGGTGTGAGCGTAGTGTTTGGTTGGGGGTGGTGGCCATGGGGCATAGTGTAGGGGTGCAGGTCATGGGAAACAGTTTTTAGTTTTGGGATTGTGGCCATGGGGCATAGTGTTTGGTTGGAGGGTGGGGGCCATTGGTCATAGAGTTTGGTTGGGGGTGGGGGCCATTGGGCATAGTGTTTGGTTGGGGTGGTGGCCATGGGGTATAGTGTTTGGTGTGGGGTGGGACCAATGTGGCAAAGTTTGGTTGGAGGGGTTGTGGCCATGAGGCATAGTGTTTATATGAGGGTGGGGGCCATGGGGCATAGTGTCTGGTTGGAGGTGGTACCCATGGGGCATAGTGTTTGGTTGTGGGTGGTGGCCATGGAGCATAGTGTGGGGGTGCGGGTCATGGGACACAGTTTTTAATTGTGGCATTTTGGCCATGGGGCACAGTGTTTGGTTGGGGGCCATGGGGCATAGTGTGTGTTTGGGGGTGGTTGCCATGGGACATAGTGTCTGGTTGGAGGGTGGGAGTCATGGGGCATAGTGTGTGGTTGGGGTGGGGGCCATGTAGCAGGGTTTGGTTGGAGGGGTGGTGGCCATGGGGCATAGTTTGGGGGTGCGGGCCATTGGGCACAGATTTTAGTTGTGGGATGGTGGCCATGAGGCATAGTGTTCAGTTGGGGGTGGGGGCCATGGGGTATAGTGTCTGGTTGGGGGGTGGGAGCCATGGGGCATAGTGTTTAGTTGGGGGCCATGTGGCAGAGTTTGGTTCAGGGGGTGGTGGCCATGGGGCATGGTGGGGGTGCGGGCCATGAGGCACAGTTTTTAGTTGTGGGATTATGGCCATGGGGCATAGAGTTTGGTTGGGGTGGGGGCCATGGGGCATAGTGTTTGGTTGGGGGTGGTGGCCATGGGGCATAGGGTTTGGTTGCGGTTTGGGGGGTCATTGGGCATAGGGTTTGGTTGGAAGGTGGCGGACGTAGGGTGTATAGTGTCACATGCAAGAGTTAACCCAATCATAAAGCTAAATTAGGCACAGTTAAGAGATGTACCTCCTTTGCCTTTTGTGGAAACCTGACACAATGAAGGCCATACTTCCAAGAGTATGACCAACTCAAACAGCAAAGTATAGCAGTCCAAATAGCAGTCCAAAATAATTAGCTTGTGCCTTGCAAATCTAAAGTGGCATAATGCGTGAAATGTTTGAGCACAGTGTTTTTTCTCCTGAATGATTTGTCTACTTTGTCCACTATTGCCAATATATCCTTATGAAAGAAATGAATTATAAAAATGGAAAATCTGTAGTACAAAATGTACGTTTGAAATACACAAAGACCGGCACACCTAGAAAATGTATTTTTTCCATGTGGTTAATAATAATTGAGGGTTGAAGAACACTCTTGCCACTCCTTCGCCTGCCGCTCCTCCCGCATTTAGTTTTCAGCCCACTATAGGCAGCATGTAGGGTACATTAGGCCCTCTGGCAAAATCAAATGTGCACCCCTGCTCTAAACATTCAGTAGCAACCTCAGAGACATCATTCTGAGACGCTGAATTGCAGGAGGCCTGGCCAGGATTTGTTTTCTTACCCTAGACAATGATTTATGCCCCACAGCCATGAAAGTACAAACGACCAGGGAGATGGAGGGCAATTCACAACTCTAAGTTAGGTAGCACACTTATTCAAGCAGGCTGCCAACAACCATTTTCTGAAACCTAAAATCACAATTTTGGTTCTGTAATTTAAAGTATGTTTTTTTGTGGGAATATAGTGTTTTTTCACATCATGCTTAATAAAATGGTTAACTATATAAAACAATAAATGACAGGTAAAGTTGCTTTAACACAGATCTCTGCAGAAGGTGCGTAAACTGACGGGGGGGCTTACAAATTACATTCAAAGTATATATTCTGCTGCATTAACTACTTGAGTATAAGTGAAAAGATAAGGTTGGTAGTAACAAAAATGTAATTCTGGAGGGGAGTGTAGTAAAATCAAAAAGTGATAGATGCAAATCAATGTTTGAATTAAACATTATCACTACCGTTGCTCTGGGGAACATTCCATGCCATCATTCTGTAGTATGTCTGTGCGATTAGAGAAGGGGACAAGCCATTAGCAAATGACCTTTGGTGCTGCCACCGAAAGGCGCAGTTCAATCTCAATTGCTAGGTAGTGTTGCATCTGCACTGGAACACAAACAACCACATGAATTTTTAGGCCCTGTGCTTTAGCAGTTTTGGATGGGCTTCTGACATTAGTGACAGGGCCAAGGCTGATATGTAAACAATGCAATTGAAGGCTGGCCAGATCAATGACGGTGGTTCTAATTGATTCAGAGACTTTTTACCTATTGGGTACAAACAGAACTCATGCTGTGGAACACAGATTCAATGGCAATACACTGTCAGGAGAAACAACCATTCTATGGGCGTGTCTGGTCATTTACACACATAATGACTAGCCATGGCAATGTTAATGCCTCACCACCAAAACATAACCTTTGCAGAGCTCTTTGAGCAAGCTCTGTCACAAAGTAACAACAAACATGTTACTGTACAGGGCCTGCCAGTGTTATATCTATGCATTCTTTTGAGTGTTTAATTACTTAATTGCCTCTGTAAATGAGCTCCTGTTGTAGTAAAATTCTCTTAATGTGTGTCTTCAGCAAGTTGATTTTATAAGCAATATATTTGTCAATGCCTCTGACTTGCACTGAAGTCCTGTCTTAAACAAGCAATCACAAAGCAAGCAGTTTTGCCTTGCTTATAGGTATTAGCAGACATTTGCCAGGCAGTGCCATCATATGCCCAGTTACTGGCAGCATTTTCCAGCTGTTCCCATTTTATGGCCAGGTGGTACCCTTATGGCAGTACCTGGCAAATGCCTATCCATGCCTAATCAAAAGCCCAAGCTGTTGGCTAGGCCAATGCATGTTGCCTCGAGTTAGTCTCCCTAAGCGAGCGTGTATATGCCCAGATGTGGGTGTCTTGCTTGCTATGCCTAGGGAATGAAGCTGCACTTCACTGAGCTGGTCCAACAAGGCCCTACCTGAAAATGATAAGGCTAGGTTGGCAAGTATTGACCAATTTCAGATCTTCTCATGCATACTTACCAGTGAGGCCCTGACCTAAATAGAATGTATCTTTGTTTGGAAGCCTAGTCTACTCTGCCAGAATGTTTCAAGATTCAAACTGATAAGTACTGACTTGATAACCTCATTCTGTTTGAGTACATTTACAGAGTTTGCATGCAAACAGAACAGGTCATGTGTTTTGTGGGATTTGTTTGGAAAGCATGGTGTACATCTTGGGTGCTGGGTGTTTAGGCAGTGCCAGAAATGAAACATGAACACCCCTAAAATAACAAAAAAGAAGAGAGTTTTCTATAATGTTACGGACAAAGAATAAAAAGTGTACATCTTTTATACCTAAAAAGCAGTTTTTAAATATTTTCTAAAGAGTGCAATCAGAGGTGGATTTTACATTTGGACAAGGGACAAATGTCAATGCCAACCCACCCCCCACCCTCCTGCTCTAGTCTCTCCCCTCGAATAAGAACAGCCAGCAGGGCTAAACAGGCCCTACCAGTGAGATCGTATCTTTTTAACGTGTCTCCGAGGCAGATTATTTACAACAGGAAGTGATTAGAGATGAGAAAAGGTAAAAAGATAGTGATCATTGCTGTGGCACTTTGAAAAAAGTTATATAGGGTTTTAAGAAGGTATTTAAGTGTGATTGCTGGGTGATTAGTAATTTAGGGGGTACAGAACAAGCTGTGTGAAACAATAACTTTTCATGCATTTCATTTCACTTTGTGTCTGTATGAGATTTTGTGTAGGTTCACATTAATTGCTATGCTGGAGCTTGTAGGCTTCCATTCAGGATGGGGAAAATAAAGCTACAGTCATAGGAGATAATTTTACAGGTCAAGCTGTGTGGAAGAAGTGGCGCTAAATGCATTTAGCTCCACTTTTTATGAGCTGCAGGATTTTGTATGTTTTGACAGGCGAAGTTGGAGAGCAGATAGGACTTAACAAGGTCCCCCTGCCAAAACCGATTGGTGTTCTACCAGCATTTATTTTTATGTTGGAGGAAAACCAATGAATTCCTATGGGATCTGCCTGACGTTTACACCTGGTAAAACCGGGCAGAGTCCAAAGGAATACGATGTGGATGGCTCCCACAATCGTTAATTGTGGAAGTGATTTACACTTTCCAGACACGTAGTGGTAAAGTAAGGAGCAAAGGCAATTTTTGCCTGTGTTTTACGCTTTAATTTTCCAGTACTTGGTGGAAACAATTAAAATTAATTAAACAGGAGAATAACGCTCTGTGCAATATAGGATTTAAAACAAAATGCCCCCCTAAATCTTTTCATCAACATGTTTCTACAATGATGAATACATTGTGAGGTTGGTTTATCATGTGACTTGTGCATTTCTAAAGTAATCTGTATAACATTTAGTATTATTTTAGGTAAACAAAGCCAAACTTCAACACATATTTGTACCAACTTGAGCTCGGAAGATGTGTGATCAAGTATCTAAATTTCAGGCTAGACTCAAATTATGGCTTTACTACTTGATCAAAGTGTCTGATCCTTGGCATATTTTTAATTTCACTATGCCTTACCTGTTAAAATTAGGTGCCCCTAGAAGTGATTCAGTTCGCATTATAAGCTATTCCAAAAAGCCTCATCATGGTTTAATAGATTGACAACAAAGGCATTAGGACACACACACACACATCTAACTTTGAAAATGTCTGGGCCGCATTTATTGAACAAAATTGTGTCACTCAATAGCAAATCAAAGTAAACACATCATGCAAAGAGTCATCATGGAAAATTGCATTTATAACCAGTGTATAAACAGTATGTACCAGACAATGATGTACAGGGACAGGCCCCACCAGGAGCGATACCAGGAGGCCACAAACCCCTCAAACAGCACCGTCTGCCGCCTGATGCAGCCCTTACAGCCCCAGGACCCCCTTGCACTCTCAACTCAATTAAATACATTTTGTGTTTAAAATGTAATTTTGGACATGAACCATTGATAGGCGACATTCAGAATGGGACTACTGTAGTATTTCAGTTGGAAAGGAGGGGAGGGGAGGTTTTGGAATGGGTGGGTGAAGGGAGGATTGTATATAAATGTGCATGTTATTGGAGGATATGTAGTTGTGCTCGAAATATTCTTAAGATCAGAAGACTACCTGTGTTAATTGGACATGGTATGTTCTGTTCTTGAAATTAAAAGAAGTTTGAAAAAAAATGTAATGTTGTAGGAAACAAAATCTCCTATTCCTTGCTTCAGTATTCTGGGGGGGAGGCTCTATCTTTCACAACAAGAAGAAGGGAGCACAAGCATCTCCTCCGGGGCATGCTGGGAGTAGCCACAGTCCTCAGGAAGGTATTGTTGGGCAGGCACCATCTGAGATGGTACAAAGACTGGGGGCCTCACTGCTCAGCCCTCTCAGAGGAGGAAGAGGAGGCATCACCCTCAATTCTCCGAAGCCAGGCAAGGGAAGGTATGCTGGGTGCTGGTGTGAATAGGTGGGAGGGGAGGTAAATGGGAACCGTGGTTAGGGCAGCCAAGGAAGGTGACTGGATGCTGAAAGGTGAAGGAGGATCAGATATAACAAAAAGGGGAGAGCAGATGGGAAGGGAAGATAGCTAGATTGATGTTGTAACACTATTTTCCTTGCTTCTCTTTTGCTATGGACTGTTTTTTATCGAGGGGTGCAAACATATTTTTGCAGATCTGGGAAGAAATGTTTTGCTGGATCACGGATCTAGGAAATCTGGATCAACGTCAGCACTTTGTTTAGGGTACTCATGTCATGTCCCATAGAACTTGCCCTCTCGGGACCTCCTGGTTCTTAGCGCGCCGGGGCTTGTATTCCTTGTTACTCCCAACATGGCCGCAACAAGTGACTAGCCTCACACCAGCTTTCACAACGCACACGGCACGTCCTATAAATTGGCCACGCCCCCGTGGCCCCGAGCATCTCAACGCTATCATTAGGTAGTGACTCGATGTGTGTGTGTTGTTCGGCGAATCTTCTATCCAAGATCCTGGTTCCCTTCCTCCTTCCTTCTTCCTTTCCCTCTACTCGACTCCTGGAATCCCCATTCTTAGCAACCGCTACCTACTTCCCTGGACATCCTGGAACAACGGCCTTCCCGGAACTCTGAACGCGCTGTGCAGCCGGACGAGACTCGAGCGAGTCTATACAAGACCCGATCCGTCCACAAGAGGAATCCTCCCGCAGAACAGAGCAAGAAGTAATCCCAGGTGAGACGGGGGGAGATTTATGACAGTTGAGACACCAAACGACCGACACTGATACTGCTATGGAGAAAGCAGTCCAGGATCTTATGCGTGGCATGCAAGAGCTCACAACTGAAGTACAGAACTTAAATGCTGAGAATACTGCGCTAAAGCAGCTAGTGTTGTCTCGCGACCCTGCTAACAAGGACAGTGTGTTACTTGGTGGAGTGGTGGACAAATATGATGGATCAGCAAAATCCTTACGTGGATTCCTGGATTCCTGCTTGGTGCATTTTACCTTTAAGCCCTATTATTTTTCAACTTCTAGGGCGAAGGTGGGCTTCATTATCTCGCACGTCACAGGGAACGCTTTAACCTGGGCTACGCCCTTAGTCATCTCAGGGGATGGCCTCCTGGATGATTATGATGGATTCATTCAGGCACTCAAGACTATGTTCGACCGCCCAGAACAGGTTTTTAGTGCTCAAGAACGCTTACTTGATTTTTGACAGGGTACCCAGGATATGTTAACATACGTTACTAGATTCAAACAACTGGTCAAGGAAGCGGATTGGTCCTCTGAAGCAAGTTTCATTCTATTTTGCAGGGGTCTAAACAAGGATATTAAGGATGAATTAGCCCGGGTAGCTTGTCCTAGTTCCTTCCAGGCTCTTATGGATCTAGCCCTGCAGATAGACTTTCGAATCCAGGAAAGAAAGGCTGAAAGAAGAAAGACCAAGACACCTTTTCAAAAGGATTCCCTTGAGACCTCTGTTAAAACTGATTCAGACCCAACCCCTGACACAGATCCGGAACCCATGCAAATCGGAGCCTTCAGTGGGCCTATTTCCCCTCAAGAAAGGATGAGAAGGATCCACACAGGCCTGTGCATGTATTGTGCCTCGGATAAACATCTTGTTAGAGAATGCCCTCAAGCCCCTCCACGGCGTTCGGGAAACGCCAGCTCCCGATCCTAGATGGAGCGAGGTGTCGTGAGAGAGATGTTTGCTCCACATCAATTCCATCCTTGAACTCTCCTGGACAAAATAGTTTGGTGATTCTACAGGCCTTGCTTTCGCCATCCAAAGACAAGACCTATCCCATTCTGGCCTTGGTGGACTGCGGAGCTATGGGAATTTTCATTGATCAAGACTGGGTAGTTAGTTATCAAATTCTGTACGAGACACAAAACTCCATGCAGCCGGCGGAAGCAATTGACCCCTCTCTTCAGGACCCATAAGCCTGCAGAATAAAGAGATCCAACTTTCCATAAATCATCATCAAGAGCGGATTACATTCGACATCATTAAGTCAGCCCATTACCCCATGGTTTTGTGTATGCCCTGGCTACAAAAACACAATCCGTATATCAATTGGACAGCAGGATCATTATTCCTGGGCTCAGAGTTCTGTATTTCCCACTGTCTATCCCTGGACCCTTCCTCAATAACTCCTAAAGAACCTCCAAGAGACCAAGAAACACCACTCATGGTTTCCAATATCATACAAGTTCCAGAGTCCTATCAGGAGTATGCTGATGTATTTTCTACCGCCATAGTCTAAGCATTACCCCCTCACAGGCCTGAAGACTGTGCCATAGATACAGATCCCTCAGCTGTAATTCCCTTCGGCCGAATGTTCATCCTTTCCGAACCTGAGAAAAAGGCCCTTCGGGAATACCTCGACACCAATCTTGAAAACGGCACAATAAGACCCTCGAAATCTCCAGCAGGTGCTTCGTTGTTCTTCGTTCCCAAGAAGGACACCAAGGAACTCAGACCTTGCCTCGACTATCGAGGCTTAAACCAATGAACCCTCAAAGATCGATACCCACTGCCCGTGATTTCGGATATCCTGGAAGCTGTGAGAGGAGCCGTAATTTTCACGAAGCTGGATCTCCGGGGTGCCTACCATTTAATTTGAATCAGGAAGGGGACGAATGGAAGACAGCCTTTAGAACACCCTTTGGTCACTTTGAATACCTAGTCATGCCTTTTGGACTAGCCAATGCTCCTGCAGTCTTTCAGCGTTTTATGGACAGGGTGTTCTCTGATATGTTGTTCCTCTTCGTCATTGTCTATCTGGATGACATATTGATTTTTTCCAAAGATACTCTAAAACATGAAGAACACGTAAAGGCAGTGCTACAATGACTTTGTGAAAACAAACTGTTAGCCAAACCCGAAAAATGCTTGTTCCACGTTACTTCTGTTCACTACCTAGGATTCATCCTTAGCCCAGAAGGAATTGGCATGGACCCTTCGAAGGTAAAGGCCATACTGGCTTGGCCCGCTCCCACTTCTGTGAAACAGGTGCAATCCTTCCTGGGGGCTCGCCAACTTCTACCGGAAGTTTATTTCTACCTTTTCAGAGATTGTTCAGCCGATCGTAACTCTATTGAAGAAGGACACCCCTTTTATCTGGTCTACATCGCAAGATCAGGCATTGCAACGATTGAAGACGGAGTTCACGCAAGCCCCCATTCTGACCCAGCCCGACACAAATCGCCCATTTCTAGTGGAAACGGATGCCTCTAACTAAGCCATAGGGGCGGTCTTGAAACAGGAAATTGAGGATGGACTGGAACACCCAATTGCTTACCGTTCACGAACCCTGACCCCCAGTGAGACTCACTATTCCGTCCTGGAAAAGGAACTCTTGGCCATCGCCAAGCCTTCACTGAATGGCGACACCTACTTCTGGGTGCTAGATATCCAGTTCAGGTCCGCACAGATCATTGCAATCTCCAAATCCTACAGTCTTTGGAATGCAGGAACAGTCGTCAGGCCCGTTGCGCCTACTTCTTTGCCCAATACCAGTTTCAAATCACTCACGTTCCCGGATCACAAAACCTGATTGCTGACGCCTTATCTCGACGTCCAGACTACGCAACCACTGAGGATAAGGCCTATCCTAAGATGTTTCCCCAAACTATCTTTGTAGCTCAGGCAATCAACCTCCTGGAAGAAATCTGAGCTCAAACCCAGTCCTCTGACCTCTGGAAGGAGATTTCAGGGAAATATCCATGGAATATAAGAGTCAAGGAAGAATATCTATTCAAGGACAATGCACTGGTCATTCCTAAGCAGAAATTACAACACAAGATAATAAACCTCTGCCATGATACCCCTCACTCCTGTCATCGTGGTATAACTAACACCCTCCGTTTTATACAAAGACAGTTTTGGTGGCCTCAAATGAAGACCGACGTACAACAGTACGTCAAGGCTTGTACTGTCTGCAGTCAAAACAAACATGATAACAAGAGACCGGCGGGTCTTCTACTGCAACCATTGCTGCCAACAAGACCATGGGAGTTTATTGCTACAGACTTCATTGTGGAGTTACCACCTTCCCGAGGGTACACGACCATCATGGTAACCATAGACTTGCTCACCAATATGGCTCATTTCACACCTTTGTATAAGCTACCATCCTCCTCAGAACTTGCTGGAATCTTCCTGGAACATATTTTCCATCTCCATGGACTTCCTTCCAAGATCATATCGGACCGAGGACTTCAATATGTCTCACAATTCTGGAATCATCTTTGTCGCATTCTAGGGATCCAACACACTCTCTCATCAGGTTATCACCACAAACCAACAGAGCCACGGAACGTGTAAATCAAACTCTAGAGCAATATCTTCATTGTTTTGCCACCAAGGATCAGGATGACTGGTCTCTCCTCATACCCCTGGCCGAGTTTGCCTACAACAATTCCGATCACTCTGCACTCAATGTCAGCCCTTTCTATTGCAGTCAAGGTTTTCACCCGTCCGTTTTACCTTCTGTTCTTCCACATCCCACTCAAGTACCTACTCTCGACTCTTGGATACAGACTCTCATCAACATTCACAAGGAAGCCAAGGAACATTTGAAAGAGGCCCAAACACGCACTAAGCTCTATGCTGATTCCAAGAGGAGACCAGCGCCCTCCTATTCTGTTGGTGATCAAGTCTGGTTGTCCTCGAAACTATAACCCCGACATCTACGGCCAAACAAATTGGCTCCTCGGTACTATGGACCCTTTTCCATAAAGGAGGTTGTCAATCATGTCTCATTCCGACTCAAGCTACCCGATTCCTGGAAGAAAATGCACCCAGTTTTTACACCTCCCTATTGAAACCTTACATCCAATCCTCCCGAAAATCCTGCAGGCCCAGTCCTGTTGTTGTGAATGATCAGCTAGAATATGAAGTGTCCCGAATATGCGGTTGCAGGTATAAACGGAGTCGACTTCAATACCTGGTTGAATGGAAAGGATACCCTCCTAGCGAGAGAACCTGGGAACCAGTTTCTAACTTAAATACCCCTCGACTGCTTAGAAGATTCCATCTCATACACCCGGGCAAACCTGGTGGAACAGGACTTCGGAGGAGGCATGATGTCATGATCCATAGAACTTGCCCTTTATGGACCTCCTGGTCCTTATCGCGCCGGGGCTTGTATTCCTTGTTACTCCCAACATGGCCGCAACAAGCGACTAGCCTCACACCAGCTTTCACGATGCACACGGCACGTCCTATAAATTGGCCGCGCCCCCGCGGCCCTGCGCGTCTCAACGCTATCATTAGGTAGTGACTCGACATGTGTATGCTGTTCGGTGAATCTTCTATCCAAGATCCTGGTTCCCTTCCTCCTTCTTTCTTCCTTTCCCTCTACTCGACTCCAGGAATCCCCATTCTTAGCGACCGCTACCTACTTCCCTGGACATCCTGGAACAACGGCCTTCCCGGAACTCTGAACGCGCTCTGCAGCCGGACGAGACTCGAGCGAGTCTATACAAGACCCGATCCGTCCACAAGAGGAATCCTCCCGCGGAACAGAGCAAGAAGCGATCCCAGGTGAGACGGGGGGAGATTTATGACAACTCAGAGACCAACACCCAATGGAATGTGGGCCCCCCTGATCACAACCCTGGCCCACCCAGATGAAAATTCCTGGAGCCGGGCCTGCGGGCTTATACGGTCTGTGGCGTAGCTCTCCATCCTCTTAATCATGCTTTGCAAGCCAATTGCTTTAAAGTCTTCTGTCATGCAGAGCATAAAAAAGTGGCCAATTTGTTTTTGTGTTATGTACCTGGCTTATTTGACGTGGCGGAAAGCAGCAACAATGAAAAGTAGCAGCTATGTATTAAATATGTGAAAACTAGTGTGAAAGCCCATGTACACGGGCCAAAGTGCGAGAGGAGAGGAGAGGAATTTTCAAAGTGTTAATATATTATGTGGTATATTTGATTGTATTTGATTGTAATTTTCTGGCCGTATATATTTCCTAAGGCAACAGCGGCATCTAGCGGTGTCAACAGGCGAAGCAGGCAGTCTCTATTTTATTGTAATTGATTGTAATAATTTGGTATTATATAGTTCCCAAGGAAATAGCTTCCCCTAGCGGTGGCAACATCCTGATATATTTCTAAGGCAAGAGCTCACTCTATGGGTGATATTTCCTAAGGCAACAGCTCCCTCTAATGGTGACAGCATCCTAATATATTTCTAAGGCAACAGCTCCCTCTAGCATTCACAACAGACTAACAAGGCAGTCTCTACTGTGCATGACTGCATCGGACAAACACACATCTGGCCTTTTATTATATTGTATGATGATGGAACTTTGGTGAAGTGTAACTATGTTACTATATGTGTTTTTTAACAAATACAACTCTGTTGCAACATAAACAGAGGCCATTTATTTGATTTAAAGGGGGAACATACTAGTAGCAGCATAACTTTTTTTTTTACAGATTGAAATATAAATACGGATACATATAAATAAACTGAACAAAAACTAAATATAGATGGAAATGTTGAAAAATATAAACACCATAAGAACCGCAGCCTTATTTTTGATTTACGCAAAAACCTCCCAGCCACCACTCTTGAGTTGTTGCAAATCACCCAAAGTAACACAGATATGCCCTCTGCGCTCTCAGGCCTTTAGGTGAGACGCGATCTATAAGAATTGAAATAAATAAATAAATGCCTTGACTGGGTGACGCCTTGAGGACTTGGCGTATGGCTGTACAGATGTTGATGGCAGTTTGAACGTCCCCCAATATCAACTGTATGAGTATTTCCTTCCAGGTGCGGTACAGTTGCTGGGCAACCAGTGCCTGTGGTAATGGTATGAGCCCTGGTATGGGTGGTTGCTGCATCCTCCCACTTCCCCTTGGTGTCTGCTGAAATGTCTGTATCTACTTTGGTACCCTCAAAGAGCATCATCAACTCATTCAGGTGCTGATTAAGTGCTCCACCCCGGATGCAAAGGTCATGCGGAGTGTGATGAAACGCTCTGTGAGGGTTCTGAGCCCAGAACCAATGCACCTGCCAGAAATGTCATAATACCGCAGGTGGTAAAGGTAGGACCTGTAAGGAAGTGTTGTGTGCTTTTACTGGTTCCTGATACTTCCTATGAGGCGCGTGAAGTAGGATTCTTTGCAGGGAATTTTTGAGTGCTTTTTAGTGCACCGGTTATAATCTGCAAAGCCTTATGATCAAGGACATTCCCAAAGAAGTAGTTGGCAGTGACCGCTAACCATGTGTTGACCTAAGAAAAAAGGATCGGCTTATTCACTCGCTACTCTTTTTTTTAACCATACCACTCTGAAAAAAAAGGTACAGCAGTGACTTCATCATACAGTATGACTGAGCATTAAAAACCCTAGTGTCGCAGTGTGTGCGACTTTAGAAAAGGCTGCAGCGCGTCAGGGAGCCTGCACACAGTTTGCATCTTAATGAGCAAATTTGACACAAATCGGACGAACATTTCCACCCATCTGCACTTATTGACACAGCTGACACAAGTATTCATTTGTAGCCCAGCTTGAGGTGTTATGAGAGCCATCTGCAGAAAAGCGCGCTACGCGGTTTGATTGACTCGCAATCGCTTTGGCAGAACGCTGCGGCTCGAGACGGAATTAATTTTGCTAGACAATCTGCAGGAGACATTATTGACACTGAGCTCAAGAAAGCTGTCAAACATTTTAATTAAATCTTATTTTCAGCCAAACTTCTTTTCTGTTTGTTTTTTGAATGGCTCCAGCTCAACCGAGAAGTCTTCGAGGCCATGCTACAAATTCTCACGTTTACCATTTATTTAGAAAACGCGCTGCCCTGCCACATGCTAGTCGTTTCCTGCTCTCTGAGCACGATGAGGGGAATTACGAAAGACGCGCACATACACATGTATGTAATGTTATGTAAAGATGCGGAACATACATTTGAGCCGATTGTAACACCACTAGTCGCACATGTCATGTTCTGTATTGTAATGTCTTGTATAAAAGGAAGTACACATTATGAACGAAAACAATACTATGGTCCACAGACATTTCTCTTATCTGATTTAAAAAAGCAAAAATAAATAAATAAATAAGCATATGCTTAATTTGATGCTTAGACGTGATTTCAAGGTTTGTCAGCATCCTAACACATGGTTTAGTTGTGTGCTAAATTCTCAAAATATTGTTCACTCACCTCAAAAGAGGTCGTGCGAAGGTTCAATTGGGACAAACACTGGGCACCAAAAAGAAGTGTCCCACATTTACAATTCGGCCAGTTCCTGCGTCTTAAACTCAACAGCTCTACAAAGGAAATTTTTCTGGCAGAACTGAATACCCTGAGTTCGAAACTAGTGGCAAGAAAATGCCCAACTAAGATAGTGCGTCGTGCACTGAAAAGAGTGAAGAATAACAATCGTGAAGGGTTGTTAGAATACAATGGCAGGTCGAAAGACCAGGAAGGCATAGTATTTGTCAGCTCTTTTACTCCGTAAATATATAAGATCATCAAGATCATTAAGAAAAATTGGTCCGTTTTGAAGGGAGGCGATTGCCCCCTGGACACACCGTTGTGTGCTTTTAAGAGGGGTCCTAATCTCAAGGACCTCCTTACTAAAAACGATATCACAAAAGGACCTGCCAGACAAAGAAGTGTCACTGAGTCCTGGGGGTTACCAAGAATTGTAGGACATGCTCCATGCGGTCAGTGTGTTAACTGCCCGCTGACAAGTTGCACTACACAAGTTGACTTAGGTCTTATAAAACCTTGGTCTCAAACAACGTTTACCAATTGTAACACCAAGAATGTGGTCTATGCTACATGATGCCCTTGTGGGAAAATCTATATAGGGATGACTACACGCCAGATTAAAATCCGGATTTCAGGACATAGGAGCTGCATTAAGAACAGGGTCATCACAGCACCAATGGTCAACCATTTTTTAATGATGGACCACGGATGTAACGACCTGAAATGGTCCGTGTTACTCCGTATCCAGAGCCAAAATGTTTCTGAAGCAATGAAGATGTTACAACTGAAAGAACAATAGCTCATTTTCTTATGCCATACAGCAGTAACTGGGTTGAACGAAGCAGTGATCTGCAATAATATCGAGTGAAAACCCTTGTGAGGTAAAGGGTGCTGTTATACATCGAAAAATTAGGCACCTCTACTATCGCTCTTTTTTTGTTTAAGACCGAGCGTTTTTTAATGTATTTCGACCTGACTAGGTAATTTAAATATATGTGCCATTGCGAGCGGGAACAGTGAGTATAGTATGACATCTTTCCGCGCTCTCCATTGGGAATGCCATAGGACTCCACAGCTGTTGAGAGGTGCGCCACTGATGCACGGTCAAGCACGGTAATAAATCTTGACGCGTGGTCCACGACCTCAATCAGCCGGAGCACTGCAAGCTTGGTTTTTCCAAAAAAAAGAAAGGAACCGGCCGCCTTCCGAATCAAGACGAATGCCAGCAGCTGCGGCACTTCGTCTTACTATTTAAGATCAGCCCGAGGACTGAGGCCGTAAATCAGGTGATAATCACGTGACGGGCAGGACGACCGAAACAGAGTAATCAGATACAGTGCCGCTTGCAAGTAAGTCTCATGAGATTTAGCAGTTCGAAGGGACGTGCAAGTTTATAAACTGTTCAGAACTAAGGGGAGATGGGGAATGTTGATACCGTCTTCCTTCCATCACACACAGCGGGTGTATTTCACTCGTAGCAGACGTGCTACCATTGGGGCTGATGGGTTGACTGGGCTGCTCGGAATTAAGGGGAGATGGGGAATGTTGACACCGTCTTCCTTCCATTACACAAGGCGGGTGGTTTTTACTCATAGCAGACACGATACTATTGAGGCTGCTGGTTTGACGGGGCAGGTAAACGGCTGTCTATTGTGTTCCACAGCGTTCTTAAAGCAGACATTTGGACCGCCAGTTGGGAGGACGCCGCTCCGAGTATAGACGTAAAAGCACTAAAGGACAGCGCCATTTTAATCGAGGCGCCTAATAAATCAAGATGTGCAAGAGCGGTTCCTGCATGTTACACGTGTAAGTGATGTCAATGGTAACGTACTGTTGCTGGATATACGAGCAGCCGCCTCATGTTGTAGACAGTAATTTTGGTTAATAGACGTGTCCAACCTATGGACCCTGTGTGGGTTACTTGTCCCAAGATAATTATTCTACAACAGAGTACAGGGGGCCAGTGGAATCGCTGGTCTGTGAAAGTTTTCCTGTAGGTAGTTTGTCTGTTTCTCGGAAATCCAAAGGATGGCAAGGGGCTGTATGGCCCTATTGTGATTAGAGTTGTGTTAACACATATAGTTGAGCTGTAGTATGGGGCATTAGCCCAAGATACAGTCAGTGGTTAGGGGTAGTGTTGTACCTGCCGTAGGTGACAAACTAAGGTGTACTACTGTTGATAATCTATACGTTTTTTGCAGAGTTGTGACTGTGGGGTTTTTTGACTGCATGTGACGGTGACGAGCACAGAAAGCTGTCTTACCAGGAAGACGCGCCTACTTCGCCGTGGACAGCATTATTTATTATAGCTACCACGGTAAGCCTACCACAAGAGACGTGTAGCTCTATAGTTGAGTAGTGAGAGTTTGTGTAACAGCAAAAATGATGGCTGTTTTTTACGCTGTTCCTTGTAGGACCACAGAAGAACATTATCACCACGACACATGTTAGACAAAGAAATTTTACATGTCGAATGTGTTTTTCTCCCCTGAAGATGTTCTAAGAACATTATAAATGTATATTGTAGAACAAAACATGTTGGGTTAAACTGTTGTCATGCATCTATGCAACTGTGTTGAGCAGTTTATTAAATTAAAAAGAACCTTGAGTGACAAGGATTGCCTAACTAGGACACTTAGGGTTGTGAGAGAGCACCTGGAACTGCGGAGGGCACTCGGTTTGGTTATATTCGACAGGTGTATTTATTCCAGTGAATGGTGATTGGAGTACGAGTGAGGTAGCGAATGACTGATGCGTGGTATGTAAGAAAGCACTGTTTGCAAGTTGTATGTTTTATTGAACTGTCAATAGCAGGCAAATAGCAGTCTGCGTGTATGTTGTTTTATTGCAAATGATTTAATACATTTTTAACATTTACGGTCTTCATAAAGTAAACACATTTTTGCTAATACAGAAGTTATTGGTGTAAAGAGAAAGTGATTATTTGCTAATGTCTGTGTGGGTTTGATCCCAGTGATCTTCAATTGTCTTCTAAGGTCCAGTATAGGGGCCACGGGTTTCTCAATTTAAGTAGCCTCTGCTGGTTGTTTAAGGGGACGAAACTCGAGGCCGGTAAATAATTCCCCTCAATCTTTTGTTTGTACAACCACATTCACAATTCACAATGTATAGCTTTTTTCGAAAAACGACTCAAATAGTACCTGGACACGTTGCTGACCCAATCTTCGGTGATCAGTGAATTTTAAAACACCTAGGACAAGTAAACTGCCAAAACTCTCAGCTGTATGTGCACTAAGTCATCAAACTGGCTTCTAAACTGGCCTACACTGGACAGCCAACTGGAGCCACACTAGCCTCCCAGGAAGGCCCTTTAGGCATTGCCTAATCAACATGAGGGACTGCAATTTCAGGCCTGCCAATTAGCATACCATGAGGTCTCTCATCTCCATAAAAAGGCCACAGCCATAATGTAGATTGCCATTGGCAGCGTCTGACATTTGCAAAGTTTCACACAGAGATGTTGGGCGTTGGCGATGGGATCGAAGTTGGTGCAAATGGAAACATGGAACCTGACTCACTGGAGGGAAGACACCGTGTATGCCTTGTAATGATGCATTGAAATTGAAAAAGGGAGAGGAAGTCACACAATGTGTGCAGATAATATGCACAAGGAACAGCCAACACATAAACACACAACATCTTGGCCTAAGGAAACATCAGACGTACAGCAATCGGTGACCCACTCCCTTCAAATGATATATGCATATAAACAAGTCTCAGCTAAACAGCTAGAGGTGTAACGTGTGACAAAATGATTTAATGTTTTGCCGGCGTCCAACCGTGAGCAGTGGCTAATCCGTTTAATCATTTTCATGCAGCTACAAAACAACCGTGATGTATTTATTTATTTTGTCAATCATAAAGGTAAAAGTGACACAGTGAACAGATTCACCTCCTTTGTCTTTTGTGGTAACTTGGGCAGAAGGTAGGCTATACTTTAAAGAGGGGTGTGAATGTGATGACATGAATAACACAAACAGTTATTATTAAAATAACCCAAAATTAATCTATGTCAAATCAAGGTTTTATGAAAAATATATACTATAATTAAACACAGCAATGTGCAAATAACGGACTATAAATAAACACTAGCAAAAACCCACCCCTGTGGAGAAAATGCTGAACATGGATATGAAGGCACTCTGGGTACTGCAGCAGGTGTGAATAGAAGGACATTGCTAGGGAAGAGAACAGTCAGCAAGGTGAACCACAAAAGAAACCTTGGCTTATGGCCTGACTGATGTGAGATGGTAGGTTGATTAGCCAAGATGTTGTTCCACTACATTTTGATTTTGTTGCTTACATGCTGCTAACGAGCCGATAAGGGGCACCCATTGATGTTACTAACCCATACATAGTCTATATATATATATATATAGGTTTCCCTTAACCAATCCCTCCACCCAATAGGTTTTTACTGTTAGCCACGTAGGACGATGTCATAGCTGACGTATGTCGAGGTATAAAGCCTTTTGTATAAAGAAAATGCATTGAGAGTGTGTGAGCTGCCATTTGTTTTGCTCGCCAGGTTTCCCTACTATATTGAACTGATGATAATAAAGTAGTATTTTGCCATACTCTTTGATTCTGTCCAGTTATTTGGGCCTGAGATAATTTATGGTGGTAACCCCATCCGGCACTTCGAAACACTCCAGGTGCTACTGCGTATTTTGGTAGTGTTGCCGATGGTTAAGATCCAGACTCTCTGATTTTTGATGTCCTCTACCATCATCTGGAACACTGCAGAGTTTCCTGTAGAGAGCGGAAGAAATACATGTGTAACTCGAGAAGGTCGGCAGGTGCCTCTTTGAAGAAATTCCTTTCCGGTCCCCATGGACGCCCCCTCTGGACCAAAGGCATAGTGGTCAACCTGAGAAAAGTTGATACTGAAGGGCTCGAATGGAATGATGGAAGTAAGTAGAACATTGAAAGTGGCAAACAAAACGGGAGGGATTGTATTGCATGTGTAAAGAAATATATATAGTCGGAAAACGGAGCGGGATTGTTTTAAAATGGGATACCTCAATTCCTATTCTCAAGGAGATAGAAGGCAATATATCATACTCTGGAAAATAGTATTTTTAAGAGATACCTGCGGCAAGGCCAATGAAGCATGTGTTTTACACTCCAAAATGGGGCAAAATGGAGATATGTTTTACTAGGTAGGTAAAGAAAGCCGATTGTTGAAATTGTTGTGCACATTTGTGTGGCGTTATGAATATGTTAGTGTAAGACGTTGATTTTTTTTAAAAAAAAGACATATGGTTTTTATTAGTTGTGATGGTATAGGTTTTAGATTGGAACTATAAAATGATAGTAATCATTTTGATTATTATCAGACCTTAAATGCAAGTGATTAGTGCCAATCATAGGAGGTTAATAGTTATGGCAAAAATATAGCAAAATAAGATTCTTAGATTGTCAATAATAAAACAGCAAGTTATTGAGAATCGTTATAATTGTAACACAGAAGTAAGTAGAATATTATTGTGTGGGGCTGGAACTTTTTTTGAGAAATATTTTGGATTTAAATGGGCAGCGATTGATGGTGCATGCCCAAATTGATTTTTGTAGTATAAATCATTAAAGTAATAACACAATAAAAAGATCCGGTGGGTATTGACAGTTAAAAATGACTTGTCATTATGGGGGACACTCCTCTTCTACAGTTGTGCAAAACACTACCCAGGAACAAAACTAAGATTGGGATATATGATGCTGAATTGGTAAAAGGCATGGCTGAGAAAATGTTCATGCCTTGGCCTCAATAGGGTTCCCTATCAAGAACAGTATTACGACACATGACCACATGCTTACATGCTGCGCACTGAGGGAAAATGTTACAAAAATGGTTAGCTATTTAATAGCTATGGAAAATGTATCAGAGCGAGAAAGAAGACCCAACCGAGAAGGAGTGGATCCTTATTCAGCATGTAGGGGAGGGTGCAGCGCACTCGGCTCCATATGTGACAAACATAAGGAGTGTAATGAGAGAAGGGACAGAGAAATAGAAATAGAAGAAGAGGCCAAGAGACAAAAAGGAGAGAAAGATAGAGCCAGTGAAGTGGCATTTGTACAGATCGAGTGGATGGGAGGACAGATACTACTCAAATTAGACCGGAAAGGGTATCGATAATGCTAAAGAAAGAAGAAAGAGAGGAAAGAGGAAGAGAGGAAAAAGAATGAGAAAAGACAAAGAGGAGAAGGAAAAGAGAGGCAGCAAAAGGAAGTACAAAGAAAGTATGAAGAACCAAAAAAGAGAGAGAAAGATCGGGAGAAGAAATGGGAGGAAACAGAAGCACAGAGACTGAAAAAAGAATGTTGCGGAGAAGGCGAGAAGAGGAAGAGAAGAGGGAGATGAGAAGAAGGGAAGAAGAAGAGCAAAAGGAAATGAGAAGGAGTAGAGAACAAAGGGAGAGTGCAATAGATCACATTGTTAATAGATGTGTAATACCAGTTGAAGAACGAGAATGATAGGAAGACGAGAGAAGGTCACAACAGTTCCACAGGGAGGTGCACGAGATACCTAGAGTACCCACATGGGCCGATGACAATGAGGCAGAAGGCATAGGGAAAAGGATTGGGGATCTGTATAGGCAAATGAGGGAGAAAGATGCTTACGTAACCAGAAGGAGTAACAAAGGATCTCCACTGAGGGAAACGGGTGGTAGATCGGATGACATAATTTGTATTTTTTTGTATTTTGTATATTGTTCAGTTATATAGCACCGAACCCTTGGGTATCTGGGTGCATTTCTTGTGGTTACATAGTTACAGATTTACAAACAGTTGAGACAAAGCACAAATGAAGTATGGGAATGCATGCAATAAAGTGCATCACAAATAGTTACATAGATGAGCAATGTCAGAAGACGAGCAGGTTAATGTGTCTCCTGGAAGATGAGAAACATTTTTACATTATTTCTAAAGTTAGTTAATGTAGGATGGTTCTGCTCTAAGGGCTACTGGCAGTGTGTTCCATGTTTTGGCTGCTAAGACTGGGAAAACTACTGTCCCCTGACTTCTGAAGCTTGAACCACCAAATCTTAAGGGAGTGTTGTTGTAAGGATCTTGTTGGTCGGTCTGAGAGGTTTCATGAACATTGTCACTCAAGTATCTAGGCGCTAGGTTAGAGAGACATTTGTGAGTGAGAGATAGGGTTTTAAAAATAATTCTCTCAGTGACTGAAAGCCAGTGCACATTACATCGCAGCTCAGATATATGATGGGATCTGAGGATATTGATTTCAGATCTGAGCGTGTTGTTTTATAGTATTTGCAATTTATTTAGGTTACGCTGGTTGGTTCCTAAGTATAAGGAATTACAATAGTCTAACTTGGAGAGGATGAGTGCTCTGGCTATCATGGTGTGGTAGGCAGTGGACAAGAAAGTTCTACAAGCATTAATTAATTTTCAGGTGTAGGCTGTAGCCGATGCTATCGCATTGACTTGTCTTGTCAATGTTAGTGCAGAATCCAAGTAGATGCCTAGCGTTTTCACTTCCTTAGATATATTTATCGTGTTGCCATCAATGTTAAACGAGTTGAACTGTTTATCTAATCTATTGAGTCTAGTTTAGGATCCTATGAGTAGTAACTCTGTCTTATCATCATTAAGACAGAGTCTGTGTTTAGCCATCCACGCTTGTATGATTAGATATATATCATTTAGAAGTTTAGAGTCAATGTGATAGTCACCTGTGATGGAGATGAGAATGTGGGTGTCATCCGCATAGTTAGTGAAGGAGACACCCAAATTATCTAAATCATCGAAGAGGGGCTTTGTGAAAATATTGTAGTGTGTCGGAAAGACGCAAGAGCCCTGGGGGATTTCACATGTAACTGGGGCTGGTTCGGCCGACACAGTGAATGCGAATACTCTAGAAGTTCTGTTGTCCAGAAATGACTGTATCCAAGCAGTGGTTTTGTCCGAAAAATGAGCTGCAGATGAGACTTTGTGATTCACTAAGTCGAAGGCAGCCGATAGGTCTATTAACAGTAGGAGGGCTAGGTTGCCTTCATCGTTTGTTATCCATTTGTGTTTATAGATCTATCAAGGCTGTTTCAGTACTATGTCTGGGTCTGAATCCTAATTATCGTAGGCCCAAGAGGTTGTTACTTTCGAGGTGTTTGTGAATCTGAAGGTAGTCTGCCCTGTCAAGAAATTTCAGAAGGAACAGAACTGTGGTGATTGGTCTGTAATTAGTAGGGGTGTTTGGGTCAAGGGTGTTGTTTTTTAACAAAGGGAGAACCCGGCGTCTTTCAGACTAGTGGGCACTATGCTAGTTTCAAATGAAGCGTTAATTATTGAAGTAATAAAGGGTGCGAGATCCCCTGCTGCCTCTTTAATCTTTGCTGGGCAGGTGTCTCCCTGACATCTTGAAGGTTTTAGGTTCATAATTATGCCCTCAACGTTCTTAGTGGAAAGGGGTGAGAAAATGAACAAATTGTGTGAATCAGGTGACGATGTTGGGGGCAAGGATTGGGTGGCATCAGCGGCAAGGCTGCGTTTTCTGGATTCCATTTTGGCTTGTAATAGTTCAATTTTGTCTAATAGTGCTTTCTTTATATTGGTTTACCATGCCTTGTCCTTAGAGGCAGTCTCAGGTGGTGGTGTGGGAGATTTCAACTCTCTGGGAATGCTAAATAATTCCTTGGTACTTGATTTTGCTTTGGTGATTCTGTCATTATACGAGTCACTTTTGGCTTGGTGGATGGCAGTTTTATAGGTAAGGGAGGCTTTAACAAATGTGTCTTTATTCATTGCTGAGGGGAGACTTTTCCAGAATGTTTCGGCATTTCTTTTAGTTTTCTGCAGGGTTCTAAGGTGCGGGATGAACCATGAGTTTATGCGAGAGCAGGGTTTAGCTTTCCGCATTTTCAGTGGCGCTATTGTGTTAATAGCGTTGAGTAGTGTACCATCGTACAGGTCAACTAAGGTGGATGGGTCATTGTTGGTGATGGGTTGGTTTGTGGTCAACTAAGGTGGATGGGTCATTGTTGGTGATGGGTTGGGTTGTGATAGGTTGTAGCAATGGGAGTAGTTTCACTACTGTAATGTTACGATTGTTCCTAGTAAGTGTGGGAGGTGTGAATGGATTGCAGTGGTTAGAGAGGTTGCTGCCCTGTATCGGAAATAAAATAATATGGAGGTCAGACAAAGCACAAGGTGTGTTGGCAAGGATATTGATGTTGCTGTTAATGGGCCTCATTACGACCCAGGCGGTAAGGGGTTAACGGCACCGTAAAAGGTGGCGGCGCCGTTAACCCCTTACCGCCTAATTACTAGGTCCCTTTGCAGGTCCCTACCTTAATGGCTGGTTTTACCAGCCATTAAGGATTGGACCCACAAAGGGACCTTGGAAGTAATTAAGGTACCGCAATTTGCAGTACCGTAACTACCACCTTCCCCATTTCCATTGAGCCCTATGGGAGCAAAAATGGGAATGGGGAAGGGCCAATGGTGAATGGGGAATTACCACCCCAGCAACCTTGGAATGGGGCGGTAATTCCATCATTTACCATGGCGGAATCGGTAAAATACCGGAGTCAACCATGGCACTAGTAGCGCCATGGTTACCGCACGGGTCGTAATGGGGCCCAATGTCTGTAATCCAATCTAATGTTCTCCCTTTGTTGTGGGTAGGTTGAGAGATGCACTGTGTGAATCCGAATTCAGATCTGGTGTTAGGGAGAGCAAAAGCATTGTCATCTTTGGGGTCGTGCAATCCTGGGTTGAGGTCTCCGAGCAGTATGATTTGAGACCCGGGTTTAGTGTTTGTAGCAAGAAGTATGGACATGTCTTCCTCAAAGGAGGATAGTGGTCCTGGAGGTCTATACATAAGATGGATAGATGTGGTTTGAGATGCTGAGGTGGCTAGCTTGATAGATAGTAATTCAATTGAAGGGAATATCAGATTTGGTAAGGACCTAAGGTTTAGAGAAGTTTTTAAAATAAAGGCGACACTGCACCTTTAGAGGATTCTCTATCATGTCTGATGATTGTGTACTCATCTGGTATGGCGAGTGAGAGAGAGGGCCCTGCTGCTGCATGAAGCCAAGTTTGTTATAGCCAAGGTCATTCTTTGTTATGAGGTCTGCAATGTCTAGTGCGTGGGCTGGCAAGAATATGGCGTTTGAGTTCTCCCTAGTACTAGGTGGTAGTGTTTTCTTGCAGAGATGGACCATTGGTGACTTTGCTGTTCAGAAGCTTATCTACTTTTAGATTTATAGGCACAGATTCGCTATTAAATTTGCTTTTGTCGTTAATTGGTGAGTGTCTAGTTGTAACGTATCATGAGCCTAGTCTAGTGTTCCTAATTTTAGTTGAGCAAGGTTGGTTGGGAGTAGGACTTGTGGTGAAAAGCTTGATCCATTGGGTTGGTTTGAGGGCCTGAGATTTACTTTGCACTGTGTGTGTAATGAGAGTGGGTTTCGTTGCCTTTTGGTGGAAGGAGGGTAAAAATGTGATAGGAGTGATACTGTCTGACAGTGGCAATCTAGAGGCCATAGACAGTGATAACCTATGTGTGTTGAGTGAGGCGTACTAGGCTGTAGTAAGTGCCTGAGTGCCAATACTTTTACCATTGGCAATGGTAACTGAAGCGTATGATTCCATTGCAGGTACTAGTAAGGGGGTGAATGTATTTAGAATTCTCGTGATCGTTAGAGCGAGAAAGTTCATGGCTAGGCAAGTTGGAGCTGTGATGATTAAGGTGGAATGTGTTGGGATATAACCGGCAGTATGCAGGATATAACTGGCAGTATGATAGGACGTAGTGGTGGTGCCAGGCAACAGCAGGGGGGTGATATGCTGTGTGCTAAGTAGGGTAAGGTGAAGCACATTGTCTGGCTGTAGTGCCTAGCTACTACAATATAGCTAAGAGGGAGTGTGCATAGCACTCAAACATCAATAGGGCGTATTAAAGTTTGTGATTGAGTGATTAGCAACTATCAAGTTAGAGAAGGATCAGAAAATGTAGGCATGTGAACAGAACACCTTGGGCAGTAGCAACTAGGTAAAGTGAAGTTAAACTAGCAGAAATCATGTTTAAATTGGCATGAAATTGGATGAACACATTAGGTAGTAAGGGCGGACATACAAACATGAAATACTGTGAGCTACAAGCACATTAGGTACAAACATGAAATGCTGTGAGCTATGAGCACATTAGGTACAAACATGAAATGCTATGAGCTATAATCACATTAGGTCCAATCATGAGATGCTGTGAGCTATAAGATCTAATCACATGTGGTAGTAAGGGTTGTCATGCAAACAAGAAATGCTGTAGGCTGGGTGAGATGAATCGAATCACTATGTCCTATTATAATTCCTGGCGGCTATACTAAGCGTGAGAGAGTTATACAAGGAGCTCGAGAGGCAACAATAAGCAACAATACAGCGAAATTCGGATAATCGGTAAGTCAATTATCAGCTGACAAATTATCGGTGAATGGAGTGTTGGTTCATGATCAGTACACTTTTGGAAGTAATGGTTAGCGAAAATCATGGTTAGGCTGTCACAGATGTGCTCTTAGGCTGGCATACAGTTGGCTTGTCATGCTATGTAGTATAGGTGGGACAAAGCTCCTGTGCGCATTGATGCACGGGTACACAGGGATGGCTAGGGACTATGGTGTTCTGCAGAGCGAGGGACAAGTGGGTAAGGGTCGCAGCAGTTTTATATGGCGATAGTTTAGATATGAAGTAGAGCAGTATACTTGCATTGGGGCAACATTTGTGAGACGATTATAAGCATATAAAATGTTAACAGGATGCGCTTTTGCCACGTGCTGTGATCAAAGTTGGGCTGTGAAGCAGACAGATAGTGACTAGGGCCGGTGTCGCTAGTCTTTTCTTACTGCAGTAGCATGTGTACTGGGCGGGTGCTTGATCTAAAGTTTCGCTTGTGACTGTACGGTTGTCATCGATCAGCAATCGATGGCTAGAAGGTCAGGATAAAGATGGCACATGGTAACGAGAACAAAAGGTGGGATGGTCGGCGTGACCAAGTGCCATGGACTGGCACAGTCAGATCTGTCCTTTGACTGAGGGCTTTCTGGTGTGGGCCGGTTCCCGCCTGTCAGTAAAGTTGATTGGGCAATGTAGATAGTATGGACCAATCAGATTGTGCAGATAATGCTGTGGAAGTGTTACTTAGCAGCGTATGCAGGACAAAGCAGTGGCCATTTTCAAATGGTCATATTGTGCTGTGTTCAGACACAATATTAGAATTTGGCTACTCCAGTGACTGCAAATGGTAGATCAGGCAATGATGTACAAGTAGCACACAAAATAAAGGGCAATTATGCAGCAGGATTCTTGAATGATGTTATAGATGCGGCTCAAGCTTCAGGACGGTGCGGGATGGGCTCCTGCCCTCCCTACGATGAGGTTAGAGAAGAAGTGGGCAGGCACAGACAGTATCTGGCCTTTTACTGAGGGGCTTCGGTGTGGGCCGGCTTCTGTCTGCCGGTAAAGCTGATTGGGCAATGTAGATAGTATGGGTCAATAGGATTGTGCACATAATGCTGTGGAAGTGTTGCATAGCAACGTGCACAGGACACGCCGGCAGCCATTTTCGAATGGTCGTATCGTGCTTTGATAAAGTACAATATTCAAATGTGGCTACTCTAGTGACTGCAAACGGCAGATCAGGTGATGATGTAGACGTAGCATGAAAAATAAAGGGCAATTATGCAGCAGGATTCTTGAATGATCTTATAGATGTGGCTCAAACTTGTCAATGCGCAAAGGTTGCAGCGTGTGAGCAGTTCGCACTTCTCCTGTAGCCGGCATCGGGACGGTACGGGATGGGCCCCTGCCCTCCCTACGATGAGGTTAGAGAAATTAGGTGAGGATAGAGTAATGATGAACAAGCATAGAATGCTGTCCCCAAGTAGTATAGATCTTAATGATGAAGAAAGGGATAACGACCATACCAATTGGGGTTTAAGGATGTCAGATGAAGTAAGGTAACGAAAAGAGAGAACGCAAGGAGAGGGAGCATGTGGCTCTTAAAAAGAACCAGACATAGAGAAAGGGGTAAAGAGGTCACACTTAGGAGAGCAAGAAGGAAAAAAAAACGGAACCTATATCACATCCTGAGTGACTGTCTCTGCCTTATATAAGTAGGTTGAGGTCATTGCTAGCATGAAGACAAGCGGGCGAAACCAGCCCCACTTGGAAGACAAGAAGTGTTGGTGAATGCAATTGCAGAACAGGATTTATACGATTCCCATTATTAGCGAACTGGGGAGGACAATCACAATATATACCGTGGCCACTGATGGATAACGACAATTTTAAATTACCTCGTTTGACTGCAGGAGTTGGAACATGAATTAGAAAGAATGACATCGGGAATGACATTAGCAATGGGTGACGTAAAAGGCCTACTAGCAGCTATTCTAGGGGAGAGAGAAGACGATATTTGGAGATGAGCGGGACATGCGAGTGTGACAGCACAAAACACGACACATGATGGAGCACCATTTAATTATTGCAGAGCAGACATATAGAGGGCACTTAAATTACAATATACTGATACGTCAGACATGGGTGTGATTATGACAAGGAAAATGCGAGAGGACGAAGATCCTGTTGATTTTATTCAGGAGATTCAGGAAAGTTGGCGTCTTGAGATGAGAGAACCGTGGGATGACACTGTTGTGTTAGTTTATCATATTTTATGTCAAGGACTGGCCAAGACAGTGCAACAACAGGTGAAAAAACAGGTATCGATGGACCGAAGCCAAGGCCAGAAATACAGGTGACTATCGTACATCATTGCCGATTATTAAAAGAGAAGAATATGAAAAAAGCTGAGAATAGGAAGCTTAAGGAAGCAGTTAGTTCAGAAAAAGTTGTTGAAATTTGCCATAGAAGGAGCAGTACTGACGAGCTGCGAAGGTGTGGCCACACAAGAGTTACAGCCTACACTGTAAATTAATGTGGGGGTAACCCGTACATCACGGTGGGTAAAAAATGTTCCTGCATGGTATTTATTTAATTTATTTATTGTTAAGTGCTTATACATCTAAAAATAGTCTTTTAAAGCACCATGAGGTAAGAAGGGAAGGGAGCAAGGGAACAATCATGACAATGAAGATGAAAAACAATAAATAAACAAGACACAATGGTCCTACTAGACCTTTTGACCTTCGGAGCATGCAATTTCAGAGAGGAGGGGTCATGAAGAGGGGGGGGGGTAAGTGCAGGGGGTCCCACATGGAGGGGAAGTGCCATTCGGAGAACAACAGGTAAGTGCGAGGCGGAGACAGCCCAGAAAGGGAATAACAGCCTCCAAATCAAATCAGTGCCAGCCTATGGCAGCACCGCAGGCAGGTGAGGGCCCAAAGGTAAGTGCGGGGGGTGGATGCTGAAGGTGATTGGGCATAGATCCAAGACCTGGTAGGACTCAGCAGGTACCTGACCGCCAATCTCAGCGACTGATGGGAGTTAGCAAGGAAGTGAGTGAGGGAAGGGGGAGAAGAAGAGGAGAGTCTTGAGGAGCTTGCATAACTTGAGGAGATCTGGCTCAAGATAGAGGGGAAGAGAGAGGCTGTTCCAAAGGAGGTATCCTGCTGAGGAAAGAGATATGCCCCCATATCTGTTTGATGAAGCATTTGACCAGCAGAGAGTTGGAGCCAGAGGATCACAGGGATCTAGAAGGAGAGTATTTAGTAAGAGCTAGTGGCAGATAGCATTGCCCCAGGCCCTAGACAGCCTTGTGGATGATGCAGAGGAATATGAACTTGATCCGTGCAGCAACAGGAAGCCAGTGGAGAGATTTCAGGGCTGGATAGACACAGTCCCTGGGCTTGAGGCCAAGGACATGTCTCAAGTCCTGTTCTGGATTAGTTGTAAAGAGCGAAGAGTAGATGCAGGCAGTTTTAGAAAGAGGCTTTTGCAGTAGTCCAGCCTAGAGAGGACCACGGCTCTGGAGAAAGTGAGCTTCTGGGGGAAAGTGAGAAAAGGAAGAATACCTATGAAGAGGTACAGCTGATAGTGTGACTTCTTAGAGACATCAGATGTGAGGAGAGAAGGAGAGGGTGGAGTTGAAGATGACACTAATGTTCTTAGCCTCACAGGAAGGAGCAGGTAGAGGGCCCTGGGTGGGCGGCCAGAGTGAGTGAGAGGGAAGGTGGGAGCAGGTGTCCCAGTGAGGAGTATCTCAATCTTACTGGCATTAAGGCAGTGATTGTTGGAGGCACACCATTCCTGAATTGCGGACAGACGGGTATGAGAGAAGGAGCAGAAGTAAGAGGCTGAGGGGAGCCTGAAGGGAGCCTGAAGGAGAGCTAGGTATCATCCATATAACACTGAAAGTTAGAACAGATGGTAGAGATGCAATGGGCCAGAGGTGCCAGGTAGTGGTTAAAGAGCCAGGAAGAGAGGTTAGACCCCTGGGGAATACAACAAATAGAGATAGAGAGATGGAAGAAAGGCACAAGCTGGACCTGGGAGGGTCGATCTGTGAGAAAGGAGGTCAACCGGCCAGGGACTGACCAGAGATACCCAGTGTGTCATGGAGACGATTGAGCAGGATGGCGTCATTGAACATGTCAAAAGCAGTGGATAGATCAAGGAGAATGAGGACAGAAGTCAGGTTAGAGTCAAGATTGGAGAGCAAGTCTTCACAGGTGTTCAGGAGAGCAGTTTCGTTGCTTCTGGCAGCTCTGAAACCAGACTGGTGGTCATGGGGACAACCAGCAGATTCAGTGTGTAGATTAAGCTGGGAGATGGCCAGTTTTTACAGGAGTTTGCCCAGGAAAGGAGTGATGGAGATCAGGCGATAGTTTTTTGGAGAGGAAGGATTGGCAGAGGCTTCTTAAGGAGGGGGTGCATAAGGCAGTGCTTAAGGGGGCAGGGAAGGTTCCAGTGGCAAAAGAGTGATTGCAGAAATCATCCAAGGCTGGAGCAAGGGTGTTAATGTGGTCCGTAATGGTTCTGGAGAAGCAGGGCAGCACCTGCTTTGACAAGACTTTCATAGATCGGACTTGTCTAGAAACATCATCAGGAGTGAACAGGGAGAAGGAGGAGAATGGAAGAGGATATGAGGCGAGAGAGGGGCGTGGAATGGTAGAGGGAGAGGAAGGGGATGTAGAGGAAGAGAAGAGAGTGGACAGGATGTCCTGAGTTTTATTGGTGAAATGAGATGCCAGAGCCATGCAAAGGGCCTCGGAGGGAACAGGAGAGTTGGACACTGCAGCAGGATTGGCCAGCTCCTTGCAGATTTTGAAGTGATTGGCTGAGTTGTTAGAGGCCTCCGAGACACAGGCTTCGATATAGGCTCTCTTCTTAGAAAGGACAGAGAGTCTGTATTGCCATTGGGGCAGGCAGCAGGCCAGGTTGTCAAAGGATGAGCCTGATGCCCTCCACTACCTCTCAGCCACCCTACACGTGCGCTTAAGGGTGGCTAGGTCTGAATCATGCCAAGAGTTGCACTTGGATGCAGGCTTCGAACGGATCCTCATGACAGGGGCAAGGACATCAAGAGTGTTAGAGATTGAAAGATGAAGGTTTGAAAGGGCTGTATCAGATTGTAAGTCAGACAAAGGTGTAGGAGAAGGAGAGAAAGTAGCAGCAAAACTCTCCACTCACACATTCTTCATTGGCCGGACGACAAAGAAGGTATGTGGCAGTTCTGGGGTCAGATTAAACTGAGGGGCAGAGAGCAACAGGTGAGACGAGAGAAAAAAGTGGTCAGTAAAAGAGAGAGGAGTGGGGAGAGGTTTGGAGAGGGGGAGGTATGACGAGATCAGAACATTCAGGGTGTGCCCTGCAGAGTGAGTCATGCTCGAGGTGGGGCAAGCAGCATCCAAGTGGACGTTGCGGTCTTGGAGGAGGAGAATTTGAGAGGGAAGGAGGGAGGAGGAGAGGTCAGCCCACTCAAAGAGGAAGACGACGATTTGGCCAGGCAGCCTGCAGATGGTGGCCACAGTGAGAGAGAGGCCAAGAGAAATAGAGAGCATGCAGACCAGGCATTCAAAGGAGGAGTAGGCCTGCATAGGAAGGACAGAAGCAGGGATCCACTCAGGGAACATCAGGGCTACTCCCCCTCCAGGACGGTTAGTTCTGGGTTTAGATACAATTGTGTAACCGTCAGGGAGGAGAGTGTCAAAACTGGTCACAGAGCTGGCCGTGAACCAAGTCTCAGTGAGACCGAGTACATCCATATCAAGCTCTTTGAGGAGATGGCAGATGTCCAAGGAATGTTTGACAGAGGATTGAGAGTTAAGAGTAGCGAAATGGAGCAGAGTGCCACCTTTGCAAGACTTCGTGGAGGGGTACAGGCATGAGATACACCCTGCAGAAGTGTTAATGGTGCCTGAGGATGGGCAGAGGAGGAAGGAGGAGATGGCAGGGTAGTCAGAAACGAAGAAGAGGGTGCTGGAGCGGTGGCAGAGGAGGGAGAAGGCAGAGCAGCCAGAGAGGCAGTGGAGGGTGCCAGAAAGATGAGGGCGGAAGCAGGCGGCTGAGCGGTCAAAGAAGCAGCAGAGGGTGCCAGAGAGGTGGCAGAGGAAGGAGACGGCAGAAGGTTGCCCTTTGAGCTTATTCCTACCAATCTTACTGAGAGGGATAGGATAGTCGATAGAATAGCAGTTAGAGATGATAGGAGAGACATAGGAGGAGGGGCATCCCAAGCAGGAGGGGGTTCACACGCTGGGGGCAGACAGGAGGGAGGCACATGGGGGATCACACACAATAGAGGGGACAAGGAAGTACACCACAGAACAAGAACACTGGAACCTTTCACGGCCCTAGCGTGGTCAGTCCAAGAATGGAATGGAGCACAGCTGCAACAATGCTGGAATTGTGGGAAGAAGGGACATATTGCCCGCACATGTAGAAGTAGAGGGGGCATGCAGCAGAATTGACAAAATCCAAGCAGGGGACAAGCTATGTGCCACTATATAATACAGAACAACTGGAGTATTATGCCTAACGTCACAGGCAGTATCAGACACGTATGCCACAAATACAGCAAAAGCAGCAGATCCCGCTGCAACCACAACCGCCACAAGGGAAATCACAGCAAGTGCCTATGCAAACACAAGAAGTACAGACACAAGCGTACACTCCAATACAACACACACGGGTGTCACAATGGAAGGCAAATACAGAAGCCCACAAGCACCTACACCTAGGATAGGGAGTGTGACAGTAGTGGGAGGAAATCCTGTTACGGGTACAGCAGTGAGTTTCCACAATAGGAAAGCCCACCTCACACAGTGACCTGTTGTGTTCAGTAGTCTGCGTGACACCAGACCCCCAAGAGGAACTGAGTGTCAGGGTAACAATAGGAGGCAAGACATTGTCATTCCTTGTAGGCACAGGAGCGACCCACTCATGTGTTCAAGAGGGAAAGTATCCAATGTCTGGGATCACAATGAATGTGCAGGGCTTCTTTGGGGCTATGTGTGTATCCTTTTACTGATGAATTACCCATTTCAATAGGTGAACATGATGTGTCTATGCCACTATTGTTTTCTCGGCAGACACCCATTAATATATTTGGACGTGACTTAATGCCAAAACTAAATATGATAATATCTTTCACTGACAAAGGGATAATATGTTCCACTACAGGGATACATTACATAAATGTAAGTGAATTTGTATGAGCATTTACAGGCCAAACAGCATTAGGAGGGGTTCCTTTATGAGCCAGAAGTATTTTTGTATGGAGTAAATATTGTGTTTCTGGATTGATAGGTAAATTACTGAGAATACCTGACGAATGTTTGTTTAGACCATAAGTGCCTATGGATGATGAGGAAGGAGAGGTTATTCCCATAGAACTAGAGGCAGCGATAGTAAGAGAGGAAAGGGTGATTATTGATGTGAAAGATGACGAGGAAAGAGCATGGTGAACAGTAATAACTCTTGACAAAGACTATAGACTAACAGACTTGACTGATGAGGAGTTGTTCAGAGATGTTTATTTAGTATTTTTCATAAGCCTTACTTATTGGTTGAAAATTGAGAACAGGGAAATACCACAGAGAATGGTGTTGATACAATGAATCCACCATTTTTCTAGAAGATTTAGAGAAGGTCCCACGCATTTTATGGACCAATAGTCCATATGACGTGGTTCTATTGAGTGGAGCAGGAACAGTTAATATAAAGCTTAAACCAGGAGCAATTTTGCCAAGAGCAAAATACTACACTGTGTCCAGAGAAGCAGATTAAGGTATATTTGAATCCATTAAGTTGTTCATTTCTGTTTTAATATAGCAAGGAATATTAGTACCATCAGAATCCCCATGTAAAACGGTTATGTACCCAGTGAAGAAATCTCCAGGGGGGTTGTGGGGATTTATTCAGCATCTATGCCCCCGTAAACAATATTGTTGAAGCACAGTTTCCCTTGGTTCTGAATGCAGCTACAATATTATGTAACATCCCAGCTAAAGCCAAACATTTTACAGTTATAGATTTAAAGAATACTTTATTTTCAATTCCCATTCCCTGAGGACTCACAAGACTTGACCTTGTGTGCGTATAGAAACCAGCACTCGAAACATTCACGATTACCTACTGGGTACTATGAGGCCCCATCAATATTTCATAGAATGATTCAGATGGTCATAGTAATGTAAAACTTGAGAGGACAATAGTTATGTATGTAGTTGACATATTAGTGTCCAGTAAGATGGAAGAATAATGCAGAGAAGATTCAGTTCAGTTAATGACAATATTAGCAGAAAAGGGATACACGGTAGACAAAGAGAAATTACTGTATTGCCAGGAAGAGGTCCTATATATAGGACAGCTAATCTCTCAAGAGGGGAGAAAAGTGACACATGAAAGAGCAGAAGCGATCATGAAAACTCCAAGACCTGAGACAGTGATAGAAATGCAACCATTTTAAGGCCTATGTAATTAATGTACAGCCTGGGGTTTTGATTACAATACATATATTAGACCACTTTTAAAAGGACTTAAGGAAGCACAGATAGGTAAAAGTGAGATAACATGGACAGATGAGATGACTGAAAGATTCAAAGAATTAAAAAGTACGATTTGTACAGGTCCTGTCTTAGGGATTCCAGATTATGATGAAGAATTTTACTTATTTTCACATTCACATAGGGAATTGATGACAGCAGTCCTCACACAAAAGACAACAAGAGGGCATAAACCATTAGCCCATTATAGGGGGATTTTGGACCTATTAATGAAAGGGCTTTATACCTGCAAATATGCATTAGCTGCTGCTGCTTTTGCAATTGAAAAGGCTGCACATCTTACAAGGGGGTATTCAGTGGCGTTATATATCACGCATGTCTTACTCGCCCTTTTGGAGAAACCCAAAAGCACATTGACTACACAAAGAGCATCAGGGTATGAAGTGATTATTTAAACCCAGCTATCAAAATTGTTAGATGCATTTTAGGGAATCCAGCAACTTTCATAGCAAAACCAGTAGAAACTGAGGACTATGTACATGATTGCACAATGTATTATACTGAGTTCTATGATGATATTCTTATGTTAGAGAAAATGCTCTATGAGGGGAGGACTTTCTATTCATTGGCAGCTCTTCAAAAATTGACCAAATGATTGGAGAGAGACATACGGGATTGGCCACAGTATGCTTAAAACATAATGATGAATTTGAAATAGTGACAAGTACAAAACTGCCTTCATATTGTTCAGCATGAGCTGCAGAATTGGTGACGCTTATCGCTGCACTTGAGAGATGCGAGGATGAGGAAGTGATAGTGTACTCTGACTCCTCCTATGTGACATCAACCGTATTCGCAGGATTGTCACACTGGAAAAGGAGGGGCTTCCTCCCTGCAGACGGCACACCAGTGCAACATGCATCTGTATTGTACAGACTCATTAAGGTACTTAAACACCCATTGGCTATCGTGGTGAAGTGAAAAGCCCATACAAAGAGGGCACACCTGATTTCTTGTGGTATCGAAGCCGGTAACAAAGCCGCAGATGTTGAAGCAAAAGAGCAGCATATTTTCCCAATATTTCTTGTTTTGAAACAGAAAGTGTTAAACAAATATCAAAGCGATGCATGCTGAAGAAGGAAGGCTTTAATATGTTATGCATTGTACAGTTAATTGAAGTGGAAGGTCGAGCTCCACAGGAAGAACAGTATCTATGGAAAAGACAGGGGTGTTCTTTATCCCCACACCGAGGCTATGTGGAGACAAGCTAGCACCGGAAAGCCGGTTACGCCTCTAGCACCTTTGAAAGTTATGCTGGATCAGCTTCACTATCCTGCGCATACAACTAGAGAGAGTCTTGCTGCCATGATCACACAAGACTGGTTTTCACAAAATTTGTTAGAGCATGTTGCACAGTTTATTGTGAACTTCATTGTCAGAAATTCAAAGCAGGGCATACCTTGCGAACAGTGAGAGGAGCAATACCCCGACCCAATTGCCCCTTTCAGCATCTACATATATATTCTGAGGATATGTTGCAATGGTCACAGATATATGTTAGTGGTAGTTGTCCCTTTTCCCGATGGATTGAGGCAGGCCCATGCACGTACCGTGATGTCACATGTGCTGCCATTTTTCTCGTTTGTGAGGTGTTTCCTAGATGGGGTGTATGCTAAATCCTGCGGTCTGATAATGGATGCATTTTGTAAATGAGATGTTCAAACAGATCACTTTTCTATTAGGCATAAAGCATATGTTTTTATATGCTTATCACCCATAGGGAAATTGTATTTGTGTGCATTTAAACTGACTCCTTAAAGAAAGGATAGCCAAGATAAAGATGACTTTGAAGAAGAGGTGGCTATATTCCCTACCCATTGTTCTGTTTGCACTGAGAAACCAGCCTGGCCAAGATCACAACCTGAATCCCCATGAGTTTGTGACTGTACGCCACATGAGAATACCCCTAACTCTACCACCAGCCGCAGAGCCCCGGCACATCAAAGGAGCCCTCATTAACGGCAGATCTCTGATTGCCCACGCCTTGGATATTGCTGATCTCATCTCAGCCTATAACCTCGACTTTCTGGCAGTCACAGAAACATGGCTCCATCTTGCAGCAGAACCATCCCTTATGTTAGCAATCCCTGAAAACCTCTATCTTTAGAATGGACAGAGCAACTGGAAGAAGTGGTGGTGTCACCATTATTGCTAATAACACACTTGCCATCAGAGAAGTTGATAGCCAGCCATTTCCACCAGGAGAACTCCTCTCAGTTATACTCCCACTTTCCTCCACTCAAACTATTCTCATCCACCTACTTTATAGACCACCGGGCCCAATATCTTGTTTTGAAGAAGATATCTCTTATCTCCTTACTCAAAACACAAAGCCTACCTCCCAAATCATGCTAGTGGGTGACATGAATCTCAGCCTCCATGATGCCTTAGACACCATTGCCACTGCATTAGAAACCTCACTGTCAGAAGTAGGCTTCTCACATCGCATTTCTGAACCTACTCATTGCAAAGGCAGATCCTTAGACTGGGTAGCAGATGTAAACTACAACACATAAATCACATCCAACTCCCCCTGTTCTTGGTCAGATCACCCTATCATCTCCTTTGAAATCCACGATATATGTCCACCGCCACCTAATGTCCAAAGAGCTCCCACTGCCACTACAAGAAATAATTGGATGATTGCCCTGGAGAGCATACTCCTGCTACTTCAGCCCATCACTCGCCCATCTGAGTTCCTAGAAACAGACCCTTCTAAACTGGTGGACCAGTACAACCAGAATCTTCTCCAAACCCTCGACCACATGACTACCCTCAAAGCTTGAAAAGCCAAGGCCCTAGCACACCTTACCAAATGGTTTTCACCTGAAACTAAGGCCTTACGGAAAGCTAAAAGATGCTCAGAAGCTAGCTGGATAAAAAATCCAACAGCACCCAATAAATACAACTTCAGCATTGCCTAGTCCGCTTACAAAATTGCCATACAAAAAACTAAGAGTGACACATTCAACCACAGAATTTAAAATTCCAAGTCCAGTTCCAAGGAACTATTCACCATCCTGAAGGAATTGGAGTCTCCTATAGCCCTCCCAGAGTCATGTATCAAAGACACACTCTGGTGTGCTAACATCCAAAAGGCATTATTAGATAAAATTGCCTCACTTCAAGCCAAAATCAAAGCAAAAAAACTAAGCCTTGCATCCATGGCCAATCCTAGCACACTTCACCACCCCAGCCAAAAAGAAACCTTGTAGCACATTTGACTTCACACCAGTCACTGTTATTGAGGTTGAAAAAATTATGACCTACTATTGTCTTGGTGACATTTGCCCAGCCACCATCATTAAGGAAGGGGCTAAGGAATTAGCTCCATTCATCACATCATTTATCAACACCTCATTCGCCTCTTGAACAGTCCCAAAATATCTTAAAGATGCATGGGTCATGCCACTCCTCAAAAATCCAAACCTTGACCCTAGCGTTTCCACGAACTACTGGCCCATAACAACTGTGCCCTTCCTTTTGAAAATCTTAGACAAGGCAGCCTATATAGTCTCAGGAGGATAGCTCAGGCACAACATGCTCGCCTTGGAAGCTTAGAAACCTCTGGGTATCAAGCGTGTTATAAGTAACCTATCATATCATATCCAAATACAGAATCACCTCGAAGCTAACAATCTGCGGGGCTTACATCAAACCGATTTTAGGCCTAGGCATGGCACTAAAACAGCCCTCCTAGACCTAAAGATCCAGATCGATGACACGAAAGACAGTGGCAACCCGGCACTACTCCTCCTGCTCGAACTATTGGCAGCTTTCGATTTAGTTGACCGCAACATCTTACCTTCCCCTCTAACCACTCCCACTCTATCTATTCCATGCACTCTATCCATTGCATCCATTTAAACTATTCCATCCTTTTCATCCATTACACCAATTCCATCCATTTCACCCATTACACCAATTCCATCCATTTCACCCATTACACCAATTCCATCCATTACATCTATTACATCCATTCCATCCATTCCATCCATTCCACCCAACTCAATCCACTCGATCCACTCCATCCACTCGATCCACTCCATCCATTCGATCCACTCCATCCATTCGATCCACTCCATCCATTCGATCCACTCCATCCATTCGATCCACTCCATCCATTCGATCCACTCCATCCATTCGATCCACTCCATCCATTTGATCCACTCACTCCATCCACTCCATCTGCTCCCTCTGCTCCATCCGCTCCATCCATTTGATCCACTCCATTTCTTTCGTCCACTTCATCCACTCCACCCATTTCATACACTTCAACCACTCCATCCATTCCACCCACTCTATCCATATTGTCAACTCCCTCAACTCCATACACTCCACCCACTCCGTCCATTCCATCCACTCTGTCCATTTCATCCACTCCATTCCAACCATTCTATGCACCCCATCCACACCATCCACTCTATCCATCTCATCCATTCCATCCACTCCACCTGGTTCATCCACTACATCCATTACATCTACTCCATCTACTTCATTTATTCAGTCCACTCCATCCACTCCATCCACTCCACTCCGTCCACTCCATCCACCTCATTCACTCTACCTATTCCATTCATTTCTTTCATTCCATCTATTTTATCCGTTCCATCCATCCGCCCCATCCATCCATTCCATCCACTCAATCCACTCTGTCTTCTCCATCTGTTCCATTAATCGATGGATCCCATATCCATATACCGCCTCCATTCCATCCACCCTATCCATTTCATTCATCTGTTCAATCCATTCCGATAACTCCCATCTGTTTCATCCATCCATTCTATCCTCTCCGTCCACTCCATCCATTCCACTCCATCCGTTCCATCCGCTCTATTCGCTCAGTCTGTTCCATCGATTTCATTCGTTCCATCCATTCATCCATCAGTTTTATCCAACCGTAACCATCCATCCATTCCATCCAATTCCACACGCATCATCCGATTCCATCCATCCATCTATAAAGTCCATCTACACATATTCTGACCATTCCATCCATTGCATTCGTCAATATATCTTCCAATAATTCCACATGCATCCACGCCATTCATTCCATCCTCTTGCCCTACATGCGTCCATTCACTCCATCCATGTCATCCAACTGCTCAGTAACTTGGTTTTCATTTTATTGGGAGGCAAGCAGCAATAGAGTAATGAGGGGTAAAGAGGAGGGTCACACCTTCTTCATACACTCCATATGTCCCATTGTGTTCCCCTTGCTGACATCTGGCTGTTCACTGCAGCATTGTCATTACATTTTGAAAAAGTCACAGGAAGGATCTACACGTTTTTGCAAACTACAATTTATGCAATCCCCAGTCCGCCTGGCCCTCTAATGTTTTCAGCAAATGATCAAAGATAGTTGGCACATGGGTGCTGAACTGCCACGCTATAGTCCACATTTTATTTTTAAAAGGCCTGCCCAGAGAGTGCAACCTTCCCCCACTGGTGTTGCACTCCATACCTAGCATAAGTGTGCCTGTCATTAATGCTTTTGTCATCTCACCCCATTTTCCCAAGATATCAAATAGTGCAGTCTCTGTTTTTTGAGTGGGTCAGCCTGGTAAATGGACTTATCCCTACAGATGATTTCAGATCTAATGTATTGAGGACACCGGCATCACTCCATGTGTCGACAAGGTGGAATATAAAAATAGGAAGAAAAAGTGTACGTGAATATTTGAACGCAATGTTTATATATGGAAGATGTTTTGAAATAGTTTGTACTTGTGTGACTGAGTCTGCTTGTGTGCGTGTGTGTGTGTCTGTGTGTTTTTGGCAATGGGGTGATGGGTGTGGCAGTGTGCATCAGCCACAGGTGATGCACCCATAGACAGGATTAATAGTGACATTCCGGCAGAGATTTTAGGCACCACTATGGGAGATTAAAAAGGGGCCATAATGGCAAATATTTGGTCACAATCAGCATGAAAGGGCAATGCTGGCATATTTTGTAGACACCGGCATCATGAACTCGTGCTCTATGGTGATATTATTGACATATATTTTGACACCCCCATTAATTAGCTTTACAGTGGCCATACTGACAAATATTTGGTACCAGACAGCATAAAGGTTTAGGTAGCAGTGATGGCATATATTGCATACACAGGCATCATTAACATGTGCTTCAAATAGCAGTGCTGACATATTTTGTGGGCCTAATCATGAACATGTTTTACATGGGCAATAATGGCATTTATTTGCCACAGGCAGCAGCACACCAACTGTTTTATAGGACAATGCTGGCAGATATTGTGGCTACAAGCATCATGCACATGTTTTACAATGCAACTGTTTACTGTTTGTGACCTGGCATCCATCTATTTGAGGTTTCCATGTGTTCCCCTACAGAGCCAATTATAAATTGTATGATTGTAGCCAGTTTTTTTTTAAAGGAGTTTTTTTATTTTTAAATGTGAGATTAAGTATGGATGCTTACTTTCTGGAAATGGTATAGAAATCCTGGCTTTTATTTTTTTATTAATAATCAAATGATGTGGGTAATCTATCTCAGAAAGGGTGGCATGCTCATCAGACCTCTACCTGTGCAGGCTATATCCCGAAGCATAGTTCACACCCCTGCCCTGCTGCATCAGTCTCCTGATCTGCCGCTCCTCCTCTTCAGTGTCACAGAGAAGGCTCAAAGTTTACAGGTGCCCTGTTTGACAGATGCTGTGGCAGCAAAGTCACTGCAAACAGAGGCTGCATTTAAAACTACACATTTCATTCAAAACCATAAACAGTATGATTAACTATTGGCCAAATGGCGGGACCATCTCTCATAACCTACCTGGTTATTGTATGATGACTGATACCACATATATGTATCATACACATGTCAACCCTGTAAACCCAATCCAGTCATGGAAGGGTTGGGTGGATTCTAGCCAGACTGCCTGTCTCTACTTAGCCAACAGGACAATAAGCAGGTGTCTCCTTTGACCCCTTGGGGCATTGGTTAAAACGTCTCCAGCCCAGGAACTCCCAGCAGGAGCATTTCAAGAAACCAAGCTTCAACGTTGCACACCCACATCAAAAGGCCAGGCTCACACCAGGGTGTTGCATTCCAAACGAATTTTGACGCAGCAGACTTAGAATTGGGTGTGGTCAGGAAAGTCAGATGGAGGAGAAGGGCTGAAAGAAGGTTTCCTCCATATTGGTTTTCTGGTTGCTTTTCTTTCCTTCCTGTCTCCTATACTTTCTGTGGAGCAAAGCGCTTTCTGTATAATGCAAAGAGGTCACTTTTTACCTTACCCTCGATTGGACCCCTAAAAGTAGGCTTGCTATTATCCAATCCTGTGTGGACTTTTGCCTTTATAAGGAAGGGGTCTCCCACTCCTTCTATGATTCCTTTTGGACCTAAAAGACAAGAAGCATTTGCTTGGACCCTGTTGGGAGAGCCACCCACCATTTCCAAAGTCCTCCAGTTGTGAGGTGAAGGAGGTGTTTCAATACGCAGGAAAGCTCCGTCTCGCTCTGTCCCTAGCCTTCGCCAGAATACATTGTGAGTGACCTGCTCTTTATGCCGTCAAGACCTGCTCTCGTTGCCCTCTGCACTGGAACCCAAGCACATCACTGAAGAGTAAATACTCCTGCAGGTGCCAGCTAGCGTCCCCAAGGGGGAGTGAAGAGCAAAAGGACCAATCTTGTACTGATCCCCTGGTTTGGGACTCACAGAAGAAGCCAAGCAGCCGTATTGCTGCATTCTACATATTTGAGCCTTTATATTTATAATTGTTTTTTAAAACGTGCTTAATACCAAAGAGGTTGCTGAGTGCAGACCTGGGATTTTAACCTGTTTTCTGCATTGTCCTGCTTCTAAGACGAGTGCGTAGCCACTGAGCTATACTACCCGTGTCTTCTATACAATTCTTTGAACAGCTGTTTTTTTTCCTCGGAATCGGCTCAATGCCACAACATTCCAAGAGAGCACAACATCTGTTTGGCTTGAATTGGCATTGCAGCTCACCATTGCAGATGACTTTGATTCACTACCTCTTCGAACAACACATCCAACACCAAAGTCGCAGCATCATTGGTTACTAGAATTAAAAAAATATATATATACACATATATATATATTTATATTACACGGCCCACGGTAGTGGGCGTGCAGTTCTCGTTAAGTTGCTAAACCCATATGAAGAGCACTTTTTGGCCGGCTTATAACTTTGCTCGCCCTGGACAAATCTACACCAAACATTGCAAAAAAAGTATATGGCCCACTCTGAATTTCTTTGCAAAGTTGTGTGAGGTTTGGTCCAGGGGGGGCAAAAAAATGTTTTCCCATAGACCGAATGGGGAAAAAACTTTGCTCACGCCTACAACCCAAACCGCTGGATGGATTTTCACCAAATTTGCGGCAGGAGCAGCGGCTTTGTCCCGAAAGCGTGCTTTTGTAAATTTGGTGAAAATCCGTCCAGGACAGGACACCAATTTGTTAATCGGCTTGCTTCATGTCCGCGGACATGCAACGTGTTCGCTGATTCGATGGTGAAGAGTGTGAAGTGCGTCAGATTTTTGGAAACGGCTGCCATCTTGGATTCACGAACAGCGGCCGGTTTCTGCGGACATCACGGTAAAAACATATTAAAAAACACAAAATTGCACTTGTCAAACTTATCAAATAATCTCTGGGGGGTGAGGGGTGATGAGGATTGGATGGGAATTGGCTGCAAGAAGCAAAAAAAATGGGTGGTTTTTGCCGCGAAAGTCTGCAAATTTTTCGGATGTTCGCGAACAGTCCTGAAAACTTTGCGAACACCTCAGCATTACAGGGTTGCTGAAATGCAGTTCTTGGATGGATTATAACTTTGGTGCCACTTAATGGAACTGCATGACATTTTGATTGTATATTTCTGACCTGAGTCTGAGTGAGTATGCAAAGTTTGGTGGGATTTTGTGGAGAGGGGGCACAATTAGAGGGGGTCCCAAAATAATGTAAAGGCTTATAAATGAGGTACCATTTGACGAATCTACACTTCATTTGGCAAACTGATAATAGATCAGGATATACATGTTATTGCAAAGTTTGGTGGGATTCTGTCAAGAGGGAGCAAAATTAGAGGGGGGTCCCAAAATATTGTGAAGGCTTATAAATGTGGTGCCATTTGACAAATCTACACAAAGGTTTGCAAAAAGATTATAGATGTAGATATAGATGTTTTCGTAAAGTCTGAATGGATTTAGCCAAGTGGGGGGGCTAGGGTATATGACAATTGTATGTGCATACATTTGACACTTTTGAAAAAATAAAACATGGGTGGATTTCCAGCAAACTTGCGTAAGGAGCATTGGCAAGGACCTACAAGCATGATTTTGCAAATGTGCCAGTCTTTTATTTGACAAGTGTCATAATGTAGCCCCAAAAAATACCGGTATACCTTTAGTGACTGAGGGGTAGCCTGTGGCCATGGGCAGTGGCCAGATTGTCCGGGTAATGGAATAAGGTCATGATCCGTCAATCTGGGACTGGCTTTGTGGTAAAGTTATTCGAAATTAGGATATATCTGAAAGGGAAGAAACATGTGCTTGTGGTAATATGGTCATACGGTTCTCTTTTTGCCTTCTACAGGCTGCCATGGAAAGTGAAGAGGGGCCCTGTATGGAACCCTTGCCTTCCCTTTCCATGGTGGCCATCTTAGAAAAGGATTTTCTTTCCTACACAGGGACACTGCAGGCGTCCCTGTTTAGGAAGAAAAATCCTCTTTTTTAGCACCCTGTGTTCCTGCTTTGGGAACCTCGGGTGCTAATGGCCTCCATCCCCCATTTCATGGCTGGAATGGGGGGATAACGGTCCAAAGACCTTGTTATCCACCCTCGCTTCGCTTGGGCTGATAACTTGGGCTGCTGGGCCGGTATCCACCGTTCCAGTCCCTGGACCGGAGGACGAACGCCACAATATTCCCATTAGCATAACACAAAATGCAAATGGAAATATTGGAAAATCTTATTGTGTCTATACTCAGAAGTATAAAGTAGATAGTCTATACATGTTTTTTTTTAGTTCTATTTTTTAACTGTGAAAGGTGGTTCCTAAAGAAACATGTCATTTGTTGTTTTTGGATGTATTTGTTTTGGCAGGCGAGCTGAGAATGAAAGGTGGGAAGGGAAATGAGGGAAGAGGAACCAAACACTAATATGGAGGGGTAGGTGGTCAAGGGAAAATGTTGCACGAGTGTTATTTCTAAGGTAGGGGGCAGTGTTTCTCATGCTCCTTGATTACAGCAGTGGTGGTGGCTCTTGGGGAGGAGGGATGGTATTAGCTGATGCCATTTTAAGATAAATAGCAGTTTTGCTAAAAGTATGTACTGTGTACTAGAGTGTTAATGGATAATGAGCAGGAATAGGTGTTGGAGCTGTGAAAGGGAAATTTTGAAGTTGAAAGTTCCTAGATCAGTAGAAAATGTAGTTCTGAACTGTCCGTGAAGCAGAGATCTTATTGTGAAGTGCGGACGCGTTCTCGGACACGTCATCATGCCTCGCGCCAGCGTATGGTCATGTGGGACTATCGACAAGGTCAACTATGAAGTCAAATGTTCATAGATGTCTATGGATGTGCATGGACGTGGTAAAAATGATTCTAGAAGGTGGGAAATGGCAGAATTGTAAGGTAACACTTTGTAAATTGGACACAAACATTGCTATATTGGGTAAGTATGATATTAGTAAGTTGTAGGAAAATAGCATGCACTGGTAAAAACCTACGAAATTCAATGAAAAAACGTTGTTAAAGGGACGTTATGGTTAAGTTGCACTAATAAAAACCTTTGAAATTCGCTGAAAAAACTTTATTAAAGGGACATTATGGTTATGTTGGACTAATAAAAACCTATGAAATTCAAAGAAAAAACTTTGTTAAAGGGACGTTATGGCTTATGGTTAAGTAAAATCGAAAAAACCCAGAAATACGGCAGTTATGGTAAGCTAAACAACCATAACTCGCGCCACCAATGTGCACTGCTAAGACTAACACCCAGGACATCAAAGATGACATCCAGTAAATCCGTCCAGTAGTTTTTTTTAAAAATGACCAAAATGTAAGGCAAAAGAATTAGTGATATCTGTGTTCGCTTCGCGGACAGACTTCCCTGTTCGCTTCGCGGACAGCACCCTGATTGGCCCATGGGCTTGCGTCATGTCCGCGGACATGCGACGTGTTCGCTGATAGGACGGCGTGGGGCGTGTAGCGCGTCAGATTTTCTGTGGCACCCGCCATCTTGTATTCGCCGTCACCGCGTACAGCGCAGTGAAACTTGGATTAAAAATTGTATTTAGTGGAGTGTGTTGGTGTGTAAGAGTGTTTGGGGAGGGTGGGGGAGTATGAGATAGGTTCAATGTTTTGTTCGATTTGTCCGCGGAGAACACGGCTGTTCTGACATTTTGTAAATAAACTAAATGGTGGGGTCTTCAGAGGACGGAGTAGGTGTCCTTTTTGTTCGCAAGGAAGGTAAAATTGAGCTAAAAACACTCACGGTGTATTTAAATGTTCGTAAATACACAAACTGGGGGTGTCCTGAGGACGCTGTCCGTATTGTAATCTGTCAAGTTGAATGTGTTCTAAGAACACTCGCGCTGTCCCGAAATGGTTGCAATTACACAAAATGGGGGTGTTCTGAGAACATTGTTTGAATTGTTCGTTGTCAGGTTGAAAGCGTTCTACGAACCCTCCTTTTGTCCGCTGATAGTACAATTTCCTATGGGCCTCACCCGACTTTTTGTCCACTAAAGAAACTATAAATCAGGCTGGTGTGCGCCGACATTGTGATAATCCTATGATTGGCGCTATTGACCTGGCTGACTTGCTTTTGCGACACTAAATCATATCTCCCGCCCCTAAGCCTGACATTATGAAAGCATTCATATTCCCCGCCTCGCTCCGTGACGTTACAGGGTGCGTCATCAAACGCGCCCAGTCGTCTCCAGTCCTACGCGACTTTACACAGAACCCGGAAGACAACACACATTATGTCACAACAGAGCGCGCCACAATTCGGAATATGAAACTGATTTAAAAGCAAACAGCAAGATTTTGTAAAATACATTTATTTGACATCAAATGTTTAGAGAATATTCAGCAATTTGCATTTGTCTTTGTTGTCGATCCGCAAAAGTTCATGTTGAGCCACGCGATGTTCCTTTGCGGTACAGAGGGTGTTAGATCACAATTTGGAATATGAAACTGTGGTTTAAAAGTAAACAGCAGGATTGTACATTTGGTAAAGTACATTTATTTCACATGAAATGTTTAGTGAATATTCAGCGATTTGCAATTGTCTCTGCTGTCGATCAGCAAAAGTTTATTTTGAGCCATGCACTGTTCCTTTGCGGTAGATAGGCTGTTGGTTTATGATAAAAGCAGTAAATGGTCGCATTGATAATCGGAAGGTTGCTCCAACAATGAGGCATTAGACCACCATAATGGTTGGTATGTTGCTTCTAGCCGCTAGTACTGCGTAAGGGTATATTGGTCCTTGTCGATTGTCCCATAAAATGGTGAGGGTCATGAAGTTGCTTACATGGAGCTGCACCTGGCAGTTGAAAAATCCATCCGCTGGAGTCTGAAAATCGTGACATTGGCAAAATGGGGCAACATACCTGTTTTAAAAAACATAAATTAGTCTCACCAGCCGATCTTTATTAAAAATATTCATTTTATTTATTAGGGCGTGAAACTATTTGCTAGCGAAGATAGTGCAACGGAGTATGTTAATAATAAAATATAATTTCACATTTATATAGTGCTAAGAACCGTCGGGTATCTCAGCGCTGCTTATTATTACCCACGGTGTGTGGAGCTCATTTATCGACCACGGAAGGATGAAAGGCTGAGTTTGGCCGTGCCGGGATTCGAACCTGCGTTAGCCAGCTGTGCACGGATGTCAGAGCGAGCGCTCTACTCGCTGTGCCACTTGACCAGCTACAGTGTGTGGCACAGCGAGTAGAGCGCTTGACCGGCTACAGACCGGTTAAATTATTTCTATTAACCCACCCTGTGTCGTCTGCCTTTTTCAGAGCCCTCTAAAGGACAGGGGATCAATTTGGCAGTGATAGTGCGTGGTAGAAAACAATATGCCACATTGAACGAACAAGTACAACTTGACCGGGCTTTAATGCCACGCTATTGTTATTATATTCCGGTATAAAATAATCTAAAGGGTTACTTACATTATAATTGCATTTTCCATTGTCCAAGTGTAGTGCAGTCCCAAAATATGACTCAGCGTGTGCCAACGATCTTTCTCAAAGTGATATAATATACAAAAGTGGTTTCGTTTCAGAAATTTCATCTTTATCGTGTCTTATGTTTTTGCTACACTTCTTCAAAAGAAGTCTTTCAGCACAATCTGTCTGTCAAGGTAAAAAAAAAATAGAACCTTATACTGGGAGTCGTGGGCCTCTCCGGGCCGCGAGAAAAAAATGGAAGCAGCTGACCTTCACTGTGAACGAGCATAAATGCTTACTTTGCAACATTCTGTGTAAAGCCATCTGTAAGAATTTGCTGTTTACACTACATCTTTGTATATTGTTTGCGTGCTAATAAAAAAAGTTTGTTTAAGGGACGTTATGGTTCCAAGTAAAGCCGAAAAACCCCTGAAATCCACCAGTTATGGTAAGCTAAGCAACCATAATTCGCGCCACCACCGTGCACTGCTAAGACTAACACCCAGGACATCAAAGATGACATCGCAAATGTCATTGATGTCATCACTGATGACATCACATGTGCATTTACTTTTCATGAAATTTGTGTACTAGGGATTTTTATTATAATGTTGCGAAAAAAGTGTCCAGGATCATTGCAATAAATATCATACCGTAATTAGTGCTTTGAATGATGCATTGATATAAATAGCATTGTATTATGGGGTTCTATCTAGTATACTAAGCTACTCATACAGAAACATAACATTGTGTGCAGTGTACAAGATGAAGGTATAAAATTCATAATGTTAATATGTTGAATAATGAAATGATAATTGTTTTCTTAATATATTTTTGTGTACTGTGAAATATGTAATAAATAGCTAATAAAACATATGTATTACATAATTGCATTACTATAGACAAAACACAAAGACACAAGAACACATACCAATATGGGTATATGCAGGGAAAGTGGAGTTAGCAAAAAAGCACAAGTAGTAGCAGAAACAATTAATAATTTAACTGATTATTTTCATGCAAATAAATGATTGCTCTGTTTCAAAGTTGCTATTTACCCAAGGTATATGTATCACTTGATGTGATTGTACTCACACTACTTTCCTTAGGGTCCAATCTATGCAAATATGACCATATACAAGGAAAGTACAGCCATAAAAAAAACAACAGAACTATCAGAAAGTGCTCATAAGTCTATTGATTATCTTTATGCACAAAAAGGATTGCTGTCTTTCAAGCTTGTCTTCCCGTATGTATATGTTTCATATGATGTGACTGGACTCTAAGGGAATTACTGTAAGAAACGACTTGAAGGATACGTCTACAAATAAAATAATATGTTTAGTTTCTGACTGTTACTGAAGAAAACCATGTGGCCTAGATATGTCAGCAAAAGAATGTGATGTCATCTTTGATGTCCTGGGTGTTAGTCTTAGCAGTACACGGTGATGGCACGAGTTATGGTTGCTTAGCTTACCATAACTGGCGAATTTCAAGGGTTTTTCGGTTTTACTTGGAACCATAACGTCCCTTTGACAACATTTTTTCACTGAATTTCATAGGTTTTTAGCAGCCCAACTTAACCATAACGTCCCTTTTTAACAAAGTTTTTTCACTGAATATATATATATATATTTGTGTGTGTGTATTACATGGCCACGGTAGTGGCCATGTAGTTATGGTTAAGTTGCTGTTTCCATAGGAAGAGCACTCTTTGGGCGGCTTATAACTTCGCTCCCCCTGGACGAATCCTCACCAAACTTAGCAAAAAAAGTATATGGCCCACTCTGAATTTGTTTTGCAAAGTTTGGTGAGGATTCTTCCAGGGGGGGAAAAGTTATAGGGGGGGTCCCAATATTTTTGTTTCCCATAGACTGAATGAGAACAAATTTTTGCACGCGCCTACAGCCCAAACCGCTGGATGGATTTTCACCAAATTTGGACCAGGAGCAGCGGCTTGGTCCCGAAAGCGTGCTTTTGCAAATTTGGTGAAAATCCATCCAGTAGTTTTTTAAAACATGACCAAAAAGTAGGTCAGAAAAAATTAGTGATATCTGTGTCCGCTTCGCGGACACACTTCCCTGTTCGCTCCGCGGACAGGACAGGGATTGGGCAAGCGGCTTGCGTGGTGTCCGTGGACATGTTATGTGCTTTCTCTTTGGCTGCAGTGCAAACGTGCAGTGCGTCTATTTTGAAAGACGCCCGCCGTCTTTGTTTATCACGAGGGGTCTGCCGCCTGCTACTACGGTAATGCCTGTGTCTTCCTCCCATTACCCACACCCCCTCCCACTCATGCTCCGTATCTCCTTCCTGTCCCCCCACCCCTGCTCATGCCCCGTGTCTCCCCTGTTCCTCCAGCCCCCGCTCACGGCATCGGCACACGGTGGCCTGCGGAGGGCCGAGGAGCGGGATCTGCCACCTCACACTAAGCTTATGTCCGTGTTTTCCTCCCCTTCATTCCACCCCCCACCCCCCCGCTCATGCCCCGTGTCTCCCTTCTTTCCACGCCCCACCCCCGTTCATGCCCCGTGTCTCCCTTCTTTCCCCCACCCTCCGCTCATGCCCGTGTCTCCCTTCTTCCACCCCGACCCCCCCGCTCATGCCCCGTGTCTCCCTTCTTCCCCCCCCAGCCCCCGCTCATGCCCCGTGTCTTCCTTCTTTCCCCCCCACCCCCTGCTCATGCCCCGTGTCTCCCTTCTTCCCCCCACCCCCGCTCATGCCCCGTGTCTCCCTTCTTTCCCCCGCACCCCCGCTCATGCCCTGTGTCTTCCTTCTTTCGCCCCCCCACCCCCCCGCTCATGCCTCGTGTCTCCCTTCTTTCCCCCACCCCCCGCTCAGGCCCCATGTCTCCCTTCTTCCGCCCCACCTCCCGGTCATGCCGCGTGTCTCCCTTCTTCCCCCCACCCCCCCGCTCATGCCCGTGTCCTTCTTTTCCCACCCCACCCCCGCTCATGCCCAATTTCTTCCTTCTTTCCCTCTTTCCCCCACCCCCCGCTCATGCCCCGTGTCTCCCTTCTTCCGCCCCAACCCCCGCTGATGCCCTGTGTCTCCCTTCTTCCCCCCACCCCCCGCTCATGCCCAGTGTCTCCCTTCTTTCCACCCCTGCTCATGCCCCGTGGCTCCCTTCTTCCCCCCCACACCCCGCTCATGCCCCGTGTCTTCCTTCTTTCCCCCCACCCCCGCTCATGCCCCGTGTCTCCCTTCTTCCCCCCCACACCCCGCTCATGCCCCGTGTCTCCCTTCTCCCTCCCACCCTCAGCCCCCCGCTCATGCCACGTGTCTTCCTTCTTCCCCCAACCCCCCGCTCATGCCCTGTGTCTCCCTTCTTCCCCCCACCCCTGCTCATGCCCCGTGTCTCCCTTCCTCCTCCCCCACCCCCGCTCATGCCCCGTGTCTTTCTTTCCCCCCAGCCCCCGCTCATGCCCTGTGTCTCCCTTATCCCCCCACCCTCCGCCCCCGCTCATGCCCCATGTCTCCCTTCTTTCCCCCCCACCCCCCGCTCACGCCCCGTGTCTTCCTTCTTCCCCCCCACCCCCGCTCATGCCCTGTGTCTCCCTTCTAACCCCCCACCCCCGCTCATGCCCTGTGTCTCCCTTCTAACCCCCCACCCCCGCTCATGCCCTGTGTCTCCCTTCTAACCCCCCACCCCCGCTCATGCCCCGTGTCTTCCTTTCTCCCCCAGCACTTGCTCATGCCCTGTGTCTCCCTTCTTTCCCCCCACCCCCCGCTCATGCCCCGTGTCTCCCTCGTGTTACCCCCCACCCCCCGCTCATGCCCCGTGTCTCCCTTCTTTCCCCCCACCCCCGCTCATGCCCCGTGTCTCCCTTTTTCCTCCCCACCCCCGCTCATGCCCCGTGTCTCCCTTTTTCCTCCCCACCCCCGCTCATGCCCCGTGTTTCCCTTCTTTCCACCCCCCAGCCCCTGCTCAGTGTCTCCCTTCTTTCCTCCCCCCCACCCCCTGCTCATGCCCTGTGTCTCCCTGGTGTCTATCTTGGTAAAATATTTTCCTTTCTACACCGGTTTGGGAGGAAAAATCTTTTTTTTACCACCCCGGGTTCCCACTTTGGGAACCTAGGATGCTAGTGGTCTTCCTCCATTGAAAAGGACGTTATGGTTACGTTGCACTAATAAAAAACTATGAAATTCAGTAAAAACAAATGTGTTAAAGTGACTTTATGGTTAAGTTGTACTAATAAAAACCTCTGAAATTCAGTAAAAAAAACTTTGTTAAAGGGACTTATGGTTAAGTTACGCTACTAAAAACCTATGAAATTCAGTGACAAAAACTTTGTTAAAAGGACTTTATGATTAAGTTGCGCATCTAAAAACCTATGAAATTCAGTGAAAAATAACTTTGTTAAAGGGACGTTATGGTTCCAAGTAAAACTGAAAAACCCTTGAAATTCACCAATTATAGTAAGCTAAGTAACCATAATACGCACCACCACCGTGCACTGCTAAGACTAACACCCAGGACATCAAAGATGACATCACAAATGTCATTGATGACATCACTGATCACATGTCTGGCTCCCCCTTTGTTACTTTACTGACATATCTAGGCCACATGATTTTCTTCAGTAACAGTCAGAAATTAAAAGTGGAAAAGGTAGTACATTTGTAGACTTATCCTTCAAGTATGTTCTTACAATAATTCCCTTAGGGTCCAGTCGTATCATATGAAACATTTACATAGGGGAAGACACAAGCTGGAAAGACAGCAATCCTTTCTGTGCATTAAAATAATTAGTAGAGTTGTCAGCACTTTCTGATAGTTCTGTTGTTTTTTTTATTACTGTACTTTCCCTGTATATGCTCCTATTTTTATATCTTGTAATCACACTACTTTCCTTAGGGTCCAGTCACATCATGCGATATATATACATAGGGTAAGTAGCAGCTTTGAAACAGAGCAATCATTTCTCTGCATAAAGGTAATCAGTTAGGTTATGAACACTTTTTGCTACTGCTGGTTTTTTTCTTACTTCACTTTCCTTGTATATACGTAGTGTTGTCTCTTTGTGTTTTGTCTATAATAATGCAATTATGTAGTAAGTGGGTTTTATTATCTACTTATCACATGTTTCACAGTATGCACAAGTCTAATAAGAAAAAAGTTATTTCACTATTCAACATGGCAAGCTTATGAATATTGCACCTCCATCTATGCTGCACACAATGCCTATGTTTCTACATGAGCACCTTAGTATACTGGATGGACTGATTAGCCCTTGATATTTATTCCAATGATCCTTGACACTTATTTTTATTAACATTACAATAAGAAACCCTTGTACAGACTTTTCATGAAAGGTAAATGCACATGTGATGTCATCAGTGATGTCATCAATGACATTTGTGATGTCATCTTTGATGTCCTGGGTGTTAGTCTTAGCAGTGCACGGTGGTGGCGCGAGTTATGGTTACTTAGCTTACCAGAACTGGCGAATTTCAAGGGTTTTTTGTTTTTACTTAGAACCATAACGTCCCTTTAACAAAGTTTGTTTCACTGAATTTCATAGGTTTTTAGTAGCGCAACTTAATCATAACGTCCCTTTAACAAAGTTTTTTTCACTGAATATATATACATGTATGTGTGTGTGTACATATACATATATATATATATATATATATTCAGTGAAAAAACTTTGTTAAAGGGACGTTATGGTTAAGTTGCGCTACTAAAAACCTATGAAATTCAGTGAAGCAAACTTTGTTAAAGGGACGTTATGGTTCTAAGTAAAACCGAAAAACCCTTGAAATTCGCCAGTTATGGTAAGCTAAGTAACCATATCTCGCGCCACCACCGTGCACTGCTAAGACTAACACCCAGGACATCAAAGATGACATCACAAATGTCATTGATGACATCACATGTGTATGTACTTTTAATGAAATATGTGTACAGGAGATTCTTATTATAATGTTGCGAAACAAGTGTCAAGGATCATTGCAATAAATATCATACCCTAATTAGTGCATTGAACGATGCATTGATATAAATAGCATTCTATTATGGGGTTCTATCTAGTTTACTAAGCTACTCATACAGAAACATAACATTGTGTGCAGTGTACAAGATGAAGGTATAATATTCGTAATGTTAATATGTTGAATAATGAAATTGTCTTCTTAATATATTTTTGTGTACTGTGAAATATGTCATAAGTAGCTAATAAAACACATGTATTACATAATTGCATCACTATAGACAAAACACAAAGGCACAAGAACACATACCAATATGGGTATATACAGGGAAAGTGAAGTTAGCAAAAAAGCACAAGTAGTAGCAGAAACAATTAATAATTTAACTGATTATTGTCATGCAAATAAATGATTGCTCTGTTTCAAAGCTGCTATTTAACCTAGGTATATGTATCACTTGATGTGATTGGACCCTAAGGAAAGTAGTGTGAGTACAATGTATACAAATATGACCATATACAAGGAAAGTACAGCCATAAAAAAAACAGAACTATCAGAAAGTGCTGATAAGTCTATTGATTATCTTTATGCACAAAAAGGATTGCTGTCTTTCAAGCTTGTGTCTTCCCGTATGTATATGTTTCATATGATGTGACTGGACTCTAAGGGAATTACTGTAAGAACCTACTTGAAGGATACGTCTACAAATAAAATACAATTTTTAGTTTCTGACTGTTCTGACTGTTACTGAAGAAAATCATGTGGCCTAGATATGTCAGCAAAAGAAAAAAGAGCGAGCCAGACATGTCATCAGTGATGTCATCAATGACATTTGTGATGTCATCTTTGATGTCCTGGGTGTTAGTCTTAGCAGTGCACGGTGGTGGCGAGAGTTATGGTTACTTAGCTTACCATAACTGGCGAATTTCAAGGGTTTTTCGGTTTTACTTGGAACCATAACGTCCCTTTGACGTTTTTTCACTGAATTTCATAGGTTTTTAGTAGCGCAACTTAACCATAAAGTCCCTGTAACATTTTTTTTTACTAAATTTTAAAGGTTTTTTTAGTGCAACGTCACCATAACATCCTTTTCAATAGATGAAGACCACTAACATCTTATGTCCTCAAAGTGGGAACGCGGGTGGTAAAAAACAAAAAGATTTTCCTTCCTACACCGGGACGCCTGCGGTGTCCCGGTGTAGGATGGAAAATCTTTTACCAAGATGGCCACCATGGAAAGGGAAGGCGGGGTGTATAAAGAACACAACAGGGCATGAGCAGGGGGTAGGGGGAACAGGGGAGACACATGGGCATGAGCAGGGGGTGAGAGGGAACAGGGTACAAACGGGGCATGAGCGGGGGGTGGGGGGGAACACGAGGGAGACACCGGGCATGAGCGGTGGGGTGGGGGGGTAACATGAGGGAAACACGGGACATGAGCGAGGGGTGGGGCAACAGGAGAGAAACACGGGGCATGAGCGGGGGGTGGGGAGAACAGGAGACAGACATGGTGGGGCATGAGCGGGGGGTGGGGAGAACAGGGGACAGACACGGGGCTAGAGCGGGGGGATGGGGAAGAACAGGAGACGGATACGGGGCATGAGCAGGGTTAGGGAGAACAGGAGACAGACACAGGGCATGAGCGGAGGGTGGGGGGCAACAGGAGAGAGACACGGGGCATGAGCGTGGAGTGGGGGGGTACAGGAGACAGACACGGGGCATGGGTGGGGGCAAAAGGAGACAGACACGGGGATGAGCGGGGGGTGGGGGTAACAGAAGAGAGACATGGGGCATGAGTGGGGGTTGGGGGGAACAGAAGACAGACACGGGGCATGAGTGGTGGAATGGGGGCAACAGGAGAGAGACACGGGGCATGAGCGGGGGGTGGGGGTTACAGGAGACAGACACGGGGCATGAGCAGGGGGTGGGGGGTAAGAGGAGAGAGACATGGGGCATGAGTGGGGGGTGGGGGGGTACAGGAGACAGACACGGGGCATGAGTGGGGGGGCAACAGGAGAGAGACACGGGGCATGAGCGGGGGGAGGGGGGAACAGGAGACAGACATGGGGCATGAGTGGCGGGTGGGGGGAACAACAGAGACATACACGGGGCATGAGCGGGGGGTGGGGGGCAACATGAGACAGACACGGGGCATGAGCGGGAGGTGGGGGGCAACAGGAGACAGACACGGGGCATGAGTGGGGGGGAACAGGAGACAGACACGGAGCATGAGCGGGGGGTGGGGAGAACAGGAGACAAACACGGGGCATGAGCGGGGGGTGGGGGGCAACAGGAGAGACACGGGGCATGAGCGGGGCGTGGGGGGCAACAGGAGAGACACGGGGCATGAGCGGGGCGTGGGGGGCAACAGGAGAGACACGGGGCATGAGCGGGGGGTGGGGGGCAACAGGAGACAGACACGGGGCATGAGCGAGGGGTGGGGGAACAGGAGACAGACACGGGGCATGAGCGTGGGGTGGGGGGAACAGACAAGGGGCATGAGCGTGGGCTGGGGAGAAAAGACACGGGGCATGAGCAGGGGGTGGGGGGCAACAAGAGAGACATGGGGCATGAGCGGGTGGGGGGAACAGGAGACAGACACGGGGCATGAGCGGGTGGGGGGAACAGGAGACAGACACGGGGCATGAGCGGGGGGTGGGGGGAACAGGACACAGACACGGGGAATGAGCGGTGGTGGGGAGAACCGGAGACAGACACTGGGCATGAGCGGGGGGCGTGGGGGGCAACAGGAGACAGACACGGCACATGAGGGGAACAGGAGACAGATACGGGGCATGAGTGGGGGTGGGGAGAACAGGAGACAGACACAGGGCATGAGCGGGGGGAACAGAAGACAGACACGGGGCATGAGCGGGGGGTGGGGGGAAGGGGAGAGAGACACACGGGGCATGAGCGGGGGTGGGGGGAGGGAGAGAGACTCCCCGGGCATGAGCGGGGGTTGGGGGGAGGGAGAGAGACACACGGGGCATGAGCGTGGGGTGGGCGGGAGGGAGAGGGACCCGTGGGGCATGAGCGGGGGGAGGGATAGAGACACAAGGGGCATGAGTGGGGGGTGGGCGGGAGGGAGAGAGACACACGGGGCATGAGCGGGGGATGGGCGGGAGGGAGAGAGACACATGGGGTATGAGCGGGGGGTGGGCGGGAGGGAGAGAGACACATAGGGCATGGGGGAGGTGGGGGGAGGGAGAGAGACACATGGGGCATGAGCAGGGGGTGGGGGGAGGGATGAGAGACACACGGGGCATGAGCGGGAGGGGGAGAGACACACGGGGCATGAGCGGGGGGTGGGCGGGAGGGGGAGAGACACACGGGGCAAGAGCGGGGGTGGTCAGGAGGGGGAAAGAGACACGGGGCAAGAGCGGGGCTGAGCGGGAGGGGGAAAGAGACACGGGGCAAGAGTGGGGGTGGGCAGGAGGGGGAAAGAGACTCGGGGGAGGGCGGGAGGGGGAAAGACACGGGGCAAGAGCGGGGGTGGGCGGGAGGGGGAAAGAGACACGGGGCAAGATTGGGGGTGGGCGGGAGGGGGAAAGACACGGGGCAAGAGCGGGGGTGGTCGGGAGAGGGAAAGAGACACGGGGCAAAAGCGGGGCTGAGCGGGAGGGGGAAAGAGACACAGGGCAAGAGTGGGGGTGGGCAGGAGGGGGAAAGAGACTCGGGGCAAGAGCGGGGGTGGGCGGGAAGGGGAGAGAGACGCACGGGGCATGAGCGCGGGGTGGGCGGGAGGGAGAGAGACACGTGGGGCATGAGCGGGGGGAGGGATAGAGACACACGGGTCATGAGCGGGGGATGGGCGGGAGGGAGAGAGACACATGGGGTATGAGCGGGGGGTGGGCGGAGGGAGAGAGACACATAGGGCATGGGGGAGGTGGGGGGAGGGCGAGAGACACATAGGGCATGGGGGAGGTGGGGGGAGGGCGAGAGACACATGGGGCATGAGCGGGGGGTGGGGGGAGGGAGAAAGACACACGGGGCATGAGCGGGGGGTGGGGGGAGGGAGAAAGACACACGGGGCATGAGCGCGGGGTGGGCGGGAGGGAGAGAGACACGTGGGGCATGAGCGGGGGGAGGGATAGAGACACACGGGTCATGAGCGGGGGATGGGCGGGAGGGAGAGAGAGACACACATGGGGTATGAGCGGGGTGTGGGCGGAGGGAGAGAGACACATAGGGCATGGGGGAGGTGGGGGGAGGGCGAGAGACACATGGGGCATGAGCAGGGGGTGGGGGGAGGGAGAAAGACACACGGGGCATGAGCGGTAGGGGGAGAGACACACGGGGCATGAGCGGGGGGTGGGCGGGAGGGGGAGAGACACACGGGGCAAGAGCGGGGGTGGTCGGGAGGGGGAAAGAGACACGGGGCAAGAGCGGGGCTGAGCGGGAGGGGGAAAGACACGGGGCAAGAGTGGGGGTGGGCAGGAGGGGGAAAGAGACTCGGGGCAAGAGCTGGGGTGGGCGGGAGGGGGAAAGACACTGGGCAAGAGCGGGGGTGGGCGGGAGGGGGAAAGAGACACGTGGCAAGAGCGGGGGTGGGCTGGAGGAGGAAAGAGACACGGGGCAAGATCGGGGGTGGGCGGGAGAGGGAAAGAGACACGGGGCAAGAGCGGGGGTGGTCGGGAGGGGGAAAGAGACACGGGGAAAGAGCGGGGCTGAGCGGGAGGGGGAAAGAGACACGGGGCAAGAGTGGGGGTGGGCAGGAGGGGGAAAGAGACTCGGGGCAAGAGCGGGGGTGGGCGGGAGGGGGGAAGAGACACAGGGCAAGAGCGGGGTTGGGCGGGAGGGGTAAAGACACACGGGGCAAGAGCGGGAGGGAGAGAGACACACGGGCATGAGCGGGGGTGGGCTGGAGGAGGAAAGAGACACGGGGCAAGATCGGGGGTGGGCGGGAGGGGGAAAGAGACACGGGGCAAGAGCGGGGGTGGTCGGGAGGGGGAAAGAGACACGGGGCAAGAGCGGGGCTGAGCGGGAGGGGGAAAGAGACACGGGGCAAGAGTGGGGGTGGGCAGGAGGGGGGAAAGAGACTCGGGGCAAGAGCGGGGGTGGGCGGGAGGGAGAGAGACACACAGGGCATGAGCGGGGGGTGGGGGGAGGGAGAGAGACTCACGGGGCATGAGCGCGGGGTGGGCGGGAGGGAGAGACACGTGGGGCTTGAGCGGGGGGAGGGATAGAGACACACGGGGCATGAGTGGGGGGTGGGCGGGAGGGAGAGAGACACACGGGGCATGAGCGGGGGATGGGCGGGAGGGAGAGAGACACATGGGGTATGAGCGGGGGGTGGGCGGGAGGGAGAGAGACACATGGGGCATGGGGGAGGTGGGGGGAGGGAGAGAGACACATGGGGCATGAGCAGGGGGTGGGGGGGAGGGAGAGAGACACACGGGGCATGAGCGGGAGGCAGAGAGACACACGGAGCATGAGCGGGGGGTGGGCGGGAGGGGGAGAGACACACGGGGCAAGAGCGGGGGTGGGCGGGAGGGGGAAAGATACACGGGGCAAGAGCGGGGGTGGGCGGGGGGGAGACACGGGGCAAGAGTGGGGGTGGGCGGGAGGGGGAAAGACATGGGGCAAGAGCAGGGGTGGGCGGAGGGGGAAAGACACGGGGCAAGAGCGGGGGTGGGCGGGAGGGGGAAAGACACAGGGCAAGAGCAGGGGTGGGCGGGAGGGGGAAAGAGACACGGGGCAAGAGCGGGGGTGGGCGGGAGGGGGAAAGAGACACGTGGCAAGAGCGGGGGTGGGCTGGAGGAGGAAAGAGACACGGGGCAAGATCGGGGGTGGGCGGGAGAAAGAGACACAGGGCAAGAGCGGGGGTGATCGGGAGGGGGAAAGAGACACGGGGCAAGAGCGGGGCTGAGTGGGAGGGGGAAACAGACACGGGGCAAGAGTGGGGGTGGGCAGGAGGGGGAAAGCGACTCGGGGCAAGAGCGGGGGTGGGCGGGAGGGGGGAAGAGTCACACGCAAGAGCGGGGGTGGGCGGGAGGGGGAAAGAGACACAGGGCAAGAGCAGGGGTGGGGGGGGAGGGAGACAGACACACGGGGCAAGAGCTGTGGTGGGGGGAGGGAGAGAGACACACGGGCATGAGCGGGGGGTGGGGAGAAGGGGAGAGAGACACGGGGAATGAGCGGGGGTGGAGGGGAGGGAGAGAGACACACCGGGCATGAGCGGGGGTGTGGGGTGGAGGCAGAGTCACACACAGGGCATGAGCGGGAGGGGGTGAGACACAGACATAAGGGGCATGAGCGGGGGGTGGGCGGGAGGGGGGGAGAGACACACAGGGCATGAGCGGGGGGTGGGGGGAAGGGGAGAGAGACACACAGGGCATGAGCGGGGGGTGGGCGGGAGTGGGAGAGACACACGGGGCATGAGTGGGGGTTGGGGGGAGGGAGAGAGACACACAGGGCATGAGCGGGGGGTGGGGAGAAGGGGAGAGAGACACGGGGCATGAGCGGGGGTGGAGGGGAGGGAGAGAGACACACCGGGCATGAGCGGGGGTGGGGTGGAGGCAGAGAGACACACGGAGCATGAGCGGGGGGTGGGCAGGAGGGGGAGAGACACACGGGGCATGAGCGGGGGGTGGGGGGAGCTAGAGAGACACACGGGGCATGAGCGGGGGTGGGGGGAAGGGGAGAGAGACACACAGGGCTTGAGCGGGGGTTGGGGGGAGCTAGAGAGACACACGGGGCATGAGCGGGGGTGGGGGGAAGGGGAGAGAGTCACACTTGGCATGAGCGGGGGGTGGGGAGAAGGGGAGAGAGACACGGGGCATGAGCTGGGGTGGAGGGGAGGGAGAGAGACACACCGGGCATAAGCGGGGGTGGGGTGGAGACAGAGAGACACACGGGGCATGAGCGGGGGGTGGGCGGGAGGGGGAGAGACACACAGGGCATGAGCAGGTGGTCGGCGGGAGGGGGAGAGACACACGGGGCATGAGCGGGGGTTTGGGGGAGGGAGAGAGACACACGGGGCATGAGCCGGGGGTGGGGAGAAGGGGAGAGAGACACGGGGCATGAGCGGGGGTGGAGGGGAGGGAGAGCGACACACCGGGCATGAGCGGGGGTGGGGTGGAGGCAGAGACACGCGGGGGGTGGGCGGGAGGGGGAGAGACACACAGGGCATGAGCGGGTGGTCGGCGGGAGGGGGAGAGACACACGGGGCATGAGCGGGGGTGGGGGGGGAGGGAGAGAGACACACGGGGCATGAGCGGGGGTGGAGGGGGAGGGAGAGAGACACACGGGGCATGAGCGGGGGTGGGGGGGAGGGAGAGAGACACACAGGGCATGAGCGGGGGTGGGGGGAAGGGGAGAGAGACACACGGGGCATGAGCGGGGGGTGGGCGGGAGGGGGAGAGACACACGGGGCATGAGCGGGGGGTGGGCGGGAGGGGGAGAGACACACGGGGCATGAGCGGGGGTTGGGGGAGGGAGAGAGACACACGGGGCATGAGCGGGGTGTGGGGGAGAGAGACACACGGGGCATGAGTGGGGGTGGGGGGAGGGAGACAGACATGGGGCATGAGCAGGGGGTTGGGGGGCAACAAGAGAGACTCGGGGCATGAGCGGGTGGGGGTAACAGGAGACATACATGGGGCATGAGCGGGTGGGGGGAAAAGGAGACGGACACAGGGCATGAGCGGGTGGGGGGAACATGAGACGGACACGGGGCATGAGCGGGGGTGGGGGGGAACAGGACACAGACACTGGGCATGAGCGGGGGGTGGGGAGAACAGTAGACAGACACTGGGCATGAGCGGTGGTGGGGGAAGGGAGAGAGACAATCGGGCATGAGCGGGGGGTGGGGAGAAGGGGAGAGAGACACGGGGAATGAGCGGGGGTGGAGGGGAGGGAGAGAGACAGACCGGGCATGAGCGGGGGTGGGGAGGAGGCAGAGAGACACACGGGGCATGAGCGGGGGGTGGGCGGGAGGGGGCGAGACACACGGGGCATGAGCGGGGGGTGGGCGGGAGGGGGAGAGACACACAGCATGAGCGGGGGTGGGGGGGAAGCAGAGAGACACACGGGCATGAGCGGGGGGTGGGGAGAAGGGGAGAGAGACACGGGGAATGAGCGGGGTGGAGGGGAGGGAGAGAGACACACCGGGCATGAGCGGGGGTGGGGTGGAGGCAGAGAGACACACGGGGCATGAGCGGGGGGTGGGCGGGAGGGGGCGAGACACACGGGGCATGAGCGGGGGTTGGGCGGGAGGGGGAGAGACACACGGGGCCTGAGTGGGGGTGGGGGGAGCTAGAGAGACACACGGGGCATGAGCGGGCGTTGGGGGGGAAGGGGAGAGAGACACACGGGGCATGAGCGGGGGGTGGGCGGGAGGGAGAGAGACACACGGGGCATGAGAGTGGGGTTGGGGGAGGGAGAGAGACACACGGGGCATGAGCGCGGGGTGGGCGGGAGGGAGAGAGACACACGGGGCATGAGCGGGGTGGAGGGAGAGAGACACACGGGGCATGAGCGGGGTGGAGGTAGAGAGACACACGGGGCATGAGTGGGGGGTGGGCGGGAGGGAGCGAGACACACGGGGCATGAGCGGGAGATAGGCGGGAGGGAGAGAGACACATGGGGTATGAGCGGGGGGTGGGGGGAGGGAGAGAGACACACGGGGCATGAGCGCGGGGTGGGCGGGAGGGAGAGAGACGTGGGGCTTGAGCGGGGGGAGGGATAGAGACACACGGGGCATGAGTGGGGGGTGGGCGGGAGGGAGGGAGACACACGGGGCATGAGCGGGGGATGGGCGGGAGGGAGAGAGACACATGGGGTATGAGCGGGGGGCGGGCGGGAGGGAGAGACACATAGGGCATGGGGGAGGTGGGGGGAGGGAGAGAGACACATGGGGCATGAGCAGGGGGTGGGGGGGGGGGGAGGGAGAGAAACACACGGGGCATGAGCGGGAGGGGGAGAGACACACGGGGCATGAGCGGGGGGTGGGCGGGAGGGGGAGAGACACACGGGGCAAGAGCGGGGGTGGGCGGGAGGGGGAAAGATACACGGGGCAAGATCGGGGGTGGGCGGGGGCGGAGACACGGGGCAAGAGTGGGGGTGGGCGGGAGGGGGAAAGACATGGGGCAAGAGCAGGGGTGGGCGGAGGGGGAAAGACACGGGGCAAGAGCGGGGGTGGGCGGGAGGGGGAAAGACACAGGGCAAGAGCAGGGGTGGGCAGGAGGGGGAAAGAGACACGGGGCAAGAGCGGGGGTGGGCGGGAGGGGGAAAGAGACACGTGGCAAGAGCGGGGGTGGGCTGGAGGAGGAAAGAGACACGGGGCAAGATCGGGGGTGGGCGGGAGAAAGAGACACAGGGCAAGAGCGGGGGTGATCGGGAGGGAGAAAGAGACACGGGGCAAGAGCGGGGCTGAGCGGGAGGGGGAAACAGACACGGGGAAAGAGTGGGGGTGGGCAGGAGGGGGAAAGCGACTCGGGGCAAGAGTGGGGGTGGGCGGGAGGGGGGAAGAGACACAGGGCAAAAGCGGGGGTGGGCGGGAGGGGGAAAGACACACGGGGCAAGAGCAGGGGTGGGGGGAGGGAGACAGACACACGGGGCAAGAGCTGTGGTGGGGGGAGGGAGAGAGACACACGGGCATGAGCGGGGGGTGGGGAGAAGGGGAGAGAGACACGGGGAATGAGCGGGGGTGGAGGGGAGGGAGAGAGACACACCGGGCATGAGCGGGGGTGGGGTGGAGGCAGAGTCACACACAGGGCATGAGCGGGAGGGGGTGAGACACAGAGACACACGGGGCATGAGCGGGGGTGGGAGGGAGCTAGAGAGACACACAGGGCATGAGCGGGGGGTGGGGGGAAGGGGAGAGAGACACACGGGGCATGAGCGGGGGGTGGGCGGGAGTGGGAGAGACACACGGGGCATGAGCGGGGGTTGGGGGGAGGGAGAGAGACACACAGGGCATGAGCGGGGGGTGGGGAGAAGGGGAGAGAGACACGGGGCATGAGCGGGGGTGGAGGGAAGGGAGAGAGACACACCGGGCATGAGCGGGGGTGGGGTGGAGGCAGAGAGACACACGGAGCATGAGCGGGGGGTGGGCAGGAGGGGGAGAGACACACGGGGCATGAGCGGGGGGTGGGGGGAGCTAGAGAGACACACGGGGCATGAGCGGGGGTGGGGGGAAGGGGAGAGAGACACACAGGGCTTGAGCGGGGGTTGGGGGGAGCTAGAGAGACACACGGGGCATGAGCGGGGGTGGGGGGAAGAGGGGAAGGGGAGAGAGACACACAGGGCTTGAGCGGGGGGTGGGCGGGAGGGGGAGAGTCACACTTGGCATGAGCGGGGGTTTGGGGGAGGGAGAGAGACACACGGGGCATGAGCGGGGGGTGGGGAGAAGGGGAGAGAGACACGGGGCATGAGCTGGGGTGGAGGGGAGGGAGAGAGACACACCGGGCATAAGCGGGGGTGGAGTGGAGACAGAGAGACACACGGGGCATGAGCGGGGGGTGGGCGGGAGGGGGAAAGACACACAGGGCATGAGCGGGGGGTGGGAGGGGGAGAGACACACGGGGCATGAGCGGGGGTGGGGGGGGAGGGAGAGAGACACACGGGGCATGAGCGGGGGTGGGGGGGAGGGAGAGAGACACACGGGGCACGAGCGGGGGTGGGGGGGAGGGAGAGAGACACACAGGGCATGAGCGGGGGTGGGGGGAAGGGGAGAGACACACGGGGCATGAGCGGGGGGTGGGCGGGAGGGGGAGAGACACACGGGGCATGCGCGGGGGTTGGGGGAGGGAGAGACACACACGGGGCATGAGCGGGGTGTGGGGGAGAGAGACACACGGGGCATGAGTGGGGGTGGGGGGAGGGAGACAGACATGGGGCATGAGCAGGGGAGTGGGGGGTAACAGGAGACAGACACGGGGCATGAGCGGGTGGGGGTAACAGGAGACAGACACGGGGCATGAGCGGGTGGGGGAACAGGAGACGGACATGGGGCATGAGCGGGGGGTGGGGAGAACAGTAGACAGACACGGGGCATGAGCGGTGGTGGGGGAAGGGAGAGAGACAATCGGGCATGAGCGGGGGGTGGGGAGAAGGGGAGAGAGACACGGGGAATGAGCGGGGGTGGAGGGGAGGGAGAGAGACAGACCGGGCATGAGCGGGGGTGGGGAGGAGGCAGAGAGACACACGGGGCATGAGCAGGGGGTGGGCGGGAGGGGGCGAGACACACGGGGCATGAGCGGGGGGTGGGCGGGAGGGGGAGAGACACACAGCATGAGCGGGGGTGGGGGGGAGGCAGAGACACACACGGGCATGAGCAGGGGGTGGGGAGAAGGGGAGAGAGACACGGGGAATGAGCGGGGTGGAGGGGAGGGAGAGACACACCGGGCATGAGCGGGGGTGGGGTGGAGGCAGAGAGACACGGGGCATGAGCGGGGGGTGGGCGGGAGGGGGCGAGACACACGGGGCATGAGCGGGGGGTGGGCGGGAGGGGGAGAGACACACGGGGCCTGAGTGGGGGTGGGGGGAGCTAGAGAGACACACGGAGCAGGAGCGGGCGGTGGGGGGAAGGGGAGAGAGACACACGGGGCATGAGCGGGGGGTGGGCTGTAGGGGGAGAGACACACGGGGCATGAGCGGGGGGTGGGGGGAGGGAGAGAGACACACGGGGCATGAGCGGGGTGTGGGGAGAAGGGGAGAGAGACACAGGGCATGAGCGGGGGTGGAGGGGAGGGAGAGTGACACACCAGGCATGAGCGGGGGTGGGGTGGAGGCAGAGAGACACATGGGGCATGAGCGGGGGGTGGGGGGAAGGGGAGAGAGACACACGGGGCATGAGGGGGTCGGGGGAGGGAGAGACACACGGGGCATGAGAGTGGAGTTGGGGGAGGGAGAGAGACACACGGGGCATGACCGTGGGGTGGGCGGGAGGGAGAGACACACGGGGCATGAGCGGGGTGGAGGGAGAGAGACACACGGGGCATGAGCGGGGTGGAGGGAGAGAGACACACGGGGCATGAGTGGGGGGCGGGAGAGAGAGAGACACACGGGGCATGAGCGGGGGATAGGCGGGAGGGAGAGTGACACATGGGGTATGAGCGGGGGGTGGGCGGGAGGGAGAGAGACACACAGGGCATGGGGGAGGTGGGGGGAGGGAGAGAGACACACGGGGCATGAGCAGGGGGTGGGGGGAGGGAGAGAGACACACAGGGCATGAGCGGGGGGTGGGGGGAAGGGGTGAGAGACACACGGGGCATGAGCGGGGGGTGGGCGGGAGTGGGAGAGACACACGGGGCATGAGCGGGGGTTGGGGGGAGGGAGAGAGACACACAGGGCATGAGCGGGGGGTGGGGAGAAGGGGAGAGAGACACGGGGCATGAGCGGGGGTGGAGGGGAGGGAGAGAGACGCACCGGGCATGAGCGGGGGTGGGGTGGAGGCAGAGAGACACACGGAGCATGAGCGGGGGGTGGGCAGGAGGGGGAGAGACACACGGGGCATGAGCGGGGGGTGGGGGGAGCTAGAGAGACACACGGGGCATGAGCGGGGGTGGGGGGAACGGGAGAGAGACACACAGGGCTTGAGCGGGGGTTGGGGGGAGCTAGAGAGACACACGGGGCATGAGCGGGGGTGGGGGGAAGAGGAGAGAGACACACAGGGCTTGAGCGGGGGGTGGGCGGGAGGGGGAGAGTCACACGGGGCATGAGCGGGGGTTTGGGGGAGGGAGAGAGACACACGGGGCATGAGCGGGGGGTGGGGAGAAGGGGAGATAGACACGGGGCATTTAGCTGGGGTGGAGGGGAGGGAGAGAGCCACACCGGGCATGAGCGGGGGTGGGGTGGAGGCAGAGAGACACACGGGGCATAAGCGGGGGTGGGCGGGAGGGGGGAAGAGACACAGGGCAAGAGCGGGGGTGGGCGGGAGCGGGAAAGACACACGGGGCATGAGCGGGGGATCGGCGGGAGGGAGAGAAACACATGGGGTATGAGCGGTGGGTGGGCGGGAGGGAGAGAGGCACACAGGGCATGGGGGAGGTGGGGGGAGGGAGAAAGACACATGGGGCATGAGCAGGGGTGGGGGGAGGGAGAGAGACACACGGGGCATGAGAGGGAGGGGGAGAGACACACGGGGCATGAGCGGGGGGTGGGCGGGAGGGGGAGAGACACTGGGCAAGAGCGGGGGTGGGCGGGAGGGGGAAAGATACACGGGGCAAGAGCGGGGGTGGGCGGGAGGGGGAAGACATGGGGCAAGAGCGGGGGTGGGTGGGAGGAGGAAAGACGTGGGGCAAGAGCAGGGGTGGGCGGATGGGGAAAGACACGGGGCAAGAGCGGGGGTGGGCGGGAGGGGGAAAGACACAGGGCAAGAGCAGGGGTGGGCGGGAGGGGGAAAGAGACACGGGGCAAGAGCGGGGGTGGGCGGGAGGGGGAAAGAGACATGTGGCAAGAGCGGGGGTGGGCTGAAGGAGGAAAGAGACACGGGGCAAGATCGGGGGTGGGCGGGAGGGGGAAAGAGACACGGGGCAAGAGCGGGGGTGGTTGGGAGGGGGAAAGAGACACGGGGCAAGAGCGGGGCTGAGCGGGAGGGGGAAAGAGACACGGGGCAAGAGTGGGGGTGGGCAGGAGGGGGAAAGAGACTCGGGGCAAGAGCGGGGGTGGGCGGGAGGGAGCAAGAGCGGGGGTGGGCGGGAGGGGGAAAGACACAAGGGGCAAGAGCTGTGGTGGGGGAGGGAGAGAGACACACGGGCATGAGCAGGGGGTGGGGAGAAGGGGAGAGAGACACACCGGGCATGAGCGGGGGTGGGGTGGAGGCAGAGAGACACACGGGGCATGAGCGGGGGGTGGGCGGGAGGGGGCGAGGCACACGGGGCATGAGCGGGGGGTGGGCGGGAGGGGGAGAGACACACGGGGCATGAGCGGGGGTGGGGGGGACCTAGAGAGACACACGGGGCATGAGCGGGGGTGGGGAGAAGGGGAGAGAGACACACGGGGCATGAGCGGGTGGTGTGCGGGAGGGGGAGAGACACACGGGGCATGAGCGGGGGGTGGGCGGGAGGGGGAGAGACACACGGGGCATGAGCGGGGGTGGGGTGGAGGCAGAGAGACACACAGGGCATGAGCGGGGGGTGGGCGGGAGGGGGAGAGACACACGGGGCATGAGCGGGGGGTGGGCGGGAGGGGGAGAGAAACACGGGGCATGAGCGGGGGTGGGAGGGAGAGAGACACACGGGGCATGAGCGGGGGTGGGGGGGAGGCAGAGAGACACACGGGGCATGAGCAGGGGGTGGGGGGAAGGGGAGAGAGACACACGGGGCATGAGCGGGGGGTGGGTGAGAGGGGGAGAGACACACGGGGCATGAGCAGGGATGGGGGGGAGGGAGAGAGACACGCGGGGTGGGGGGAGGGAGAAAGACACACGGGGCATGAGCGGGGTGTGGGGGAAGGGGTCAGACACGGGGCATGAGCGGGGATGGAGGGGAGGGAGAGAGACACACGGGGCATGAGCGGGGGTGGGGGGAGACAGATACGGGGCATGAGCAGTGGGGTTGGGGGCAACAAGAGAGAGACACGGGGCATGAGCGGGTGGGGGTAACAGGAGACAGACACGGGGCATGAGCGGGTGGGGGGAACAGGAGACGGACACAGGGCATGAGCGGGTGGGGGGAACAGGAGACGGACACGGGGCATGAGCGGGGGGTGGGGGGAACAGGACACAGACACGGGGCATGAGCGGGGGGTGGGGAGAACAGGAGACAGACACGGGGCATAAGCGGTGGTGGGGGGAGGGAGAGAGACACACGGGCATGAGCGGGGGATGGGGAGAAGGGGAGAGAGACACGGGGAATGAGGGGGGGTGGAGGGGAGTGAGAGAGAAATACCGGGCATGAGCGGGGGTGGGGTGGAGGCAGAGAGACACACGGGGCATGAGCGGGGGGTGGGCGGGAGGGGGAGAGACACACAGGGCATGAGCGGGGGGTGGGGAGAAGGAGAGAGACACATGGGGAATGAGCAGGGGGTTGTGGGGGGGAGAGAGACACACGGGGCATGAGCGCGGGATGGAGAGAGACACACGGGGCATGAGCGGGGGGAGGGAGAGAGACACACGGGGCATGAGTGGGGGGTGGGCGGGAGGGAGAGAGACACATGGGGTATGAGCGGGGGGTGGTCGGGAGGGAGAGAGACACACAGGGCATGGGGGAGCTGGGGGGAGGGAGAGAGACACACGGGGCATGAGCAGGGGGTGGGGGGGAGGGAGAGAGACACACGGGGCATGAGCGGGAGGGGGAGAGACACACGGGGCATGAGCGGGGGGGGGCGGGAGGGGGAGAGACACATGGGGTATGAGCGGGGGGTGGTCGGGAGGGAGAGAGACACACAGGGCATGGGGGAGCTGGGGGGAGGCAGAGAGACACACTGGGCATGAGCAGGGGGTGGGGGGAAGGGGAGAGAGACACACGGGGCATGAGCGGGGGGTGGGCGAGAGGGGGAGAGACACACGGGGCATGAGCAGGGATGGGGGGGAGGGAGAGAGACACGCGGGGTGGGGGGAGGGAGAAAGACACACGGGGCATGAGCGGGGTGTGGGGGAAGGGGTCAGACACGGGGCATGAGCGGGGGTGGAGGGGAGGGAGAGAGACACACGGGGCATGAGCGGGGGTGGGGGGAGACAGATACGGGGCATGAGCAGTGGGGTTGGGGGCAACAAGAGAGAGACACGGGGCATGAGCGGGTGGGGGTAACAGGAGACAGACACAGGGCATGAGCGGGTGGGGGGAACAGGAGACGGACACAGGGCATGAGCGGGTGGGGGGAACAGGAGACGGACACGGGGCATGAGCGGGGGGTGGGGGGAACAGGACACAGACACGGGGCATGAGCGGGGGGTGGGGAGAACAGGAGACAGACACGGGGCATAAGCGGTGGTGGGGGGAGGGAGAGAGACACACGGGCATGAGCGGGGGATGGGGAGAAGGGGAGAGAGACACGGGGAATGAGGGGGGGTGGAGGGGAGTGAGAGAGAAATACCGGGCATGAGCGGGGGTGGGGTGGAGGCAGAGAGACACACGGGGCATGAGCGGGGGGTGGGCGGGAGGGGGAGAGACACACAGGGCATGAGCGGGGGGTGGGGAGAAGGAGAGAGACACATGGGGCATGAGCAGGGGGTTGTGGGGGGGAGAGAGACACACGGGGCATGAGCGCGGGATGGAGAGAGACACACGGGGCATGAGTGGGGGGTGGGCGGGAGGGAGAGAGACACATGGGGTATGAGCGGGGGGTGGTCGGGAGGGAGAGAGACACACAGGGCATGGGGGAGCTGGGGGGAGGGAGAGAGACACACGGGGCATGAGCAGGGGGTGGGGGGAGGGAGAGAGACACACGGGGCATGAGCGGGAGGGGGAGAGACACACGGGGCATGAGCGGGGGGCGGGCGGGAGGGGGAGAGACACACGTGGCAAGAGCGAGGGTGGGCTGGAGGAGGAAAGAGACACAGGGCAAGATCGGGGGTGGGCGGGAGGGGGAAAGAGACACGGGGCAAGAGCGGGGGTGGTCGGGAGGGGGAAAGAGACACGGGGCAAGAGCGGGGCTGGGCGGGAGGGGGAAAGAGACACGGGGCAAGTGTGGGGGTGGGCGGGAGGGGTATGAGACTCGGGGCAAGAGCGGGGTCGGGTGGGAGGGACGGAAGAGACACAGGGCAAGAGCGGGGGTGGGCAGGAGCGGGAAAGACACACGGGGCAAGAGCGGGGGTGGGGGGAGGGAGAGAGACACATGGGCATGAGCGGGGGGTGGGGAGAATTGGAGAGAGACACGGGGAATGAGCGGGGGTGGAGGGGAGGGAGAGAGATACACCGGGCATTAGCGGGGGTGGGGTGGAGGCAGAGAGACACACTGGGCATGAGCGGGGGGTGGGCGGGAGGGGGCGAGACACACGGGGCATGAGCGGGGGTGGGCGGGAGGGTGAGAGACACACGGGGCATGAGCGGGGATGGAGGGGAGCTAGAGAGACACACGGGGCATGAGTGGGGGGTGGGGAGAAGGGGAGAGAGACACACGGGGCATGAGCGGGGGGTGGGCGGGAGGGGGAGAGACACACAGGGCATGAGCGGGGGGTGGGGAGAAGGGGAGAGAGACATTGGGCACGAGCGGGGGTGGAGGGGAGGGAGAGACACACCGGGCATGAGCGGGGGTGGGGTGGAGGCAGAGAGACACACTGGGCATGAGCGGGGGGTGGGCGGTAGGGAGAGAGACACACAGGGCATGAGCGGGGGGTGGCGGGAGGGGGAGAGACACACGGGGCATGAACGGGGGGTGGGGGAAGGGGAGAGAGACACACGGGGCATGAGTGGGGGATGGGCGGGAGGGGGAGAGACACACGGGGCATGAGCGGGGGTTGGGGGGAGGGAGAGAGATACACGGGGAATGAGCGGGGGTGGGGGAAGGGGAGACAGACACGGGGCATGAGCGGGGGTGGAGGGGAGGGAGAGAGACACACCGGGCATGAGCGGGAGTGGGGTTGAGGCAGAGAGACACACAGGGCATGAGCGGGGGGTGGGCGGGAGGGGGAGAGACATACAGGGCATGAGTGGGGGGTGGGCGGGAGGGGGAGAGACACACGGGGCATGAGCGAGGGTGGGGGGGAGGTAGAGACACACAGGGCATGAGCGGGGGGTGGGCGGCAGGGAGAGAGACACGGGGCATGAGCGGGGTGGGGGGAGGGAGAAAGACACACGGGGCATGAGCAGGGTGTGGGGGGAAGGGGTTAGAGACACGGGGCATGAGCAGGGGTGGAGGGGTGGGAGAGAGACACACGGGGCATGAGCGGGGGTAGGGGGGAGGGAGACAGACACACAGGGCATGAGCGGGGTGTGGGGGAAGGGAGAGAGACACACGGGGCATGAGGGGGGGTGGGGGGAGACAGATACGGGGCATGAGCAGTGGGGTCGGGGGCAACAAGAGAGAGACACGGGGCATGAGCGGGTGGGGGTAATAGGAGACAGACACGGGGCATGAGCGGGTGGGGGGAACAGGAGACGGACACAGGGCATGAGCGGGTGGGGGGAACAGGAGACGGACACGGGGCATGAGCGGGGGGTGGGGGGCAACAGGAGATAGACACAGGGCATGAGCGGGGGGTGGGGGGAACAGGACACAGACACGGGGCATGAGCGGGGGGTGGGGAGAACAGGAGACAGACACGGGGCATAAGCGGTGGTGGGGGGAGGGAGAGAGACACACGGGCATGAGCGGGGGGTGGGGAGAAGGGGAGAGAGACACGGGGAATGAGCGGGGGTGGAGGGGAGTGAGAGAGACATACCGGGCATGAGCGGGGGTGGGGTGGAGGCAGAGAGACACACGGGGCATGAGCGGGGGGTGGACGGGAGGGGGTGAGACACACGGGGCATGAGCGGGGAGTGGGCGGGAGGGGGAGAGACACACAGGGCATGAGCGGGGGGTGGGGAGAAGGAGAGAGACACACGGGGCATGAGCAGGGGGTTGTGGGGGGGAGAGGGACACACGGGGCATGAGCGCGGGGTGGGCGGGATGGAGAGAGACACACAGGGCATGAGAAGGGGGGAGGGAGAGAGACACACGGGGCATGAGTGGGGGGTGGGCGGGAGGGAGATAGACACACGGGGCATGAGCGGGGGATAGGCGGGAGGGAGAGAGACACATGGGGTATGAGCGGGGGGTGGTCGGGAGGGAGAGAGACACACAGGGCATGGGGGAGCTGGGGGGAGGGAGAGAGACACACGGGGCATGAGCAGGGGGTGGGGGAGGGAGAGAGACACACGGGGCATGAGCGGGAGGGGGAGAGACACACGGGGCATGAGCGGGGGGTGGGCGGGAGGGGGAGAGACACACGTGGCAAGAGCGAGGGTGGGCTGGAGGAGGAAAGAGACACAGGGCAAGATCGGGGTGGGCGGGAGGGGGAAAGAGACACGGGGCAAGAGCGGGGGTGGTCGGGAGGGGGAAAGACACGGGGCAAGAGCGGGGCTGGGCGGGAGGGGGAAAGAGACACAGGGCAAGTGTGGGGGTGGGCGGGAGGGGGAAAGAGACTCGGGGCAAGAGCGGGGTTGGGTGGGAGGGACGGAAGAGACACAGGGCAAGAGCGGGGGTGGGCGGGAGCAGGAAAGACACACGGGGCAAGAGCGGGGGTGGGGGGAGGGAGACAGACACACGGGGCAAGAGCTGTGGTGGGGGGAGGGAGAGAGACACACGGGCATGAGCGGGGGGTGGGGAGAAGGGGAGAGAGACACGGGGAATGAGCGGGGGTGGAGGGGAGGGAGAGAGATACACCGGGCATGAGCGGGGGTGGGGTGGAGGCAGAGAGACACACGGGGCATGAGCGGGGGGTGGGCGGGAGGGGGCGAGACACACGGGGCATGAGCGGGGGTGGAGGGGAGCTAGAGAGACACACGGGGCATGAATGCGGGGTGGGGAGAAGGGGAGAGAGACACACGGGGCATGAGCGGGGGGTGGGCGGGAGGGGGAGAGACACACAGGGCATGAGCGGGGGGTGGGGAGAAGGGGAGAGAGACATGGGGCATGAGCGGGGGTGGAGGGGAGGGAGAGAGACACACCGGGCATGAGCGGGGGTGGGGTGGAGGCAGAGAGACACACTGGGCATGAGCGGGGGTGGGGTGGAGGCAGAGAGACACACTGGGCATGAGCGGGGGGTGGGCGGGAGGGAGAGAGACACACAGGGCATGAGCGGGGGGTGGCGGGAGGGGGAGAGACACACGGGGCATGAGCGGGGGGTGGGGGAAGGGGAGAGAGACACGCGGGGGATGGGCGGGAGGGGGAGAGACACACGGGGCATGAGCGGGGGTTGGGGGGAGGGAGAGGGACACACGGGGAATGAGCGGGTGTGGGGGGAGGGGGAGAGACACACGGGGCATGAGCGGGGGTGGGGGGAGACAGATACGGGGCATGAGCAGTGGGGTCGGGGGCAACAAGAGAGACACGGGGCATGAGCGGGTGGGGGTAACAGGAGACAGACACGGGGCATGAGCGGGTGGGGGGAACAGGAGACAGACACGGGGCATGAGCGGGGGGGTGGGGGGCAACAGGAGATGGACACGGGGCATGAGCGGGGGGTGGGGGGAACAGGACACAGACACGGGGCATGAGCGGGGGGTGGGGAGAACAGGAGACAGACACGGGGCATAAGCGGTGGTGGGGGGAGGGAGAGAGACACGGGGAATGAGGGGGGGTGGAGGGGAGTGAGAGAGACATACCGGGCATGAGCGGGGGTGGGGTGGAGGCAGAGAGACACACGGGGCATGAGGGGGGGGTGGACGGGAGGGGGCGAGACACACGGGGGGTGGGCGGGAGGGGGAGAGACATACAGGGCATGAGTGGGGGGTGGGCGGGAGGGGGAGAGACACGGGGCATGAGCGAGGGTGGGGGGGAGGGAGAGACACACAGGGCATGAGCGGGGGGTGGGGGGAAGGGGAGAGAGACACACGGGGCATGAGCGGGGGGTGGGCGGCAGGGAGAGAGACACACGGGGCATGAGCGAGGTGGGGGGAGGGAGAAAGACACACGGGGCATGAGCAGAGTGTGGGGGGAAGGGGTTAGAGACACGGGGCATGAGCAGGGGTGGAGGGGTGGGAGAGAGACACACAGGGCATGAGCGGGGGTAGGGGGGAGGGAGACAGACACACAGGGCATGAGCGGGGTGTGGGGGAAGGGGTCAGACACGGGGCATGAGCGGGGGTGGAGGGGAGGGAGAGAGACACACGGGGCATGAGCGGGGGTGGGGGGAGACAGATACGGGGCATGAGCAGTGGGGTCAGGGGCAACAAGAGACAGACACGGGGCATGAGCGGGTGGGGGTAACAGGAGACAGACACGGGGCATGAGCGGGTGGGGGGAACAGGAGACGGACACAGGGCATGAGCGGGTGGGGGGAACAGGAGACGGACACGGGGCATGAGCGGGGGGGTGGGGGGCAACAGGAGATAGACACGGGGCATGAGCGGGGGGTGGGGGGAACAGGACACAGACACGGGGCATGAGCGGGGGGTGGCGAGAACAGGAGACAGACACGGGGCATAAGCGGTGGTGGGGGGAGGGAGAGAGACACACGGGCATGAGCGGGGGGTGGGGAGAAGGGGAGAGAGACACGGGGAATGAGCGGGGGTGGAGGGGAGTGAGAGAGACATACCGGGCATGAGCGGGGGTGGGGTGGAGGCAGAGAGACACACGGGGCATGAGCGGGGGGTAGACGGGAGGGGGCGAGACACACGGGGCATGAGTGGGGGGTGGGCGGGAGGGGGAGAGACACACAGGGCATGAGCGGGGGGTGGGGAGAAGGAGAGAGACACACGGGGCATGAGCAGGGGGTTGTGGGGGGGAGAGGGACACACGGGGCATGAGCGCGGGGTGGGCGGGATGGAGAGAGACACACGGGGCATGAGCGGGGGGAGGGAGAGAGACACACGGGGCATGAGTGGGGGGTGGGCGGGAGGGAGATAGACACATGGGGCATGAGCGGGGGATGGGCGGGAGGGAGAGAGACACATGGGGTATGAGGGGGGGGTGGGAGGGAGGGAGAGAGACACACAGGGCATGGGGGAGCTGGGGGGAGGGAGAGAGACACACGGGGCATGAGCAGGGGGTGGGGGGAGGGAGAGAGACACACGGGGCATGAGCGGGAGGGGGAGAGACACACGGGGCATGAGCGGGGGGCGGGCGGGAGGGGGAGAGACACACGTGGCAAGAGCGAGGGTGGGCTGGAGGAGGAAAGAGACACGGGCAAGAGCGGGGGTGGTCGGGAGGGGGAAAGAGACACGGGGCAAGAGCGGGGCTGGGCGGGAGGGGGAAAGAGACACGGGGCATTTGTGGGGGTGGGCGGGAGGGGGAAAGACTCGGGGCAAGAGCGGGGTCGGGTGGGAGGGACGGAAGACACAGGGCAAGAGCGGGGGTGGGCGGGAGCGGGAAAGACACACGGGGCAAGAGCGGGGGTGGGGGGAGGGAGACAGACACACGGGGCAAGAGCTGTGGTGGGGGGAGGGAGAGAGACACACGGGCATGAGCGGGGGGTGGGGAGAAGGGGAGAGAGACACGGGGAATGAGCGGGGGTGGAGGGGAGGGAGAGAGATACACCGGGCATGAGCGGGGGTGGGGTGGAGGCAGAGAGACACACGGGGCATGAGCGGGGGGTGGGCGGGAGGGGGCGAGACACACGGGGCATGAGCGGGGGTGGGCGGGAGGGTGAGAGACACACGGGGCATGAGCGGGGGTGGAGGGGAGCTAGAGAGACACACGGGGCATGAGTGGGGGGTGGGGAGAAGGGGAGAGAGACACACGGGGCATGAGCGGGGGGTGGGCGGGAGGGGGAGAGACACACAGGGCATGAGCGGGGGGTCGGGAGAAGGGGAGAGAGACATGGGGCATGAGGGGGGGTGAAGGGGAGGGAGAGAGACACACCGGGCATGAGCGGGGGTGGGGTGGAGGCAGAGAGACACACTGGGCATGAGCGGGGGGCGGGAGGGAGAGAGAAACACGGGGCATGAGCGGGGGGTGGCGGGAGGGGGAGAGACACACGGGGCATGAGCGGGGGTTGGGGGGAGCTAGAGAGACACACGGGGCATGAGCGGGGGGTGGGGGAAGGGGAGAGAGACACACGGGGCATGAGCGGGGGATGGGCGGGAGGGGGAGAGACACACGGGGCATGAGCGGGGGTTGGGGGGAGGGAGAGAGACACACGGGGAATGAGCGGGGGTGGGGGGAAGGGGAGACAGACACGGGGCATGAGCGGGGGTGGAGGGGAGGGGAGGGAGAGAGACACACCGGGCATGAGCGGGGGTGGGGTTGAGGCAGAGAGACACACAGGGCATGAGCGGGGGGTGGGCGGGAGGGGGAGAGACATACTGGGCATGAGTGGGGGGTGGGCGGGAGGGGGAGAGACACACGGGGCATGAGCGAGGGTGGGGGGGAGGGAGAGACACACAGGGTATGAGCGGGGGGTGGGGGGAAGGGGAGAGAGACACACGGGGCATGAGCGGGGGGTGGGCGGCAGGGGGAGAGACACACGGGGCATGAGCGGGGGTTGGGGGGAGGGAGAGAGACACACGGGGCATGAGCGGGGTGGGGGGAGGGAGAAAGACACACGGGGCATGAGCAGGGTGTGGGGGGAAGGGGTTAGAGACACGGGGCATGAGCAGGGGTGGAGGGGAGGGAGAGAGACACACGGGGCATGAGTGGGGGTAGGGGGGAGGGAGACAGACACGGGGCATGAGCGGGGGGTGTGGGGGGCAACAAGAGAGAAACGGGGCATGAGCGGGGGTGGGGGGAACAGGACACAGACACGGGGCATGAGCGGTGGTGGGGGGAGGGAGAGAGACACACGGGCATGAGCGGGGGGTGGGGAGAAGGGGAAAGAGACACAGGGAATGAGCGGGGGTGGAGGGGAGGGAGAGAGACACACTGGGCATGAGCGGGGGTGGGGTGGAGGCAGAGAGACACATGGGGCATGAGCTGGGGGTCGGCGGGAGGGGGCGGGGCATGAGCTGGGTGTGGGCGGGAGGGGGCGAGACACACAGGGCATGAGCGGGGGTGGGGGGGAGGGAGAGAGACACACGGGCATGAGTGGGGGGTCGGGAGAAGGGGAGAGAGACACGGGGAATGAGCGGGGTGGAGGGGAGGGAGAGAGACACACCGGGCATGAGCGGGGGTGGGGTGGAGGCAGAGAGACACATGGGGCATGAGCGGGGGGTGGGCGGGAGGGGGCAAGACACACGGGGCATGAGCGGGGGGTGGGCGGGAGGGGGAGAGACACACGGGGCCAGAGCGGGGGTGGGGGGGAGCTAGAGAGACACACGGGGCATGAGCGGGGGGTGGTGGGAAGGGGAGAGAGACACACGGGGCTTGAGCGGGGGGTGGGCACAGGGGGAGAAACACACGGGGCATGAGCAGGGGTTGGGGGGAGCGAGAGAGACACACGGGGCATGAGCGGGGGGTGGGGAGAAGGGGGGAGAGAGACACGGGGCATGAGCGGTGGTGGAGGAGAGGGAGAGAGACACACCGGGCATGAGCGGGGGTGGGGTGGAGGCAGAGAGACACACGGGCCATGAGCGGGGGGAGAGACACACGGGGCATGAGCGGGGGGTGGGGGGAAGGGGAGAGAGACACACGGGGCATGAGCGGGGGGTTGGGGGAGGGAGAGAGACACACGGGGGGTGGGCGGGAGGGGGAGAGACACACGGGGCATGAGCGGGGGTTGGGGGGAGGGAGAGAGACACATGGGGCATGAGCGGGGGGGAGGGAGAGACACACACGGGGCATGAGTGGGGGGTGGGCGGGAGGGAGAGAGACACACGGGGCATGAGCGGGGTATAGGCGGGAGGGAGAGAGACACATGGGTTATGAGCGGGGGGTGTGCGGGAGTTAGAGAGACACACAGGGCATGGGGAGGTGGGGGGAGGGAGAGGGACACACGGGGCATGAGCAGGGGGTGGGGGGGAGGGAGAGAGACACACGGGGCATGAGCGGGAGGGGGAGAGACACACGGGGCAAGAGCGGGGGCGGGCGGGAGGGGGAGAGACACACGTGGCAAGAGCGGGGGTGGGCTGGAGGAGGAAAGAGACACGGGGCAAGATCGGGGGTGGGCGGGAGGGGGAAAGAGACACGGGGCAAGAGCGGGGGTGGTCGGGAGGGGGAAAGAGACACGGGGCAAGAGCGGGGCTGGGCAGGAGGGGGAAAGAGACACGGGGCAAGAGTGGGGGTGGGCGGGAGGGGGAAAGAGACTCGGGGCAAGAGCGGGGGTGGGGGGAATAGGACACAGACACGGGGCATGAGCGGGGGGTGGGGAAAACAGGAGACAGACACGGGGCATGAGCGGTGGTGGGGGGAGGGAGAGAGACACACGGGGCATGAGCGGGGGGTGGGCGGGAGGGAGAGAGACACACTGGGCATGAGCGGGGGTTGGGGGGAGGGAGAGAGACACATGGGGCATGAGCGGGGGGGAGGGAGAGAGACACACGGGGCATGAGTGGGGGGTGGGCGGGAGGGAGAGAGACACACGGGGCAAGAGCGGGGCTGGGCAGGAGGGGGAAAGACACGGGGCAAGAGTGGGGGTGGGCGGGAGGGGGAAAGAGACTCGGGGCAAGAGCGGGGGTGGGCGGGAGGGGGGAAGAGACACAGGGCAAGAGCGGGGGTGGGCGGGAGCGGGAAAGACACACGGGGCAATTGCGGGGGTGGGGGGAGGGAGAGAGACACACAGGCATGAGCGGGGGGTGGGGAGAAGGGGAGAGAGACACGGGGAATGAGCGGGGGTGGAGGGGAGGGGGAGAGACACACGGGGCATGTGCGGGGGGGGTGGAGGCAGAGAGACACACGGGGCATGAGCGGGGGGTGGGCGGGAGGGGGAGAGACACACGGGGCATGTGCGGGGGGTGGGCGGGAGGGGGAGAGACACACGGGGCATGAGCGGGGGTGGGGGGGAAGCTAGAGAGACACACGGGGCATGAGCAGGGGGTGGGGAGAAGGGGAGAGAGACACACAGTGCATGAGGGGGGGTGGGCGGGAGGGGGCGAGACACGGGGCATGAGCGGGGGTTAGGGGGAGGGAGAGAGACACACAGGGCATGAGCGGGGGGTGGGGAGAAGGGGAGAGAGACACGGGGCATGAGCGGGGGTGGAGGGGAGGGAGAGAGACACACCGGGCATGAGCGGGGGTGGGGTGGAGGCAGAGAGACACACTGGGCATGAGGGGGGGTGGGCGGGAGGGAGAGAGACACACGGGGCATGAGCGGGGGGTGGCGGGAGGGGGAGAGACACACAGGGCATGAGTGGGGGCTGGGGGGAGCTAGAGAGACACACGGGGCATGAGCGGGGGGTGGGGGAAGGGGAGAGAGACACACGGGGCATGAGCGGGGGGTGGGCGAGAGGGGGAGAGACACACGGGGCATGAGCGGGGGTTGGGGAGAGGGAGAGAGACACACGGGGAATGAGCAGGGGGTGGGGAGAAGGGAAGACCGACACGGGGCATGAGCGGGGGGTGGGCGGGAGGGGGAGAGACACACAGGGCATGAGCGGGGGGTGGGCGGGAGGGGGAGAGACACACGGGGCATGAGCGAGGTTGGGGGGGAGGGTGAGAGACACACGGGGCATCAGTGGGGGGTGGGGGAAGGGGAGAGAGACACACGGGGCATGAGCGGGGGTGGGCGGGAGGGGGAGAGACACACGGGGCATGAGCGGGGGTTGGGGGGAGGGAGAGAGACACACGGGACATGAGCGGGGTGGGGGGAGGGAGAGAGACACACGGGGCATGAGCGGGGTGTGAGGGGAAGGGGTCAGAGACACGGGGTGTGAGGGGAAGGGGTCAGAGACACGGGGCATGAGCAGGGGTGGAGGGGAGGGAGAGAGACACACGGGGCATGAGCGGGGGAGGTGGGGGGCAACAAGAGAGAGACACGGGGCATGAGCGGGTGGGGGGAACAGGAGACAGACACGGGGCATGAGCAGGTGGGGGGAACAGGAGACGGACATGGGGCATGAGCGGGTGGGGGGAACAGGAGACGGACACGGGGCATGAGCGGGGGGGTGGGGGGCAACAGGAGATAGACACGGGGCATGAGCGGGGGTGGGGGGAACAGGACACAGACACGGGGCATGAGCGGGGGTGGGGAGAACAGGAGACCGACACGGGGCATGAGCGGTGGTGGGGGAGGGAGAGAGACACACGGGCATGAGCGGGGGGTGGGGAGAAGTAGAGAGAGACATGGGGAATGAGCGGGGGTGGAGGGGAGGAAGAGAGACACACTGGGCATGAGCGGGGGTGGGGTGGAGGCAGAGAGACACACGGGGCATGAGCGGGGGGTGGGCGGGAGGGGGCGAGACACACGGGGCATGAGCTGGGTGTGGGCGGGAGGGGGAGACACACGGGGCATGAGCGGGGGTGGGGGAAAGGGAGAGAGACACTCGGGCATGAGCGGGGGGTGGGGAGAAGGGGAGAGAGACACGGGGAATGAGCTGGGTGTGGGTGGGAGGGGGAGACACACGGGGCATGAGCGGGGGGTGGGCGTGAATGAGAGAGACACACGGGGCATGAGCGAGGGTGGGGGGGAGGGAGAGACACACACGGGGCATGAGCGAGGGGTGGGGGGAAGGGGAGAGAGACACACGGGGCATGAGTGGGGGGTGGGCGGGAGGGGGAGAGACACACGGGGCTGAGCGGGGGTTGGGGGGAGGGAGAGAGACACACGGGACATGAGCGGGGTGGGGGGAGGGAGAAAGACACACGGGGCATGAGCAGGGTGTGGGGGGAAGGGGTCAGAGACATGGGGCATGAGCAGGGGTGGAGGGAAGGGAGAGAGACACACTGGGCATGAGCGGGGGTGGGGGGAGGGAGACAGACACGGGGCATGAGCGGGGGGTGGGGAGAAGGGGAGAGAGACACGGGGCATGAGCAGGGGTGGAGGGGAGGGAGAGGGACACACCGGGCATGAGCGGGGGTGGGGTGGAGGCAGAGAGACACACGGGGCATGAGCGGGGGGTGGGTGGGAGGGGGAGAGACACACGGGGCATGAGCGGGGGGTGGGGGGAAGGGGAGAGAGACACACGGGGCATGAGCGGGGGGTGGGGGGAGGGAGAGAGACATGCGGGGCATGAGCGGGGGATGGGAGAGGGAGAGAGACACACGGGCATGACCGGGGAGCGCGAGGGGGAGAGACACACAGGGCATGAGCGGGGGGTTGGCGGGAGGTTGAGAGACACACAGGGCAAGAGCGGGGGTGGGCAGGAGGGGGAAAGACACGGGGCAAGAGCGGGGGTGGGCAGGAGGGGGAAAGACATGGGGCAAGAGCGGGGGTGGGTGGGAGGGGGAAAGACACGGGGCAAGAGCAGGGGTGGGCGGGAGGGGGGAAAGACACGGGGCAAGGGAAGGGGTGGGCAGAAAGGGGAAAGAGACATGGGGCAAGAGAGGGTGTGGGCGGGAGGGGGAAAGAGACACGGGCAAGAGCGGGGGTGGGCGGGAGGGGGAAAGAGACACGGGGCAAGAGCGTGAGTGGGTGGGAGGGGGAAAGAGACATGGGGCAAGAGCGGGGGTGGGCGGGAGGGGGAAAGAGACACAGGGCAAGGGAAGGGGTGGGCAGAAGGGGGAAAGAGACATGGGGCAAGAGAGGGTGTGGGCGGGAGGGGGAAAGAGACACGGGCAAGAGCGGGGGTGGGCGGGAGGGGGAAAGAGACACGGGGCAAGAGCGTGAGTGGGTGGGAGGGGGAAAGAGACACGGGGAAAGAGCGGGGGTGGGCGGGAGGAGGAAAGAGACACGGCGGCAAGAGCGGGGTGGGCGGGAGGGGGAAGAGACACGGGGCAAGAGCGGGGGTGGGCGGGAGGGGGAAGAGACACGGGGCAAGAGCGGGGGTGGGCGGGTGGGGGAAAGAGACACAGGGCAAGAGTGGGGTTGGGTGGGAGGGGGAAAGAGTCACAGGGCAAGAGCGGGGGCGGGCGGGAGGGGGAAAGAGACAAGGGGCAAGAGCGGGGGTGGGCGGGAGGGGAGAGACACACGGACATGAGTGGGGGGTGGGCCGGTGGAGAGAGACACAAGGACATGAGCGGGGGGTGGGCTGGTGGGGGGAGACACACGGACATGAGCGGGTGGTGGGCGGCAGGTGGGGGGAGACACACGGACATGAGCGGGGGTGGGCGGCGGGTGGGGAGAGACACACAGACATGAGCTGGGGTGGGCGGTGGTTGGGCGGGTGGGGAGAGACACACAGACATGAGCGTTGGGTGGGTGGGTGAGGAGAGACACACAGACATGAGCGGGGGGTGGACGGGTGGGGAGAGACACACGGACATGAGCGGGGGGTGTGCAGGTGGGGAGAGACACACGGACATGAGCTGGGGGTGGGCGGGTGGGGAGAGACACATGGACATGAGCGGGGGGTGGGAGAGACACACGGGGGGGTGGGAGAGACACATGGGGCATGTGCGGGGCATGTGCGGGGTATGAGACGAGCGGGGCACGAGCGGGGGGTGGGCGGGAGGGAGAAATACACACGGACATGAGCGGGGGCGGGAGGGAGAAAGACACACGGACATGAGCGGGGGTTGGGCGGGAGGGAGAAAGACGCACGGCGTTCGTGTGCAGGCGGCAGATCCCGCTCCTCGGCCCTCCGCTGGCGACCGTGTGCCGATGGCGTGAGCGGGTGGCTGGAGGAAAAGGGAAGACACAGAGCTTGAGTGGGGGTGACAAGAAGGACACACGGGGAATGAGCTGGGGGTGGGAGGAACAGGAGACAGACACGGGCATGAGCGGGGGTGAGGGACTTACTGTGCAGGCGGGATACAAAGCCTCTCATGCGAGGAACAAAGATGGCGGGCGTCTCTGAAGCCAGACGCACTGCACGCTTTCACTGCATCCAATGAGAGTGCACGTCAGATGTCTGCGGACATCACGCAAGCTGCTTGCCCAATCACTGTCCTGTCCGCGGAGCGAACAGGGAAGTGTGTCCGCAAAGCGAACACAGATATCACTAATTTTTTTCACTTACATTTTTGTCATTTTTTTAAAAACTACTGGACAGATTTACACCAAATAAAGCAAAGCGCGCTTTCGGGACCAAGCCGCCGTTCCTCCCGCAAATTTGGTGTAAATCCGTCCAGCGGTTTGGGCTGTAGGCGTGAGCAAAGTTTTTTCCCATTATGTCTATGGGAAAAAAAAAGTTTTGGGCCCCCCCCTATAACTTTGCCCCCCCTGGACGAATCCTCGCCAATCTGTGCAAAAAAATTCAGAGTGATCCAAACACTTTTTTTGCAAAGTTTAGTGAGGATTCGTCCAGGGAGAGCGAAGTTATAAACCCCCCAAAAAGTGCTCTTCCTATGGAAACTGCAATTTAACCATAACTACATGGCCACTACCTTGGCCATGTAATATATATATATATATATATATATATATATATATATATATATATATATATATATATATATATATATATATATATATATATATATATATATACTTGATTGGACATTCCTGTATTTCGGACTGTTGAACTATTGCTGTTTGGATTGCTGTTACCACATTCACATCCCTCTTAAGAGAATAACATGCCCTTGGGCCATGTTACCACAAACGGCAAATGAGGTGTATCTCTTGTCTTGATTGCACCTGTTTCACCTTTATGGTAGGGATCACTGTTGGTTTGTGGCAGTGTGAAGGCTGAGTAGGCGATTTAGCCAGTAGTCATCCTCATACTGCTGAGGAGACAGAGTAATTTCCTCACACTGGTGGCCAGCGGTTGGGATTGGATACAGACTGTGCCATCAGCTGCTCAGTCATCCAAAATAAGTGTATAGATAATGTTAGAAGGACTGATAACCATTTATTAATTTCTACAGCAGTGAGGGTTACCATGAGGAAAGGGCATACCTTGCCAGCAATTTCCCTCATGGCACTAAAGTTAATAGGGCTGAACTGCTGAAAAACCTCCAAGCTTTTTCAGAAGCTAGGGGATTGAAGAATCCGAGGGAGAATTGTGGAGCCCTCCAGTGGGGAAGGAAGTATCACCATTGGTGACAACCAAAGGCAGTTTAGGAACCCAAGAACGTAGTCCAAACATCTGAGGAGAGGCATCACAATTCTGAGAGGTTTACAATCAGTCCTTATAGTATCTGAGTGGGTGGGTCGCAGGTAACAAGGTTGACACATTTAAAGGCATGTAAAATTCAGTAGAATGCCAGAATGACCTTCAAAATTGCAAGAAGGAGTTAGTCCAGTATTTAGGGGACATGGGTATCACATACATTAGGGGGCCTGTTAAGGCTGCAGGTAGCACTCAAGTCCAGATAAAGGCTCAGGCAAATAAATGCAAACCAAATGACAAGGCCTCTCAAAGGCCAATGAAAGAAAGAAGAAAGACCTTAACAAACATAAATGGATGTCCCAGACCAAGGGTTCATCAACCTCCACAGACATGAATAGTGAGTGAACCTCTAGCACATAGTCACTCACTCCATCAATGCCCAGAGGTTATTTTCTGTGAGGATTTGACACATAGAAAGGGAGATCTGGCCTGCAAGGGGAAGCCCAAAAGACTATTATGGCTGCTGGTCTCATAGAGGCAGCCATTGTCAGTGCGGGCATCTTAGTAGATGAAGTACCACTAGGCCTAGGAGTGGATGAAGGTTCCCAAAACAGTCTGAGTATGAATGTTATCTGGTGCCAAGAGGAGGCCCCATGTCCCACCAATACCCAGATGTTTCTGGGGCATGTTTAAATGCTGTCAATGCTGTCAGGTGAGAACGGGGAAGCAAGGACAATACATCCCAGGACCAAGCCAGCTAGTAAAGGGGTATGATGTGCTTAGCTACTGTCCCATGGCAATGGTAGTGCTTAGCTGGAGGGGTAACTGCTCCCTGCATTGTGTTTCAGTCGACTCCCTCGTCTTAGTTCTATCTTTTGGGATTTGTGAATGTCTGTGGCATATTGCCACCTATTTAGGTACATCCTTGGTGACAGCAGATTCACTAAGCATACACAAGTGTGGGATTTCATATATGGAGAATGAACATGGACTAAACAACCTGTTCTCTGGGATGTTTTCTAATTGGAAGGGTTTACAACCAATGTTTAGGTCACTGAACCCTTCACAGATGAGAAATATCAGTTTGCAGATCAATCTGGTCCCACCACAAGGGCAGTCCAGCACCCAAATGCTAGACAATTCTCCTCTGAAACGGAGTACCTTCAGCAACCCCAGACTGGGCCTCCTCAGTGAGGCAAAGCTGAGCCTCTCTTAGGCACTGAGATCAAGTAGTCCACATCTGGACTACCCATAGTGACTTAGGGTGAAGGACAAGTTATACACAATAAACAAAATTTTGGGAGCCCCTCCACTGAGGAGGAACATGGTTCAAATAATCTGTTCTATGGGATGTACCCTCTCAGCGGGATTACAACCCCATTTTATCCCACTAGACCCTTCAAAGATAAGAAATAGAGAAAGTAGATTTACCAACATTTTTAGGAGCCTATATATTGCTGCCAACTTTTCTCTTTTTATCAGCTAACATTAACCACTGTAGAGTGGCAGCTTCTTTCTTTGAACTGTAGCAACTGCAACTACAGTGAATGCCAAAAGGTCATGGCTAGCCAAATCCTGTGCAACAAATGGGGCATGCTCAGGACGTAGACAATTACATAATTAAATAATGTGGTTGTGAGAAAGTCTATCACAAATTGTTCTCAGATGTAGCAATATATATATATATATATACAAGAGGCCCTAAAATTTCATTTAATGTATGGGCCTTCTTAACACATCCTCTGCATTACACCTCTACAGTATTGTACTGCTGGCTCCTCAGCTTAACTGGCCCTTTATCCCTTTCTGTTTTTATTGTTAGAAATTGCCTTCAACTCGAGTATTATCTTTCGTTATGTAGTTGTTATGTTTGTTTCCTGTCCTCACCTGTATTGTGCAATGGCGCCACCCTTACAACGGCCTGCCTATTGGCTGTTTTAACAGTAAATGATATATGCTTAGGGAGCAACTGCTATTTGTGCATACCCTCGCCTTCCCTACTTACTACACAATGGGAATTGTGTGCTTCCTTTAAGCGGTAGCTTTCAATTAAAATGTACCTCTCAGCATTTTACAAGGGAGCCTTGGGCAGTGTGGTTGGATGCAAGGCCTCCCCAGCCTCACTCTAAGCTGGACACTATGCCACAGCCCTTGGATTCTGACAGCTGGCACCTCCATCCATGAGGTCTGTGTTAATTGCTTGCTCTCAAGAGGGTGTCTTCATCCATGCAAGGCGATGCTTGCGATTACAAACCCGGGCGCTCTGCTGGCCTGTTAATGAATGTACGCTGTATGCCTGGACAGAGATTAAGTATGCCACTGCTCTGTGCTTGGTGACATGTGCAGCTTTCGAAACGTGATTTGGGAGGTCCAGGAGAGGACTGGGAACCAAAATTCCCCCGGAAATGTTTTTAAAAGTGGCCCGATATTACACTGTGCAAGCAATCCAAATCCCTCTAAGTAGGGTTTGGAGAGCCTTCCCACAAGGACATTTGCAAGATATGGGTGCAAATAGTGAATTTTATAGCACATTTGCCCCTACATAAGGATTAAAAGGTATTTACACACAACACAAAAATGACATAAAATATTCGTTCAGCCTGAGGAATGATATGTTGGACGATCCAGAACTACGTATTTTCTTTCAAAGGGACGTGGAATATGAGGAGAGATGGAAGAAAGGCGGGACTTGTTGAGAGAAGCTAAGAGGATCCGAAAAGCAAGGTACCCTCACAAAAGGGGACCATTATGCAGGGGCCACTGGGAAATCTCTAGAGTTCCCTATAGGTCAGAACACCCCTCGGTAGGTCCTCAATAGGTATTTGTGTGCAACTAGTTCGGACACTTGGTTGCGAATAACATATTTCTTTTAGCAGTGGTCTTCTGATAAAAAGCCTAGATCCAAACAAACCTTTACCTACTGCTTCTGCCAGTATATGACTTTTTCAAAAGAACTTGCCCAATGTTTTGAAAAGTGGGAAGTCTGATTTGGATAATGATTGGTGTATTATAAAATCTCAAACAGAACAACGTGTTTAAAATAGTATTCCAGTGTCTTGGAAGGACATGGAACCAGGACCTAGTGTGCTAGTGTAGCAATGGATGAAGCAGGCTTCTGCTCTCCTTATGCTTGAGGAACACAACGTGCCCCTGAAGGAAACTATCAGATATGTTAATGGCACCCTGTGCACTCGTGTCTTCCGGTGCTCAAACATGACCTCTATGGCAAATATGAAACTTAAATGTAGCATTAAGTGAGTTCAACACTTTGTTTCCCTTTTCAGAGATGACAGCTCCACCTCAGTCCAGTTTTCACCCACATTCTGCAGACTTGCGTCCTTACCTTTGACAGTATTAATACATGCAGCAGTCTGAACCATATTGTCCCAAGACCCTGGAGGTGGAGAAGTTCTCAAATCCAGATCCCCAGCTATGGGCACCTTTATCTGCATTGTGAACAGTTGTCCCGTATTTCCACAGACACGTCCATGCATGACTGCCGGCATCATGCTCAATCTATCACCACCACAACAACCAGTTTTGCAGTCAGCATGCATCATGAACCCAGTCATCAACGCAACATGTCTTTTGCAGACAGAGCTGATCCCCTTGTACTTAAATCCTATGATGTTACCAAATGTACTTATGTCCATCGCAGAATTCATGAGTCTGTGGCTGTTGCTGCTGAATAGTCTTCAGAGGTTGACACTATGCACTGCTGTCCCCCGCCAACCAAAAAACACCTGGCTCGACTGGAAGTACTTTGTCAGACTCAGGCTTGCAAATCCTCAACTTTGCAAGTCGATTATCTTTCTCCTCACCAGCCAATGTGCTGCTACTTCATCTGTGCATAGAGCGGCAAGTGGATCTGAGAATCACAATCCCCCTCCATCCTCACGAGCAATCAAGGGGCCAGTAGCATTGAGAGAGAGTGTACAGCTGATGGGTGCATGACACATCAGTTCCTATTGCAGAAGAGTCTTTGGAAAATTGATTCGGATAAAGGAACTTACTTTCTATGTAATTTGGGGGATAGTAAAATGATTGGTTTTAGAATGCAAGTTGGGCATGGAAACAAGACATTGCTTAATGTCTGCAATGTGCATGATAGGTGCTTGTCAAAGAAATCGAAACAAGAATAAGGATATCATTGAAAAAATTATCTCAGCAATACAGCCGACATTAAGATGAAGTGGGAGAATGATGAACTCTCTTCATTGGCACATCTATGTTAAGCATGAATTGAT